>NC_042620.1:170636080-171266598 GCF_901001135.1 Rhinatrema bivittatum
TCGTGATCCTCCCCTCTCTAAAGCCTTGGGGGTGGAAGCTGCCACTGGAGCTGAGGTAGTGGGTGCACCCTGAGAAGTAATGCCAGGGGGGGCCTCAGTCACCCTCTGTGCCTGTGCTGACTGCTCTTCCTCCTCCTCCTCATCTCCTCATCACTGTCATCTCTTCCCTGCTGCACTGAAGTGGAGGCTAAGACAGGACTAACTGATCCTACTGAAGATTCTTCACCTATTATTTCTTCCATTTCTAATGAGAATTCCACACAAGAAGATTCTTCATCTGAATCAGAAGCAAACAGTGACTGCGCTACCTTGTCAACGCTAAGTCTTAGTCGAGACTTCTGTCCCCCTGCTGCTTTTGGGTGTCTACATTTTGTCTGGCATGACTCTGCCTCCCCTTCCCTCACCTCCAAAACTACAGGGCCAGAAACATGTGGTGGGCATGGTGATGCATCATGGTCAGATTTCATTTTTTTTGGGATGGAACTGCCAGCCCCTACAAAGAGTTTAGATTGCGACAGGTGCCTTTTTAACTGTACTGGTGGTGTTGCACTAGTGTCTTTTGAGGTGCCTCCTCTGCCAGTCCCAATCACTCGACTACATCTATATTTCCCTGACATTATGGATTTAATGTCACTGAGTAGTGCCTACCACTGCCCACTGTCACAGTGCCTGGCTGTGCACTAATGTGTGTGGTGTGCACACAGACGCTGCTTGCTTGTAAGCACAAAAGAGGCAGACTCCCTGGGCACTTGACTGCACAGACCCACCCAATAGTAAGGTTCAGTCTGATAAAAATACCCACTGCCCACTGTCACGGTGCCTGGCTGTGCACTAATGTGTGTGCATGCAAACAGACACTGCTTGCTTGTAAGCACAAAAGAGGCAGACTCCCTGGGCACTTGATTGCACAGACCCACCCAATAGTAAGGTTCAGTCTGTTAAACTAACCACTACCCACTAAAGCCCAGTGCACAGAGAGACTAAGTGACTTGAATTAAAAAAAAAATCCGTTTAAAAAAGCTGGAATTTTTGTCACTTCAGAAAAATGGATGAAATTGAAAATAATATATCTCTCCCAGCCAGCCACAACACCCTAATGATGGTGAGTGCTAGCTGCTTCTCTCCCTGGCACAGCTTCTCTTCTCAGTCAGATCACCTAAATAAACAGCTTAAAAGAAACAGGACTAGCTGGCCCTGGCACTGCAGCAAAATAAAGAATAATTAGTTTTTTCTTTCCTTAACTAGCCTATCTCTCAGTGCAGCCTCCTCTTACACCAAACCCACCTCCCCACAGCATCACTGGAAATAACATGTGTGGCTCTCCTCATGCTGATCTTTATATAGTGCTGGCTCATCAGTAAAATCGACAGAGAGCACTGAATGACAGTGCGATTGGCTGCATTCAGTGCATTTCACAAAATGTCAGCACAGATACACTCCATTCCGGTATCCTTGCCAACCTGTCTGACCCTTTCCTGTGAGTCACTGTGACTCACAGGAAAGGGTCAACATTCTACACAAACAATTTAGAGGCAATTTACAAACTGCCCACACTGAGACAGAAATAGCTCATATTTTGTACTTCCAGCAATTTTCAAACACACCATAGATAAACAGATTACAACACTGAGGGGACAGATAAAGGCAATATTGATGTTACATGTATCTAACAAATACTATTTTGGGTAATTTTCAAAGTGCACTTTATGTGGGTGAACCTATTGAAAATTCAACAGCATATATTGTAAAAACTTTCATTTTCCTTTGAAAATGAACCTGTAAGTCTAGTAATACAAAACTTTGAATGTCTTTTGTCTGTTTTCCACCCCTGTTCTTTTATGCTAACACTCTTTCCATTCTTTCCCCAAATGCCTTGTTCTTTCTCCTCCCCCCTCCCTTATAGCCTCCACCCAAGCATTCTCTTTTCCCATTTATGGGTCAGAATGTGTTCTACCAGTGTGCACTAGAAAAGGGGCTGCTCTTAAAATTCCATTGACAAGAACCAGCAAATCAGCATCTGTCACTGTACAGAGATCCCTAGCCATAAGCAGTCATTGCTTTGAATTTTCCTTGGCAGATAGCAAAATGCCAAGGGACTGCACTAGCGACTAGATGGATGAACTCTGTTTAAAAAAGAGAGCTCAGCCCACTTAAAGCAGATAATGAGCCCTAGATATACTGAGAAAGCAATTAATCCTAATCAGTTAGACAACAATATAATTCAATTACCGCTTCTTTGAGAACTAAAATCCCAGAAATTAATGGTAATGAAAGTGGCTGTTCTCCTGATCATAGATAACCAACTGAACAGTTAATTAAGAAATAAGAAAATCCATGTTTTGGGTAACCTGATGATTCCATGCACACTGGAATATTTTTCATCTTGTAGAGCACGAGTTTTACTTTCATGGTATATTGTAGTTCTGTAGTGAATGCTGTACTTGAAAGGAAATTGCCCATGCTTATTTCAAGTAGTAATAAATGCCTTCTGACAACTAAAACTGTTATTGCTACATAGTTTTGATATTCTTTAACTACCTTCCAGGTAATTCTTCCACATTCCTGTGTCTCCATGTTCAGTCTCCATGTTGAGAATAGTGTCACAGTTTACAAGAGGCCTATGAAGTCTTGAAAGGTCATACATTGCAGCATTAACCACTACTCAACCTTTTGGCTAAGATCAAATGTAAGATCTAAGCCATGAGCTAACAGGCCAAAAGGGTTGTTGTTACCCTTAATGATCAGATTTAAGATAAAAAAGATCCCTATTTAAATGTTCAATATGCTATGGCAGCTTAAATCTGTTAATGAGATAGCTATTACCACTCTGGCGATATATTTATGGATAGCTCACCTTGCTTATGAGAGAAATTGGTATCAGGGTGATTCATTAGCTGTCATGATTTTCTCTGGAGAAATACCAGGCTATTGAAACCCACCTACCAGTAAGGTGAATTTTAAAAGCCCGTTGAGTGCCAAAACTGGGAAAAACATGCACAAGTTGGGCCAGCGCGCGCCGTGCAGATTTTAAAAGGTGTCCACATATGCTATGCTTGCTGCTATGAGCACAAATACATTTTCTGGAAAAGGGAGGGGGGAGGCATGGGCGTGGTCTGAACAGGGCATGGGTGTTTCTGGATTTCACAATGAAACATGCGCATACATACTTACACGCACAAGCGTGCACCAGGGTCCCCTTTCGCGTAACTTTACTTCTGCTATGGATGGTGTGTAAGTTAGAAAACAAGAAAAAAGAAAAGAGGAGAACGGGATTTTAAAGGTCAGGGTTAACAGGGTAAAAGGGAGGCTATTAAACTGGGGGGGGGGAGGGTTGGAAGGCCTATTTTTATTATTTATTTGCGGGGTTTTGTATACCGACATTCATTTAGTGAAAAACATCACATCGGTTTACATTCAACAAAGAGAGATGTCAAAACAGTACATTATAAGAAAATTATAAGGATATAAGGGGATATCAAACAGATTAGAAATTATGGTAGTAAAAGGGCCTGGGCAAACTGGGAATGAACTGAGAAAACTGGCAATTGTGTCGATGCATGTGTCTACTAAAATCCCCCCACTTATGCGGTAGAAGTGGCATTTGCACACATAGGTGCACATCTACTTAAAATTTCAGGCACATGTGCGCATGTACAGCCTATTTTATACCATGCACACATATATGCGCTTATGTTATAAAATGGGCACAAGCAGGCAAACGCGCACCCATATTCCTTTGCTCGGTGTTTTAACATTACCATCAGTGCTTGTAACACTGCCACCTAATTTACCTCAGGTGTGTAAAGTTTTAAGAGAAATTCCTAGGTTTGTTTGCACTCTCAGTGTATGGACTAGTGCAATAGTTCCAAACCTGTCCTGGGGAACCCCCAGCCCGTCTAGTTTTCATGATATCCAAAATGAATATGCATGAGATTAATTTGCACTCAACGCACAGTAAAGCTCTGGAATTTGTTGCCAGAAGATGTGGTTAGTGCAGTTAGTGTAGCTGGGTTCAAAAAAGGTTTGGATAAGGTCTTGGAGGAGAGGTCCATTAACAGCTATTAATCAAGTTTATTTAGGGAATAGTCACTGCTATTAATTGCATCCGTAGCATGGGATCTTCTTAGTGTTTGGGTAATTACCAGGTTCTTGTGGCCTGGTTTGGCCTCTGTTGGAAGCAGGATGCTGGGCTTGATGGACCCTTGGTCTGACCCAGCATGGCAATTTCTTATGTTCTTATGTTCTTATTTATTTATTTATTTATTTGTTGATTTTTATATACCGACATTCGTCGGAACATCATGCCGGTTTATGTGTGGTGCAGCAGTCAAAAAAGCAAATAGAATGTTAGGAATTATTAGGAAGGGAATGGTTAATAGAATGGAAAATGTCATAATGCCTCTATATCGCTCCATGGTGAGACTGCACCTTGAATACTGTGTACAATTCTGGTCACCACATCTCAAAAAAGATATAGTTGTGATAGAGAAGGTACAGAGAAGGGCAACCAAAATGATAAAGGGGATGGAACAGCTCCCCTATGAGGAAAGGCTGAAGAGGTTAGGGCTGTTCAGCTTGGAGAAGAGACGGCTGAGGGGGGATATGATAGAGGTCTTTAAGAGCATGAGAGGTCTTGAACGAGTAGATGTTTATTTATTTATTTATTTTGCGCTTTTCTATATTGGCATTCAAGATAAAAAATCTCATCATGCCGGTTTACATTTAACAGGGGGGTGAAAAAATAAATAGATGAATAAATTAACAAATTGTAGCAAGAGAAAAGAAAAAACTCTGCTGTTACAATAAAACAGGGGAGATTCGAAAGTGGGAGGAGGAAAGTCTAAAAGAATTTAATATAGAGAGCAATTATTTACAAAGTTCTAGGAATGTCTGATTGTGGATGTCATTGAATTGCGGTTCAGTTGGTGTCTGGAAAGGCTTGTTTAAACAACCATGTCTTAAGCCTTTTTCTGAAAGTTAGGAGGCACGGTTCTTGACGTAGATCTGGTGGGATGGAGTTCCATAGAGAAGGTCCTGCTGTAGAGAAAGCCCAGTCTCTAAATGTTATATGATGAGAGGTTTTGGCTTGGGGTACATGTAATGAATCTCTGTAAGCTTCTCTAATGGGTCTGGAGGAGGTATGTTTTCTGAATGGGATTTGAAGGTTAAGTGGAGCATGGTTATGGATGGCTTTATAGATAGTGGTAATGGACTTATGAATGATTCTGTAGATGTGACTCGGTTATTTACACTTTTGAATAATAGAAGGACTAGGGGGCATTCCATGAAGTTAGCAAGTAGCACATTTAAGACAAATCGGAGAAAATTCTTTTTCACTCAACGCACAATAAAGCTCTGGAATTTGTTGTCAGAGGATGTGGTTAGTGCAGTTAGTATTGCTGGGTTCAAAAAAGGTTTGGATAAGTTCTTGGAGGAGAAGTCCATTAATGGCTATTAATCAAGTTTACTTAGGGAACAGCCACTGCTATTAATTGCATCAGTATCATGGGATCTTCTTAGTGTTTGGGTAATTGCCAGGTTCTTGTGGCCTGGTTTGGCCTCTGTTGGAAACAGGATGCTGGGCTTGATGGACCCTTGGTCTGACCCAGCATGGCAATTTCTTATGTTCTTATGTTCTTATGAACCTGAAAAAAACTGAGGTGATATTTCTTGCTCATTCTGCCTCTTCCAATCCACCCACAAAATTGGTCTTTAATAACATGCATATTCCTAGAAAACAACAATATTGGAATCTGGGTATTTTGTTTGAATCCACTCTCACATTTCAACTTCATATTAATAAATATAGTAAAAACTGTGTTTTGGAAGATACGCCAATTACAAAGTTTGAAACCTTTTTTTTTTTGGAAATGTCTAATCTATGTACTGTTACCCAAGCAATTTTTCTTACACTATAGATTTTTATAATTCACTGTTCTTAGGACTCCCTTGAAATGTTCTGATGACTGTGCAACTAGCTCAGAATGCAGTCACTTGAATGATATCTAGTGTTTTCTTTAGAGATCACATTATCCCTGTTCTTGAAAAAATTGCATATCTTTCCCATTGAATAGTGAATCAAATTCAAGGTTTTGCTATTGATTTTCAAAGCCATTAATGGTCTCACTCCACTACACTTCAATACAGTATTAATGATTTAATCTGCCCAGCCATACCCTGAGATCTTTCTCTCAGAAATTATTAGATGTGCCTTCCTTCAAGATGGTTAGGCTATTTGAGTTACTCGAATGTTAGTTTGGGGGTGGCAGGACCCCAGCTGTGGATTTCTATCACCGATGAACTTAGGTATGAGAATACTTTGCTAAACCTTTGAAAAAAGCTAAACACATTTTTATTTAGGAAGGCTTTCAATTACTAAGTCTGTATTGTTAAGCTATACTGTTGAGAATTTGTGTTGGAGAACTTATTTCTATCTGATATTGGGAATATCACAATTATCTAGTCAAATGAGTATGGTCATTTTATTCTATTATCTATAATGCTTTGTATATTTAGTTGGTTTTATGAGTGTAAATATGTGAATCACTGAGAACAGGTGATCATGCAGGCTATACATTTTTTAAAGAAAGAAAGAATGAAATATATAAATCATTATATAGCTAAATAAATAGCTAAAGAAATCATAGTGTTCTTCTCCCAGAGTTGATCTTTCACTTGAAACTGAAAATAAATCAGTTTCACACATTTAAAATGCTTTCCTCAGTGTCTTAACCAGGGGTGCATTGGCCTGTCAGGGCATTTGGGCATGCCCCGATTTGATGGGTTCAGCCAGTCACATGTTTGGTGTTGGTCATGGTGCACCTGCGGAGCTACTGCAACCAATACCAAGCCCTGCAACAGCTCTTGTCACAGAGTGGGAGCTACCTCTGAAGCTCTCGACTCACTTTTGAATTCTCATTTTCTCTGCAACAAGCAGCCTCGATGCCACAACCATGTTCCCTGCATTTCTCAGACAGTCCCTCCCTCCCCACCACCCCATGTTCACCACAGTGGCAGGAAGCACACCCACTGCCTCCTCTCACACTCACCCTGCCTCTGTCGGCAGGAGGAACCCAGCAGATCCCTCACCGCTGCCTCATCACCATCTGAAAGCTTACCATTGGTCTCTGCTGTCACCCTATTCATGCTCTGGCCACTACAAAAATATCCCGTTCCATTCTGAGGGCCTTGAAATGAATCAAAGGACCCCAGAATGAAACTAACCTTATTCATTGAATTAATTTTAAATGAATACATCGGGCCTAGGCCCAGGCCCAAAGCTGGAACCACAGCCTAAGCCTGAGCTCAATGGCGGTGCTTTGGATTAGGCCAAGGCCCAGGCCCGAAGTGGGGTTTTGCCTAGGGCATAGGCCAAAGCCCAAAGGAGGGGTTTGGGTATTAGTGTAGGGGTTAGGGGCCACTTTGACATTCAAAGTGAGACGTACAAACAGAACAGTGCATTCTTGTGAAGATTTGATGACCTTCGGAGTGAGGAAATTCTCCCAAAGATGAGATTTGTGCAGTGTTCTCTCAACCTAGCTTGATGTTACCCAGGTTGAGAGTCCATCAAGCTAGGTTGAGAGAACATTACACAAATATCATCTTTGGGTGAGTTTCCTCACTCCGAAGGTCATCAAATCTTCACAAGAGAGCACTGTTCTGTTCATACATCTCACTTTGAATGTCAAAGTGGCCCCTAACTCCTACACTAATACCTAAACCGCACCTCGAGTTACTAGGTGGGCCTCCCATAGAGATATAAATACCTACCTAGGATGAGGGCATTATGGCTAGGCTCACTCTTTCTCTCTCTCTTTCTCTCTCTGTAGAGAGGCCCTGACAGCTAGGCTGGCTCTCCAGGTGCTTAAAACTACTAAATATGGTCCCCCCAGTGGTTATATGTAGGAAATACAATTCCAGGACTTATCACAAACTGTGGAAAAGTTATCACAATTAGCACTATCTTAGCGCTTCACATAGGTATTAGCACAAATTGCAATAAACTGCCTATTACCATAAAACACATCTCTTTTCCTATCACATACAATATTTAGTGCATTTTGATAAATCCAGGCCTTAGATTGTAAATACTCTGGTGCAAGGAAATTCCTACTGTACCTAAATTGTAACTCGCTTTGAACTCAGGTTTGGAAAGGCAAGTAATTAAATTAAAAAAAAATTGGTTGAGGTAGAGTATAACATTTATAATTACAACTTAAATAAAATCAAAGAAAGCTAAATATCATTTTGTGCTGCTTCTTTTCCTTGCTAAACAATAACGCGTTCAGATAGTTCAAGATTTATACCCTAGACACACTGCCTGAAAAAAACTCACTCTTTGGTCTTCATTCTCACTCTTTGGGGGTAGTAAATTTCACTATTTGGGAATGACCACCCTTGGTATTTCTGAAAGTGGGTGTCTGTGTCTGAGAGACTGTGAGTGTGCCTGTGTGTTTGACAATGACTGGCAGTGTGGTTGTTTCATTACTTGGCAACTGGTTCAAGAGCTGATTGGTTGGCAAGAGACTTTAACACCAGGCCTGTAATACAGGATATATGTCTGAGAGATGTATCCATACTTGTGGGTGGCTGATCCAATTGTGTGGATGAAAGGTGACTGCAGCTCTGTTTGCTACCCTCAGTCTAGGGTGTGCTCTACTACTTTATTTAGGTAGAAATGTGAAACTTTATGTTGCATATTTTTTGGCTTAATTTTATCAGGCTCCAGGTCGCATGATATATCTCTCAAGGGAGCAATTGAAAGACATGCTGCAGGGAAAGTGCAAGAGAGAGTCAGGCAGATACCCTGTGGGCTGGTTTTGAAAAAAAATGCCCCAGGCTATTATTTTCCAACAATCCACCCTTGTATATGATAATAGCAATAGTCACCATTATGTTCATTCAGTATTTGGCTTTCAAGAAAAATAGGGGTCTGACGCCAATTGTAATGATGATATAGTGATGAGAACATCTGTTCACTGGAAATTGAACCATTTATTTTGCATAACCACTCAGACAGCCATCTGATGACTTTTGGCCTGGGTCAGATTTAAAGTAGTGCCTTAACAATGAAAGGCTCTGTATTCCTGCACAAGGCAATAGGTCATAAATTGCACACCCACACATCTCCATCCATTTATTTTGCAGTACTCTGTGCATCTTAATTTGTATCAGGGCTTTCAAAAATGTGAGTAAACAGGTTATGATATTCAATATTCTTTTTTTCTTGCCTTGCAAATTTCCCTAGAACAAGTGAGTTTCATTACACAGACAACAAGCAATGCATTTTAATTATGCATTTGGATCAGAGTTTATCCTACCGGTTTAGTAACAACACATCACTTTTTCAATTTAATTAGAGAACAGTAAAAATAGTGAGTGTATAAATCCTCTCATGGTAAGACCGAACAAGTGATATAGTTTAATTGCCTTTATTATCTAAACTGTGCAATTAAGAGAGAGGGATTAAGCACATACAGATTTTATATATAAAACCTTTATCCAAATCCGGTCCTGAGCAGAGAGGCTCCCTGGGAGGTTCATGGCCTACCACAGACCCCATGACCTCTAAGAGTTGCTGCAAAGGGAAGGGGAATATTTAACTCTTCAAGGCCATGATAGATTTTCCTCATTGGGGATCTTCTGTTCATCAGCCCAGTCAAAAGGACAACCAATTACCACAAGGACTTCAAAACTGTTGTTCTAAATAAAACTTCTTTACTTGCATTGATAGCAGGAAAAACAGCTCAAAAAGTAATGATACACTAATTGTTAATGCACCAAACAGCAATGCAGAATCCATGTGGGGAAACTGAGTGCTTTTTCTCAGGCTGGAGGCACAAATTTGGACTGATTCCAGCCTTAAAATGCAAACGTAAACTTTTATTTGTACAAACAATACAGCATAACTCTTGACTGCCTACTTAGCAGGATTCAGGAACATACAGGGGTTGTAGACTGCTTTGCTTCTGGCCAGTATACACTCACCCCTTTCTTGTTTGGACAGAATGCTTTACAGGAGCTGCCGTCCTCGTGGATGCATAGAGGCCTCCTGAACATAACTGGCCTTACCCTCTTAAGCTCCCCAGCTTAAGAGATTTAAAGTGGACCAGGTCCCATGCCTGGCCCTGCACAGGTTTAAAGGGGAAAAACAGGGTCACTCTTTCACAGTCCAAAAAAAGCACAAAAATAAATCTCAATCACTTCCAGCAGCAACAATAACTACCCTTCCAAAACAGGTCAGGTCTTGGGACATGAACCCTCCTCCCTTGAGTCTTCCCAAGTACCTGCTTTGAAGGCAGCTCCCTTTTTTCTCTGAGCAGCTTCTCAAATCTGTGTGTGAGGGGGGAGTGGCTTCTGACTGACTCTTTTTCCAGGTACAAAAAACAAAAGAAGGAAAAAAACTACCCTTTTTCATTAATATATAGAACTATTGCATAAAAGAGAAGACAACTGTGTATATAAATTGTTTCCCACAATATTTTTAATCAATACACAAAATCCATTTATAACACTAATTCATACAAATTTTTGTAAGTAAAGAAGAATGATATTCACATATAAATATTAATCATAAACAGTTCAAAAAATACAAAAAAGTGAAAAACATAAGTCAACAGTCACTCCCATTCATAGCACAGCAACATCGCCCACACACATTACAAAATCAATATACTGACATATTGCACATAAAATCTAACACAATAGAAAAATGGAGAAAAAAGCTTCTATTTTTATAAACTAGTTCATTATATCCACATGTTAAAATATGTGTAATTTCCAAAGAATTATTCACACCAATCAACAATAGATGGATGCCTCATCCCTCATATTCTCTCTTCACAGGTATAGTCTAATAATCCCATTGATTTTTTAATGTGTATGGGTGAGGTTGTTGTGGTATGAATGGGAGTGACTGTTAACTTCATGTTTTTAACTTTTTAGTATTTTTGAACTGTTTATGATATGGTCTTATGTTAATATTTACATGTGAATACCATTCTTCTTTATTTGCAAAAATTTGTATGAATTAGTGTTATAAATGGATTTTGTATATTGATTAAAATATTGTGGGAAACAGTTTGTATGCACACAGTTGACTCTTTTTCCAACCAGAAACTTCCTAGGACTTCTTCCTCAGATAGAATTCTACTAGGGATGTGCATTCATTTGAAACAAATGGGTAAAATGCAATAAATGAGACCATTTTTGTTTCATTTGTGGACCCTAAAAATGAATGGAGGGTGCCCAGGAATTAAACAAAAATTTTGGTTTCATTTGTTTCTGTTTCCCATTCAGGTCTATGGCCCATTGAAAAGTACTGCCGTAAGACTAGTAGGTATAGCAACCAAGAAATTCTTGAGTGAAGTAGTAGCCAGAACAGATCCAAAGAAGGAGAAAATGGCAAGTAGACAGAAAAGAGGAACAAACAAGCTGAAGCTGCCCAGCTCCTGATGATATACATTAGGGGATCTTGATACCACCCTGCCTTGCTACTTTACCACTTATGCTATACTGATTAGTTTCCATTTCCCTGATGCTACACTTAGGGTTCTTGCTGCCACTCTTCCTTTGTGCTTTACCCCTGATGTACCACCTTGAGGGTCTTGCAACCAATCAGCCTTGCTGTCATAGCCTAGACCAGTGGTTCTCAACCTTTTTTCAGCCGGGACACACCTGACAGATGGTTCTCAAGTGCGTGACACACTGAACATGTGGCCATCACGGGACAAAATGTAAATATACATTCTGCATCCTCAGGAACCACGTGCAGAGCAGAACTAGGGCATTATCCGTACAGCTCACCATACAAATAAAGATATTCTGGATCTGATGACATCTCAGTAAAAGCAAAACAAACTCTTTATACTGGCAGGCACAATACCCCTCCTTATGAAAAGACAGTAATTTACCACTACAAATATTTAACCAGGCCCTAAACACTAATACACCTCCTAATGGGAAAACAGAGCAAGCCAAGCTTTCATAGATACCCACTTAGAAATAATTGTAAAACTATACTAATAAATGTTACAAAACAGCTGATGAACAGAATAACATCCAACAATTAAAAACTTATAAAAATTAATAAAAATTGTCTAAATATCAAAATATTTCAAAACAGCAGACACATCACATAATACGCAATAATTAAAATGGCAGTCAATCAAGAAAAATAAACTTAAAAAGCTACCTTTACTTACCCTCTCCAGCAACTCTCCTACTCCTTTCCCTTGCAGACCAATAGCACTCACCAGAAGCAGCAGTGGCTGCTAAAGCTCTGTCCTCACAGTCCTCTTCCTTAAGGCCCACAACCAGGCTCTGTCTCATACAGACTAGTAACTTCCCTAACTAGTATCTCTTCCTCACACACACACACACACACACACACACACACACCAGTCACCTCCCTGACCAGTCTCTGTCTCTCACACAAACACCAGTCACCTCCCTGACCAGTCTTTGTCTCTCTCACACACACACACACACACACCAGTCACCTCCCTGACCAGTCTCTGTCTCTCACACAAACACCAGTCACCTCCCTGACCAGTCTTTGTCTCTCTCACACACACACACACACACACCAGTCACCTCCCTGACCAGTCTCTGTCTCTCACACACACACCAGTCACCACCCTGACCAGTCTTTGTCTCACACACACACACACACACACACACACACCAGTCACCTCCCTGACCAGTCTCTCTCAATCACACACATGCTCTCTCACTTACATACAATCTTACACATACTCTGTCACTTACAACCACACACACTGCCACTCATGCACCCATTGTACCACACACACACAAGCTCTCACTCATGCACCCAGGCACCCATTCTAACACACGCACACACACACAAAGCTCCCACTCACACACCCAGACACCCATTCTACCACACACACACACCAGCTCTCACTCACGCACTCATTCTACCACAGGCACACAAGCTCTCACTCACGCACCCATTCCACCACACACACACAAGCTCTCACTCATGCACCCAGGCACCCATTCTACCACAGGCACACAAGCTCTCACTCATGCACCCAGGCACCCATTCTACCACAGGCACACAAGCTCTCACTCATGCACCCAGGCACCCATTCTACCACAGGCACACAAGCTCTCACTCATGCACCCAGGCACCCATTCTACCACAGGCACACAAGCTCTCACTCACGCACCCATTCCACCACACACACACACACACACACACACAAGCTCTCACTCATGCACCCAAGCACCCATTCTACCACAGACACACAAGCTCTCACTCATGCACCCATTCTACCACAGGCACACAAGCTCACATGGAGCTTCTTCTCATTGTTTGGCCCAATAAGCCTGGCCTCCACTTCTCAGCTGCCTCTGGCTTGACTTCCCGTGTGCACAACGTCTCTCCAGCCACCTCCTGTGGTGCGCAGGGTCTCTCAGCTCTTCAGCTGTCGGCAGCGGCGCACAGCATCTCTACGTTCTTCGGCCCCGCTGGCGTCAGTGCGCAGGTCTCTTCATTCTTCGGCCCCGCTGGCGTCGGCTCGCAGCATCTCTTCATTCTTCAGCCCTGCTGGCGTCGGCGCACAGGTCTCTCCACTCTTCAGCCGCCGGCGGCGCACAGGTCTCTTCATTCTTCGGCCCTGCTGGCATCGGCGTGCAGGTCTCTCCGCTCTTCAGCCGCCACCGGTGGCGCGCAGATCTCTTCATTTTTCGGCCCGCTGGCATCGGCGCACAGGTCTCTCCGCTCTTCAGCCACCGCCGGCGGCGCGCAGGTCTCTTCATTCTTCGGCCCCTCTGTTGTCGACGCGCAGGTCTCTCCGCTCTTCAGCCGCTGCCGGTGGCGCGCAGGTCTCTTCATTTTTCGGCCCCGCTGGCGTTGGGGCACACGTTTCTCCGCTCTTCAGCCGCCAGCAGCGGCGCGCAGAGTCTCTTCTTTCTTCAGCCCCGCCGGCCTGGCCTCCAGCGGTGGCGCGCAGCGTCTCTCCATTCTTCAGCCCCTCGCCTGGGGAGAAGGGAAGCACAAGCGGGGCAGTGGAACACCAGGAGCCGCGAAACACCTGCCGGTGCTTGGCGACACACTGGTGTGTCGCGACACACCGGTTGAGAACCACTGGCCTAGACCCTATACCTTGGCATCTTGCTGCCATCCATGCCCCTGACACTACATTCTTGGGATTCTTTCTGCCACTTTTCCTTGCTGTTATAACCCTTATGCTACATGTTTCTTCCACCCTGCCTTGCTGTGATTCTGACTCGCCATACCCCAGATTCTGCAACTCAGGTATCTTACTGCCACTCTGCCTTATGGCTATGCCACTCATGATACACCTTGGGGGTCTTTCTGACACTCAGCTTTGCAGCCATACAAAAGACTTTACACCTTGAGAGTCTTTCTGCCTCTCTGCCTTGCTATCATACCACAGACTCTACACCTTGAGTTGTTCTTGCTATTCTAGATGGCTGCTTTACACCTCCCATTGTGCTTTGGGATCTTCTTGCCACTCTTCCGCTATGTTGTCATTCTGCCAGTGCTTGGAATTTTTCTGCACCTTTTCTGTTTTGTGCCTACTTCATGGTGCTAGGTGCCACTTTGACCCTTTTGCGCTGCCTATCAGGGTTCATGCCACTGTTATTAGAGTCCTCTACTGATGCATTGGGTTGTTCTTGAGACTCTTGCTGCTGCTTTGCTCCTCTGATGGTGCCTTGGGCAACTTCTGCCACTGCTTGAACCCTTTTGCCCTTTTACAGTGCCTTCGGCTAATCATGTCACTTTTCGTGCCACTTTGCCACATTGTTCATGCCTTTGAGCTCTCTTCCACCTTCTGAGGTTGTCTACCCACAGGTTTTAATAAAGTTTATTAGAAAACCCCCAATTTTTAAGCTTAAAATAGGATGAATTGCTTCCCCCATTGATGTTAATGGGAAACAAATTAAATGAATGAAGCAAATAAATGAAAAAAAAGCTGTGTTTAAACTAATGAAACAAATGGAGGTTACCTACAAAATAAATAAATCAACCAAAACAAAACTTTTGCCTATGCACATTCCTAGTAGCTACCTTTTTCCAAAACTATCACTGGGGACAAAATCCTATCTCAGTAAGCACTTCTCCCAAGACAAATTGGGTATTTCAAACATCTATCTTCTCTTCAGGTCCCTTCAGTTTCTCCCTCTTCAACCTCGGGACCCTTTTTCTTTCCTGGAAGTGCTGGATACCCTTCCTTTGGGTCTCAGTCCCCTCCATTAGACAGCAATTTTTCTTTCAGCAGTCTCTCCTCAGTTGTGAGGAGGTCCCATTCCAGGTACATTCCCTGTGAATGGAAAAGCCCGACTAGCACACTCTATGGGGAAGTGGCAGCCACAGACTATGCAGACTGGCTTCTTCTGACTCTGGCTCTTCTAGATTCTTACTGCATTACAAGGATGCAGGACTTTATTAAACTGATAACTCCTCCCACTGGGGAGTGTGACGCCATCTAAAATACGCCCAACTGCACTGTTGAGACCTCTGACTCTGGCTCTAAATTAACAATAGACAACTCGTCTAGTAATGGGCAAATTTGGGCTCCCCCTTACATATATAGGGAGAAACTGTATGATATATATATATACATATGTAGCCAGCCCCCATCTTATGCTGCAAACTCCATTCAGGAGTGCCATGGGTCTGGATCCGAGTCCTAATGGGGAGGGGGAAACGTTAATCTCTAAATCCCCTGGCACAGACACCAAAATAAGAGCAAGGACCCCAAAAATAGTGTTCAACATAAAATCTTTATTGCAATTTATAAAAAGCAACATCCAGTCCATTAAATCAGAAAAAATCAAAATCAGCATCAACCCACAATCACACTGAAAAAAATGGTTTTCCGGTCCTTATTCCATATTCTTTATTCCATTATCCATAGCAAAAATCCCAAATCATGGGCAAAAACTCTAATTTTGTAATCCAAATCCAAATTTGTTGAGATGTCTCCAATACAAGGATCCATAATACAATTCTCTTCATCCTTGCTTTTCTGGTAGCTTGGTCAAAAAGAAACTTGATCCATTTTGTTGGGATACCTGGTGGGGGGAGGGTGCCTTTTCCTCTGGAACTATCAGTCTTTCAAAAAATCTTCTTCCTATGTCTGAGTCCTCGTCCCAAGATTCCAAAACTTCAAAATCTTCTCAAAGTCCAAAAACTGCAAAAATCATTGAATTGAAATCCTGAGGGGCTCTCCAGCTTCTCTCCTTAAATTCTTCTTGTCCAACCACTTCTTGCCTGAGATTCTGGGGGGATCTTTATCTCCAACTCTCCATGGGTCTCTTCTTCCTTCTGGCTCTTACAGCTGTGCCTAACCTTCCAAGAACTGAGCATTCTCTCAGGGATTATGTACCTCAAGAAGCCTATCCTCTAAAAAGGTAAGGTTTTGGCAAGGGGAGGATTAAAAAATCCAAAACTGTTCTCCTAGTACCTAATGATGGAAAAATACTGGGGATTGTATTAATGACAGGCAAAGCCCTGTCATACTCCCCCTGACTACAAAAAGAAAAATAATTAAGCCAGGATGATGGTGCAAATTATTTTTCTTAAAACGCCTATCACAAATGTTCTCATACTTTAACACTTAACAGTTGCAATAGACATCATTATGTCCCCTCCTCCTGATGGTGCACTAACCCAAGGGCAATTGCTGTGGCCAGCATAGAAATTAAGAAACATTTTTGTAAAACTCATACACTCACATTTCACAGACTACATATGACAACATTTATTCATTATTGACCTCCTTGAGGAAGATCAAGTATACCATTAGATCAATGCTCCTTCTCCTTACCACCTCTTTACCTGTGTTTTCAAGCATTGGAAACCACCTCACACTACTGAATAGAATCCAGGGATAGCGCGAACCATCCCATAATAGTTAGAAACACTAAGCAGGTGTTATGAGTTCCTTCACTTCTGGGGCTTGTTCCTGTCTCCTCGGACGTTGGTGCCTGACTTGGATCTCTTCTACAGTTCTGGACTCTGGCTCGGGTACCCACTCCTCGGGGGCCTGCATGCGCTTCCTGCGGAGACTTGTCTCCTGACTTTCCCACTCCTCGGGGTGGTCCCTGCGCCTCCAGAGGTTCTGTCTGCTGGCCTCCCCACTCATTGGTGTTGCCTTAAGGACTGCCTTACAGAGACTCCTACTCTATGCTCCCCGGGGTAGTATCTGCCTTGCCACCGGCAACTTTGCTTCTATGCTTCTGTTGTGTCCGTCGCTGTCCAACGTCTCTGCTTCACCCACCTTATCTCGTTGGCGACTCCCTCCGGGGTTGATGGAAGGCCGTCCTCCTCTGGCGTTCCCGGACCAGCTCAACGCTGCAAGCCACCATTTTGACCAGATGCCTAAGGGCGCGCACGCGCGCTCGCACGACCCGACTGATGCACCGGCGTTGGCGCGAACTTCAGGGGCATTCCCCTGAGATGACGTCATTAGCTCCAGATATTTTCACTAACAAGACAAGTTAGCAAGGGTTCGCTTCCTCCAGGTCGCTGCGGATGGGATTTGCTCTCCGCAAACCTAGCTACTCTGCCTCTTCGGACTTCACTAGAGGTACCCGCTCCTTGGGGGCCTCGCTCTCTCTTTTTCTTTTCAGGTCGCAGTCCGGAACCGGTACTCGCTTCTCGAGGGCCCACGTCCCGGACCAGCTCCTGAATACCACTTCTGCTAAGAAGTCATCGCTGCTTACATTATTGAGTTTCCATCTTTCTCTCAGAGCTTTCCCTGGGACCAGGTACTCGCTCCTTGAGGGCCTACTGCATTCCAACTCCTGGGCTGCCTCAAGAGACTATGCTTTGAGTGTTATCATCAAGGAATTGTTCCAGAACTCTGCATATCCTACCTACTCACTTTCTTAGTTTCTCTACAGCTCAGCCACCTTGGGATCGCTGTTCCAATGCCTGAGGGACTACAGCCCAGCCGGGCGCTTCCAGCTCACTACTGCCACCTCTGGTGGTTTAGTATACAGCTTACTAATAAGTCTTTGTTGCTTATAACATCAGTGAGTTTCTATCTATCTCTCAGAGCTTTCCCTGGAACCAGGTACTCGCTCCTCGAGGGCCTAATGCATACCAACTCCTGGGCTGGGCTGTAGTCCCTCAGGTACTGAGGGACTACAGCCCAGCCGGGCGCTTCCAGCTCACTACTGCCACCTCTTGTGGTTTAATATATTGTCTAATAAATGAACTAGTGTGTGTCTGTCTGCTACACTAAGCCTGACCAGTGGTCCCTCTCGGGATCTCCCCCGAGGGCGTGGTCACCTGCCACTGGTCCAAGGATTCACCCACAACTATTCTAAATAATAACAGATTACTATCTCCAATAACTCTGTTAATAACAGATTGCTAATTCTCAGCTTTAACAACAGAGCTTTAATAACAGCTTCCCCGCTTCTTGGGGCAGTGCCTACGTCTCTACACCAGCGACTTGCTCCACACTTCCCCACTCCTCGGGCAGTGCCTATGTCACTACAGACTCTGCGCTTTCCCCCTCCTCGGGGCAGCCTACGTCATCATGCCAGAGACTCTGTTACTATGCTGTCCCACCCCTCTGGACAGTCTCTGCATCTCACCTACAGTAGACCCTGAACTTGCATTCCCCGCTCCTCGGGGTCTGCTTCTCAGCACAGCTCTGGGCTAGTGCCTGCGATCATGTGGTAGTGACGCAGGAAGCTCTCTCTCTACTATTCTCCTGCCGTGCTCCATGCCACAGCTGAGCTTGCCTCCCGACGGTGAGGACCTGTGGGGGTCCATCCCTCAGGCTGTAACATCCATCGCCTTGGGCCAAGGGTCCAAGAAACCCACAAATCCTAACAGACTGCCAAGTCCATGGACCCAGCAGAGATCTCAGCTATCCAGGCCATTCCTGGCCTGGCACAAAGAATCAGTGAGCAACAAAAGTTCCTGGAAACACTAGCAACAGCCATTGATAATTTGAGCACTCGTCAGGACGCCGCCGGGATTACTACCACGATGTCTCCCAAGCTCTACCCTTCTACCTCAATGCCAGTTCCTCGGCCCATCATGCCCTTACCCGCACCTCCACATTTTTCTGGGAATCCTCTTATGTGCAGGGATTTCCTGAATCAGTGTAATATGAACTTCTGCCTGCAACTGGCTTAATTCTCAGTGTTGCGTCGGAGGTGGGCTCAGGTGGGGTTGACGCAATCCATAGGCAAGGACCTACGGGTCCCCACCGTCAGCAGGTGGCGTGGGCTGAAGCTAGAGGTCGCTGGAGCTTCACCTATACCAGCCCTTATTCCCCTCAGGTTGAGCCTTTGGGCTGGAGCCGGCAGGACTTAGGTGGGCCTCGAGGTTAGCTGGAGATGAAAGGTGATTCAGCCCTAATACAGTAGCCAGTAGGTGGCGTAGTCCTATCCTGGACTAGATTCGGTACTGGAACTCAGGAGTCAAAGGAACAATGAGTAACTGGAGGAGTTTGAGCAAAAGAAGGCCTAAGCCTTGTAAGTCCACGTCCAGAGGATAGGTGAGAGGAGGCGTTACTGACAGGTAAGGATCAGAGCTGGCGGCAAGTGGAAGATGTGGCAAGCAACGTAGAACTCTGGACACAGGAAAGTCTGTAGCATAGTCGTTCAAGGCAATGGTCAGGGCACAGAGAAGGCAGGCGTGGTCAGGCATAGCAGAGGTCCGTGGCTGGAGAGAAGCTGCAAGTAGTCGGGCGTAGCGATGGTCAAATCCAAAGAGTCAGTCCAACACAAAGATAAACAGGAACAAGGAGAACAGGAACCGGGAACCACAGGAAACAGGAACACAATGAAGAGATGATTCTAGGATCAGAAATGAGTACTCGGAGTACAAGGAGACCTGTTGCAAAGGCAATGCTATGGAGTGAGGCCTGAACCTTTATATGCTGAAAGGTCTGACGTCAGCATCCGGGTCCGCGGCCAGGTTCCTGCCGTGGGCCCTTTAAAAGAGCTAATGAAGCACGGTGCTGATGGCGGCATCTCTCTGCGGGCCATGCAGAGAGGCCCAACGAAAAGGGACATCTTGGCTGGCAGGTAGCGTGGCAGGGCCAGAGGGACTGGAGGGAACCTGAGGTCGGAGCTGGTGGACCATCGCCACCAGCGAAGAGGAGCCAGGAGCTGGAGTCCGTCTGAAAAGGTGAGAGGGCCGCGCCGTGGGGGTGCCGCAGGACGCACGCGTAACACCCAGATGTGATTACCAAGATTACCTACATCCTTTCCCTCATGGATGGCAAGGCATTGTCCTGGGCAACACCCCTCTGGGAGAGTGCGGACCCAGTTCTTCGTGACCTGCCCTGTTCCACTCCGTCTTCGACGATCCTGGCAGAAGATCCGCTTCCGGATCCTCTCTCCTCCACCTGCAACAGGGCACCCGGCCATTAACTCAGTACATCATAGAATTCAGGACCCTGTCGTCAGAACTTCATTGGGACTCAGATTGTGTACTGTCCATTTTTCTTGAGGGACTCAGTTCCCGGATCAAAGATGATTTGGCAGCTTGGGAACTGCCTGCATCTCTGGATTCATTGATAGACCTTGCCGGTCGCATCGACCGCCGGCTGCAGAAGCGCTTGCAAGAGTCTAGAGCATCCATAAAATCTACATCAAGCTCGTCCCGAATTCCACGCTCGTCTTCCCCCAGGCTGAACGTGGCTCCGAGCAAAACTGAAGATGAGGCTATACAAATAGGCCGGAGCAGACTTTCTCCCAAGGAACGGCGCTGCTGCCAGCAAACTGGTCTCTGCCTATACTGCGGTCAACCCAGACATGCCATAGCCATATGCGCTGTCTGTCCGGGAAACTCCCAGGCCTAGGTTCAGCAGGAGGACTGCTCCTAGGCCTGACCTTGCCTTCTCCTCCATTGACTTTACCATCCTGGTTGTCCATCAAGCTGGACAACCAGGAGTTCCATACCTTGGCCTTAGTGGACTCTGAGGCTGGTGGGAACTTTATTCTTAAACAATTGACTGAGCACCTCCGGATTCCCACCATCCACTCCCCAGTGCCTTTAATTATCTCGTCCATCCACGAGAACCACTACCTGGTGAGGTTACTCACACCACTGCTCCTATCCTGCTCCACATGGGATCACTGCACATGGAGTCCTTTTCCTTCAGCATTCTGGACAAAGCCATACACCCAGTAGTTCTGGGACTGCCGTGGTTACAACAGCATACCTCACAGTTTGACTGGGTCACTTTACAACTTTTTCACTGGGGATTCTCCTGCCACGCCAACTGTCTGGAGTCCATCTCGCCTCTGCCTTGCCGGACTTCTTCGCTTTCTCCTCCCGGCCTTCCTCCACAATACTCATCATTTGCAGATGTGTTCTCCAAGAAAGCTGTGGACACTTTGCCTCCGCATCATTCCAATGATTGCGCAATCAACTTGTTGCGTAACACGGAAGCTCCTCAAGGTAATATCTACCCATTGTCTCTCATAGAAACTCCGGCCATGTTGGAGTACATCTGCGAGAACCTGGCTAACAGCTTCATTTGACCCTCCAAGTCTCCCACTGGAGCGGATTTCTTCTTTGTAAGGAAAAAAGACAGCTTGCTCTGTCCCTGAATCAACTACTGGGGCCTGAACGAGATCACCCTAAAAGACCGCTACCCATTGCCTTTGATTTCTGAGCTCTTTGACAAGCTTCAAGGGGCTAAGATCTTCTCAAAATTAGACCTCAGAGGTGCCTATAATTTGGTCTGTATCCGCAAAGGCGATGAATGGAAGACCGCGTTTACTACCCGAGATAGCCACTTTGAATATCTTGTGATGCCATTTGGCCTTTGCAACGCCCCTGCGGTCTTCCAGAATTTGATGAACGAGGTCTTCAGGGATATGTTATACCAATGCGTGGTGGTGTACCTTCATGACATCTTGGTGTTCTCCAAAGACCTACACAGCCTTCGCTACAATGTCTCTCGCGTCTTCCAGCATCTACGGGACAATCAACTCTATGCCAAACTTGAAAAGTGTTCTTTCGAGCAGGAGATCGTCCCTTTCCTTGGCTACGTGGTTTCCAGTCAAGGGTTCAAAATGGACCCCCAGAAGTTGAAAAGTATTCACGATTGGCCTCAGCCTATGGGCCTCAAGGCCTTACAGAGATTCCTTGGCTTTGACAATTACTATCAGTCTTTTATTCACCATTATTCCACATTGACCGCACCACTTATGGCTCGCAAGGGGGCCAATCCTTCTCAGTGGTCGCCTGAAGCCATGACCACCTTCCAGGATCTCAAGACCGTCTTTCTCCGGGAGCCATGTCTCTGCCATCCAGATCCCAGGCGGCCATTCATTGTCAAGGTCGATGCCTCCAATGTGGGAGTAGGGGCGGTTCTAAGTCAATACTCGACCACTCATACCTTACATCCATACTCCTTTTTTTCCCGACACTTCTTCCCAGCAGAATGGAACTACTCGATCAGGGATAAGGAGTTGCTAGCTATTAAGCTAGCCTTTGAGGAATGGCATCCCTGGCTCGAGGAAGCCCAACACCAGATCACAGTGTATACTGACCACAAAACTCTCGAGTATTTACACCATGCTCAGCACCTAAACCATCACCAGGCCTATTGGGCCCTCATCTTTGCCCAATTTAATTTCTTGCTGTGCTACCGACCAGCCAACAAAAATTGTTCCTGAGGATGTTCCCGAAATTCCACGGCACATAATAAACCCCGCCAAGGTCCTTCTTTCCGCCACCTTCCCAGTGCCACATGGGAAGATGGTGGTCACCTACGAATTACACCAGAGGGTTCTCCATTGGGCTCATGACTCCCTGACTGCAGGACATCCAGGGCAGGCTTGAATGCTCTCCACACTCCAGAGGTTTTACTGTGGCCTACCATGAAGAAAGACACCCAGGCCTATGTTGAGTCTTGTTCCACCTGTGCCCGCCATAAGCCTCCAGTGGGACGCCTGTGGGGACTCTTGCAACTGCTGCCTGTTCCGAGTGAGCCTTGGACCCATATCGTGACTGATTTCATCGTGGATCTCCCTTCCTCCGGTGGCAACACCACCATTTAGGTCACAGTTGACAGTTTTTCAAATATGGCCCACTTCGTGGCTCTACCTGGACTCCCTTCAGCACCGCAGCTGGTGAAATTGTTTATCCATCATGTGTTCCAGCTCCGCGGCCTTCCCAAACATATCCTCTCAGACTGTGGAGTTCAATTTACTGCTCGGTTTTGGAGATCTCTCTGCAAGAAGTTTAATATCTCTTTAGATCTCACTTCGGCTTATCACCTCCAAGTTAATGGGCAGACAAAGAGAACCAATAGAACTCTGAAACAATTTCTGTGGGCCTACATCAATATACGGCAGAATGATTGGGCTGACCTCCTTCTTGGGCAGAGTTTGCCCTAAATTCATATCAGTCCGCATCCACCGGCTCATCTCCATTCCAAGTGGTCTATGGACGTCAGCCTCTGCCACCGCTTCCGCTTCCACTATCCGTTCCTTCACCAGCAGCCCAGTCAACTGCTCAGGAACTGCATCAACTGTGGAATACCACGAAGCAGCTGCTACAGCAAGCAGCCCAAAGGTCAAAAATATTCGTTGATGCACATCATTGCAAAGCTCCCCAGTTTACACCGGGCGACAAGGTGTGGCTCAGCACCCAGTTTATCCAACTCAAGCTGCCATCGGCTTGCTTTGCTCCCAGGTACATTGGTCATTTTCCGGTGCTCCGCCGGTTGGGTCCAGTTACCTACAAACTCCAGTTGCCTTCCTTTCTCAAAATCCACACGCCTTCCACATTTCACTACTGAAACCATTGGTTTTGTCCGACTTCTCTAAAAAGCTAGCAGATTCTCAACCATTGTCATCGGAGGCAGATGTGACGTACCAAGTTCAAGACATCCTTGATGTGAAGAAATGTGGAAAACAGTGGGAGTACCTCCTGTTTTGGGAGGGTTTTGGACCAGAAGAGAAAAGTTGGGAGCCTGCCACCAACATCCTTGATAAGGATCTCATCAAGCAGTTCTATGCCACACATCCTCAAAAACCCAAATCCCGGGGGGTCCCTAGGAAGGGGGAACTGTTATGACCATCGGCCACCCGCAGCTGACCCAACTCACATCATGTGCTGCCCTGCTCTCCTCTCCGAGCAAACTTGCGCTGTGGCTAGCCACTGCCGCCGCATGTCATCTGCCTCCTGAGACTTCTCATGGCAGTTGGGACGCCGCTGACCTCCATGCCTCCTCTGGTCCTTCCTAGGCGCGTGCACACCACCAAGTCTCTCTTTAAAGATGCTATGGCGGGAACCTCAGGGGTGTCCCTGATTGATGACATCACTAGCTGGGATTCATAAGCACCTCCCTTGGCCTATGCTAATCGACTTGGCAACAAGTTCCTTCACTTCTGGTGCTTGTTCCTGTCTCATTGGACATTGTTGCTGATTACTGTAATGTGCTGCTACATGGACTCTCTTCACATCAACTAAAATGCCTTCAATTAGTACAAAACACTGAGGAAAAACAGAATTTTTTATTAAAGAAATATGATCATGTCACTCTATGATGCCATCTACATTGGCTTCCATACCCTTACACATTCAATTTAAAATAGGATCTCTGACTTTTAAAGTTTTGCATTCATGTATCCCTCCTCCCCCCCCCCATCTTGCTTATTTTATTACACCCCACTGTTCTTCACATCCTTGCAGATCCTCTCAACAGAAGATGCTTGTTTTACCCTTGCCTAGGGATATTAGATTAGAAATGACCAGAGAAAAAAGTTTTTCTTATCTTGCACCTAGCCTATGGAATTCTCTACCATTGGCCATTCAACTGGAGAAAGATTGCATCAAGTTTAAGAAAGCCCTGAAGCCTTTCCTTTCTTAAGGATTATGAAAACTTAAAACTTTTCATTAAAAAATGAACTCTTTGTTTTTTTGATCAGGATCTGTTTTATTTTATTTTTTATGTTATTTTATATTCACTTAGTTTTTATATGATTGCTTTTAATTTTAATGTTTCCTTATATGTTATTTCATTAACTGCCATTTTTATGAATTATCTTTGTGATTGTATTTTTATTTTTAATTTAAATTTTTATTATGTGCATCACTTTGATTTACTATTGTAAATTATTGTGATTAATTCAGCAAATAAATAATAATAATAATAGATATAGATGACCCAATTTATGAGATTTATGAGATAACAGGAATTATTAGGAAGGGAATGGTTAATAAAATGGAAAATATCATAATGCCTCTATATCGCTCCACAGTGAGACCGCACCTTGAATTCTGTGTACAATTCTGGTCGCCACATCTCAAAAAATATATAGTTGGATGGAGAAGGTACAGAGAAGGGCAACCAAAATGATAAAGGGGATGGAACAGCTCACCTATGAGGAAAGGCTGAAGAGATTAGGACTCTTCAGCTTGGAGAAGAGACGGCTGAGGGGGGATATGATAGAGGTCTTTAAGATCATGAGAGGTCTTGAACGAGTAGATGTGAATCAGTTATTTACACTTTCGAATAATAGAAGGACTAGGGGGCATTCCATGAAGTTAGCAAGTAGCACATTTAAGACTAATCAAAGAAAATTATTTTTCACTCAATGCACAATAAAGCTCTAGAATGTGTTGCCAGAGGATGTGGTTAGTGCAGTTAGTGTAGCTGGGTTAAAAAAAAAGGTTTGGATAAGTTCTTGGAGGAGAAGTCCAATAACTGCTATTAATCAAGTTTACTTAGGGAATAGCCACTGCTATTAATTGCATCAGTATATCAACCAACCTCTTCCCTCCAATAATGAATCATACACCTACACCAATGCAAGGGACAACTAGTGCTCTGGTGTTGCTTATGTACGGTGGCTATGTTAAAGGACTACCCATTTGGTGGGTGCCCTTATCTTTCGCCCCGTCTATTATTCTTTATTATCTCAATTTTTTGTAAATCCCTTTTTTTTGTTGTTTTTAGTTTTTTAGAACGTCAGTGATTGTCATAAAAAAACCCCTAATTGCCCGTTTTTTTGAGGCGACCCGCTATTTGGTGTATATATACTTATCCAGGCAGCCGTCTCAAATTCTTCTCACGGGTACGCGTCTGCTAACCCGACATGGGCCATGTTTCGGCACTTCCGTGCCTGCTTCAGGGGCTACGGGTGGGGTAATGCTGTGTCCGAACAGGTACACAGTAGCTGTTTGAATTTCCAACTATAAAAATTAGCACAAATAACTCTCATTCTGTATGTTTATCATGCAAAATCAATTCCAAAATACCATTTGCACTCTATTAAAACACTTACTTATGTGATGACCATACTTCTGCGTGGACGGCGCCAACTCCTCCGTGTCTGAGGTGCGCTTGCCTATTCTCAATGTTTTATACTTACCGCGGGATTCTGCCCTGACTCTGCACCAAACCGAGACTAGCTAAGGTGTCTGTAATTGAAATGATTAGCAGTGGCAGGAAACGCCTCTCGGGGCTGATTAGACACTCCCATATTTCACTTTTTCTTTCGCCTGGGCGGCGTGTATGATGTTCCCACCCTAATTTAGTCTAAGGTTTTTAGAGACGCCTCTGCGGACCTGATGGAAGACTACTCACTCCCATGTCCGCTCTTTCTTCTCAAAGCCAGGGGGGCGTGACCATTTTTATTGAAGGGCGTATTTGTGTTTGCTACCGGGTGTGAACCCGCCTCAAATTTGCGGCGGTATCTTGTTGTCTTGCGGGATGTTTTACGTTCTGATTTCTCCACTTTCTCCGACCTTACAGCTCTCCTTGCTGCGTCTCTGCTCACTGCTTAATAAAAAACTTCATGTGTGAGATCATTTGGAATGCACCCCTCTATGAAGTGGCTATTGATGTATGAATGAAAAGTGTAAAGTGTAAGGCCCACTCATGACTGATGTCATGTTATGTATTGACTATGTTAAATCACTCCTCAAAATCGTGTCATTTGGCTCTGTACTTATAATGACAGTGGAGCATCGCTGTGCTTTAGGCAAAAACCGTCCAGTCTATCTCGCGGTTTAATCCATTCGGGATGATAGTGTTCCAGGTATAGTTCCAGGTATAGTGTTCCAGGTATATATAAATCTCTGCTCCATCTGTATGAGTACACGCCGCCCAGGCGAAAGAAAAAGTGAAATATGGGAGTGTCTAATCAGCCCCGAGAGGCGTTTCCTGCCACTGCTAATCATTTCAATTACAGACACCTTAGCTAGTCTCGGTTTGGTGCAGAGTCAGGGCAGAATCCCGCGGTAAGTATAAAACATTGAGAATAGGCAAGCGCACCTCAGACACGGAGGAGTTGGCGCCGTCCACGCAGAAGTATGGTCATCACATAAGTAAGTGTTTTAATAGAGTGCAAATGGTATTTTGGAATTGATTTTGCATGATAAACATACAGAATGAGAGTTATTTGTGCTAATTTTTATAGTTGGAAATTCAAACAGCTACTGTGTACCTGTTCGGACACAGCATTACCCCACCCGTAGCCCCTGAAGCAGGCACGGAAGTGCCGAAACATGGCCCATGTCGGGCTAGCAGACGCGTACCCGTGAGAAGAATTTGAGACGGCTGCCTGGATAAGTATATATACACCAAATAGCGGGTCGCCTCGAAAAAACGGGCAATTAGGGGTTTTTTTATGACAATCACTGACGTTCTAAAAAACTAAAAACAACAAAAAAAAGGGATTTACAAAAAATTGAGATAATAAAGAATAATAGACGGGGCGAAAGATAAGGGCACCCACCAAATGGGTAGTCCTTTAACATAGCCACCGTACATAAGCAACACCAGAGCACTAGTTGTCCCTTGCATTGGTGTAGGTGTATGATTCATTAATTGCATCAGTAGCATGGGATCTTCTTAGTGTTTGGGTAATTGCCAGGTTCTTGTGCCCTGGTTTGGCCTCTGTTGGAAACAGGATGCTGGGCTTGATGGACCTTTGGTCTGACCCAGCATGGCAATTTCTTATGTTCTTATGCTCTTAAACTTTTTTACCAAGGTTTTAATTTCCTGCAAATTCCACATAAAGCACATTTCACAATATTTTCTGTTCAATTTTGTCCAGAAGTTGCTGGAAATGAAAGCCTAGCTGCAGAAGAAGCCTGATTTTTAAATATGACCCATAATACCTTACCTCCAAGTGGGAAGTCAGTGTTTGACAGAAGCATAGCCTCTTAGGAATGTACTAAGAGCCACATTAAGGCTGTGTATTCAAACAAGTGATTATAACTGTTTACACTGATTACAAAGAAGTGGAGAGAAAGAATACTTTTCTTACAATTGTTACTGGAATTGTTTCATTCCCAGAGGTTTGAGCTTGACTTGGAAGGAAGCACTCATAAAACAACTTTTTCCCATATGTTTTATAGAATGATACTCTGCCAATAATTGCTGCATTATGAAACTTCCAATAATATATTTGAAGTGACCTAAAAAAATATTCATCCTTTTGCATTAGGTTGAGGGTTGGGTCTTCCCCCATTGAGGACTAAAGTTTAAAGGTATTGAGAATGTTTGGATTGTCTTCTGATGTTAATTTTTCTGTTTTTCATATAATTGTCAATCTCATTTATCTTGTTTTTTTCTGTCAAGATGCTATGTCTTGTATATTGGGAAAAATGCATAAATTAAACATTTAAAAAATGTTTCATCCTATCTTATAATCCTATGTTTAGGGCTCAACTCTACCCTCATGACTATCCAAAAGCTGTAATTCTCTCACCTAGGTACATGCCTTTTTATATCCCCAAGCCCTCCACCTCCATTAAATTGTCCCCTACTCAGTGCTGGAGTAAATTTATACAGCCACCCTTTTCAGCAAATATCTTTTATTGCTTCCTATGAGGGCATAGAATGAATTTTATATTTTCTTTTCTTCAGGTCAAAAACAATAGCAGATGGACCCCTCACACATTTTTTTTTCTTTTACTCTGTTTCTTCATACCAGAATAATTCTGGTATAAATAGGAAAACATTTATTTCTCTGGGCCATTTCTCACTAATTTGAGAGACTGCTACACCATCAACATTTCACCTGACTCATTGATCCAAAAGGGTCAGCTGGAACAACAGGATGGTCATTTGGCACAGATAAAACACATTTCATCCCCAGTTCTCAAAATTAATTATAGGGTAAAAAGACAGATATGCTTTCCTTGTCACTTGACACATCTAAGATCAATATGTATTTGGAGTATAGCTTTGCAGCTCTAAGAGTGCATCTACTCTTTTCTGCTCATTGCAGGAGATACCAAGCCTCCCACAGAAGAATATTTCATTGCAGAACAGAGGGGCTGATTGAAATGAATGTCTGAGTAGATACAGCTGACTAGAGCTCTCATTTCCCAGCAAAATGACAAGTTGTTTGGCCATATGGCCTCCTGAGCCATAACAGTTTGTCTTTTGAGGTGAACATCATGATCATTTTTTTCAATTTGGATACTGGCTTCTTTCAGAGTAGCAAGCAACAACATCAGTCAGTCCTCTCTCTCCATGTGTATCAATACTTTTCTGGAGACAATGCTAGCCAACATGCCTCACTTATGGGGCTGATGTGATAAGACCCGCGGAAAAACAGACGCACGTTATGAGCACAATTTTGATCACCGCGCGTGGCTGAAGATGCTGCTTCCGTGAGATGTAAAAAGCATAAATTATGCAAACGATTTGCACTCTGAAATCCATGCACATATGGAGAAATGCGCGTACCTAAGCGCGGTAATGGCCTATGCAATAAGTTGTCGCATCCGCGCTCAAAATCTGCACTGATAATCCACGCATAAAAGCAAACGAGCGAACAGGTCTTTATATTAAGTGAAAGTATGACCCTGGAAAGTAATTTTAATATTTCAAATAACTGTGCTGCAGAAAACATGGCAACTATTTTATGGATGCTATTTCACACTGGCATAGCAGCGAGATAGGTGCTCAGTTGGGCATCAATCTGGATGCTTGGGTGCCAACATAGACACTTAGCCGGGAGCGAATATGGATGCTGCTCTGGCACCCAGAAAGGTGCCTAGCAAATGTTGCTGCTCAGGCGCTGAGCTAGGAACTTAGTTGGTCGCAAATCTATACGATTGGGCGCCTAGAAAGGTGCCTAGCTAATCTTGCCGCTCAGCCACTGAACTAGGTGCTTAGTTTGTCATGAATGCATATGATTGGGCATCCATAAGAACATAAGAAATTGCCATGCTGGGTCAGACCAAGGGTCCATCTAGCCCAGCATCCTGTTTCCAACAGAGGCCAAACCAGGCCACAAGCACCTGGCAATTACCCAAACACTAAGAAGATCCCATGCTACTGATGCAATTAATAGCAGTGGCTATTCCCTAAGTAAACTTGATTAATAGCAGTTAATGGACTTCTCCTCCAAGAAGGCGCCTAGCTAATCCTGCCGCTCAGGTGCTGAGTTCGGCACTTACTTGGTTGCGAATCTATTAGGGATGTGAATCGTTTTAGGACGATTAAAATTATCGTCCGATAATTTTAATATCGTCTTAAACCGTTATGGAACACAATACAATAGAGATTCTAACGATTTATCGTTATAAATCGTTAGAATCGTGAGCCGGCACACTAAAACCCCCTAAAACCCACCCTCGACCCTTTAAATTAAATCCCCCACCCTCCCGAACCCCCCCCAAATGACTTAAATAACCTGCGGGTCCAGCGGCGGTCCGGAACGGCAGCGGTCCGGAACGGGCTCCTGCTCCTGAATCTTGTTGTCTTCAGCCGGCGCCATTTTCCAAAATGGCGCCGAAAAATGGCGGCGGCCATAGACGAACACGATTGGACGGCAGGAGGTCCTTCCGGACCCCCGCTGGACTTTTGGCAAGTCTCGTGGGGGTCAGGAGGCCCCCCACAAGCTGGCCAAAAGTTCCTGGAGGTCCAGCGGGGGTCAGGGAGCGATTTCCCGCCGCGAATCGTTTTCGTACGGAAAATGGCGCCGGCAGGAGATCGACTGCAGGAGGTTGTTCAGCGAGGCGCCGGAACCCTCGCTGAACGACCTCCTGCAGTCGATCTCCTGCCGGCGCCATTTTCCGTACGAAAACGATTCGCGGCGGGAAATCGCTCCCTGACCCCCGCTGGACCTCCAGGAACTTTTGGCCAGCTTGTGGGGGGCCTCCTGACCCCCACGAGACTTGCCAAAAGTCCAGCGGGGGTCCGGAAGGACCTCCTGCCGTCCAATCGTGTTCGTCTATGGCCGCCGCCATTTTTCGGCGCCATTTTGGAAAATGGCGCCGGCTGAAGACAACAAGATTCAGGAGCAGGAGCCCGTTCCGGACCGCTGCCGTTCCGGACCGCCGCTGGACCCGCAGGTTATTTAAGTCATTTGGGGGGGGTTCGGGAGGGTGGGGGATTTAATTTAAAGGGTCGGGGGTGGGTTTTAGGGGGTTTTAATGTGCCGGTTTTGCGATTTTTAGATTTTTAGATTTTTCACGATTTTTCACGATATTTTACCCCCCCAAACGGCAACAATACGATTCCCTCCCCCTCCCAGCCGAAATCGATCGTTAAGACGATCGAGGACACGATTCACATCCCTAGAATCTATACTATCGGGAGCCCAGAAAAGCGCCTAGGTAATCACAAATCTGGCCGCGAACTCATTTCCTTGTTCACTAAAAGTATTTCCCTTGAATTTATTTTTATTAATGTGTAAAAGTGTCTTTTTCATAAAAATTGGCAAATTATTTTCATAGGTCATAATTCACACTGCATGATAGCTATAATGGCGGGTCTTTGAAGACTGGGAAAAGCAGTGCTGCTCTATTGGCTGCATTAGTAAGAGTGGAAAATGTAGCATTGGCTGTACAGGGGAGAGCGGGAAATTATAGCACATGTTTTATTGGTTCTATACAATGGTTCTATACAATGGTATGATCTTCAACGTATTGTGATTGGTGTATATGTCAAGACACGCCTCTTTCCTTCTAAAAATTACATCCTTACATTAGCCTAGCGTGGGTGTAGTTTGGAGTTGGTGAGCATAGGAGGTGTTCAGTGGCTAGCGGTTTGTGAACTGCTAAGTAATCTCCTACTTTCCAAAACGCAGCTACTGAAAAAGTTTGAACATTATATACCCCTTTTTACCCCAAACCACACATTTTTTTAATATAAATTATTACTAATTTATAAAAATGTACTACTATGCCTTATGGGGCGGATTTTCAGAGCCCTGCTCGCGTAAATCCGCCCAAAACCGGGCGGATTTACGCGAGCAGGGCCCTGCGCGCCGGGAAGCCTATTTTACATAGGCCTCCCGGCGCGCGCAGAGCCCCGGGACTCGCGTATGTCCCGGGGTTCTCGGAGGGGGGCGTGTCGGGGGCGGGGCCGGAGCGCGCGGCGTTGCGGGGGCGTGTCGGCAGCGTTTTGGGGGCGGGTACGGGGCGTGGCTACGGCCCGGGGGCGTGGCCGCGACCTCCGTACCCGCCCCCAGGTCGCGGCCCGGCGCGCAGCAGGCCCGCTGGCGCGCGGGGATTTACGTCTCCCTCCGGGAGGCGTAAATCCCCCGACAAAGGTAAGGGGGGGGTGTAGACAGGGCCGGGTGGGTGGGTTAGGTAGGGGAAGGGAGGGTAAGGTGAGGGGAGGGCAAAGGAAAGTTCCCTCCGAGGCCGCTCCGATTTCGGAGCGGCCTTGGAGGGAACGGGGGGAGGCAGCGCGGCTCGGCGCGCGCAGGCTATACAAAATCGATAGCCTTGCGCGCGCCGATCCAGGATTTTAGTGGATACGCGCGGCTCCGCGCGTATCTACTAAAATCCAGCGTACTTTTGCTTGAGTCTGATGCGCAAGCAAAAGTAGGCTGATCGCGCTTCTTTTAAAATCTACCCCTATATTCCCACCACATCACTTTTACTTCGTAATTTATGTTTGTGCACATGTACCCCCACAAAACTGATTAAAAATTATAAATACTTTTACCAGTATCTTTTTCTTAAACTTACCCAGGCACCAGTCTTCACCATATTTCTCTTCAGTGATTTGCTGTGCCAGGGCTGACTATGCCAGGATATAGAAATCATGGCTGCTACCAGGGAATTTTGCCATCACACTGAGAATCTTCTGTTCAGCATTACAGATCACTTGCACATTGAGAAAGTGGTAATGCTTTTGATTCCGGTATGCCATCTCTCTTCCATGAGGAGGGGTGAGAGCCACATGGGTACAGTCAATAGTTCCCAGCACATTTGGCATATTGGCTATGTTGAAAATCGCTCTCTTCATTTGTTGCCACTCCTGAAGCTGCTGTGGGTATCTGATGTACTGCGTGACCCTCTTCAACATGGCCCTCAATACCTGGGTGAAGTGACGAGAGAGTGTGGATTGCTCCATGGCAGCCACCACAGCTACCTTGTTTTGGAAAGAACTAGTGGCCAGAAAATGAAAGGCTCTGAGCAGCTTCACCAGGCCTGGGATGGCATGTCCTTGTTCTGTTAGGGATCAATGTCCTCCCTCAGCTCTTCCTACAGGCCCATTATAGCCCTGGGGCTAGGTCTATAGGTCCTGACTACATCCGACTCTGACGTCCCCAGCAAGGTGGTCCTGAGGAGAAATATCCACTCCCTCTGTACCCTTCTGTGGCCTGTTGCAGCCAGAACAGCCTGCTCCTCAGGATCCCTCCTCTCTGCCTGTTTCCTTCTGGATCCTCTCTCTCCTGCCACAACCTCTGACACCAGCCAAACCTTCTGCTGCTGTCTTCCTTTGGCGATCCTCCAGGATACACCACAGCATCAGGAACAGCTGGACACAATCAGACATCTCCATCATATAAATCACACCAGAGCTTTTCGAGGTGGAGGAGAAGGTAGTGGAAGCTTTTACCTGTCTTGCTTACTACATTGCCTACCACAGTGAAATCCAGGGGTAAGGACTGGATTCCAGCCCCGACAGCATTGCACCACATCATTTCTGTTTTTGACGTCATCTGGGAGGGTCCGGGGGAAGGCCTACATAACCTGCCCTCCCGCGGTGCGCAGCCACCACCGAAGCCGCACACGCCTAAGGGGTGCGTGGCTTTCTCTTGAAATGAATGACTGAATTATCTCCCAGGCTCTCCTCCACCTAAAAGTAAGTAAAATATTGTGATTAAATATCTCTTCTCATCGCCTCCAGTATATAAGATTCTCAGATTGAAAATTAAAGGAAAAGTGAGCCAAATAAGCCCTTCATTTATTTAATTAATTCCTCTAATCACTTGCCTCACAAGAAGAGGAAGGGTAGGGTGTGTTTGGTTTCCTCTGCAAGCACCATGCCCATACCTTCCCAATCGACTATTGATGGTTTTTTTGCTCCATCCCATGTATCTACCCCAGGTGTATCCACTGGGAAGATGGTTGAAGAACACACCCAGGTTCCCTTGGACATTCATACACCTTTAAGCCCTGGGGCTCCTGAGACTCCCTCCTCTCCAACGAACAGCCATATCCGGATACAGGACTGGTCCACACACCAAACAACTTTGGGTGCAAAATCAGTAGCAGAGGCTGGAACCGAGTCTCCAACTGTGGGTGTTACAGATAGAGGCGCGTCAGAGGTGGAGAATAGACCAAGTGGGTCAAGTGGTCCGATGGAAGAACTGGATACTTTAAGGATAGGCACCTCCTTAGTCAACTTAGAAAGAGGACAGGAACCCACAAATGAATCCTGCAGGATTACTGAAATTTGTCGGGAAGGAGGAGCAAGAGTAACTCTCAGCTTAAAACTGGTAAGCCAAATGAAGTCACTTTGGAAACAGTTAGGGAAGCTTTAATAATGATCCAAAATTCAATAGCCTCACTAACAGAGGCTATTAATAGTTCACAGTATAAAATCCAAGTAATTGAACCAAAATTAGCCACCCATGAGGTGAAAATAAAAGAATTAGAAGTTAAAACTTCTTCTATTCAGGACATTCAATTAAACTTAATTCAAGATGAGAATGTATCTATGAAGAAGATTGAAAACTTAGAAAATTCTGATAGATACCTGAATCTGCGGGTATTACATTTTCCTAAGGTAAAATTCATTTCCCCTAAAGAGCAGTTTAAGAGGTATCTTATTGAAGTTTTTCAATTTTCAAAGGAAACACTACCATTAATATCTAATAAATATTTTGTATCATCAATAATGAAGGAATAAAGGACAATGGTTGGTCCTTTATTGGGTGCAGAAATAGATTTAACTGCATTTCTTGAAACAACAGCAGAAGAACAAATTGAATACAGAGGGACGCTTTTGGTAACATTTGTATTATCAACAGATAGAGACTCAGTATTGAATTTATTTTTCTGCAACAGAAGTAAAATGTACCTAGGACAAAAGATTTGGGTGTTCCCGGATCTCACGCGGGCTACCCAAATGCGGAGAACAAAGTTCCTGGATATGGGTCAAGAAGTTAGACAGTTGGGGGCTAAAATTTCAGTTAGATATCCCTGTAAATGTTTGGTGTTTTTGAATAATACACGATTCCTTTTTTTCGAACCATCCCAATTGAGATTTTTCTTGGATAACTATGGAACTGAGAGTAGCTCAGTTCAGGATAATTAGAATAAGAATTGAGTTATTTCCTTTTTGCTTTTTCTATTTATTTAGTATTATGTTCTAGTAAGGTTGGAATCTTATGTACCTACCTTTGATTAATGGTTTGTAGGAGAATAAGTTAGAGACAGGTAATGTCTAAAAATATTTTCTTAGTTTAAAAGATGTAAGAGTTATAAATGTTGTAATGACATGTTAAACCTGGAAACCATTGTTCTCTTCTTTATGATTTATTGTAAAATGCATAAATTAAAAATTAAAAAAAAAATGGCCCCTGAGTCAGTGCACTGGTGTTCAGCTGGGTGTGAAGTTGGATGCTTGGGTGCCAAGAAAGGCACCTAGCTAATTACCAGTCTTGCCGCTTCGGTGCTGAGCTAGGCACTCTTCTTGCTGTGTATCTGGCCATTTGGGTGCTGAGCTAGGTGCTCAACTGGTCGCAAATCTGGCTGCTTGAACGTCGAGAAAAGTGCCTGGGGAAGCACCTACCTAATCTGGCCGCTCCAACACCGAGAAAAGCGCCTAGAATGCTGGCTGTTCGGTCACCCAGAAAACCACCAAGCTAAGCTGGCCACTCAGATGCCAAGATAGGAGCTCAGCTAGGTGGTTTTCAGGACACTTGGATGCCGACATAGGCCCCCCTGAGTCAGTGCTGACACGTAACTCGTGCCCTGACCGTGGCAGTAAAAACCCCACATTAAAAACCCCACACTAGCATTAGCATGGCACCCTGCATGGCCCATGATTAGCTAATCACCTACTTTGCATGCCGTTAGCATGCATTCGCTCAGGAAAAACCGTGGGTTATGTTAGCGCGTTTGTATGAGCTTTTTTCCTGTGCACAAAACCTTTATTGCATCCTCATATAGGGCTTTGTGTGGGAAAATGCACATACAAACACACGTACAGGTGTGCACAAATCTGCAGCAGCTTCAGCACATCTTATTACATTGGCTCCTATATTCAGGAGCCCTGTACTGTACAAGAGAGAAGACGGGGAATGCACAATGGGGCAGCAATGAAATTGCTCAGTTCCCCAGTTCTATTGCAGTTAATGATTGTACACTTGAGGGTTGGTTCCTTCAAGGAGAAGGGAAGTCTACTAAAACTGTAAGAAGTTGCACAGTATGAATATCCAGGTCTGCTATGACTAGCATCTACAGGTGACAGATTTGGTGGCAAGTTAGAAATGTGCAAAGGCAAAAAGCATCCGAAACAAACATATATAAAGTTTTCCAATCGACTTCCACAATGTTTCAGATATGAAAGTATGGTTGGTACCAGTTAAGTGGAATGGTGATGGTGCACAGGGTGTACATGCTCGTATATAAAATATGCATTTGGTTACAATGGGTATTGCATTGAATTTGTTTTGTAGGTTACAGAGACCAGATCTATGTGCGCTTAGTAGTTTTATTATTTATAACCATCAATGATGAAATTTGACAATTTGGAGCATTAATGAGAAGATAACAACATATTGAAGATACTGTTAACGGAGTTATAAATTGTGGACATCTACAACATTTCCCTGAAGAAGCCCTATTTTTTTGGGCGAAACGGGTATCCCGTCAGGTGGCATAAACATTAGGGGTGGTACAGATGCTATATGGATAATTGTCATATGTATAAAACTATGTGTGTGGTTAAATCATTATAGGTTTTTACCTGATGGAATATATTACAGAGTCTTATTACAGTGAAGTATTGTATGTTATATGTTGGACATGTTAATATTGGGTGGTTTGGGTAAGTTATAGTATTGCAGTATACTGATTTTTAGGGGTAATTGGGAATATATATATGGATTGAATGGTATGATTGTGATGTTGTGAGTGATGCGTCGTTAATGGTTTTAATTGTGGTGTTTTCAGCACATAGAGGTCCTTATAAAATATGTTATGTATTTTTGAATAAAGTTTATTAAATTATTGTTGTTTGGCATTATAATTTTGCCTAGTCCTCTGTGTTTACATTCTAGTTATAGAATTGAACTAGACAAGTTTTTTCAACCTCATTTAATAATTAATCTTGCTTAAAAACTGTTACCGAACCGTATGGCACCCATGTAAAATGTAAGATTACAATAGCATTACTTTATGTGCCTTTATGTAAACCATTGTGACGGTACCCACCTTAACGACGGTATAGAAAAAGATTTAAATAAATAATAAATAAATAAAAGATGTTTTATATCTCCAATTTTATTGCTTGATGTTTTGAGAGGAATGATGATGTTTCTGTTTTTCCATTGTTGCACTGCATAAAACATCTTGGGCTTGCTGTTTCCAATTCAGTTTTTGTTGGCATATTCCTATTCTGTATTAGGTGAGGGTCTCTCTGTATTTTAAAAGTCCAGTTCTTGTGTAACTTTAATGTTATGGGAGTCTTTGTTTAGTGGACCCTTGGACCGACCTGCTGGAGACTGGGAAAGGTGGTCACTGTCTCTAATGAATAGCAGGCCGGGAGGCAGATGTTCAGGCAGGACATAGATGCTCTTCACCCTGGAAGCTGGTACTCCCCCGGGAGGAGCCCGTAGGAGCCCAACCGCTGGGACTTAGGTGGCTTCACCCTTGGAAGCCGAAGCCCCCCCGGGAGGAGCCCGTAGGGGCCCGGCCGCTGGGACTTAGGCGGGTTGTGGATCAGGACAGGTAACTGGAACCAGACTAGGTCAGTAGCAATACTGTAACTGGGCTCGGGTTCTGGAACCAGGCAGGAACTGTAGCAGGATCCGGGTACTGGAACCAGGCAGGAACTGTAGCAGGCAAGCAGGGACCAGGCAAGAACTGTAGCAGGCAGGAACCAAGCAGGTACTATAGCAGGGATGGAGCGACGAAGCCAAACGAGTCACTCCGGGGCACAGCGCAACAGGAAACCAGGAGGCTAACCCGTTGCAAGGCAAAGACTGGATGGCCGCGGCCAGCTTATCAAGGCCGCGGTGTCTGACGTCAGGAGTTGGGCGGAGTCACCACTGGCGGGAAACGGCCTAGAAAAGCGCACAAGTGGCGCGCGCGCGCGTGCCTAGGAGCCGGGCGTCCATGAGAGACCTCGCAGCGGCACAGTCCCAGCGGGGACGCCGCCAAACAGGCCGTGAACCAGGCCTCTGGAAGCGGGAGCAGGTCCGGGAGCCCAGAGGTAAGGGCCTGGCCGCGGTGCTCGCGGCAAGAACCGCAACATTTAATTCTTGCTGTGAAAATGACTGCATTTATCACTGGCTTTTACGGCATTATGGTTATCTCTTCTTCATTTCTATTTTAAACAGAAGTTTTCTATTTATTAATTTCACTTGCATACAGAAAGCAGAACATATTTTTTCATTCTCATATTTTATTGTAACTTCTGTTAGTAGATTAAGTGATTATTATAAGGGATTGGGTTGCTGTGAGCATAAATGTGATAGCCTTTTTGCATCAAAGAAAGTAGTGCTCACAGGATGATGTAGGAGGGTGGACTGGGTTCTAGGGCACATAGCAGCAGCAAATTTGCAGGTGCACCACCAACTTCAGCAGTCACCCTATGCCCCTGGTTCTAAACAAGAAAGAACAATTAAAGAATCCAATTTTTTAAGTAGAGCAAAACGACAAGGAAAAATCAGCCAACAGTCCACAATCCCAAAAATAAACTCAGCTTCTTTGATGGTTCACAAAAATGTTTTAGAAAAGGTCCTTAATGTCTTCGAATGTTTCCTAAAATCTTTCAAATGAGGACTCTCCCTCTCAGGTTCCCATTAAAACTTTGGTTTCTTTTTTAAGTCTTAATGGAAAATCGTCTTCACCTTCACACACATCTCTAGCTGCAGGCTTTCCCAGGCAGATGATGTCCCCCTTGGACCAAGGGTCCTAATCTTTTCCATTGGCCCTTAGCCCTTACCAAAGTGAGCTTCTGTGACCCACCCCAGCCAATCAGGATATGTTGCACAAACAAGCCCTGAGCTCCAGAAGGCTCCTCAGTAGAAATTCCCCTATGACTCATTGAGCCCTTTTTTCTACCACCTCCAAAACCATCCCCTTTGGAGGCAGGACTCTCCTTTCCCTCATTATCTCATAGACATCCTCTTGGACCTCCCTTTGCTGGAAAGTCCCTAACGATAAAATATAGTACACCATTTACTGAAACCTGACAGGTGCCACAACCCAGCCAAACCAAACCAATAATCTCTTTCTAACTACCCAGCCCTCTCTGTCTACCTTAATTCCAAGACCATCTTCTTTGAAAATCAGCTGAAGACAAAGTAACCGATATTTATGCCACACTACCCTCACCAGCTAATGAAATACAATCTTAAAAATAGAAAATACTCTTAATCTGATTGCATCGTTTTATTCTTTCTGTCTTCTAAAACCTGCAACACTTTACACTGGCTTGACAACGCATTTTTGTTCAGATGATTTTAGGAGCATTTAGGTATCTCTTGTTTGTGGACTCTTACTGACTTCAGGCGCCTACTGCAGTTGGGAAAAGTAACAAACATTACTAATTTAGCAAACCTTTCCTTAACGTTACAGCAGCTCACACTTTCACTTGCCCCAGTACTGTAGCTGCGGGTTCATTAAGCTCAATAATGTTGTTTCACTTTCACAGTTGTGGACTGTCTTAAACTTAACAGAAAGATGCCATGGAAGGTACATGCATGGCACGAAAAAACAATTATGAGCAGACTTTGAGAGACCTTAAGAAAAAAGGAAAGGCTTGCATTCTTCCCAGCTAGACTGGAACCCCTCGTCGATGGCAGCGTAAGCCGTCATCGTACACAACTCAGCATCTTGCATCATTCAGAGTGACAAAAGAACACTTGTGCAGAAAACAAAAGGAGTGAAAGGAAAGGAGATGAAGAGGAAGTGAGAGGAATCAATGGCATTGCATGGAATGGCCTTCCGAATGGGGTGTAATTAAAAGGCCTTTATGAGTCTGATTATGTGTGTATGTGTATATCTGTGGCACCTGCATCTGTGGGTGTCTGGCAGCAGCAGCAAACTGGTAACATTGCAGGGTATAATTACAGAACATTAGCTTCATTCAGCCCTGCTTTGTTTCTAGGATAATTTCTATGTTCATTGTTTAAGAGAGCATGGACACAGCAGGCACGGAGGTTCAAGTACCTGCAGCTGCTGAGATAAATGTTTTATTTATTTTTAAATGAATGTGGGGGGAAGGCTGTTTAAAAAAAAAAAAAAAAAAAGGAAAACTAAAGTACAATCAGACTTCTGCATTGAAGTTTATTTCTTTATAAGAGGAAGTTTCATCTCCCTACTTTGCCCATGGTCACAAGCACTGTTTCCTCTATGGCAGGAAGCCCCAAACCTGTCCTGGGAACTCCATAGCCAGTTAGATTTTCAGGATACCCACAATGAATATGCATGAGATATGTTTGAGTGACCCCTTCCTATTCCTCACTAAGCGGGATGGTAGGGGGTATAATCTGGGTCAAGATGCAGCCCTCACTAAAAAGGATACTTGCACTCTGGCCATGCTATGCCTTGGGTATTCCTGCCACAGCTGCTGCTGCTGCTGCTTTGCTCCTCTCATGGTGCCTTGGGATGTTCAAGCCACTGATGGTGCTGTTTTTCCCATCTTTTGGTATGTTGGCTGTTCTTGCCACTGTTGTTGGTGTCCTTTGCCCCTCTTTTGGTGCCTTGGGGTTCTTCATTCCACTATTGGTGCTGCTTTACTCTTCTGTTGCTGCCTTGGGCTGTTTATGTCACTACTGGTGCTGCTTTCCCCTCTTAAGGTGCCTTGAAGTGTTCATGCCACATTTTGTGCTGGTGTTTTTGTTGCCTTGACATTTTCATGCTATGTTGTTGGTGCCCTTTGTCCCTCTTTTGGAACCATGAGGTGTTCTTAGCACTGCTTCACTCTTCTCACAGTGCTTTTGCATGTTGATGCTTCTGTTTGGACTGCTTTGACCTGTAACAGTACCTTGGGCTATTTATGCCCTTCTTGGGATCATGTTGCCCCATTCTTAGTGTCTTAGAGTGCTCTTCTCTCTGCTGCTGCTGGTGCCTGCCTGCCTGCAAGTTGTAGCAAACATGGATAGAAAACCCCATTTTTATGCCCAGAATGCTATGCAGTGCTTTCCCCATTAACTATAATGAAAAATGAATGATCAAATGACTGGAAAAAAACAAATATATTTTTTGGCCCTGAACTGAATGAATCAAATCCTGGAGCCAAACAAACTAAATCAACCAATTAAACCAAAATTTTCTTCCATGCACATCCCTACAGAAAATGCACTTGCAAGTGCGACACAGTCTTAAGTCCATCAGCAAATGTATCGGAGGCTGACTGGACTAGTAAGCAGTACACAGATCATAATTTTATTGTTGTGGAAAAAAATGAAAGCTAATACACCGGGTGCATTCACCAGCATGGTAGCTCACACTCTAAATGATGAGTGGTTTATGAACCTACCTCAGTTATTTGATATACAGTATGTGGCACATTTCAAGCCTCTGATGTTCTCTACGCACATTGATTTAATTTGATGAATCAAATCAAAAGAAAGTCTCACTCCAGACTGGAAGTTACCCATATGGACAGTCTTATGAGAATACAATTTTTTGTTTCAGCAAGTGGAGATATCAATCTGAAAAGATAGAAACGAGAAATGTATGGCATGAATATATCACATTCTTTCATCTGTCTTACATATTTATTTATTTATTTAGATTTTTTATATTCCGCTTTTCACACTTTTTTCAGCACTTCAAAGCGGATTACATTCAGGTAGTGTAGGATTTCCCTATCCCCAGAGGGCTCCCAATCTAAGGCCTGGATTCATCATTCCTCGCAGAATGATGAATCCTGCGAAAACGGGGAGCGGGGGTGGGCAGGCCTGGGAAAGCCGGCAGCCTTCACACCATGGCAGTGCTCCGGCTGCCGGCTTTCGCACCGAATAGCGCCACCGTGAAAGGTGGCGCTATTCGGCGCGCTACTTCTGACAATAATGCTAGTAACACTATCGCTGGCAGCAAAGACACCGCCGACTCTGCCCCTCCCCGCCCCGACTCCTCCCCTCCCCCTAATTTGCATTCCATCGCACGTGATATGGCCATATCGCGTGCGATAAGCCTTTGATAAATGACCCCCTAAGTTTGTACCTGAAGCAATGGAGGGAAAAGTGATTTCCCCAAGGAAATGTACTCAAATGTAGCATTCAAATATTATACGGTCTATCTAGATACAGTAAATGAATATTAAAATACTCAGACATATATCAGATCCCAGCCATTAAGGGTTTTAATTTCTTTGTTATATTGATGGCTTAAAGAATTTCATAGGTTAGTTTTAATGTGCCGTAATGAAATCATAAAGTTATGATTTCTGTAGTTTCTGACCAGCTGGAAGGAATGTAGCTCAAAAACTAATCATAAATATTTTGTTACTCCAATAAAAAGGCATCATTTACAACTTGTTTGACTTATACTCTACGTAGTTTAGCATCTGATCACTCCCCTGGCTGCACACTGCACATCTTGCAAATTACTGTGGATATCTGGGGAGGGCAAACTTCAAAGCTTTTTACACAGAGTGATTTCATCATGGTGTCACTGTGCGGACTTTGTACTTGCTGGAAAGCAGATGCAAAGTCCATGAATACTTTTTGCACCAGTGGTGGGCCAAGCTGGAGTAATTGCAAAAGGACACTCAGTAGATGAACCGCAAGCTGCACCAAGGAACTGTGAAAAATTGTCCCTATGGAAGGCAGTCATGAAAGTGAGGGTCTGCAAGTTCATTTTTAAAAGAAAACTCCTTGTGGAGTTCCCTTTAACAATCTACTCAGTGTGCTCTCTTCTGACATCTGGTTGCTGGATTCCTGGTAGGAATTAGGAAATTTAAACAAATTAAATTAAGAAAATTTTGTTTTGTGCTATTTTGATATCTTATAATGCACAAAAACATCATAAAAGAACAAAATTTCATTAGCTTTTTTAAAAAGTAGTGTTGTTACCATGTTAGTCCTCTCAAATACACAGAAATAAAGGTTAACGAATACAAAAAAAAAATAAAGGTAACACCTGATATGTTGTTTTTTCTGTTTTTATTCGTTATTCTTTATTTCTGTGCATTATTTTTTTTCTGAGCACTCAATAATTTGATCCCGTAAAGCCGATGAGTCAAACAATCCTCAAATACAAACACCAGCTCTGATTTGTAAAAACATATATCTATCATATTTATGGAACAATCTTATGTGGAAAATGCTCTATCATGAACTCAGAGAAACATCTCTTATAAACATAGCTCCAGGTTTTTTTTTTTCAGTTTTGCAGTTGCATAGCTGTGTAGAGTGCAATCTTCATAACGAGCTATATAAGAATAAGAAAGATACTGGGGAGTATGGGGTTTGCTTTCTATTTTTGACACGAGTGGGGTGCACTGCAAAATTGAAATAAGACTTGGACTATGATTATAAGAAGTGTTTTTTCTCTGAGTTCATGACAGAGTTTTTTCACCCATGAAAACGATTACCGTCATGGTTAAAAGGTGAGGTGAAAGAGGCTAGTTTAGCCAAAAAAAACATCCTTCAAAAATTGGAAGAAGGAGCCATCTGAAGAAAATAGGATAAAACATAAGCATAGTCAAGTTAAGTGTAAAACATTGATAAGACAGGCAAAGAGAGAATTTGAAATGAAGTTGGCCATAGAGGCAAAAACTCATAATAAAAACTTTTTAAAATATATCTGAAGCAAGAAACCTGTAAGGGAGTTGGTTGGACCATTAGATGACCGAGGGGTTAAAGGGGCTCTTAGGGAAGATAAGGCCATTGCAGAAAGACTAAATGAATTCTTTGCTTCCGTGTTTACTAATGAGGATGTTGGGGAGATACCAGTTCTGGAGATGGTTTTCAAGGGTGATGAGTCAGATGAACTAAACCAAATCACTGTAAACAGGGAAGATGTAGTAGGCCAGATTGACAAACTAAAGAGTAGCAAATCACCTGGACCAGATGGTATTCATCATAGGGTACTAAAGGAAGTAAAAAATGAAATTTCTCATCCATTAGTTAAAATTTGTAACTTATCATTAAAATCATCCATTGTACCTGAAGACCAGAGGGTGGCCAATGTAACCCCAATATTTAAAAAGGGCTACAGGGGTGATCAGGGTAATATAGACCAGTGATCCTGACTTCAGTGCCAGGAAAAATAGTAGAAACTATTCTAAAGATCAAAATCGTAGAGCATATAGAAAGACATGGTTTAATGCAACACAGTCAACATGGATTTACCTGTTATGAACTCCCTGCCCGCGGGTCCCCCCGCGAGCAGGCTCACTCACCCTTGCTGCTTCTTCTGTTCCCGACGTGGCAGGATGCCATCGTCGGGCCTGCCTACGTGACTGGAGCTGCGGACTGAACTTCCTCCCGTGGCCCAGAGGCCATTCCTGGCAGTAGTCTTCACTGCGGCCGGAGCCACGGCCTTTCCTGCCATCCTCTGTGCGGCCGGAGCTGCCCCCGATGTCCCCGCAAGCCCCGGGCTCGAGTGGTGGCTGGAGCCGCCCCCAGGGCCTCCTGCAGCGGCTGGAGCCACTGCCGTCTTCGGGCCTGCTCCTCAGGCCCAGCTCTGATTCTACACGATGACGCTGTGTAGGCAGCTGTCCACGGTCCTGCACAACCCTGCTTCCTGCTTCCCTTAGGCGCCGGCGCGCGCCTCTCTGTAAGATTTAAAGGGCCAGACACAGGAAGTGTGCTGGCCCCACCTAGGGAGTGGACTTCCTGCTCAGCCCTATAAAAGGGCTGCTCCGTCATTCAGTCTTTGCCTTGCATCGGAGTTGCTTCACTCTGGAGGCTCCTGCCTGCCAGAGCTCTGTCAGGTCTTCTTGTCTTCTCCATAGAGTTCTTGTTGCTTCGTCTTGTCATGCCAAGTCATGTTCGTGCCTGAGGTCCCTGTTCAGGTGTCCTGGTGTCTCATCTTGGTCTTCTGTTTCCTGATGTTCCAGGTTCCTTAATGTCCTGCTCCTGTGTCTTCGTCTTCAGCGCTCTTGAGCCTTCTGGTACCTGTTAGGCCGGGGGTCCCTCAGATGATGTGTGCCCGAGCATGGACTAGCCTACAGGTGGATTGGTGTCCTGTGCTCTTGAGCCGTCATGTCCTGCCAGCCATTGGTGGAGCTTCGGACGACATTGGCTCCGTCATTGGAGTTCTGCTTTGACTGGATCCTTCCCTGTGCATGTCCCGCTCCCAGCGTGGTCCGTGACCAGCTTCCTTGGGCTGTGTAGGGTGCGCAGTGGGACAGGGTGGTCCGCGACTCAGTCCTGCGGGTGGGCTGAGTAGGGCGCCCTGAGAGACAGTGCCAATGTCGTTCCGCCCAGCATCTCGTCTCGTCTCGACTTCGTCAAGCTCCTCGTCTTGTCATGGATGCCGTTGCATCACTCTTGGTATCATGTCTTGTTCCTGATGTCGTCACATCGACCCTGATCCGGGATGCCGTCGCATCAACCACTGGTCCGAGATGTCTTCGCATCAGCTGTGCTGTCATGTCTTCGTCTGCGATACCTTTGCATCAATCCTGCTGTCATGTCTTCGTGTCAAGGCCCGTCTGCCCTCGACCTCAGGCCAGGCCTGCTGCTCCATGCTGTTCCACGCAGCAGGTCCGAAAGGGCTCGGAATGGTTGGAGAACCATTCACATTCCAACATCATCTGTTGTTGACCATATGAGCTTGCCAGCCTGGCAGAGGGTCAGACCGTCAGCCATGGTGGAACATGCCGTCAACCCTCGGTCTGGTCCTGGATCCATCTGGGGTCAGGCTGAGGCCCAAGGGCACACTAAAACCCTGGCGGGGATCACTCCGTAGCGCCCCCATTGCTAACATTACCCAAGGGAAGTCTTGCCTTTCAAATCTGCTTCATTTTTTTGAAGGGGGTTAATCAACATGTGGATAAAGGTGAACTGGTAGATGCAGTGTATTTGGATTTTCAGAAGGCATTTGACAAAGTCCCTCATGAGAGGCTTCTAAGAAAACTAAAAAGTCATGGGATAGGAGGAGATGTCCTTTCATGGATTACAAATTGGTTAAAAGACAGGAAACAGAGAGTAGGATTTAATGGTCAATTTTCTCAGTGGAAAAGGGTAAACAGTGGAGTGCCTCAGGGATCTGTACTTGGACTCGTGCTTTTCAATATATATATATATAAATGATCTGGAAAGGAATACGATGAGTGAGGTTATCAAATTTGCAGACGATACAAAATTATTCAGAGTAGTTAAATCACAAGCAGATTGTGATACATTACAGGAGGACCTTGCAAGATTGGAAGATTTGGCATCCAAATGGCAGATGAAATTTAATGTGGACAAGTGCAAGGTGTTGCACATAGGGAAAAATAACCCTTGCTGTAGTTACATGATGTTAGGTTCCTTATTAGGAACTACCACCCAGGAAAAAGATCTAGGCATCATAGTGGATAATACTTTAAAATTGTCGGCTCAGTGTGCTGCAGCAGTCAAAAAAGCAAACAGAATGTTAGGAATTATTAGTAAGGGAATGGTTAATAAAACGGAAAATGTCACAATGCCTCTGTATCGCTCCATGGTGAGACCGAACCTTGAATACTGTCTACAATTCTGGTCGCCTCATCTCAAAAAAGATATAGTTGCGATGGAGAAGGTACAGAGAATGGCAACCAAAATGATAAAGGGGATGGAACAGCTTCCCTATGAGGAAAGGCTGAAGAGGTTAGGGCTGTTCAGCTTGGAGAAGAGATGGCTGAGGGGGTCTTTAAGATCATGAGAGGTCTTGAATGAGTAGATGTAAATCGGTTATTTATACTTTCGGATAATAGAAGGACTAGGGGGCATTCCATGAAGTTAGCAAGTAGCACATTTAGACTAATCAGAGAAAATTCTTTTTCACTCAACGCACAATTAAGCTCTGGAATTTGTTGCCAGAAGATGTGGTTAGTGCAGTTAGTGTAGCTGGGTTCAAAAAAGGTTTGGATAAGTTCTTGGAGGAGGTCAATTAACTGCTATAATCAAGTTTACTTAGGGAATAGCCACTGCTATTAATTGCATCAGTAGCATGGGATCAGCTTGGTGTTTGGGTAATTGCCAGTTTCTTGTGGCTTGGTTTGGCCTCTCTTGGAAACAGGATGCTGGGCTTGATGGACCCTTGATCTAACCCAGCATGGCAATTTCTTATGTTCTTATGTTGATAGAAAGTATAGAGCAGCCAGCTAGCAGACATGAGTAGGATGGATATGTTGTCAAGGAGACAACAGGGATGACATATCACAATGAAGATTTTTTCAATCCAACTTATCGCTGTGCACTGGATACAATATCGCTGATCGTGAAGACTGAGCATGTCAGAGATTTGTTGTGCGTTATTTCTTTTTTACTGCTTCCCCTTTTGTTACTGTCCCTGTGCCAGTCACACAAAAAAAGGAAAGCAGCCAGGCAGCACTGTATCAGAAGAACTCTGTGCCAGAGACAGCAGACTTGTGTTGCTTGCTGTTCAGTTTTTTTCCCTTTGTGGTGACTGGGGGCAAACTGAGATTTGCTTCAGAGATTTTGTCTCTGTGCCTGGGAAGTGGGCAGTGTGGGCAGTGGGCACAAGGTGATCACTGAGGACAGAGCTGAGACTGAAGCATACCAGGCTGTGTTTTGGAGCCTGTCACTAAGCTCAAATTTGCGCACGCGCACGCGTACTTTTGTTCGCGCACCAGGCGCAAACAAGAGTATGCGGGATTTTAATAGATACGCACCCCGGGCCTTACGCACGTCCCGGGGCTTGCAGCTCGGCGCATGCAGGGGGAACTTCAGGCAGTTTTCGGGGGGTACGCGCGTACCCCTTTGAAAATCTGGCCCATAGTGTGATACTCAGTGCAGCATTGTATCTGTGTTCTCTGTACACATACATTAGCATGGCACCGTCAGTGGGCAAACAGCCCCTCCACAATATCAGCTTGGTTCTCCCACCCTGTTTGATGCTGGATTACACTGGAGTGGTTTGTCCAAAAAAAAGCCCTCATTCAGAGAAAGAAATACTTGCACAAGATAAAAGATGGTCAAGAGAAACCATTTCTTGTATATAATTTCATGATAGGCTAGAGCAGTAAGAGAGGACTCAAGCAAAACCACAAAATAAGGAAATGCAACAGCCAGAATTAAGTTACAGGATATGGGATTTTTTTTTCTATAAAAGCAACTCTCACAACTTACTATAAACCTCGGCCCCTGTCATTGTGAAACCATTTCCATGTACTAAATGTGATATTATTTTCATTTGGAAAGCCCATTCTACAAGAAAACCTAAATTCCATCTTGTACCTTGGGGGTCTTTGTGCCACTCAGCCGTGCTGTCATACCCCAGACCTAACACCTTTCCAGTTTGGGGGGGGGGGGGGCTGCTTTGCGCCTCTCATGTTTCCTTGGAATCTTGAAGTCATTCTTCTTGCTGCTTGGTCCCTTTAAAAGTGACTGACTTGGAGGGGGAGTTTCTGCCAACTTTTCTGCTTAATTCCCACTTCATGCTGCCTTAAGATGTTAAAGCCACTTTGGTTGTCAGTTTGCCATTTGAGATTCCATCAGTGATTCTTGTCACTTTTGCTGGTGCCCTCTTTTGGAGCCTTAAGGTATTCTTCCCACACTGTGGCCCCACGCTTTGGAACACAATGCCAACAGAGATCAGATTACAAAGAGATCTCAAAGCATTCAAGAAAAGTTTAAAAACATGGCTTTTTAAACAAGCATTTTATAAAGAGACGGGAAATTAGAAAACATTCAGGAAGAAGCAGAAGAGCACTGGAACACAACAATTAGTAACAATTAGTAACATGCAGTAGAGGGATCCATGAACTCTACATCACTTTAAAAATTATTTGTAACACTATAATTAGTGAATTTTACCCGTAAACTGTACCTTCCTGGTATACCCGGTCATGACCTATTTCACTAAACAATTTTTTTTTCTTATCTTTAATGATTTATTGTAACCGAACCTTTGACGGCACCTGTTAGAATGTACGATAGTACACTTTCCCTACATTAATTTATGTGCCATCATGTAAACCGTTGCGATGGTAGACTACTTAGCAACGGTATAGAAAAGATTTTAAATAAATAAATAAATAAAAATTATAATTGGGTGTTTTGTCCCCAGAACAAAAATTTGTAGAAAGTCAATAAAAGTCACAAGTTTTACTACCAGGGTATGGCAGCACCTATTCTATAGTTCTTCCTTTCCTCCAGCAATTTCATCCTGGTTCTCCCACACCATTGACAATGATAGATTACATTGAGGTGTCTTTTTGTCCTAATGATACCTCATTCTGAAGGACAAAATACAAACACAAATCAAAAGATGCTCAAGATTAATTATTTTGATATTCTAAATGTGGTAAAGTAGTATGAGAGATTTCTTGCAAAACCAGAATATCAAGAAATGGAACAGCCTGAGGTCAGCTAAAAAATATGGGAAGTGGTTTCTACAGAAAGCAGCCATCACCACTTTACAGGAAAACCATACCACAATCATTAGAGAAACCAATTCCATGTGCTAAATGTGATATTTTCATTTGGAAAGCCCACCTTGCACCTTGGGGGTCTTTGTGCCACTCAGCCTTGCTTCCATGCCAGACCTTACACTTTTGAATTCTTTTCGCCACTATGCCATGCTGTCATACCCCAGATCTAACAGCTTGCTGCTTTGCACCTCTCATGTTGCTTTAAAGTCTTGAAGCCATTCTCTGTGCTGCTTGGTCTCTTTATCAGTGCCTGCCATGAGGGGTTTTCTGCCATCTTTTCTGCTTCTTCCCCCTTCCTGCTGCCTTAGGATGCTAATGCCACTTCGGTTGCCAGTTTGCCACTTGAGATGCCATCAAGAGTTCATGCCACTGTTACTGATACCCTCTTTTGGAGTCTTGGGGTATTTTTTCCACCTCTTTACTCCTCTCACAGTGACTTGGTGAATTCTTGCCAATGCTGGTATCCCTTTGCCCCTTTTCAGAGTCTTAGCCTATTCATGCCACTTTTAGTGCCACTATCCAGTATCCACAATCTTTCTAGGTACTTTGGAATTCTTTCCCCCTTCTGTTGATTGTTTCCCACAAGTTTTAAGACAACTGATTAGAAAACCCAAATTCTGGAGCTCAATATGGACTTAATTCTTCCCCCAATTTCTTACATGGCAAACGAAAAACAAAACAAATTAAACTTTTTTTTTTCATTTTGAAACTAAAGAAATGAATTGGGATCCCCATGAAACTAATTCTGAAATGAAACAATTTTTTATCTGCTGCACATTCCTAGTGATAACTAAAAGTCCTATTGGAAATGCAGGTGCTCATGCAGCTTATCTCTCTCTCTCTCTGGCAGGCTATGCGGGGCACTTGGCGGCCACAAGCCTGGGCAACAGCCATGCTATTGCCCAAGTAATTATTTAGATTATTTCAAAGCTTTGTAGTTGGACATGGGAAGGTAGGAATACTGGGTGCAAACAAAGTAAGGAATCTTCTGTGATCATTTTCCTAAAATGATAGATTACAAAGGAGGAACATGGCAAAACATGAACCCAGGTCAGTCCATCTGTGCTCTATTGTGAGAGATACCACTCCTCTTCCCTGAACCATAGAGTCCCTGGACCTAAGGTACTCAAGTAGTTTTTAAAAAGAAAAGATCTTAATAAAAGGGAAACCAAAAATAGAGAAAGGAAGAGTGGACAAATTTCCTACTCCAAAAAACAAATGGTTCCCATGGAGACATCTTAAAGTTAGGAAAAGGCACCTTTCTACTTTTCTCTATTTATTTATTTGAAAGATTTATAATCCACACATCGCAAAATCGTTCGAGGCGAAGTATAGAGCAGTACATGCATAAAATCACAGTGAAACATAAAACAAAGCTAGAACCCATCAAGTTCTGACAACTCGAGCTCACCCTGTAAAACCATCATTTCTCTTTCCAACTTAAGAAGTTAAATCAATATTCAATGCCACCTTAAATAGATGTGTTTTTAATGCCTTTTAAAATGGTTTTGTACATTCTATCATCCAAACCTGCTCAGGTAAAGAGTTTCAAAAAATTAGTCTGGCCACAGAGAAAGTTCTGTCTCTTGTAATGACCGAAAAAAGCAAGTTTGATGGATAGAAGGAGACCTCAGTGAACAAGAGGGTTTAGAACAGAATTCATCAAGTAGTCTGAGCCTTCATGCAATAACATATGTATTATGGTTTTGTGTCCTCTGTATTTTTATATATTTATGAGTGTATTTTAATGTAATCCACACTGGATAAAATCAATGGAAGATGCAGAATTTAAGACTGTTTTAAAAGATAAATAAATAAAATAGAAGCCAAGTTAAATACAATTCAGTAATTGATTTCAAGCCATTCATGTGCATATCTGTCAAAGTACTCATTGCTGCATTTTACACCAGGTGCAGGGAATATATGGCATTTGCTGGAAGGCCAATATAAAAACATTACAGTAGTCCAGGGCCACCAAACAAATGACTGAAGTATAGTACAAAAATCTTGGAGCTTGATAAATGGTCTCTATTCTCAGGAAACAGCTTATAAAAATAGGTTTTAACAGCTTTAACAGTAGTCTCCCATGAGAGACAAAGTCCTTCAAGAGAGACTTCTTAGAAAATTAAAAAGTCATGGGATGGGGGCAGTGTCCTATTGTGGATTGCCAAATGGTTAAAACATAGAAATAGAGATTAGGGATAAATAGTAAATTTTCCCAATGGAAAAAGGTAAATAGTGGAGTACCCCAGGGATCTGTTCTGGAACCACTGCTTTTTAATATATAAATGACCTGGAAATAGGAACAATGAGTGAGGTGATCAAATTTGCCAATGACACCAAATTATTCGATTTTGTTAAATCACAAAGGGATTATGAGAAATCGCAAGAGGACCTTGCAAAAAAGGGAGACTGGGCATGCAAATGGCAAATGAAATGTAATGTGGACCAGTACAAGTAACCTAAATTAGGGCTACACAATGCAAAGTTCCACATTAGGAGTCACCACTCAGGAAAAGGATCTAGATATCATCATTGAAAATATGTTGAAATAGTCTGCTTAGTGTGCAACAGAAGCCAAGAAAGCTAATAGAATGCTAGGGATTATTAGGATAGGAATGAAGAATAAAACAGAGAATATCATAATGCCTCTATGGCACAACCTCATCTTGAGTTTTGTGTGCAGTTCTGGCCACCACACCTCAAAAAAGATATATCAGAATTGGAAAAGATACAGAGAAGGGCGACCAAAATGATAAAGGTGATGGAACAATTCCCCTATGAGGAAAGGCTAAAGAGGTTAGAACTCTTCAACTTGGAGAAGAGAAGGCTGAGGAGAGATAAGATAGAGGTCTCTAAAATTTTGGGAGGAGCTGAATGAGTAAATGTTAATCAATTGTTTACTCTTTCAAAGAGTACTAAGACCAGGGGACACACAATGAAGTTATATTTTTTTACTCAACACATAATTAAGCTCTGGAATTTATTGCCAGAGGATATGGTGAAAGCTATTAGTGTAGCTGCATTTAAAAAAGGTTTGTACAAGTTTTTGGATGAAAAGTCCATAAACAATTATTAAGGTGGACTTGGGGAAATCCACTGCTTATTTCTGGGGTAAGCAGCATAGAATCTATCTACCCCCTGGGATCCTGCAGGTACTTGTGACCTGGATTGGGCATTGTTGGAAAGAGGATACTGTGCTTGACTGATCTTTGGTCTGACCCAGTATGGCAAGTCTTATAGAAACATAGAAACATAGAAATGACAGCAGAAAAAGACCAATCGGCCCAACTCTTAGGACTCCCGACCTCCGCCACCAGACCACTACAGATGCTCCAGAACTCAGCAGCCAGGATTTTAACCAACACTAACCGGAGAACTCACATCACCCCGATACTTAGAAACCTACACTGGTTACCTATTAAATTCAGAATTTGGCACAAAGCTCTCACCATCATCTACAAATCCATACACAACCAACTCCCTTTAGACCTTCAGTTACCACTCAAACCATACACATCTGCAAGACCCATCAGAGAGGCACACAAAGGAACCCTTCAAGTTCCCCCAACTAAATCCACTCGACTAACCTCCACGAGAGAACGGGCACTTTCCACAGCTGGCCCCGTCATCTGGAATAACCTGCCAACGGATCTAAGACTGGAACCCTGCCTGACCACCTTCCGGAAAAAACTCAAGACCTGGCTTTTTGTCCAAGCCTTCCCTCAAACATAACATCGCAACAGTGCTTTCATTTAGCCCAATAGACTAAATGTCCAATCCAGTAATTGTATATCCATTCATGTTCATTCTCCAGTTTATTCTGTCCTTTATTTCCTGGCTACTCTAGCCTCCAAGTTCATTCCCCCTGTTATTTGTATCTGCGCCTCAGCCTTCTCGTTATATGGTTTTGTTAAGTTAACCCCCAAGTTTGATGTAAACCGGCCTGATATGAAGCTTGTCATGAAGTTCGGTATAGAAAAATGTTAAATAAATAAATAAATAAATAAACCAGTCTGCCCAGCAAGCTCCCACACTTATTTTCCCTTGCTTATCTGTTTCACTGACCACCAAGTTCAGGGCCCTTGTTGGTAACTGTTTGATTTGAATTTTCTGCCATCCCCTGCCATTGATGCAGAGAGTAATGTTGGAGTTGCATCAAAGGTGAGCATAAGGCTTAATGGTTAAGGGTAGTAACCTCCGCATCAAGCAAGTTACCCCAATGCTTGGTTACCCAGACTGCACAGATCAATGCCTTGTTTGATGTTGTCTGAATGTAAATACTCTTTTCCACATTTCTCCCTGCCATTGAAGCAGACAGCAACGCTGTATATGCATTCAAAATGAAGTATCAGGTTTAATTGGTTTAGGGTAGTAACCGCCACAATAAGCAAGCTTCCTCCATGCTTATTTGTTTACCCAGACTGTGTAGTTCAGTCCTTTAGTCTTATGTTCTTATGTGGGAGCATTCTTAAACCAGGGTCAATTATCCTGCCCAGTTTCTGTACTTGCTGAACAACTGGGATGCTGTGACCATTAAAAGTGGAAGGACATGGGAAAATTAGAAGACAATCAACAATAAATCACATGATCCCCAATATAGGAACTGAAGCACTATGGCAAATTCTAATGTAACAACCTGAATGCAAAAAGTGCTCACAATATGTGACAGACGCTTATTTTTAAAGTTGACCAGTCATAATAGGCTTCATTGTATGAGCGAGATGCTGTATGACTCCGCCTTATTTTTAATCATTGCTCAATGTCAGTGACAATATATATTTTTTTAAGAGTTTTCAAATTTGCTCAGTGAATGTAACTTATCTTAAAAGTCACCGCTGGTTTTGAAGCTGTTCTTAACACGCCCGACATGGGTCAATGTTTCGAATGATGCCGTTCTTTATCAAGGGCTAAATATCAGCATTGTATTTGTAGTCTTTTAAAGCTTAAACATGGCATTCCCGCGGTCTGCTTAAGCTTTAAAAGACTACAAATACAACGCTGATATTTAGCCCTTGATAAAGAATGGCATCGTTCGAAACATGGACCCATGTCGGGTGTGTTAAGAACGACTTCAAACCAGCGGTGACTTTAAGATAAGTTACATTCACTGAGCAAATTTGAAAACTCTTAAAAAAATATATATTGTCACTGACATTGACCAATGATTAAAAATAAGAAGGAGTCATACAGCATCTCGCTTGTACAATGAAGCCTATTATGACTGGTCAACTTTAAAAATAAGCATCTTTCACATATTGTGAGCACTTTTAGCATTCAGGTTGTAAAATTAGAAGACAGCCATTTACAGAGAATAATTACTTCAGTTTCTAATATATTTAGCAATAACTTATTAGATGTTAACCAGCATTTAACAGAACTTAAGCACCCCAGGTCTCAGTCCTAGAGACCCAAGAATCCTTCCCTAAGAAAATCACTAAAATAGGAACAGCATAGTTGCACGCTGCCCCTACAAGTGATAACTGAAATGTCCACACCCTAAAATGGTAGCAGGGATGTGCAGGGAAAAAGATTCATTTTCATTTTTGGGAGTTTTTTTCCTCACAAATTTTGGTTCGTGAATTCTTAATATGTTTCATTTGTGTGAAAAAACTGAATCAAACAATTTAAAATAATAAAATGGACAAAAAATGAAAACTAGGCCTCCCTCCCACCCTTCCAGAAAAATGTCAGGGCAGAGATCCTCCCCAGCCCTCACTTATCCAGTCCGGTAGGGATCTGCCGACTACAATCAGGCCGAAGCCTTGGATGTGCATAGGCTGATGCATTGGTCTAGGCCGGAGCCCAGACCCAGGGTCAATGCCATGGCTAGGCTTGGAGGCCAGGTCCTGATGATGGGACCTCAGCCTGGAACCAGGCCTATCACAACCTGATCCAGAGGGCGGATCCTGATACCTGGGCCTCAGAACCCAGGTATCAGGATCCGCCATGGGTACCAGACCCAACATGGTGACCCAACCCAGAGGCTGGGTCCTGATACCTGGGCCTTGACCAGGACCCAGGCCTGAAGCTTTGACCTGACCTGGAGGCCTGATCACAATGCCAGGGCCTTGGCCTGGAACCATGCTGATGCCGCGACCTGACCCGGAGGCCAATTCCCAACACATGTGCCTTGGAGCCTGAGCCTAGGCCCAATGCTGCGACCTGACTGGGAGGCTGGGTCCCAACTCCAGAGCCTTGGCCCAAACCCAGGCCCGACATCATGACCTGATGCAGAGGCTGGGTCCTGACACTGGGGCCTTGGCTCGGACTCAGTCCTGACTCAACAACCTGACCCAGAGACCTGGACCTGATGCAGGAAACTTGGACTGGACACAAGCCCAATGCACAACCCGACCCTTAGGCCAAGACCTGACAAGGCCTTGGTCCAGCCCGATGCTGCAACCCAATCCTGAGGCCGAGTCCCGACAAGACCTCGGCCCAGGATCAGGCCCAAGCCTCAGAGCAAAGGCCTGGGAGCTCCTCTTCTCAGTCCTCTTCTTTCTTCAAAGCTTCAATGACAAATGACGATATCCACTGGGATCACACTGGATTCTTGTCAGGCATGGGCATGGGCTCGGGCTCTAGCCTAGGCCAAGATCCCGGTGTCGAGACCCAACCTCCAGGTCATGTTGAGGTGTCGGGCCTGGGCTCAGGCTCCGACCTAGGCCAAGGCCCAGGCATCGGGATCTGGCCTCTGGAGCAGGTTGCGGTGTTGGGCCTGAGTCCAGGTTGAAGCGCCAGTGACAGGACCCGGCCTCCAGGTCGGGTCATGGCGTTGGACCTGGGCTCAGGCTCTGGCCTAGGCCCAGGCCCAGGCATAAGGACCTGGCCTCCAGGGTGGGTCATGGCTTCGGGCCTGGGTCCGGGCTGAGGCCCCGGTGTCAGGACCTGGCCTCCAGGTTGGGTTGCGGCTTCGGGCCTGGGTCCAGGCCTTAACCTAGACTGAGGCCCTGGTATTAGGAACCGGCCTTCAACAAATCAGGTAAATATATATATTTTTAAATTTTCTGGCATTTTGGCTGAGGCTGCATAGTCAGCCCGTGCCTCCACTAAGACCCTCAAAAACGCACCTGGTACATGAATTTTTTAGGTATACACTGTTGCCCTACTCAGGATTAATGTGCCAAATGGCACGTCAATAAATTTGTTAAGAGGGCAGAGGATGGTTTCATATATTTGTCAATAGGCAACCACCCTGGTGCCTTACTTTTTAATCATTAACTCACCCTCCGGCCTCCCTTTTCTTTTATTATATTTCAAATATATGTTTAAAAGCTTTAAGAGATAGGCAACAGTCCTCCAGACTTTTAAAGAGCTAAGTGTCTTATTTAATAAATAACTGAGTGCATTGTATTGAAAAACAAAAAAAACCACAAAAAAAAAAACCCAACAAAAAAGTAGCCAGAAGCTAGAAATAAGCTAGGAGCAGTATATACCAAAGTAAAAAAGTTGAATATTTCAGCTCAGTTACTCACCTTAGAAAGGTGTTGAGGTAGTGTGATTAGGTTTGAATAGGGAACAACATTTGTTAATCAAGGGAGCTGTGAGTCACTCAGGCTGACTAACTAAAGTTAGACTGTTTGTAATTCCCAACCCTCCCACCCCTCGCCCACCCACCCCAAGCTCATCCCTTAATTTATAGGCAGGTGCCACTTGCACAAAAAAAACCCCAAAAAAAACAAAAAAAAAACCCCATCAACAAAAACTTTATTGAGAATTCGATCAGACCCCAGTAGGCCACTACCAGACATATAGTGAATTCACTAATACATTTAAAGGAACTTAGACACATTCCTACTCCCATAGCAACCTAAAACTTAACTAGGAACTGATCAAAATTGAGATGAAGGCAGCAGTCCAGCAGCAAGAGGGGGGCTTCCCAGTCTTTTGCATCGAGTGTCACATGTATGATTTTTTACCCACCGGTGAGAAGTTGTACATGTGCACGCGATGCAAAGAGCTCCTGGCTCTCAGAGAACGAGTCCGATCTCTGGAGGCTAGAGTGGCAGACCTGGAGGAGCTGAGGGAGACAGAGAGGTATATAGATGAGACCTTCAGGGACATAGTAGTCCAGTCCCAACTTCAGACTGGCAGCCCTGGTGCTGCCTTGGAGGAAGAAGGTCTCATAATGGGAGAGCACCAACCAGATGTAGCAGGAAAGGATCCTGTAGCAAGGACCTGCTCTCTAGGTGATGCATTGTCCTTTCGCACTGAGGATATCTCCCCAAGGCCTACTGCCCAGGAGGGAAGGGTTAGGTCGGCCGTCATAGTTGGTGATTCGATTATTAGGAATGTAGATAGCTGGGTGGCTGGTGGGCGTGAGGATCGCCTGGTAACATGCCTACCTGGTGCGAAGGTGGCGGACCTCACGCGTCACCTAGATAGGATTTTAGACAGTGCTGGGGAGGAGCCGGCTGTCGTGGTACACGTGGGCACCAACGACATAGGAAAATGTGGGAGGGAGGTTCTGGAAGCCAAATTTAGGCTCTTAGGTAGAAAGATTAAATCCAGAACCTCCAGGGTAGCATTCTCTGAAATGCTCCCTGTTCCACGCGCAGGTCACCAGAGGCAGGCAGAGCTCCGGAGTCTCAATGCGTGGATGAGACGATGGTGCAAGGAAGAGGGATTCAGTTTTGTTAGGAACTGGGGAACCTTTTGGGGAAGGGGGAGTCTCTTCCGAAGGGATGGGCTCCACCTTAACCAGGATGGAACCAGACTGCTGGCGCTAACCCTTAAAAAGGAGATAGAGCAGCTTTTAAACTAGAACAAAGGGGAAAGCCGACAGTCGCTCAGCAGCGCATGGTTCGGAGAGATGTATCTTTAAAGGATACTAATGATGCACTAGAATTAGGGCATCCCGACAGTGAGGTTCCAATAATTAGAAAAGTAGTCCAAATGCCTGTAACTAAAAACTCACCTGAGCTAAAAAATTCTAACTTATCCCTATCAATTAAAAAGCAGAATAAAAATACAATCAAAAAACAAACTTTGAAATGTTTGTATGCTAATGCCAGAAGTCTAAGAAGTAAGATGGGAGAATTAGAATGTATAGCAGTAAATGATGACATAGACTTAATTGGCATCTCAGAGACATGGTGGAAAGAGGATAACCAATGGGACAGTGCTATACCGGGGTACAAATTATATCGCAATGACAGAGAGGAGCAGTCGGGAGGAGGTGTGGCGCTTTATGTCCGGGATGGCATAGAGTCCAACAGGATAAACATCCTGCATGAGACTAAATACAAAATTGAATCTTTATGGTTAGAAATCCCTTGTGTATCAGGGAAGACTACAGTGATAGGGGTATACTACCGTCCACCTGGTCAAGATGGTGAGATGGACAGTGAAATGCTAAGAGAAATTAGGGAAGCCAACCAAATTGGTAGTGCAGTAATAATGGGAGACTTCAATTACCCCAATATAGACTGGGTAAATGTATCATCGGGTCACGCTAGAGAGATAACGTTCCTGGATGGAATAAATGATAGCTTTATGGAGCAAATGGTTCAGGAACCGACGAGAGAGGGAGCAATTTTAGATCTAATTCTCAGTGGAGCACAGGACTTGGTGAGAGAGGTAACGGTGGTGGGGCCGCTTGGCAATAGTGATCATAATATGATCAGATTTGATTTAATGACTGGAAAAGGAACAGTGTGCAAATCCAAGGCTCTCGTGCTAAACTTTCAAAAGGGAAACTTTGATAAAATGAGAAAAATTGTTAGAAAAAAACTGAAAGGAGCAGCTACAAAAGTAAAAAATGTCCAAGAGGCGTGGTCATTGTTAAAAAATACCATTCTAGAAGCACAGTCCAGATGTATTCCACACATTAAGAAAGGTGGAAAGAAGGCAAAACGATTACCGGCATGGTTAAAAGGGGAGGTGAAAGAAGCTATTTTAGCCAAAAGATCTTCATTCAAAAATTGGAAGAAGGATCCAACAGAAGAAAATAGGATAAAGCATAAACATTGGCAAGTTAAATGTAAGACATTGATAAGACAGGCTAAGAGAGAATTTGAAAAGAAGTTGGCTGTAGAGGCAAAAACTCACAGTAAAAACTTTTTAAATATATCCGAAGCAGAAAGCCTGTGAGGGAGTCAGTTGGACCGTTAGATGATCGAGGGGTTAAAGGGGCACTTAGAGAAGATAAGGCCATCGCGGAAAGATTAAATGATTTCTTTGCTTCGGTGTTTACTGAAGAGGATGTTGGGGAGGTACCCGTAATGGAGAAGGTTTTCATGGGTAATGATTCAGATGGACTGAATCAAATCACGGTGAACCTAGAAGATGTGGTAGACCTGATTGACAAACTGAAGAGTAGTAAATCACCTGGACCGGATGGTATACACCCCAGAGTTCTGAAGGAACTAAAAAATGAAATTTCAGACCTATTAGTAAAAATTTGTAACTTATCATTAAAATCATCCATTGTACCTGAAGACTGGAGGATAGCAAATGTAACCCCAATATTTAAAAAGGGCTCCAGGGGCGATCCGGGAAACTACAGACCGGTTAGCCTGACTTCAGTGCCAGGAAAAATAGTGGAAAGTGTTCTAAACATCAAAATCACAGAACATATAGAAAAACATGGTTTAATGGAACAAAGTCAGCATGGCTTTACCCAGGGCAAGTCTTGCCTCACAAATCTGCTTCACTTTTTTGAAGGAGTTAATAAACATGTGGATAAAGGTGAACCGGTAGATATAGTATACTTGGATTTTCAGAAGGCGTTTGACAAAGTTCCTCATGAGAGGCTTCTAGGAAAAGTAAAAAGTCATGGGATAGGTGGCGATGTCCTTTCGTGGATTGCAAACTGGCTAAAAGACAGGAAACAGAGAGTAGGATTAAATGGGCAATTTTCTCAGTGGAAGGGAGTGGACAGTGGAGTGCCTCAGGGATCTGTATTGGGACCCTTACTGTTCAATATATTTATAAATGATCTGGAAAGAAATACGACGAGTGAGATAATCAAATTTGCAGATGACACAAAATTGTGCAGAGTAGTTAAATCACAAGCAGATTGTGATAAATTGCAGGAAGACCTTGTGAGACTGGAAAATTGGGCATCCAAATGGCAGATGAAATTTAATGTGGAAAAGTGCAAGGTGATGCATATAGGGAAAAATAACCCATGCTATAATTACACGATGTTGGGTTCCATATTAGGTGCTACAACCCAAGAAAGAGATCTAGGTGTCATAGTGGATAACACATTGAAATCGTCGGTTCAGTGTGCTGTGGCAGTCAAAAAAGCAAACAGAATGTTGGGAATTATTAGAAAAGGAATGATGAATAAAACGGAAAATGTCATAATGCCTCTGTATCGCTCCATGGTGAGACCGCACCTTGAATACTGTGTACAATTCTGGTCGCCGCATCTCAAAAAAGATATAATTGCGATGGAGAAGGTACAGAGAAGGGCTACCAAAATGATAAGGGGAATGGAACAACTCCCCTATGAGGAAAGACTAAAGAGATTAGGACTTTTCAGCTTGGAGAAGAGACGACTGAGGGGGGATATGATAGAGGTGTTTAAAATCATGAGAGGTCTAGAACGGGTAGATGTGAATCGGTTATTTACTCTTTCAGATAGTAGAAGGACTAGGGGACACTCCATGAAGTTAGCATGGGGCACATTTAAAACTAATCGGAGAAAGTTCTTTTTTACTCAACGCACAATTAAACTCTGGAATTTGTTGCCAGAGAATGTGGTTCGTGCAGGTAGTATAGCTGTGTTTAAAAAAGGATTGGATAAGTTCTTGGAGGAGAAGTCCATTACCTGCTATTAGGTTCACTTAGAGAATAGCCACTGCCATTAGCAATGGTTACATGGAATAGACTTAGTTTTTGGGTACTTGCCAGGTTCCTATGGCCTGGATTGGCCACTGTTGGAAACAGGATGCTGGGCTTGATGGACCCTTGGTCTGACCCAGTATGGCATTTTCTTATGTTCTTATGTTCTTATGTACCCCCAATTATTTCTTTCTTTCTTTTTTTTTTAAAGCTTGCCTTTTATATTATCTTCTTATATGTCTTTGTGTGCTACCGCACCTCTTATTTATTAAACCGTCAGAAAATTGGTCATAAAACTATTTTTTACTTAGCTTTTAAAATGTCCCGATGTTCATCCGTTTAAATGTTTAAAATGTTCCGATGTTCATCCATTTAAACGGATGCAAGGATGAACATCGGGACATTTTAAAAGCTAAGTAAAAAATAGTTTTATGACCAATTTTCTGACGGTTTAATAAATAAGAGGTGCGGTAGCACACAAAGACATATAAGAAGATAATATAAAAGGCAAGCTTTAAAAAAAAAAGAAAGAAAGAAATAATTGGGGGTAACCCTGTTGCCTATCTCTTAAAGCTTTTAAACATATATTTGAAATATAATAAAAGAAAAGGGAGGCCGGAGGGTGAGTTAATGATTAAAAAGTAAGGCACCAGGGTGGTTGCCTATTGACAAATATATGAAACCATCCTCTGCCCTCTTAACAAATTTATTGACGTGCCATTTGGCACTGAGTAGGGCAACAGTGTATACCTAAAAAATTCATGTACCAGGTGCGTTTTTGAGAGTGATATTAAGCATACACTTGGGGGGTGATCTCTTTTGATATAGTAGTCCACTAAGACCCTGGCATCATACACTGGCCTAGGCTGTGGCCCCTGCTTTGAGTCTCTGTCTATACCCCAGCTTCAAGTCTTGACCTAGGCCCATTGCATTGGTTTAAAATGAATCAAAAGAATAAGGTTCATTTCATTCAGGGGGCCCCCGATTCAGTTCGGGGATCCCAAATGAAATGAATTAGCTTTATGTGTCGCATTTTGCACTTTCATTTTCAATGAATGCATATCCCTAGTTTATATACTCTGGGGACTTACCATTGAAGTCTCCCTCATGGGGGAGCTAAAATCCAACCATAAATCTACTACTGTTCCCCTTGCTGAAATAAGACAATCTTAGCAGTAGGAACCCACAGGGTTTCTACAATAATAGTTGCTGGTCAATACATTGTTTCATTAGAATAAGAAAAATAATTAAACTCCTGGTTTAAGTAACCAACAGAGCAGACACAGAGGGGTACAGCTGAAAGAAAAGAGGGGGAGGGGAGATAAAGAAGCAGTTCATCACTTACTAAAAACCAGATAATCATCTTCAGATTCACTATGGGCCTGATTCATTAAGCTTTTCCATTCTGTGGCATGTCCCCTTCCATCATTCCTATGTAATCGATTTATTTTATCTTTTGTACACATAGATGTAGATATAAAATCTAATTATGTCTGTAGCAAATCTCTTGAAATTTCCAACTACAACTAGATTTTATCATGGTCATTGAGCTAAGTATTAAAAGTTATATTGGCGAGGCCTGTTGAAAAACATTTTCCTGTTGAAGTACTGGTAAACCGGCCTGTTCAGAATTGTAGGACACTTAAACATTCCTTTGTTCAATACATGTTGCCAAAGATCTAAAGAAATGAATATACTGCCTCCATGAGTAATACCATTGTAGAAAAAGTGCTGTATCATTGGAAGCACTGGATACAAATGGAATGCACTCTTTACAATTGCTGACAAATTCTTATAGCACTGCATATCTGTCAAATGCATCTATTTTGTATTCTTTTAGTAGATTCAAGTTTTAAATGTTTTGTAAAAACAAACATTCACCATAAAAATAAATTCTAATTTTGAATGGCCATCTCACTTTTTTTTTTTTTAACCCAGAAGCTTCCATCTGCTCTTTTGGCCTTCCAGCTCAATTGGAAATAATGTCTTCTAGATTATTCTCCTGGGAAACTTGGAAATTTGGAAACTGTCTTTATAAGTTCATCATGACTGTATGTCTGTCTTTCTGACTATCCCACCTTGAAAGTGGGACCTCCCCTATTTCCACCAGCTGCTAACTTTAGAGCTATTCATTCAATTCCATTCAGATTTCTACCACAGATGGCAGAGCACTCAGTATTCCCTTTCTGCACATTTTTCATGTACCCCTGATATTCCTTAAGCTTGTTTTCTTTTTACGGGCCGATGTAGTAAAGTGCGCTCAGGCCGAGTGTACTGTTAGTCGCCATTTGGACACGCATTTGCGACACGATATTTTTACCCCTTATACAGTAAGGGGTAATAGTGCATGGAAAACGTGCGGCTAACTCCCCCCCTCCCCCCTTGAAACTAATAGCGCCCGCAATATGCAAATGCATGTTGATGAGCCTATTAGTCCCGCGCGATACAGAAAGTAAAATGTGCAGCCAAGCCGCACATTTTACTGTCACATTTTACCTGCCTTTGGCAGGCGTTAATTTCGGCCAGCACTGGGAAAGTGTACAGAAAATGCTATAAATGCTACTCAGGCAAGGTCCTCAGCTAGGGTGGCCCAAAGAGTAGAAGCCAGGCTCGGTAATTAAACCTGGATCTCCAGTACAGAAGAATGCAGCACTGCTACTGAGTCACTGGGCAGACATCAGATTTACAGTATAAATGTGACATCTGTCTGCCTTCACTATATTTTAGAATGGGGACTGTTCCAATATTTTCAGGTTCTTTCTGCAGTGTCATTTAAGAGAGACAGGGTGGTCCATCCCCCAAAGAGTGAGTCATGGTAGGAGTGTTATAAAGGGTGACTCCAGGAGTCACTGGAAGGAGACACTGGAAGGAGAAAAAAATGAGTATTTATGTTACATTTGGCAATTTGCAGGACTGCCCCGCAAACCACTGCACTCACACTTTCCACTGACCGACATTGCTGTCGTGACAGAAGGCCACCGTCCCTGCACACAGCTGACGGCTGCTGACGCAACCAGGCCGCTGCCTTCCCTTAGGAGTATGCGTGTATTTATGTGCATAATATAAGCCCTACGGTGAGAAATACTGAGAGGTGCTTCCCGATGATGTCAGTCCTACCGGGCTATTTAAGCAATGGTTCTGCAGCATTACTTCACCTCAGCAATGGGTCTCCTGCCTTGCAGTATGTGTTGCTTGCTTGTTTCTGGTTCCTGTTTTCGTGCATTCCTGAATCCAGCCTTGTCTTCCAGCCTTGCATCACCCAGCCTTGTCCTCCAGCCTAGCCTCATCCAGCATTGTCTTAGCCTGCCTCCTTTGTCCAGCCTTGCCTTGTCCTATCCACTTTATCCAGTGTCTCCACTGTGTCTTTGTCCACCCTTGGCTTGAATCTCCAAATCTTGACCACTTTCATGGACCTGGCCATGACTGCCTGCTGCCTGGACCTGACCACTCTTTCTAGCCACCTGCCCCGACCTTGGCCTGTCTTTGACTCCGGTAGATTGCTGCCTGCCCTGAACCCGGTGTGCCTTTGGACTCTAGTTATCTTCTTCACTGGCCTAGGGACTCTCCTAAATCCTGCCAGCTGCCAGAACCTAAAGGCTCAACCTGAGGGGAGGTGGCTGGTATAGGTGAAGCTCCAGACTGTCCCACTACAGGGCACGTTTGCTAGCTGCCGGCTTAGGTATTGTGGATTCGCCCTCAAAGCTGCATCAACTATGCCACTGCACAAAGGGCTCACACACACACTACCCTAAATAACTTGGAGTGAATAGATGCACATCTTAGAGCAATTCCTGTGAGAGGCAGGATAGGGTGCATGCTGACTTGGATTTCCAGTTGATTGGCAGGAGGGGTCTCTTCTGTAAGGACAAAGGGTTAACTCAGCATGATCCAATGCTGAGGAAAACGGAGAGGATTGGTTTTTGCCCAAGTCTGCCATCTGTGAGTAATTTTGTTATAAGCAGAGGATTCTTCTTTATATTTCTTGAGGAGATGCTGTGATCTTGCTCAGGAGTTATAACGGAGTGAAATTGGAAGTGACTTAAGCAACATAAGAGCTATGAGGATAACTTTAAAAGGCCTGCATGCACAGCCATATACGGGTGTATATGACTACGAACAGATTTACCCCAAAAAATGTTCTGATTTATCCGGCTAAGTGCTGATTTTGCTGCTGCTTAGCCAGATAAATCTTAAAAGCTCTATTGATTCAGCTAAGACTGATTCAGCTATGTAAGATAGCCCGATAAATCTTAGACCTATCCAGCTATCTTACTTAGCCAGATAAGTAGTGCTTTTAAGACTTATTCAACGAAGTAGCTGCAACTGCTGTATGCATGTATTTTTGTTTCTTATTTTAAAAATATATGCGGGGAGATGTTAAAGATGTAATTTACATGCATTTAGCCCCCCCCCCCTCCCACCGATTAATCGGCTTTGATGCATATAAGTTGGCAGAGTTTCCAACATTCGTGTATCAATGAAATTACCAGTTTTAACAATTTATCTACCAGTTTTCCCAGTCCATCTGTAGGTCACCAATACCCTCCTAGTTCTTCAGCCTGAGCTCTCCCCACTTCACCCAGTCTCCCACCCAGTCAGTACTTCACAATGAAGATGTTTACTATCGCTTACGCCAGATAAAGAGCAGGTGTAAATATACGCAAACAAGCTGCCAAATCTGCATGCACACATTTTTTATAAATAGCTTAAGAACATAGGAAGTTGCCAAACTGGGTCAGGCCGAGGGTCCATCAAGCCCAACATCCTGTTTCCATCAGTGGCCAATCCAGGATACAAGTACTTGGCAAATATCCAAACATTAAATATATTCCATGTTACTAATACTGGTAATAACAAGCAGTGGCTATTTCGTATACTAAACCACAACAGGAAGAAGCAATGTGTGATTAAACAGCAGCACTTATAAATAATCATAAAATCATAACAGAATACAAACTCTATTCAAAGCAAGCATAATTTTAAGACAATTTATTATCAAATTTTCATCATTCTTTAAAGAAGTTGTTTGTTAGTACAAGTATCAGTACTAGGGGGACTAAAATGAGTCATTGAATTCTCTGCTGTGCCTCTATTTTCAAAATAGAGCATATCACATTTCTTCATATTTAATGATAAATGATAAAGTATGATAAAAAGTGAGAATGGATAGGTTATGGATAACACACAGTATAGAGCAAATTTTAAGAACCCTACATGTGCCAAAGCCGGGACATATGTGTAGAAGTCAAGCCGGCACGCACCACACAGATTTTGAAAAGTATGCGCGTATACATGTATCTCCCTGTACATGCACAAACATTTTTTGCCAAAAAAGGGGTGAGGATTGGGCCTGGTCTGGGTGGGGCATGGGTGTTCCTAGATTCATGAATAAAACCAGCGCATAAGTATTTACATGTACAAGTGCACATCGGGGTCCCCTACCATATAATGCTATGGATGGCGTGTAAGTCATAAAACAAAAAAAAAAATTGGTTAGTTAGCTGGGTTTAAGGGTTGTGGCTAACAGGGTAAAAGGGAGGCTATTTAACTAGGAGGGTTAGGAAGTCCTATCCTTTACCTTGGTGAACTGGGAATGAACTTGGGAAACTGGTAATTACATCAGCACACATATCTCTTAAAATCCCCCTTCCTTATGCGATAGAGGTGGCATTTGTGCACACATATGTGAACCCATATAAAACTGTGTGCACAAGTATGCGCGAACAGCCCATTTTATACCATGTTATAAAATGACTGCATTCTTTGGTGCAAACCAAATTATTTGGTAGGTGTCCATGAAGATGCTGATATTTAAAGAAAGCTGAGCTTCAGTTTTAGGCATCTAAAGTTAGAAAAATTTTCAACCAGTACCTACATATTGGGTTGAAAATAGGATCCTAAATTACATTACTAAACATAGGCCTGCAATTTAGTTGCCACATTTAGGAACCTAGGTTAGGCTCCTAGCACTGGAAAGCAATGCTGACTTACTTCCCCCTGACCTTGACCTCCCATACTTCCCCATCCTGGCCCTCACACACGGATTCCTAATAAAAATAGGCTTCTAAATTTAGGAGCTTAGTGGGGCTAATTTTCAATTAGGAAGATCTAGGCACCTAACTCCTTAACACGGTAAATTTCAAACCAATGCACGGAGGCACATTTGACGCATGTGTCGGCTCACACCCAGGTAGACGGCTATTTATAACTTGCACGTATGCGCGCAAGTTATAAATAGCCGTGTACCTGCACGCACAGGTGCGCCAAATTTCAAGCAGGCGCACACAAATCCTTCTTCAACCACCGTTATGATCTGCCTCTGGAATTATAGTATATAAAAAGCATAAAAATAAATAAATAAATAAGTTGGAAGATTTTAAAAGAGGAGTGCGCCAACATCATTAGCAGTTAACCAGTTCATCCACCAGTTCGCCCAGTTAACAGCTAGATTCTCCACACACTCCTGGTTTAATAGCATGTATTCCCCCCAGTTACCCCCAGACCTTTTTTAAACTCCTCCTAAAGGCTCAATCATTTTTTATGTTAACTTACACGCCATCCATAGCAGAAGTAAAATTATGTGCCAGGGGACCTAGGCACGCGCCAGGACACATAAGTATGTACCCACATATCTCTTGGCTATGCCCCCACACACCCATGCCCCACCCACACCATGCACATTCTCTACCCCCTTTTGAAAAGTTTTGAAATGTGCACTGCAACAGATAAGCGCATATCTGGGTGGCTTTTAAAATCCACTTGGCATGCGCAAGTCTGACTTATTCGCACATCCCTAATTAATACACATGCCGGGCTTTTAAAATTCTCTTTTAAATTAGGTACCTAGAGTTTTTGAATATTGGCCTCAAAATACCTGTCTAATAGGGATGAGCAGAGAAAATATTTTCTATTCTGAACATCTGAATCATTTTTGGATCATTTTTTATTTGTTTTTGTTTTCTGTTCCTTGGGGGTGGTTCTTCATTTTTCATTTTTCTTTGTTTCAGAAAATAGTGCACACTATTCACAAATAATGTGTACTATTTTCTGAATCAAATGAACCTCAAAATTTTCAGGATTTTTTGAGGGGATTGTGCATTTGTTTTGAAATAAAATGAACTAACGTAAAAATGCTTGATTGGGTTTGGATAAGCAATCATTTTAAAATGAATGCTCATCCCAAATATTTAACGTCACTTGGTAAAAATAAGTCCTCATATAGCATGGATTACTAAAAAGTGATAGATATCCAGGGCACTATGAGACCTATTCTATTAATACAATAGATATACTAATGAGAAGTCATTGTTGGTTTGTGGGAATCTGTAGCCATTGAATAACTGTGACTTTAGTAGCTAACAGGGTCATTCATCAAAATGTGTTATGGCGTTAACACATGCGTTAACACCATAACACATGCGATAATAGCAGTAGCATATGGCGCAAATACAAATTTCAGGAAGAGGCGGGATTAGGGAGGAGATTGGGTGGGAGTTATAAAAATGAGGGGCAATATCGCACCATGCGATAGCATAATACATATGTCACATGTTTTTAACACTGGAAATAACTACACCTATTTTCCTGGCATTCAGCTGTGCATTATGACCGAAATGGCCATAACGCAATTTCTGATACATTTTTTGAATTGCATTTCAGACATTTCTGGGCTTGGAAGGGGAGAGGGAGAGGGGAGACAGCGGGCGTTAGGTCTGCGATATTACAGCATTTTGATGAATCTAGGGGTAAATTTGTTATGCTGCTTTACAGAAAAGTGACAGTGGTTGGTGAAGCACAAACAGAAGCCTTGTTCTTTTGTGACTTCCATCAGATAATCCAGGATTTGGCAACTCTCGGCACATAAACCACAAACCTCCTTACTAATATGCTACCTCCTCTGCAATGCTGGCATTCAGGTGGCTATCATTTATCATTTTCAAAGTTCGTGTGCCTCTGTCCTAATCTCACATTCCAAAAAACTTTGCCAAATCCTGAGATAAACAGTAGTCCAATGATTATATGCAATGATATATTAAGAGCCAGATGTACAAAGCATTTTTCTCAGGCATAAAATGGGGGAAAAAACCTTTTGCACATCTGGCCCTAAATGAGACAACTCTGCAAAGTTCTGATAGTATGACTTCTTCTAGAGGAAATAATAATTTCTTGATAAATTTCAAAGATCAGGCTTTTGCATCATTCACAGATTCTGTCCAATCACTTTTTTCTTGCAGAAAGCTTTTCAATGTGTTATAAATCTTAAGCAGCAAAATGCAGGGACATACTCGGACAACCTGTTCAACTATCTAACTCATATAGTTGACCATCTTGCCTTCTTTGGAAAATATTTAGACATCTGAGGGTCCAGGGGTCCTTGGGATTTTTATTTTTTTTTCAGTTTCAGAATACTCTGTTTAATTTAATACATAATTAATTGACCACGTTAGGGCCTAGTTTAAAACCGTTTCTTAATGGGAGTCCGAGTGGAGAGGAGAAAGTGGGACCCTGGAGCTGTTCCAGCACTGAGAGACTGACTTACCCGCTAACCCGGAGGTGAGAGACCCCAGAACAACTTGATTCCAGCTGGGAGGTTCGGCGGGGGGAGGAGTCCCAGTGACGTCATCGCCCAGCGTCTGCCGATAAAATCGGAGGGCAGACGCTGAGAGACCGGGAGTCCGAGTGGAGAGGAGAGAGTGGGACCCTGGAGCTGTTCCAGCACTGAGAGACTGACTTATCCGCTAACCCGGAGGTGAGAGACCCCAGAACAACTTGATTCCAGCTGGGAGGTTCGGCGGGGGGAGGAGTCCCAGTGACGTCATCGCCCAGCGTCTGCCGATAAAATCAGAGGGCAGACGCTGAGAGACCGGGAGTCCGAGTGGAGAGGAGAGAGTGGGACCCTGGAGCTGTTCCAGCACTGAGAGACTGACTTACCCGCTAACCCGGAGGTGAGAGACCCCAGAACAACTTGATTCCAGCTGGGAGGTTCGGCGGGGGGAGGAGTCCCAGTGACGTCATCGCCCAGCGTCTGCCGATAAAATCGGAGGGCAGACGCTGAGAGACCGGGAGTCCGAGTGGAGAGGAGAGAGTGGGACCCTGGAGCTGTTCCAGCACTGAGAGACTGACTTACCCGCTAACCCGGAGGTGAGAGACCCCAGAACAACTTGATTCCAGCTGGGAGGTTCGGCGGGGGGAGGAGTCCCAGTGACGTCATCGCCCAGCGTCTGCCGATAAAATCGGAGGGCAGATGCTGAGAGACCGGGAGTCCGAGTGGAGAGGAGAGAGTGGGACCCTGGAGCTGTTCCAGCACTGAGAGACTGACTTACCCGCTAACCCGGAGGTGAGAGACCCCAGAACAACTTGATTCCAGCTGGGAGGTTCGGCGGGGGGAGGAGTCCCAGTGACGTCATCGCCCAGCGTCTGCCGATAAAATCAGTAGGCAGACAGCGCACCGCTGCCGCCGGCGCGCTGCCTAAGCCGCGCGCTCCGAAGGGGCGCACGGCTTGGTCCGGCTTAGGCCGGCTGAGGCTGGGAGGCTGGCCCAATCCTTTAGGTCCGCTCTCCATCCCTAGGTGTTTATATGGAAGTAATGTGAGTATTGTGATAATTCTGTATAGTTGTTTAAATGATATTATTGCCTTAAAATAATGCCGCATACCAAAAGAAAGGGAAAGGTTAGGCAGGAAGCCTCGACCCCTGTACAACCTTCCCTAATGCAGACAACTATTACAGGTTTTCTCACATCAGTAGAAGCGAATGCCCCTGAGTGTTCCGTTGAAGAAGGAGTTAAGAAGCAAAGCTCCTTTCTTCTGGAAGAAGTTAGTCTAAGTCCGGGGGCTCCAATAACACCCTCCCCACCTCAGCTGGCTGCAACTACCGTGGGTCTAGGCTCTGTTTCCCGACAAGAAATGTCGGCCTTCTTGAGCCCGATTGAGGGAGAACATGGGTTAAGTATGGCAGCTAGGGGAAAAGAGGTGGGATATAGTGAAGAGTTTCACTCTTCTAGAGGAACAGATTTTACCTCTCCCTTGGTTAACCAAGGTAGACAGGAACCTCATTTGGTAAATATACAGAGTTCTTTATCATCTACACCTATTGAAAATCCACCTAAAGTAACAATGGACATGATATGGCAGGCAGTAATGGTATTACAATCTAACATTTCAAGTTTGAACACTAGCATAAAAGACATGCAAGCTGTATTATTTAATTTAAATCCTATAGTTACAAGTCATGTGGGATCTTTGGGGAAAATTGAGGAAGATATAAAGCAAATAAAGAATGTGCAGTCATCCATTATACAGGGAGAATTGAATTTGTCTAGGAAGGTTGAAAGTATTGAAAATTCTATAAGATACACCAATTTAAGAATTGTTAATTTTCCTAAGTGCAAAATGATATCTCCCAGAGAACAATTGAGGAATTACTTTCAGGAGGTATTGTTATTAACCCCAGAGAGTCTTCCCTCAATATTAAATACTTATTTCATCAGTTGGAAAACTGAGGGCAATATAGATCAAGGAATGGGTGATGTATCATTAAATGTAACAGATTTAATAGAAACCTCCTCAAGTTTGCAGGTAGAAAAAAGAGGCACCTTAATGGTTAAATTTAACCTTTCTTCGGAAAGGGATAAAATTTTGAAATTATTTCTTGTGAAAAGAGCCTCTATGTACCTGGGTCAAAAGGTCTGGATTTATCCAGACCTCGCCAAAGAAACCCAATTAAGAAGAAAAATTTTTTTACTGTTGGTAAATCAGGCCAGAACATTTGGCATACAGGCAATCGTAAGATTTCCGTGTAAGTGTTTAATGTGGGTAGGAGGAGAAAGATTTGTATATTATGACCCGGAACATCTTGAAAGGTTCCTTGAAACTAGACGTAATCAAGGGGAGGAAACTGAGTCCTAATGCAATTGGAATAATTAATGTATTCTGCTTTACTCACATTCATTAGGTAAAAAATATTTTGCTTTATTTTTTGTTTAAATTAGGACTCCTCTACTAGTTTTGTAACATGGAAAGGGAATTAAGATGTTGTTGATTTAAAACTATGGAAGAAAATTATAATTCTGTTTTTCCTGATTTTGGTATATATGTAAAAGTGAAATATGTTATATTAAAACTTGAAAATAAAAAAAAAAAAAAAAAAAAACCGTTTCTTAAGTATCTCCCATAGAAGTTTTGACAGATTTGGTCTTCCCTGGCAAATTTCTTCTGTTTAGGAGATTCTCAATCATGGCAAAGATCAAAATTGGGACCTCTTGCATTCTAGGAAAGTTTAATTAAATTTCCAAATAACTGTAAGCCTGGAAAGAAATAGACATTTAGCTGGATCCTACTGGGTCCCAATGACAACAAAATATATCCCAAATACACACCATGAGACTGCACAAAGAAAGTGTAAAAGTCAAACCCTTACTAACAAAAATGTAGAAAATTGGGAGTGTTACATTTGGTGGCTCATGGGACGGCCCTGTGAGCCATCTCACTCACTCCTGACATGGCTAGACTCGTTCTGTGGTCAATGCACAGCCTCCTGCCCCAAATACCATTCACTGCGGCCCAAGACACTACCAGCCGCCGCTCTCGCCAATCTTCCTTAGGTGCACGCGTGCCCGATGACCCGCCTCTTAAAGTGCCTGTGGTGGGAACTCAGCTGCGGCAACCTTGGATAATGTCACTGACCCCCTCGCTATTTAAGACTCCATCTGAAGAGCAGAAATTGCCTCAGTAACAGGTCTCCTGCATCTGCAGTACATGTTGCTCCTGAGTCTTGGTTCCTGATTCCTGTCTGCATTCCTGGTCCCTGTCTTGCCTTGCCTCATCCAGCCTGTGACTACTTGGAAATTGCAGAGGACTTATTTCTGAGAGTGCACTTTAGCCCTGCAATTATTTGCATTGGTTGGTAAGTAAATCACTTGCAAAAGCAAAGTTTTAAGTGAGTCCACAGTAAGCATGCTAATAAACTCAACCAAGGTTGCATATAAAAAAAGAGAAATCTGATTATAGAAAAGGAAACAAAGAAATAACTCAGATGCAAACAGCAAGTTGGAGTAATATTTTAAAACTCGATAGACTTTGCATAAAAATTAGTTTTTTGCACATACAATTATATTCAAATATCTGCAACTTTACAACATGATCACCATATAATCTTGAAAACTGTGCCATATAGTTTTAAAATTCTTGCCACATAATCTATCCTAGAGATGCTGCAGGAGACCACTGACCTTGATCTGAGTTACCACATGGGATATATTGTTCAATTAATTATGATCTGTGCCTGAATGCTACAGCAGGAAACTTAATAATTTTAATAGTAAGTCTCTGAAAGAGGAACAAAATCTGTTTTCATTTGGTAAACATAGAAAAATGATAGAGAAATCATAGATCCACACAAACAGTAAGGTAACTAAATGCCTCAATAAACACAAAGACATTTTTCTACAGTTTTACAGCTATTGACACAAAGTGTTCTGGGATGGGTAGTTTTTGTCTCAGTAACAATACTTAATTATATATCCCAGAATGCTTTACAATAGTAGTCAAAAAACGGGACCGGTGCAAAATGTCAGGTAGTCACTCTACGGTAGGATATAAAATGCAACCTGGCCCATTTATATTTACTGTATCTTTTAGCACCAGAAAAGTGTTTTAAAGGTGACCATTCCCTTTGTGAGCCTTTGTGTGGGAATTGAAAAGAATCACAAAAATGGCAGGTCTTGCAACCAGGAGCATCATGTCCTCTGATCCCTGTGGGTGGTGCTGTTTCACTACTAAGAAGGACTTTTGGCTAAAATCAAGTGTAAGTTCAGAGCCAGGGACCGAGTGTCCATTTCTTGGCCTTTTGTCTGAGATTAAGAACAATATGGAAGGTTAACACTCTACCACCTGAGTCCACTGGAGAAAAGAAAATGTCATGAGAATGGCCACAAGAGAAGTATTAAACTTCCTGTTAAAATAAAAAACGTGTTTTTGTATTAGCTGAAAATGTGTACACGGGCTGGGGGATGATATAATGCTGACCATTGGTTTGTAGTTATGATAATACTAAGAAAACATAAAAGCATTAAACTCTATATACTACAAGTAAAGTAAAAAAAATAACAGAGCCTTCTGTGTTAGTAATAAGGGCTAGGGATTCCTTCTTGCTCCTTGTGGAAGGTGGTCGGATAAGTAGCAGCAATTCTAGACTTCTTTGCGAACACCAAATTGTCTGTAGTGGAAAAGACTCTTAGCATCCAAGTCTCCTGAGTACTTAATAGCTTCAGCAAAGAGTTTTGCCACCTACAAAATACAAATGTGTGTTTTTAAATAATAGAAAGCAGTAAGCACAGCAATTGCATTATCAATGTATGTTAAAGCTTAGAAGTCTCAACCTGCCTAGTTTGGCTTGGAGTCTACAAAAGGAAACAATTCATTTTTCAAAGCTTTTTTTTTTATTGATGACCCATTCCTCAGCAGTAGAAAGCATGAAAGCTCATGAAACATAAATCCTGATCCATAAATATAGAGGGATAGATTTTTTTTTTTTTACTGAAATCTTAGATATCATTGGAATCTATCATTTTTAGGACAGTTCTTGACTACCAAAATGTTATGTGACATAAAACAAATTAAAAACATTTTTCAGAATCCTGCACTACAAATTATGTCCCATCACATAACTAGGTTACTTATTTTTAAGGGCTTAATGAAATAGCATATTGACCAGATAAAGAGGGAAGCTGGAGTACAGTACCTGGAAATTAGTGATGAGAGCAATTCCGGAGTCAACAGCTGTCCTGCGGATGATATAGTTGTCCCGGATAAACTTGGTGTTGTTGTTGGGGAGGTTGATCACCATGTCAATTTTACCGTCTTTTATCAATCTGAAAAAGAGGAAGATTGGATATTGCATATTTCCACATAATTTCACCAGCATTCATTATTTCTTGTCAGTAAATTAGTAGGGCCCAGTGTAGTGCTCTGAGTGCTAAACCAGATGACAACCTGTCTATTAACGCAGCCGTGGCCCGAGAGTGGAAGATCACACCGGGACCCCCCCACTGGACCCCAGGTAATTTAAAACATTTTGGGGGGGTTCGGGAGGGTGGGGTATTTATTTTAAAGGATCGGGGTGGGTTTTAGGGTTGTTTTAGTGTGCCAGTTTTCCCACCCTCCCCCTTCCCCTCCCCCTCCCCCGATTTACGATTTTTGACGATAAATCCAGAGAATTCCTATTGTATCGTGCCTCTAACGATTTTTGACGATTTAAAATATATCGGACAATTTTTTAAATCGTCAAAAAACGATTCACATCCCTAATGTGTAGTACACCTTGAAATTTTCATATTCTCAAATTCTGTCACTTTTGATGGGTAGTCTTCTAGTATCAGTTAAAAAAGGGAGAAAGCTGTGCATATTGCCTATTTCAGTAGTTACCAGGATGCTGCCAAATCCCAATATACAGCACTATTTGGTTCAGAGGTAGAAAAATATTCAACTGAACAAGGGGAAGGCTCCTCCAGTCCTCGAGTACCACAAACTGGTTAGGTTTTCAGGATATCCACAATGAATATGCATGAAATGCATTTGCATAGCACAGAGGTGGTACATGCAAATGCATCTCATGAATATTCAGTGTGTATATCTTGAAAATCTCACTGGCTTTTGGCACTCAAGTTGAATATTTAGTTGAATATTTTCTTACACACAAAACAGAGGAAAGTGCACAGGAAAGCTAGCATAGGTCATAGCTGCTTATGTAACATCAGAAATCTGTGTCCTCGCAAACTTACTTATTAATGGAGGCAAGGTTGGGGTTCTGTCCCTCTTGGGTTGGCCATGCTACAGGGGTGGCCGGAACATCATTGGCATTGAGCCATGCTGCAGTGGCATCCGTGGCATAAAGCTGCATTGAGAGGAGAAAATGTGTGTTATTTGTATATTTGTTATATTTTTTTTATCTGGGTAAGTAGAAAACGCTCTCTAGTAATGACCTTTAGTATTCAAGTCATTGCTTTAAGTACCATATGATTGCTGCTCCCAGCGAGCTGACCATTTGTTTAGAATATTTTTTGTTATATGGACTCATTCTTGCTCTGTGTCAGTGCTATATGCTGCCATGTGGAAGACCTGGGTTTGATTGCCAGACCAGGACTCTGCTCCCCAGGCCAACTAGGGCTAGGGATACTGTGGAGGCAGTGGTCAGAGCCTCCGGGGTGAGTGGAATCTTAGCCCCGTGACACCTACTGGCTAAATTCAGGGCCCATGATTACACAATCTGAAAGAGCCATAGAGCATGGCCCCTGGCCATGGCTAGGCTAATGTTAGTGAGAAGGGATGTAAAACTGGAGGCAAAATTCATGAGGGCTTATGGTCCTATAGCCCAAAACAGAGAACAGTTCCAATTATGTTGGAGGACAAATGAAGGAGAAAACTGCTGGGCCTAAAACAGATGTTTAAAAAAATCAGTTATATGAAACCCTTTGTAATCAGGAAAAGAAAAAGATTGTACTTGACTAAATCTGGGTTTCCTGCTCAACAAAATAAAAAAATATTTGATCTGAAAATAATCTGAGTGATATCCCTCAAGTATAAACATTTTATAAGCTAGATATTTCTTGCTTTCTCTCTGTTATTATACATATTCTCTATGCTAAGGTAATGTAGTGTGGGGTATATTTTCAATTAATCCCCAACTGAAAACGTATGCATGTACTTTTCACTCCAGGCAAATTAACCTGTTCTTCAAACACAAAGCAACTTCAGAGTTCGTGTTTGAAGATAGGGGTGTAAGGTGGATATAAAGTATGCATATATCTTATATTGTCTCAAATGGGAGCATAGAATACTTAGGCTGAGGATGTGCATACATTTGTGAAACTTCAATAAACGTGCAAAGTCTTTTCACCCAACTGAGTTGTGCTCCCAGAAATGCCTATTTTACTGCTTCTGCTAGTACTACTCATGCTGTGAAAGTACATAACTTGGGAGGATTTAGCCATTCTACATGTCTAATTCCCAAATTTCCCAACAGAGATTGAAAATTATCCCTATAAGCCAGGCAGTAGAGACATTTATGAGGAAGAACCTTGTCAGACCACTAAGTATCCTTCTTGCTTTACTCATGGGTTGTCTTTGTTTGAGGTTTCATATGACATTGACCCTGCTTAACTGTTCTCAGCTAGAATTTGAGAAAAAAAGAAAATATGAAAGCAAAAGAAAAAGGAACCAACCTTGAAACCATCTTCCATTAACTGCTGGGCTGTACCAAGGAACCGAGGCCGGAATGAATGCTGACAGAGAGAAGGAAGCACAAAGAATGTTACTACCTTCTATTGCAGGGGAGCCACCACCTCACCCTGGTCAACTCACAGTCTTATCCTGTGTGCATGGAATTTAGTTCTGACTACATCTCCATGCATGCAGTGGGGCTAAATCAGGAATTGGCCTACCTCTTCAGGATGACTTGGGTGAGGAAGCAGCCTTATCTGCCTTACCCTTCTGTATCAAACAAAAAAAATAAAGAACCCCAAATCAAACAGTCCTATCCAAAAAATCAAAAAAACCAACAAAAGGACACTGTGTATCATTTTCAGTACTGTGACATGATGGGAATAATCATATCTTGATAATGATGAAACCGCATCAGCAAGCCTGACAACGGCAGTATATCAAACTGCCGTCCGGTCTAATCGTCACTTGCGGTGTTGTTCCTTTAGTCAAGGCACATTGCTATAAAAGTGATTCCAAATAACAGTTCAAAAGATGTATAAGTAGTCCATCTGTTCCCGTAAGCATACATTTATTATTAGACCCGACAGCGGCCGGTATTTCGCGACTTAACAGTCGCTTCTTCGGGAATATTTTTTTTAGAATAGATGCTTCATCTTGAGTCCGGGATGAACAGATGGACTACTTATTCATCTTTTGAACTGTTATTTGGAATCACTTTTATAGCAATGTGCCTTGACTAAAGGAACAACACCGCAAGTGACGATTAGACCGGACGGCAGTTTGATATACTGCCGTTGTCAGGCTTGCTGATGCGGTTTCATCATTATCAAGATACGGTTATTCCCATCATGTCACAGTACTGAAAATGATACAGTGTCCTTTTGTTGATTTTTTTTATTTTTTTACCCTTCTGTATGCCAGATCACTCTATATTTTCATATTGCACATAGACAGCAGATAGCTGGCCTCCACAGGTTCAAGCTATAAAAATTCAGGTCAGATAATTAAAGGTCTCAAGTGAGAAGAGACAGATGGTATAAACACCCCAGGAATCTTGGAAAAAAAAAACCCAACATGTATATTCTGAACTTGCCTGCTGTTGTAAGCATGATCGTTTTTCAGAACGTCTGCCGGTCCCTGCCATGTTTGCTGCTGACTTTTGTTTGTGACCATTGGTTGACCATACTATCTCATATCATCACTTTTATTCCTTGAACCAGATGTTTTGATGCTGTGCAAAACAAAAATTCTCCCTCTGCTTAATCCTCCCACCCAGTGCCACAGTCTTCAAGAACTCTGCCTCCAGAAACATTTTGCAGAGCTCAGAATAATCATTTGAAAAAAAAGAAAACTGCTGTAACTATGGTGGAACCACTGTCCCATGAACCGATCTTCATATTATATATCAGACATCTCTGGGGTCACTGGTGTGCACAGAAAAACCCTACCTCTCAGTTAAAAGAGACCTTTTCTCTCCCTCTCTAAAGTTACAGTAAATAGCAATCTGTCTCTCTCTCCAAGACAATAGCACAGACTGAACTTGCGAACATCACTTGACTAGATAAGCCAGAATAATCCTCTCTGAAGGAAACCTACAGAATAATCAAAGTTGAGGATGTAACACCCCCCCCCCCCCCTTACAGGGCTATCTGCTGGAGATTCCCCTTAGGGTAACAATACAGTGAGATTAGAAAAGAAAACATTACAAAATGCCCTTTAAGAACTAGGGAGCTTGAACTGGTAGAAAGCTCATTACAAAGCTGTTCCTTTTCCTTTTTGCAAACTAGGAAAGACAAATATACAACACAACAATATTGACAGGTCCCCAGCATGTGAGCTGCTGAAAACCTTCTAGTCAGGAATGCTGGCTTTCACAACAGTGCTATAAACCTCTATCAAACGTGTATTGAACATTTGTGACACATAAAACAGCTATTCGGCCAAAAGAAATTACAGCTGTCAGCATGCATCAGAGCAGCCCTGAGATTTAAACGCTGATTGAAGCAACTTGCACAAGGAAGCATTTGTTATCAAAGGTGAAAAATATAAAACACATTTACAGGACTGGAAGGTACTTATTTAGGGAGAGCACTACAATAGTAGGAACTGGGGAAGATTTTATGTTATGTGTCATTTTCCTAAGGTTAATGTGTGCAAGTCAAGCAACCTTAGAAAGAAAACTAGCTTCTGCTAAGACCATGCTCCAACAATTATTGGCTTTTTAAATGTAAAGTCCAGTTCAAGGCAGTCAATTCACTTTCTGCCCCACTGAACTTTGATTTTGGAGAGTTCAATCAGGGCGGAATATAGAAATGTGTTAATGGCACCGTGAGATCCTATTTTTGATGATCCTTTCAGCCGCATGCTTGATCTCAGGCACAAAATGAAGAGAACACATTTCCCTTGCTCTCATTGACCTACATTGGCTGCCTATCTGCCACGTATCCAATATAAAATTTGCCAGACAGTTTTTATGTTAATTAACTCCAATGATTCACCTTGGAGTAATGCTTTATTACATATTTATTGTCCTACACGGACTCTGAGAGCTTCCCAAAGAGGATTCTTGGATATACCATCCATCCGACAGGCTAGGCTGGTAGAAACGAGGGAATTGCTTTCTTCATTGTAGCTCCTATTCTTTGGAACCTGCTACCTGAGACCTTGCATTTGGTGGATTGTGGGAAGAATTTTAAAGTTCTTTTAAAGAAATTTCAATTTAAAACAGGCCTATTTTTAAACAAATTCCCAACGTGTACAGTTTTACGTGAAATGGCGACCTTATATTTAACAGATTGTGAGAAGAATTTAAACATTTTATTAAAGATAGCTCCTTTGAAAATAGGCTTATTGCAAGCAAATCTCTCGTGCGAATAGTTTATTTGAGGTTTCAGAAACGGCATTGTTATATGTCTTGTTTTATCTGTATTTTATTGTTTTTAAGCTTTGTCTTCTCTGTGTTTTGTAAATGTTTTTCTTTTTTGCTCATCGCTTAGTGCGCTGAGCATAAGCAATTAACACATTTTAGATAGAGAGATACAGGTGAGAGATCCTCATCATAATGAGTGGTCTTATTCATCCTTTTGATGTGAGAGTCCTGAACAGAAGTCGGTTCTTAGATTCTACATTGTAGAGATGAAGAAGGGCACAAAACTCTGAACTAAATGCAGAAAATGATAGATATTTTCCTATATTTATGGCTGCTGTCAAAATGTAGGTTTGCTACTGCCTTCTGCACTCAAGTGAACTCAGAATTCATCGCAATGCCACAAAGCTAATGCAATGGAATGATCTGCATTAGATACAAATTGTCATCTGGCTGCTAGCAAATTGAATTCTACTACATCAAACTGTCAGAAAATGTTATACTTGGAATATAGTAAATGTAATGGTGTACTTCATTTTAGTTGTTTTGCACCTTTCCTCATTTATTATTCCCAAGAATATTCACGTCACAGCAAGGTCTTTGTTTCTCAAAATTCCTAGGCTCCTCCTTCTCAATCGTATTGTGACCCACTAGGAGGCTAATTTACTAACCTGCAAGATTTCCTGTGGGTTAGTGATCTCATTAACGGATCGATACTGTAAATCCGCGGGAGAGCGGACGAACGCCCGCTCTCCCGGCGCACCCACCGGCCCTTGGCCGGTGCGAGCTATACAGTATTCAAATGAGGTGACGCGGTGCAAACGAGGGAAAGGAGGCGCTAGGGACACTAGCGCGTCCCTAGCGCCTCCTTTTGGCCTGGAGCGGCGGCTGTCAGCGGGTTTGACAGCCGACGCTCAATTTTGCCGGCGTCGGTTCTCGAGCCCGCTGACAGCCACGGGCTCGGAAACCGGACGCCGGCAAAATTGAGCGTCCGGTTTTCGGCCCGACAGCCGCGGGCCGAATTCAAATTTTATTTATTTTTTTTTTTTTACTTTTTTTTTACTTTTGGGGACCTCCGACTTAATATCGCCATGATATTAAGTCGGAGGGTGCACAGAAAAGCAGTTTTTACTGCTTTTCTGTGCACTTTCCTGGCGCCGGAAGAAATTAGCGCCGACCTTTGGGTCGGCGCTAATTTCTTAGAGTAAAATGTGCGGCTTGGCTGCACATTTTACTTACTGGATCCCGCGCGCATACCTAATAGGGCCATTTGAGGGCGCTATTAGGTGCCGCGGGTGGGCCGCGTGTTTTCCTCCCCTTACTGAATAAGGGGTAAAGGAAAACACGTGTCCAGAGCAGGCTGACAGTGCGCTCCAACGGAGCACACTTTACTGTATCGACCTGTAAGTTTTCTACTCATGCTTTTCTACTCATGCTTAAGTTTTCTACTCATGCAAATGAGCCGAGTAGAAAATTTACATTTGAACTTGAGCTCCTGGCATGGCAGAAGAAAGATACCCACCCAATATTGCATTTGGGTGCCAGTTTTTAAAAAAATCATAAATAATAAGCTGCTTTGTAGGTTTTTGCATCATAGCAACTCAACATTTATGAATTTAAATTAATGTTTGTGTGTAGCAGACCATGCATGAAAGCTTACTACAAAGATTGGCCTAAACTTTCACATTTATTCACAGAAAAGGTAATTGTGTGACAAACACACAGAATGCAGAACTGCTGGCATTTTGTGTGCTTTTTAACATAAATAACCTTCTTGCAAAAAAATGTATGCAGGGTTTTTTTTCAGTTTAGAAAAAAACTGACTTCTCGGAGAGCAGAAGAGATCCAAGAAGCTGTTTCTAAGTCAAAATTCTGAGTCATGATTTGAAAAATGCAAAACCAAAAAAATTCAAAAGTGATCCAAACTTCATTCCAATATTGCATGCCTTACAATTTTTCCTGCATTTAGAAATCAAAGATGAGACAGAAAGAATGCATGCCACTTCCATCTTTATTGCTTCTCCAATTTTTACCCAGTAAATGTCATGCTTTGCTCATTATAATCTGTTTTTTGGCGGCTTTTTTGCATCTTTGACATGAAAAAACATATATTATATCCTACCATTTCAACTGCAATTTCCCCAAATCCCCAGTGGTTCCATGCTCACAGTAAGCCTGTTCTTGTAACACCCTGAGCCTGTTTAGTAATCATCATCTGCTGCAGCACATCAGCACTGCTTCAATTAATTTTTGTATTGATTTTTGTGCAGTCTTGCAGGACACTTGGCTTATTAAAAACACTGCAGACTTACCACACGTGGGCCATCAATTTTTTTTATGCAAGGCCAGAGTAATATAATCTAATGTGATTGATATACCAGAAGTAATTCATCCTTTCAGTAGGACAAAATAGGGTAACTGACTGACACTATGAGTACCACCATATTTTATCCTTTCTGATTTATATTGGTTTGTCATCTAATAATAATAATAATTTTCTATTTATATTCTGCCTTTCATGACAATTTAAAGTGGATTACATTCAGGTACTGCTGGTATTTCCCTGAAAGGTATCCTGAGAAATATAGTCCCACTTCTTCTACAGATCAAAATCCTTGACTGCTTTGGAAGAGGACTTGAAAACAGAGTGTCCAACAAAACTGCCCCACTGAACATGGTACTCCTCTGAGTTAGAACTACATTATCTTTGTTACTCCATTAGCCACTTCATCAGCAAATGAAGTCACAATCAGAATTCATTTGCCTTTTAAGTTCAGATATTAAGTATTTATTGCATGTGTTTTATGAAATTATATATGAAATTTAGAGCTGTTTACTGTTTAGCAGCCATACTGAGGGATCTAAAAAGTCACATGTAATCCTGAACCACTGGCTGAGTTGGAGTGAATTACTATAACTCATCACCAACAGCCCCATTTTACTCCTCTCTAATACCCTCTAAATTTGTAGCCATTTTCTGTAGCAGTTCAACTAAATTAGTGAAAATTTCCATTTCTTAATTAGGCAATTGTATAGTTGAGACTAAGACCAAAATCTCTGAATAAAAAAGAAAATACAGACATTTAATCTGGCTGCTTTGAATCTTTTTCAGTGTAACTTGTTCCCCACTCATAAAGCTGGCCATACTATTGATTTATTGGCAGTTACTCAGCCAATATTGGATAATAATATTATGCAAAAAATAATTAATTCGCCTTTGATTTGGTGAGATCATCTGATGATTTTGTTTCCTTTAGTGCAAATTTCTTTTAAAAGGATTAGTTCTACTTGTATCATCTATGACCAATATAGAAATAAGAATGATTTTGAGAAATTCCAGGATTTTCTTGCCTTGGATTGTGAAAGTTTAAAGTTAGATTCTTTAGACAGTTTAGTAGAGAATTTTCAAATGTTGTGTAAAGACATACTGGACTCTGTTGCCCCTTTGAATCCAACAAAGATTATCAAATTTACTGGGGATAAATGGTTTTCTGGAAAGCTTAGACAGATGAAGAAAGAAATTCAGCATTTGCAAAGGTGTTGATTAAGAATGACAAGCTTAGAGATTCACCAAAAGTGGATAGCATATTTTATAAACTATAAAAAAAAGCCATCTTTTCTGCTAAAAATAGCGTTTTTACAGACATATGGCTGGATTTTCGGAAGATTTACGCGCGTAACCGGCCTTACGGGCGCCGGGCCTATTTTAAAAAGGCCCGGCGACGCGTGTGTAAGTCCCGGGGCTTTACTAAAGGGAGTGGGCAGTCCAGGGACAGGATGGGGCAGTCCGGGGGCGGGGCAAGGGCAGGGTCCCGGCACAGTGGCCAATTTGCTGCTGTGTCGGGGATCGCGCGCCAGCAGTTGGCTGAAGTAAGTTTTGTAATTAAAAAAAGAAAACGACAAAGGTAGGGGAAAGGAAGGGAAGGTGGGGTGGGGTGGGAAGTAGGGAAGTTCCCTCCGAGGCCGCTCTGATTTCGGAGCGGCCTTGGAGGGAACAGGGGAAGACAGCATGGCTCGGCGCGGGCTTGGCATGCGCAAGGTGCACAATTGTGCACCCCCTTGCATGCACCGACCCCTGATTTTATAACTTGCATGAGCAAGTTATAAAATAGAGAGTACATGTGTGCACGCCGGGTAGTGCGCGCACATGTACGCTGCACGTGCATGTTATAAAATCTACCCCATAATCCTAAAAGTTAATTGTTTAATAGGGATGTGCATTCGTTTAACTCATTTCGGAATTATGGGGCGGATTTTAAGAGCCCTGCTAGCGTAAATCCGCCCGGATTTACGCGAGCAGGGCCTTGCGCGCCGGCGTGCCTATTTTCCATAGGCCTGCCGGCGCACGCAGAGTCCCGGGACTCGAGTAAGTCCCGGGGTTTTTCGAGGGGGGGGTGTTGGGGGCGTGTCGGGGGTGTGTCGGGGGCGGGGCCAATCGGCGCAGCATTTTGGGGCGGGACGCGGCGTTTCGGGGGTGGGTCCGGGGGCATGGTTTCAGCCCGGGGCGGTCCAGGGGCGTGGCCTCACCCTCCGGAACCGCCCCCAGGTCGCATCTCGGCGCACTAGTGGCCCGCTGGCACACGGGGATTTACTTCTCCCTCCGGGAGGCGTAAATCCCCTGACAAAGGTAGGGGGGGGTTTAGATAGGGCCGGGGGGGTGGGTTAGATAGAGGAAGGGAAGGGAAGGGGAGGGGAGGGTGAAAGCGAGTTCCCTACTCCCCACCCCACCTTCCCTTCCTTTCCCCTACCTTTGTCGTTTTCTTTTTTTAATTACAAAACTTAACCTCTACAACTCCTTCAGAATGCCTCAGCACGCATCCTCACCAATTCCAAAAAACGTGACCACATCACACCCACCCTGATCAAACTCCACTGGCTGCCTATACAATCCCGTATCCTTTTCAAGACCCTCTCGCTCATCCACAAAAGTATCTCTAATGAAAACTCTGACTGGCTCAACCCTCCCTGACTTCTACGTACCTCTACACGACCATCTCGTACTGTACACCAAGGAACACTCCGTACCCCCTCTATCAAATCAACAAAACTCATCTCCACAATGAACAGAGCCTTTTCTCTAGCCGGTCCCACCCTCTGGAACTGCATGCCCCCAGACCTACACACTGAATCCTCTACCCCTAAATTTAAAAAAAAACTAAAAACTTGGTTGTTCCTACAAGCCTACCCATCCAACATGAACCTCTCTCCGAATGTTGTCTGATCCATCTTCGACCCCGCTCAACTTTCACCTTATCTTACCCTTATCGTGCTTTCTGGTCTCTTCTTTCCCTTTTCCCTCCCTCTGCTCTTAATGTAATTTCCACCTATTGTTTGTCAAACAGTATTATATAATGCCGTTCTGCTTTTCCAAGTAATCAATTTTTGTCAAATTTCGTGTAAATATCCTTTTGCCTCCTAATGCCCCAAGCAGTATCTCGACCAGATGTTTCTGCCCATTGTAAATTATAGCCATGTTTATTTAGTTGTTTTATAGTTCCTTAATCTCACAGTTACCGTTCAATGTAAAGGCTTTGCCTAAAAGTTATTAAATTACTTGTAAACCGATGTGACGTGCAAACGGATGTCGGTATGTAAAATATTTTAAATAAATAAATACATTTTTTAAAAATCTACGCCTAAGTGCATAACTCTAAAACAAATGAACTAAATACATATCCCTAATAAAATGTTTGAAATTGTATGGGAGGCATTTATGGGTCAGAGGGGAAATCTTTTGGCTAAAGCTTTAAGGAAAAAATCATAAAAATGTATGAAGCATTAATTGGCATTACCCCTGATATGCCTTTAGAGTAGGGATGTGAATCGTGTCCTCGATCGTCTTAACGATCGATTTCGGCTGGGAGGGGGAGGGAATCGTATTGTTGCCGTTTGGGGGGGTAAAATATCGTGAAAAATCGTGAAAATCGTTAAAAAATCGAAAAATCGAAAAATCGAAAAACCGGCACATTAAAACCCCCTAAAACCCACCCCGACCCTTTAAATTAAATCCCCCACCCCCAAATAACTTAAATAACCTGCGGGTCCAGCGGCGGTCCGGAACGGCAGCGGTCCAGAACGGGCTCCTGCTCCTGCATCTTGTCGTCTTCGGCCGGCGCCATTTTCCAAAATGGCGCCGAAAAATGGCGGCGGCCATAGACGAAAAAGATTGGACGGCAGGAGGTCCTTCCGGACCCCCGCTGGACTTTTGGCAAGTCTCGTGGGGGTCAGGAGGCCCCCCACAAGCTGGCCAAAAGTTCCTGGAGGTCCAGCGGGGGTCAGGGAGCGATTTCCCGCCGCGAATCGTTTTCGTACGGAAAATGGCGCCGGCAGGAGATCGACTGCAGGAGGTCGTTCAGCGAGGGTTCCAGCGCCTCGCTGAACGACCTCCTGCAGTCGATCTCCTGCCGGCGCCATTTTCCGTACGAAAACGATTCGCGGCGGGAAATCGCTCCCTGACCCCCGCTGGACCTCCAGGAACTTTTGGCCAGCTTGTGGGGGGCCTCCTGACCCCCACGAGACTTGCCAAAAGTCCAGCGGGGGTCCGGAAGGACCTCCTGCCGTCCAATCTTTTTCGTCTATGGCCGCCGCCATTTTTCGGCGCCATTTTGGAAAATGGCGCCGGCCGAAGACGACAAGATGCAGGAGCAGGAGCCCGTTCCGGACCGCTGCCGTTCCGGACCGCCGCTGGACCCGCAGGTTATTTAAGTTATTTGGGGGGGGGTTCGGGAGGGTGGGGGATTTAATTTAAAGGGTCGGGGGTGGGTTTTAGGGGGTTTTAGTGTGCCGGCTCACGATTCTAACGATTTATAACGATAAATCGTTAGAATCTGTATTGTATTGTGTTCCATAACGGTTTAAGACGATATTAAAATTATCGGACGATAATTTTAATCGTCCTAAAACGATTCACATCCCTACTTTAGAGCTTAAGCAGGTGGTTATGTCTCAGTCAAGACATTGGTATTGACAAACTATAGGTTTGGAGAGGTCTGATGAACTATAGAGACCTAAATGTACTGGATTTGAGATAACAGAAATGAAAGAAGTAGGTTGGATAGATTGGCCAAGAGTAGAGGTTTGTTAGATTTTTGGCCAGGCTATTTAATGAGCTTCTAGGTAAAGTGGTGGGTGCTGATTAGTACAGTGAATCACTCATTCTAACAAGCACATTACCCAGGGCTACTGAAGAAAATGATTGTTAAACTCTTATTAAAGAAGTCAGCTTTAAATCTAGCTGACTGTGGAAACTATCAACCGGTTTCAAATCTGCTTATTTTGGCTAAAATATTGGAAACTATTCTAACTTCTCAGTTAAGAAATTTCCTAGAGATTTTTGGTGTTTTGGCCCTGTGCAATCTGGTGAATGATTTAGTTTAGTTTATTTTTTATTAACTGCCTTTCTTACAATAAATAGAAAGTGATTTGCAGCTGCTGCTGGATTGAGGGGAGGGGGCGCAGGTTTTCTGGTCCTCTTCGTCTATCGATCTGCAGCATTCAACACAGTGGATCGTCAGCCTTTCAGAGTTGGGGTGGAAGATTTGAGGCCTTTTTGCATGATAGATTGCAAAGTGTAGAAGTTAAGATGCAATTTTTCTAAATCATGTTCCCTTTTTTCTGGAATTCCGTAAGAATCTCCCTTATCCACAGATTTACTTAATGTATACTTTCATCCCTTGGGGAATATCAGTAGGAACCTGGGGAGGTTCCATGGCATCCAAATCTGGTGCCATGGAAGGACTCCTGGCAGGAGTTCATTGGGAAATTAAATAAGTTGTTTGAGACAGTTGCAATGTGGATGGGCAATACTTTTTTGAAATTGAATGGAAATAAAACAGAGATTGTATTTACTACTACAACCCCCCACCCTCCTGACCACCCCCCCCCCCCTCCCCCTTCCCCCCGAAGACTTGCCAAAAGTCCCTGGTAGTCCAGCGGGAGTCCTGGAGCGATCTCCTGCACTCAGGCTGTTGGCTGCCGGTATTCAAAATGGCGCCGATAGCCTTTGCCCTTACTATGTCACAGGGCCTACTAGTGCCATTGGTCGGCCCCTGTCACATGGTAGGAGCAATGGACGGCCGATGCCATCTTGTGCTCCTACCATGTGACAGGGGCCGACCAATGGCACTGGTAGCCCCTGTGGCATAGTAAGGGCAAAGGCTATCGGCGCCAAGGCTATCGGCAGCCAACAGCCTGAGTGCAGGAGATCACTCGAGGACCCCCGCTGGAACTCCAGGGACTTTTAGCAAGTCTTGGGGGGGTCAGGAGAGTGGGGGTTTATTCGTTAGTGATATGTTGTATACGTGGGGGTTCGCCATACGTTTCATGACCCCCACGAATACAACGAATATGGCATATACGTTGCGGATTGCCAATATGTTGCAAACGAATGCACATCCCTAGAGAATACTATAACTCAACAGTCTGGTAGGATCGAACACCTCATAGGTACAGCTTCTACTCTTTCTTTTGTAAATAGTCATATGGTAAAGAAAAATATTCTCCTCCAACAAAAATTAAGAATATTAAAAATTCTTCCAAATTAAGGAATTTTTATTTTTTTCATTTTCCAATATTTAAAAAAGTCTCTGCTATTAGATTATTTCAACAGTATCTTCAGGAGATTTTGCATGTTCTAAAAAGACTATTCTATCTTTGTTACAAGCAATTATCTGCTGAAGTTTGATGAGGTTACTTCTAAAGGACTCTATTTTAAAGTTCTTGATAGTCCAGACTTGGATTTAAATCTAATTCAAGAACTGAAAAAAGCTAGCGATTATAGCCCAGATTTGAAAGGGCTATGTGTGTAAATTTCAGGATTTTCTCGCACTGCACACATTTTAGAATAGGCCCAGCCGCACTTGTAACCCCATTACGAGCAGAAGTGCTGGACCCTGCAAAAGGGGTGGGCTGGAGGGAGTGGGCTGAGTGGGAAGGGGCGGGGGCGGTCCAGGAAAGTGCCATTTTGCTGCCGGCACATGCAACTTACTTCAACTCGGGGCATGAAGTAAGTTCACAAACAAAAAAAAGGGGATAGATAGGTTAGATTTAGGGGTTGGGTGGAGACGGGAAGAGGTAGAAAGAGTAGGGTTAGGGATAGGAATGTCCCCTCCTAGTCCGACCGAGAGGGAACTGGGGACCAATCAATCGCATCGCCATGCACAGGTAATAAAATTCCCTCCCCTGCACATGCTAGTCGCAGACCGCCCGTACATACGTGTGTGGATTTTAAAATCTAGTGTGCATGTGCGCGTGCCAGGAACCGCGCATACGCGGATCTTAAAATCGACCCCTTTGGTTTCAGGAAGACTACTTTGTTGGTCACATCTGTGTTGGACCCAAAGAGAAATTGAGTTTTAAGACTTTTTTGCAAATGCAGGATCATCTTTTTCTTGAATACAAGATTAGGATTTATCCAGATGTTGCATGAAGTACCCAGAAAAGGAGTTCTTACTTTTAATCAGGATGAAATCAAATTAGGAGCTGTACTTATGTTAAAATTTCTATGCAAATATGTGCTTAAACTTAATGGAGATTTGTTTTTACCCTTAACGGTTCTCATCTTTTGTCAAGAGTAGACTGAAGAAAGCAAACTTTGTAAGTTCCCCTAGTTCAGGGGTGGCCAACTCCAGTTCTCGAGAGTTACAAACAGGTCTGGTTTTCATGATATCAACAACAAATATGCATGAGATGAATTTTCATGTACTGCCTCCATTGTATGCAAATCTATCTCATGCATATTCATTGTAGATATCATGAAAACCTGGCCTGTTTTTGACTCTCGAGGAGTCGAGTTGGCCATCCCTGCCCTTGTGAGTATACTCTATCAGAACTATAATTCTATGTTGGTAAAATTTCTACTATTTGTCTATTTCACTGAAGTATTTATTTTTATATTTTTATTATATGTTTGAGATTTAATAATTTGGTTCGCTCTAAATTTATTTATTTATTTAAGTGTTTTATATACTGTGGTAGATAATTATAACTGGTAACATTCTTTTTTCTTAGTTTGAGCTTAAGCTTTGTTATCCTTCACCTTCGTCATCTGAGATAATTTTTAAAATGTATTTCTCAAATTTCAATAACTAAAACATTAAAAAAAAAGATGTCAAGTGTTGACTATACAAACTTGCCCGCATGCAGGAGGTTGCTCTTTATCTTATTTTGTGTTAGTTGAGGAATATAGTCAAACCACCATCCTGCTCTTGATGGGTGACCTACCATCTCTCCCCTAATATAACTAAGAGCATACCAAAACTGCTCAACTTTCCTACGTCCCCCTAAAGGATTAACACAGTCACACCACTATTCTGTACAAATCAGCTTTGTTGCCTCCCCCTTTTGACCCTATATCATCCCAAGTAGATGGGCATATACATTTCATACTTAATTCAACCTCTAGGCACCCCCAATATTTCCTTTTCCTACCACTTTTCAACTTACCCCAGTCATGCTTAAATTAATTTTGTCATGGCTTTAGTTACTTCCACCTCTGCTGATAGGCTATTTCAGGCATCCACCATCTCACTAAAATGGTATTTCCTCCTATTAACTCTAAGCTTCCCTATCTGAAGCTTCATTTTGGGATTTCTTGTCCTTGAATTTCTTTTTCTATGGATAATGCCTCTTTTTTTTCACTTTATTGTCACCTGAAAAATATTGTATGTTTCTATCATAGCCTCACTTACCTTTCCTTCTTCCAGAGAGTACAATTTTAGTTCATTGAGAATAGTAACACCTACTTAGTGTTAAAGTATTTATTTACTTACATTTGATTTCCTCTTTGACTGAACAAAAACTCCCAGAGTGGTTATAATAAAAAAAAATTCTTAAAAATCTAATTTTCATCTCAACTTCCCTAATATCCCTACCCCAATACTCATCTGTGATACCCTAAATATTAAAAATTATACATAAAAATGTATAACCAGTTCAATCTACCGATATAGCCAACTGAATTCCTAGTCTTTGCTCTAATAAATAATACATCCAATCATAGAACAATTACCCACCCTGGCTCAAACATTAGACTGCATAAAACAATCAGGGTGTACTGCATCATTATTCTTGTGAAAACTTTTGAAATAGCCCCAAAAAATGATTGCTTTTCTACTACTTACAAAATTAATAATTAAATCAACATCCATATGCGATAACTGTCCAGTGTCTCTGTGTTACTAATCAAAAGGTATAACTCTAAAGCCCCAAGGTGAGCCTGGTGGCTCAGTGGCAGTGTTGTGCATTATCATGTGGAAGATCCCCTGCTCTTTCCCTGAGAGTTGGGTCTGCAGCTCCTCAGGTCAGCTGAGGTTAGGGATGCTGCAGAAGCAGTATTCACAGCCCCTGGGGGCAGGAAGAGACTCATGATGATCACTCAAGGGTATTAGGTGTATTACAAGAAAACCTGTGGATCTGTTCATTAAAAAAAAAGATCAAAAGTCCAAACAGTTGATTATTCAAGAAGGCTTTAATGAAGATTTCTAAGAAGTCACAAATGTCATCAAAAATCATTCCCTCAAGACAGTCCATGTATCTTTGTGGAGCTGCATGGGGAGGATAACATGACCAACCAAAGTTTATTTCTTAACATCATTCAGGTGCATTAGCTTCATATGCAGCTCCACATGAAACCAGTGTTGGGGAATGACTTGATGATATTTGTGACCAGATTAGATACATTGCAGGAGATATAAAATAGGGGGGAAGATCCCTGCATAGTAGTGCATGATAGTTTGTCAGGATCCAAACCCTGTTTCTGAATGAGCAGGAAGCCCAAAGGAGCAAGAGGAAACTACCAGGTCAAAAAAAAAAAAAAAAAAGGAAAACAGTGCTCCAATACCAAATATATATCATCATGGTGCCACAAAACAAGTCAATGAATCCAGGCAAAAAGATTTGATCAGATAAAGCATATTAGTTCAATGAAGGCATATCATTGGTTCAGTAAGACAAGCATCAAACAATCCTTAATGAGCTATCTTGCAACATTCTCTGAACATGCATTCCAGAGTTTGACGTCATTTTTTAAAGTAAGAGGGGTACCTGGATCCCAACAAGAACTCCTTTCTGCGGTGGCTTAAATCCTGTGGAAAGCATTGCTTTCAAGAAGGAAGAGTAGATATTCTCTCCAAAACAGGCTACCTATTTGAAGTGAAAAGAGAGAAAGGCAGAGTATGAGAATTATTGTGCCAACATTATTTTAGACACAGTGGAAATGATGTCTTATATGTGAATTCATGCATTTTTTTTTCCAAGCATGCATGTATTATATTTTCCTGATGATGACACAGTACAGAACATTAACCTCGGTGGTCCCGGCACGATAAGGGCCCCTGTATGTACCACATCACCACCCGTGGCAGAAGCACTGTTCCCCAACCCGGTCTTAGGCCACCAGGACTCACGGCTGAGATGCTAACGGCACGGCTTAAGGCGGCGTGTCCTCTTTGGGCACGTACGCACGCCCCTTATCTAAATTTAAAGGGACCACTTCAGGAAAGCTCTGTGGCCACCCCTGACGAGGTTAATGTCCTGGGCCTATAAAAAGCCACTTATGCTGATGCTACAGGCCTCAGCAATAGGTCGTTTCGTTCGAGAGGTGCACTTGCCACTGTGTTCCTAATTCCTGCTTCCTGCTCCTTGACTCCTGGCTCCTGTTCTGTTGTGTGTTGTTTCCTGAGTTCTCATCTTCATGGTCAGTCTTCCGTTCATCTGCCTTCAGGGTCTCGTCTTGCCCCTGTTGTCCTTCATCCTCCTCTTTGTTCCCCTCCGCCCCGATTGGACTTCTGGCTTGACCTCAGATCAGACCTTCGGCTTAACGTTGGATTGGACTTCTGGCTTGACCAAAGATTGGATTTCATCGCTGCTTGACCACTGCCTGCTTCCACTTCTGGTTGAACTCTACCTGCCCCAACTTCTGCCTGAACCATGACACTGACTGCCTCTGACCACAGCCCGTACCAGACCTTATTGTCTGCTGCCTCTCCTGACTGCTGGCCAACCTGACTGTGCATTCGTTCACTGTGCCGGTTTGCCACATCTTCCAAGGGATGGATCTTCACCTCCACAGAGGCCTGCATCTAAGCCCAGCCAGGCCCGGCACCCAAGGGCTCAACTTAAGGGGAACGAGGACTGGTATTGGTGAAGCTCCAGTTGGGCCTCTGCTCCAGTCTGCTCCTCCTGCCAACAGTGGGGACCTATAGGGCTCCTCCCTGCGGGTTGCGCCTTCTCCACCTCAGCCCAAAGGTCTACTTCCGCAACACAGAAGGGATTTATTATACATACTGTTCTTGAAATCTTAGAGCATGCTTTCCATGTTAGCTGCCTCCTACAAACTCTGTAAATGCAAGCTATCACATAAAGGAGTTGAAACAACACATACATCAGTAACATCTGGAAAAGTTTTATAAAACACTTGCAGTTATGGTTAAAAGAAAAAAGCAGGTGTAAAGGTCACAGGCAAGGCTGCTTTTACATGTGATCAAAAGGGGGCAGTTGCCCCAGATTCTGCATGAAAGGGGGACCATTGCATGAATACACTTGATTCTGCCCCCTCTGACCCTATTGGATAGTATCCATCTCAGGCAGCAGACAATAGCCCTTTGCTTCCTGCTCTTGCATTTCCCCTCCCAGGCAGCAGCAGCAGGGAACAGGAGGGGAGGAATTGAACCTGGAATAGACAGAGCACAAAGCACAGCCAAGGAGAGCCACTTTGCTCCCTAGTCCAGTATTCCCTCCTCTCATTCAGAGACAGAAGAGAAGAAATGAACTTGGAGCACTCACTGAAGTGCAAAGAATAATCATTCTGCTCCCTAATCCAGCTCTTCCTTCTCTTGTTTATCCCGTTTCCTGTCTGTAGGGAACAGGAGAGGACTGGTAATGCTGGAGTGGACAGTAGAGCAAAGAAGAATTCAGGTTTTGTCTACGTAGTTCTATTTCTAATTTGTGGTCACTTATTCCGTATTTGGTGAGGGTCTATGTTCTGCAAGTGTGACCAAGATGAGGTATTCTGCTAGCATATAGGATCTATGTTGGAGTCTGTACATATCTGAAACAAAGTTTAAAATTTGAAAGTATAGGGGTCCTACTGAGCCGCTATGTGGCTCAGCAGGTTAGTCAGACACACGTATCCAGCACCATTAAATACCCGGCTATCTTAATGTTAGCCTGAAAAGTTTATCCAGCTAAATTTGGCTCTGAATATTAGAGTTAACCAAAAAACATATCTGGCTAACTCGACCTCTCCCAGATCCACCCATTCCCCACCCCTGAGTTACCCAGTTTCGCTGGATATTGTCACTTATCCAGCTAAGTGTGGCTCCTGCTGATCGAGGCTGGATATTCAGCAGCGCCACTTAGCTGGATAAGTCCAACTTATCCAGCTAAGTTTTTCTGAATATTGGGCTCAGTATCTCCAATTATGCTTAGGGATGTGCAAGAAAAAAAATTGTATCAGGAGACAAGGTTTTATTTCAGTTTCAGTTCATTTGCTATTTATTTCAATTTGTTTCATTTGTTGAACTGAAATAAATGTTCAATTTTTTTTACAAACCAAAAAAAGGTCACCCTTACTTCCCTTCCACTGAGACCACATTGTTCCCTTCCACAGGGATCTCTGATATAAAAAGGGGCAGGAGTTATTCCTTGGCAATCCTACCTCACGGGCTCCTGCTTTGAAAATGGTGACAGCCAGCACTGAGGACGGTGCCTTTTTGTTTCACAGCACACAGCCAGATGAGAAAACAGCATTCATTTCAGCCTCAGGCCTGGCAGGCACCGTTTTTGAACCAGGAGTTGGTAGGGCATGAGCAACTGGGGATTGCTCCTGCTCCTTTTTACATCAGAGGCCCTTATGGAAGGATTATAAACATCATCTTGTGAGGAGGGGCGAGGGGGGGAATTTCAGGTCTTCTATCATTGACTGTCTCAAAAGAAAATCAACATACAAAAAAAAAAATCAGATTTCTTGGGGGGTTCACGTCACCTTAAAATAAAACAAAATGCAAGTGTTTCATTTCATTATTCATTTTGTTTAAAATCATAGTCCCCAAATTGTGTGTTTTTACAGGACTGTTCTGGAAGGGCTGGTGGTGCGGTTATAATGATTCTTGAGTTTAATTATCAAAATCTTGAGCTGGGGCCTATGGACCTGAACGTTTAATTAGGGGGGGGGTGTTCAAGGCTGAAGATTCACCTAGGGCAGTGACTCCCAAATCTGCCCTGAGGAACCCCCAGCCAGTCAGGTTTTCAAGATATCGGCAACAAATAAGCATGAGATAAATGTGCACGTAATGAAGGCAGAGCATGCAATTCCACTGTGTTGCATGTGCCCACATGGGCCAGTTGAACACAGAGGTGTGCTTGCACCAGCTTGCATAGGCTGGAAAAAGATGGATTGCTTGTGTTGGCCTGTATAGAACAGAAGTGGGCTGCAGTTGCCCTTCCGTCACCTGGTGCAGAGGAAGAAACCTGCACCAGTGAGCTGGAAGCCTCAGATTAACAGGGAAGAGGGAAAGAGGAGGGTGTTAGGGTTAGGTAGATGAGTCATAATCAATATGGAAAAAATATAAGGGGTCCATTCACAGAAGTTTGTCTAGGGCCCTTTATGTAGTTAACATATTCCTTACCACAGGTGGCCTGTCATTCCCGTGAGTTATCAAAAAATGCAAAGAGTCAACAAATGACTCCCAAGAGGAAGGAAGAGGGTCCTGAGTGAGAACTACTGACCCTGTTAGAAAGGATGAGGCATCACCCTTGAGGTTTGCTCTAAATATGTTATTTTTACAATGGTATCCATTTTATTAATATAAAAATGGGATAACAATAAACATGGTACCATTGTTTATGATTTCACAAGAACCACTTAAAGGCAATACAGTCTTATAATTTCCAGTTACCTAAAATGTGTTCTGTATTGTAATGGGAGATACGTCTCATTACGACAGCTGAACAGGAGGGGAATGCATGCTAGGGCTGAATGGACCAAAAGCTCAGTTGGGGGAGGGGAGGACCACTATTCCCAGAGGGCCGAGGGACAGGAAGTTGAGCGCCTAAAGGGGGAGGAAGTTGAGCATGGCTGGGAACCAGATGTGGAGGGGATTAAAAGAAAGGAGACAGTGACACGAGACTGGTGGGAGTAGCAGGAGGAAAAGAACAGCGAAGGTGGAAGCAACGGAAAGCCAACGGAAAGCCAACGGCAGCAGTAAGAAAATGCGGTGGTACATGTGTTTTATTTAAAAAGTGTTTCTCCAGCTTTTGGGATTTCCCTACAGAAGGGAAGGAGGCAATCTCCCTCAACTCTGGGGAAATGCCCGAGCGGGGGAAGGGAAGGACACTGTGGGGTTTGTGCCTGAATTAAGCCTCTGAAAGTGGTCCAAGCTTCAGGGAACTACATTTAAGGATTTGGCTATTAAGAACATAAGAAATTGCCATGCTGGGTCAGACCAAGGATCCATCAAGCCCAGCATCCTGTTTCCAACAGAGGCCAAACCAGGCCACAAGAACCTGGCAATTACCCAAACACTAAGATTATCCCATGCTACTGATGCAATTAATAGCAGTGGCTATTCCCTAAGTAAACTTGATTAATAGCAGTAAATGGACTTCTCCTCCAAGAACTTATCCAAACCTTTTTTGAACCCAGCTACACTAACTGCACTAACCACATCCTCTGGCAACAAATTCCAGAGCTTAATTGTGCATTGAGTGAAAAAAATGTTTCTCCGATTAGTCTTAAATGTGCAAAGCTTGACTAGTACAGGGCTTGCCACTCTTTCAGTCAGAAGAGGTTTCTACTCTCTGCCACCCAGGATCCCTGTGTGCACAAATCAAAGGGTTGAACCCAGGACCTCTTGCACTTGAAGCGAGAACTGAGCAGTGAAGTTGGGATGGGCACAGCTGGAACTGAACTCTGGTTTCACAGTCAGATGGCTTGAATGTGAAGGAATGTTGGTCCCAGATAAGGCCAAACTCCTGGGACTGTGTTCAGGGCCAGTGCTACCATAGGCTGGGATGCAGGAGCGGGCACACCCTGGCTGGACTTTGTTTTGGGAAAACCCATGGCTTTTCTGAACAATTCTGCTTATAACCCGAGGAGGTGGGGACTTACCTTTGCTTAAAGTCACATCCAGACACCAAGAGACATTGGGATACTGCAGTGAGGAACTAGCAGGAGAAGCCCCAGCAGCGGAACTCCACCCGGTGAGCCGTTACAGTATACAGCATCCATCAAAATAATTTGGAAAAGTCAATTTGTAGCAAGCATTTCTGTTAATTATTCGTCTTTTTATATAGTAGCAGTAGAAGAGTTTCAGATCTGGAGCCAGGATTACTAACCTAGGTCAGGGCAGAGGGGGACGCAGCCTTTGTTTTTAATTAAGCAATAACAAATGGAAAGCAGCACTGTACTGTTGAGCTAGCCCTCCACGGAGCTACAGAAACAGATTCTGCTGTGACTTATTTGGATACAAAACACATTTTCTGGCTCACCGTATGGTTTCCAAAATGTTAATATGACAATGTTTAAATGAAGGCATGCTCATTAAATGCCAAGTGCCAAAGCAGGAATTCTTAGCAGTAAAATTGCATTATCTAGCTACAAGTCAGTAGGGTTAAAATATTTTATCAGTTTTTTAAGTAAGGCTTATTCAGAAATTTCACAGACATTTCAAAGCGTTGAGTAGAGACTGACAATTGTATCCAAATTAGATGAAATGCCTCTCAACAATGACCGCATTTCATAGTTTAAATATTTAATGTGATACTACATGAATGGATGTAGGGATAGAGATATAGCATAGGAATTACATCCCCCTTTGCAAACACAAATGTGTTTATGTGAGAGAGAGAGAGGGAAGTTATATGTGTGGGTAAGCGAGATGGAGGAAGGATGCTATGCTTGTGTGTGCACGCGATTAAGTGTGAGAGGGGCAGATTATTCGTGTACATCTAAGGAAAGCTTCTTAATTTTTGCCTCACATCTTATTAAAAAAATGGTGGAGGAATATGTGTGGTTCTGTGTGGGTTAGAGGATGTGGTTGTGCGTATGTGTTGCTGCTAGTGGGTCACAGAGTGAGTGTGTGTGTTTGTTTCTTTGTGTGTTTCCCCCCACCTACCCTCTCCTCACACTCCTTTCTCCCCTACATTCTCCTCCCTCACTCTCCTCTCTTCCCTCTCTTCACTACCCCTCACTTTCTTGAATTCCACTCTACCTCATTATCCACTCTCTATCCCCGTCCATCTCTCTTGACTCTGCAATCCCCTACTCCCAGTTTCTCTCAGTCTCTTCTCCCCCATCCAGTCTCCTATCATTCCCTCCTCCCCTCCCCTTTCTTCATCTTCCCCTGTAGCTTCTCAACAAACTGCAGCTGGGGAAGATGCATCCATCAACATAGCAGAAAGGACGGCGGCAATGCTGAAGTGCAGTTGGTTCTCATAGGACAGTGACTTTGAGCAGTAGGAAGTAGCTTTGAGATATTACCTACAAATGCAATGGGACCGATGTAATAAGGAGCGCTAATGTTAGCGCAGGTTTTTATTCCTATTTTAGCGTGCATTTTTTCTGGCGTAAACTAACTCTGGTATGTAACAAGATTTTAACTCCTAAAAAATGCATGTTAAAACAAGACTAATCCACTTAAGCATATTAGAGGTAAGAACTTGAAGACCAAAATGGCCTTGCATGTAAGATTGTGCCCAAATCGGGAGGCCCAGTGCCAATCTCACATGCAAGGCCATTTTACCAAGTGAAATCAAAAGGTAAGTTCTCTGGATCAGGCAATTACAGCCATTTGAGATGTACAGCACCAAAAATGCCTACTGTTTAGCTGTAGGTGCCTTCTCTAGAGAGCTTACCCTTTGATTTCACATGGCATCCCTTGCCCAAATGTTCTTGCATGTGAGATTGTACCCAAGTTGGAATGCCCAGTGCTAATCTTGAATGCTAGGTGATTTTGGTCACATTCCTTCCAACTTTAAGCACTTCCTCCTTATTTCTGTTTTTAAAGCACTTTTTAAAGCGTTTTTCTACATTTGGTGCAGATTTTTCAGTTTAAGTCCAGTTTCAATGCACATTTATCATATAGAATGCATTTTTCACTCCTGTTTGATTTGCATCCCATTAGCTTACTGCATCCCAAAGGGATAAGCAAAGCCTGCCCTCAAATTTAACTACAATTTTGAGGTGGGTTTGATTACATCGGCCCCAATCTGAGGGAAAGTTTTTATTGAAGTGGGACCTAACAACACTTACGACATTTAATGATGTGATATACAGCTTTTATATAATGACATGTGCATTGCTGTCATTTTTGTATCCTAGTTATGGCAATAATATTTGAATTCTCTAGTTATGACAGTGCAGCTAAACTGTGTTGAACTGAGTTAAGAAGCGAGAAAAAGAGAACATTTTAGGTTGCACAAAACTTTAGAAGCTTTCAAAAAGAAATTCAGAACTGTGAGGGCATTGTTTATCCCTATTAAAGAAATAATAGCGATGTTAAATGTGTTCACTTGGATATAGTCATACCCACTGTAATTCCCAAGAACCTGAAATAGATCAAATGCAACCCTCAATCAGGAAGCAGGATACTTCGTAAGAAATGTCCTGCTATCCGAACACAAAAGAGAAGAATGGCTAAGTAAATAACCAACCAATCAGAAGAAATAGCATTTGTCATGTGATGCCCTCCCCCTATAATTTAGTAACCTGCACATAATGGGAGTTTTCTCTTTACTACATATATCCACCAAGGAATGCATTCTGCAGGTAGCTCCTTGTAAATCAAACGGGTTTTGTATGGGAAATAGACTGTTTATCCATGACAAACTGCAGAAGTCTGTGCTGAATAGCATAATGTCATTCTTTAAAAAGTGATGCCTCGTCACAAATTTCTCCTGCCGTTGTCTTGCAAGTATAGTTGAGGATTTATTCTACTATTTCTCATACTTTAGATTAATAGATATAATGACAGCTTAACTTTGTTCGTTTTTATATTATATCTTCTTCTTGTGCTCCACACAGAACCTTGGATATGGCGGAATATAAATGTGTTAAATAAATAAGTAGGAACCCTATCATATTACTACCTCATAATGATAGACAATCATCCAACCTTACTAATAGCAAAATCAAGCATTATTCTGAAAAGCATGCAAAGAAATTGGGATGCTCCATCCTCAACTTGCGTATAAGAAGACATGATGTCTTGTTCAAGAAGGATTAGTAAAATATAGCTTATGGAAGAGTTACCTCTCCAGTAGAAGCCATTTCACACCGTAGAATGGGATCTGCACCTCTGAGTCTCGGCCAGGAGAACATTGGAGCCTGACATAAAGAAAAACATAAAGGAAGGTGAAATCTTCCATAGCAGAAAAAATTCAAGGACAAGGAGTCCATATGTGACATTGCAGAGAAGAAATATGAAAAAATGTTTTTTTTTACTGAGAGGGAAGTTGATACTTAATCCTCCAGTAGGCTGTTCCAGGTAACAACCAAAACTATGATGGAATTAATAAATTCTTGAGACAAGCACAGAACACAGTGGTAAAGGGCTGGAGGAAAGGTAACAGACAGAAGACATGAAAGAGAGAACAGTTCTGGAAGGCAGTCAAGAGCAGTCTTCGGAGATCAGATGGAGGATAAGGAGCCAAGTGCTGGTGTTAGTTTAGGTCAGGGGTCAGGAACCTTTTTGGCTGAGAGAGCCATGAACGCCACATATTTTAAAATGTAATTCTGTGAGAGCCATACTAACTACAACCCCCCACCCTCATGACTCCAAGACCTACCAAATTCATTTACTACAACCCCCTACTCTCCTGACGCCCCCAAGACCTGCCAAATTAATTTACTACAACCCCCATCCTCCTAACCCCCCCCCCCCCAAGATCTGCCAAAAGTCCCTGGTGATCCAGCGGGGGTCCAGGGCTCGCTGACAAATCTTTAATAAAAAAGTAAAAATCTAACAAAACCCCCCACCCTCCTGACGCCCCCCAAGACCTCCAAAATTAATTTACTACAACCCCCACCCTCCTGACGACCCCCTAAGATATCCAAAATTAATTTACTATAACCCCCACCCTTCTGATGCCCCCCAAGACCTGCCAAAAGTCCCTGGTGGTCCAGCGGGGGTCCAGGAGCGATCCGGGAGTGCTCTCCTGGACTTGGGCTGTTGGCTGCCAGTAGTCAAAATGGCGCCGACGGCCCTTTGCCCTATGTCACTGGGGTCGACCAATGGCGGCGGTAGCCCCTGTGACATAGTAAGAGCAAAGGGCCGTCGACGCCATTTTGATTACTGGCAGCCGATGGCCCTTTGCCCTTACAATGTCACAAGGGCTACCGCCGACATTGGTCGACCTCAGTGACATAATGAGGGCAAAGGGCCTTCGGTGCCATTTTGACTACTGGCAGCCGACAGCCCAAGTCCAGGAGATCGCTCCCGGACCACTCCCGGACCCCCGCTGGACCACCAGGGACTTTTGGCAGGTCTTGGGGGGGTCAGGAGGGTGGGGGTTGTAGTAAATTAATTTTGGAGGTCTTGGGGGGCGCCAGGAGGGTGGGGGATTTTGTTAGATTTTTACTTTTTTATTAAAGATTTGTCTGCGAGCCAGATGCAGCCATCAAAAGAGCCATATATGGCTCCCGAGCCATAGGTTCCTGACCCCTGGTTTAGGTAATGGGAATTTGTGTGCTCATGTGGTAGAAAAAGAGACTGAAAGAGTCTAATTCTGGGCAGATTGAGTGGGCCAGTTGATGTTTATTTGCCTTTGCAATGAAACAAAGTTAGAAATGAGCCATGATTAATCAGCCTGTAATATTCACTTGAAAATTGATAGCTTTATACATAATCACAGAAATCTCTTTCACAAATCAATGTACTGACTAAATACATATGCTAAATGTAGAAGATGTGTTTCTAATGTAGACTAGTAGTATTAGATTCCTCTTTTGATATGGATGATATTTCTTCTGTCACACAGAATGGAGAGTCAATTGAAATCTTATTTAATTGTTAACCTGTTTAAGTCACTTCTTTACACTTTGGTGCTATCATATGTAGACTATTGCAGTCTCCTCTTCATTGGTCTCCCTGTTAAGAGTTTGCATAAACCGCAAATGATACAAAATGTAGTTGCTCACCATGTGACTGGGTGTCAATTTCAGGAGTGTATTATGCCAACTTTATGGTTTCCTGTATCAGTTAAAAACCAATTCAAAATACTTTGCCTGATCTTCGAAGCCCTAAATTGTTGGCCGCAATCATCTTACAGACACACTACAGAAATATACACCTCTACAAATGTTGAGGTCAAACAATGAGTTCCCTCTTTCAAGTCCTTCTGTAAAAAAGTGTAGATTAGTAAGAAGATCATGTGTGTCTTAATTTGAGGCACCTTCACTCTGGAATTCCCTTCCCAAGTAAGTACAATTAGAGGCGGCCTACCTCAAGTTCAGATGCTTATAGGTGAATTTTCAAAAATTTGCATAATTAAAAATTACATAAGTAGCCCCTTCTCATGTATTTTCTAATTTATAAAAGTAGAAAACTCACATATATATTCGCTTCCATGTGCACATATAAACACTTAACAAAAGGGACTATCTGGGTGCATTCTGGGGCAGGGCCAACACGCACGTAAGTTGCTATTTTGAAAGACATGCACAAAAATTTGCCAACTTACTTGCATATTTTTATACCTGCTAATTATCTGGTGTAAGTGATATTAAACGAGGGAGGTCTGGATGAATGGAAGGGAGTTCAGGCTAAAGAACCAGGAGGATCTTGATGACTTGGGAAAGGACTGGGCAAACTGGTGGACTAATTGATAAAACTGGTCATTTCCTTAGTGTGTAAAATTGGCTGACTTACGTGAGTTAAGTCTTACAATACTTTCATGCCTATTTTAAAATACCTATTTTAAAAATAGGTAGGGAAAGTACTTGGGTTCGATGCATATTTGCTTTCAATGCATTGCATGTATTTATGCATAAGCATACATACATGCGTATGTTGCAGGGTAAAGATACAGTACGTGTATTTTATAACATGTGTGGGTTATAAAATACTATGGTAAAACTACGCGCGTATATGCTGCCGAGCACAGTTGTTTGAAAGTCATTTTCCCAAGAAAAACTTGTTTAACCTTGCTTTTAGTAACATTTTTGTTAGTATTTTATTTAAAATACAAAAAATTACAAATATATTTAGATTCATTCTGTCATGATTTTGTGCATTTTTTTTAAGATATTTAGATTTGGTTAATTTATGCACTAATCCTATTTTCCTGGCAAATCTGATCGTTATGTTTGCTTTAAATTAGGATTAAGCAGCTGTATACATTTTGAGCTGTGATTTTATACTCATTTTGAGTAAATATAATCATGTATAATTTATATTTGTCTTCTTTGGATTTTTTTAGTTGTGTTAAATGTTAGAATGGCATTTTATAATTTTTGTACATTGCCAGGGGCTTTGGGGAATGGTGATTCATAAATATGTATAAATAAATACACAGAATATTGCTAAAGGGTCCTGGATCATCCAAGACAGCTCAGTCAGTTCTGCTTCTTTTAGCTACCTAGCACAATTTTGGGATATATAGTCCTTATCTTCTAATGTGGCATTCAAGAGATGTTAATGTCTCTGTAACATGCATTCTGGTTTAAGGCTGCCACAGCGTCACTGCATTCCACCTTGGGTCTTTGAGAAAGGTGGATTATAAAATAATAAATACGACAAATAAAGAAATTCATGACTCTGTCAAACTGAGTGCCTTCTTCCCGTATATTACATCTTGTTGGCAACATGCAGGTCATCTAACAGCTCAGAATGTTGCCCTTCCTTGAATTTCTCATCTAAACTCTTTCTTGCTTCCTGTCCTATGCATTAATTTCATACATTGCCCTTCCATACCTTAATGCCCACATAGTCTGCAGGAATGATGGGGCTTTCCAGTGTGGGGAGATGAGTCTCATCTATTGTCTCTCCAGTCATCACCTTGGTGGCCACATCAATGAAGTCCACTCCCAGGGTTTTAGATGCAAAAGGGAAGGACCGTGAAGCTCGGAGGTTACACTCAATCACCTAATAAGTTGCAATAAATCATCTTGTGTTATATGTGATCACATTACCATCACCATCATAAGAAAAGTCTCCACAAAAGGACTAACAAAAATGGATTCAAATATTGAGCATACTAATTTCAACATTTAACAAACTGATGGAAGCTCATTATTCAAAACAATGGCAATGCTTCACAACATTAAAGGCTTAGATCTATACTTGAAATGTTTTCATTCCAAATGGCATACCTACTTCCTTATTAATTTAATTCATTGATGATATGCAAGCATTTATAAATACATCAAATTAAAAGGGGGATAGCAAGAGTCAAAATATACTGCCTACCTAAGAGCAATTTTCAACAGTTGCTGAGGTATTGTAGCTGATTCATTTAATAAGGAACCATAACAGAACTCTTAAAAGCTAAATAACTACCCTGTTTGGTACATGTTAGAAACCAGGTTGAAATATATAGCTAAAATCTATAATATGCTCATCTTCCCCCCACCCCCCCCCCCCTACAAAAAGGAGGAGGCAGCACATGCTGGAGGCCATCTGAGTGGCTGTTTCTCTCATAACAATGCTGATATAAACTAAGAATTACTGTCAGAGTACTTCAACAAGACAGAAGGGATCATTTTGCTAAGATCTCTCTCCCACACCAATGCAACAACAGCCAGGCAGCAGTTTCACAAATTCAGTGTACCCTGGTATTACTGCATCATATGGGCAGGCTCAGCACTTTTTCTATCAGCATATCACAGAATGCCACATAAAGGTGAGTGGCATATCAATGGCAGTGTGACAGCACACAATCACACAAGGCAGGCATTATATGCTCAGCATCAGCCCACATGCAACTGCGATAATGCCACTATTCTGAGATAGTATGTATGGATTAAGGGAATATCGGCAGGAGGGGACTTTGTAGCACAGTAGGGCAACAGAAGGCTCACACTGTCCCCTGCCTGAAAAGAAAAACAATCATCGAATACATTGGATATGCCACAGGCTATGTTTAATTCTCTATATCGGAGTGTCTCTTAATTCAGAAACCTGTTTCCAGCCCTGTTTGAAATGAGTGCATAGACTATTGTGCAGAAAGTAGACTGTGAACTGAACTGGATGCTGCTGAATTGCTCTGTCTTCTCAGTGCCTACAGAGGTAATTTTACATCATGATTTTTGGGTGGAAGTGATGGACAGGTTTAGAAGTAAAGAATATTTTGTATAGCTGACACAAGGAACTGTGCTTTGTACTACATATGTTCAGTATCTTTTCAAGTTCACCACCTCTTGACTTGCTCCCCATGCAAAAGGCACACATTCCTTTTTATCAAGTCGTGGAATTTAGCAGCAGAACTGAATACCTACAGTCTGCAGAGAGGTTTGGATAGTTATGTAATTAAGTATTACACAGGTTTTGTTTGTACTCTTTTGGTTGTGCAGTAAAACACTTGTTCTTCCTAAGATGATTTTCTTGCATGTTCTGCCTTTCCCGCATCCTGAGGGTTTCCAACTAGATTCAAAATATTATACATGCTCTCTTGGAATTCAAGGAGTCCTAAGATGTACTGGGATACAAATATTAACTAACAGACTGTTAGATGCTCTCACCGGTTTTGTTAATGCATAGAGACAGATGCCATAGCAGTGGGAAAGCACAAAGCCTTTTACATTCCTCTCATAAGGAAGCACTACAGCAGTTGGTTCTTAGCCATAATGCAAGATAATTAAACCAATTGTAGGACAGCAGGAAGCAACAATGTGGCATCCATTATTTTGCCCTTTAAAAATAGGACATCTCTCAAACTCTTACTGCAATTCTCCTTGTGTTCAGTGTGTTTTTTAACTCATATGATGATGTCTTGATTATGCCAAAATGAATTGGTAAATTACTCATGCCAAAGCTGTGCAAATCTAAGAAATGTATGTAGGTATCTGGCAGCTATGTTCTCACTGTAACTTCCGCTAATGCAGAGTTCTAGTAGACCTATTTGATTCTGGAGAAAACTAGAGACAAAGATCTTGTAGTATTTGGCTTTTCAAGATCACATAGGTCCCTTCTTTTGAGGCAACCCTCTCTTTATTTAATGGCTTATAATGGAATAGACAGTACTATGCACAGTACCTTGCTATTTATTCCAGGATTATGAATTTAAAAGCTTATTGTAAACATCATTGTGAAAAAGAAATATTCTGGACAATCTTAAAACTTCCTTCTTCCTATCACTAACTGGCTTCAGCGGGACTGGACTGAACTCAGCATGACCTGCTATAAAGACCACATCAAGTCCAAGAGTCTCCTGAAACCCAGAATGCAGGAATCTTACCAGGACATCATTTCCTCTGACCAGGAACTGAACATTAAAAGGCCCAGAGATAGCAAAGGCATTTGCAATCTTCTTAGTAGCAATTTTCACCTACAGTAAGGCAAAATAAAGATTAATTTATATATTTAATAACATTTATGAATAACTTTCCATATTTACCAAAAAGAAAATCGCTGAAAGCAATGTACAAAAAATAACATAGAATATAAACCAATAATAACAATACATATAATCGAAACAATAAAATAAAACATTTGGGTATCTGTAGTCTGTAGTAAACCTTTCCATTTGTAACAAATACATTTGAAAATGTTCCACCTACAACAAAAAATAAATGGCAGGGAATGATGATGTAATATAAGAGGAGAAGCCTAGTGCTTAGAGCAGCAAGCTGAGAACCAGGGAAGCTAGGGCTCAAATCCAAATTACTTTAACATCCATTGCCTCAGATATGAACTTAGATAGCAAGCCTTCTGGGGACAGGGAAATAGCTCTGTTCCTGAATGTAACTCTCCTTTAGCTACCAATGATAAGTCATGAGCTAAATCCAACTAAATAAATAACCTACTGCAAACAAGGCAGGTGATGCTCAGTATTAAATATGGCCAGAAAAATAAAATGAAAAACAAATCGTTTGGATGCTGAAAATGAACTTTTTTTTTTTTTTTGCATTAATTGGTTTGGTGCATTTTTGTGTCCTTTTTTATAACATATTACTACTCCTCCAAATCTGATTTAATTGTTTTGCAATGAATTTGAAATGTCTTTGAAACCAGTTTTAAATATATTTTATGATGGTTGAAGGCAGCTTACAAGCAGTTTGAAACTTTTTTTCTAATTTCACTTGGTAACCATGTTAAATGAAAGCTGAACTGTATTATCTTGTGCAGGGTTGGGCAATTCCAGTTCTTGAGGGTCCTTAACTTGTTAGTTTTTCAATATATCCCTAATAAATATGCATGAGTTAGATTTGCATGCACATTGCCTCAATTGTATGCAAATCTATTTTATGCATATACATTAGAGTTATCCTGAAAACCCGACCAGTTAGGGGCCTTCAAGACTGGAGATCCCCACCCCTGATCTTGTGTAACACAAGCATCAAATTCCAACCTTTTCCAGAGCTCCTTGGCTGATGGTCTGTGTTGGTAGCATCAGAGTGGCATCGCCAGAGTGAACACCTGCATCCTCTACATGTTCAGAGATTGCATGGCAAATGACCTATGAAAAAAGAGATCCTTCATCAGTCCCTCGGAATGACACGCTGCTCCCGGCACAGCTGTGCCGAAGGAAAGCACAGGATAAACCTGCATAACAGATGCTGTCCACAGGAGAAAGACCAGAGACAAAGAAAATAAACTGTATACAGGTTGCTGTGCAATTAATGGACACAGTGGGATGGAGGAAATGAAGAGTGATAAAGTAAAAAGGCCAAAAAAAGTGCACAGGAACTATTCAAGGCCAAACTTATTACTTTTGAAATATTAAATAGAGACATAAAGAAGAAAAAAAAAACCCAAATAAATATTGAAATTGAAAAAATCTGTGCACAAGGGCCAGCCCAGAGGCTCAAAGGCCAGTGCTTTACACTGCTAAATACATGGTTTCAAGTCCTGGGCCTTGTGTTTGCTTTACATGCTGGCCAGGGCTGAGGATGCTGCACAGGAAGTATTCCCAGCTCCTGGGGGATGTGAGGGGAGGATCCCCATCATCAATTAATGGTGAAACTTTAGGATACACATTAGCCAGGGACTATGGTTTGTAAGCACCTGGCCAAAATCTGTTGCTGAAATAGCTGGGCTGAGCTGAGAGAGGAATATAAAAACAGAGGGATGGGGGGAACCACTGATGTAGAGGTGACTGAAGGCTCTTTGTGCCATCACCTGATAGATGCCAGTTCTGACTGAGCTGGAATCCCAAAAGAAGTAGATGAAAACTACTGATCAAAAAATAAATCTGTAAAGAGGGAGCTAACCAATCTGAGAAATATTAAGAAAGGGCACAGAGGTGGGGTGAGTTATGTTGATAAATGTAGAAAATCTCTGGAGCTTTATTACATGAGCTAAATGCAAGTAATACACAATGTCAAGAAAGAAATATTCTATAACATCAGAAAATCCTCTCTCTATCTTAAGAAACAAAGCAACCTTTCCACAAATACATTTAAATACTGTATTTGAGGAAATAAGCCTTGCGAATTCTTGTAATATACAGTAATTGGTGTGAAAGAACACAAACTTTGACAAACGGTTGAGCGTTATTGCAGCAAAACAAAGGAACTGAAGACATTTTTTTTAATGAAAAGGGGATTGTGAAGATAATTAATTGCTAATGTAATATTCCAGCCAGGATATATCAGGGATTTTGTAGAAGCTTATAGTGCATCTATAAGAGTATTAAACAGTCAGGAATGCATTTAGTGGGTAATTTATAAAAGTCCACCTAAATAAGGCAATAGAAATGAACATAAGAATATTAGACCAAAAAATTTGCCATACTGGATCAGACTAAAGGTCCATCATGTCCAGTATCCTGTTTCTAACAGGTGCCAACCCAGGTCACAAGAACCTGGCAGGGTCCCAAAAAGTCAATAGATTCTATGCTGCTTAAACCTGGAATAAGCAGTGGATTTCCCCAAGTCCACCTAAATAATGGTTTATGGATTTTTCCTCCAGGAACTTGTTCAAACTTTTTTAAGCCCAGCTACACTAACAGTTTTCACAACATCTTCCACCAATGAATTCCAGAGCTTAATTATGCAATTAACCATTATGAAGGCAATTTTTAGAGAGAATTCCACAAGTAAAATAGTGTTTTAAGTGTTCCTAAGTAATTCAGGAACTAAAAGCTGAGAGGTCAATATTCAGAGGGCTGGTGAGTAGGAAAGATACTTTGATGACTTTTCCCAGATATTAAGTGGAACATATCTGAATAGTGTCCCATTGAATATACATACTTAAAGTTACACAGATAAAGTTAGGTGGGTAACTTTAGGGCAGACATTTTTCTGACCAGACTTACCTGGCTACTTTAGTCAGGTGCAGCTAAAATGTAACCATGCCCCTGAAATACAGTGGACCCTCGAGTTACAACCGGCTTGACTTACAAACAACTTGGGTTACAACCAAAATTTTAGTTTTGAGTTACAACCTGAATGCCGGCCAAGGCCATATGTATCCGCTCGTTTGTGTGGTTGCTTCTAATTGGGAATTTTTTCCTGTCAATCATGTTTTTTTGGGCTTGGTGGGTGGGACTTCTGCTCTGCAGTTGCAGTGATTGGCTGCTGCCGATGAGGCCTGTCCATCTCAGATGGACACCCAGAGCTGCAAATGTTCACAGGAGCACATAGGCAGACCCAGCACGGCATTGCAGCAAGCAACAGCATCACTGGTGACCAAGGAAGCTTCTGTGCAGCAGCAGAAAAGGAGTGTAGCACTCAGCTGGCTATAACAATGTATCAGGAGGAGAGGAATGAGTATGCTGGGAGGGGTAAATGAGTGTTTGGGGGCCAGAGATGTGCTCTGAGGGGGTGGGGAGGGGGGAATCCTCTCCCTCCTCCCTTCCTGCAAGCCAAAGATGTCAACTTGAATGGTGAATACAGTATGAAATTGTTGTTTCTGGTAGGCTAGGCACATTTTATAACTTTTTGGTGAGTACACTAGGAAAATTATAGGTGTTTCTGGTAACTATGCACATTATACAACCCTTTTTTATTATGAAAATGTTAGGTATGGGGTGCTTTGGGTGGTTCAGAATGCATTATGGGTATTTCCATTATTTCTTATGGAAAAAATAGTCTTGCCTTACAACCAACTTGAGTTACAACTAGTCCTCTGGAACTAATTGAGTTCGTAAGTCAAGGGTCCACTGTACCTCCGCCACTGCCTCTTTTTTTTATCCTGCTACATTTTGTGCAAATGGACAAAATTTAGCCAGGAAGAGGATGTCTTTTTTTTAAAATCTCAGGTTTTCCCCTTGTAACCCGAAAAGTTACCTGGACAAAGCCTTTGAACATTGACCTCTGAAGAGTGCAAAATAAATTAAGTATACTTTACAAATCTATAAGAAGACTATAAATATACAGTAATTAAGGATTGCCTTACTCTTCCTTCCTTTGCAACAGCATCCATTTCAACCTCCCGAGCACCCTGAATGAATTTGGTGATGACCACTGGATGTTCCTGTCAAAACAATGGATCATAACATGAATCCTATAAATTTAGCAATGTATAATATAGATCTTCCAATGGCTCAACCAGTGACTAGGGTTATTCTACATAATAGGTTTGTACACCAATATGATAAATCCATGCAAAATCTGTCAAATTAGTTTGCAAAACTTTTTTTAAAAAAGATAGGCCTGCTGCTGGCAAAAATCTACATCTGATCCGTGTAAATCTGCCACAGACATACACATACACATTTACTTTCCATTTCCTTGGATCAGCTGATTTCTTCAAATCTGCTTTGGACTGCTTTCACTGGATTTTGCCAAGACCTGCAGATTTCTCAGTTTGAACCAGGCTGAAGTCTTCTTGACTCAAGTACAACTCAGACTGCTTTGCACATCCCACTCTCCTAGTGCTTTCTGTCCCTCTCAGTTCCTTTCCTTAACCTGTTTCTTCTTGTGCTTTCCAGAGCCTGCTCTAATGTATAAGTACCCAATGCTTTAATCATTGGGACTCACTCATAAGCAATAACAAATTCACAAGACTCGCCACAAAAACCAGACCCTTCCAGTTTATGCCTTTCTGGCATGTTTTTGGTATCATGCTACAAAATTAAACCCCACTCAGATTCTCTGAAAAAAAATCTGGACTGCCCAGAGATATTCCCCAAATGAGGAATATTAAAGAAAATATACAGGATGCAAAAGGCAGAAAGTTCCCCCTGGTTGCCCTGCCATTCTTTGTGGGTTACTTCTATTGGACCATGTGCTAAAGTAGACTAACCCTCAGTGAAACTAATATCTCCTATAGAGTAATACTGAATACACCCTTACTGAAAATGAGCTCTTGCTTATTGTTCAGTTCAATTAAAAAAATATATATACATATGTAGAAAGGGGCTCAATGTCTCTTGTCCCAGGACACATCACCTAATTTTTCATTCTATGACACATTTTTAATAGATTTCTTGCCTCTAAAAGCATGCACCTATTATACAGGCAGTCAATCACAGCACTGGGGACAAACTGATCAGCCTACCCAACACCAAATAGATTTTTATAGTTAAGAAAAAAAAATCAGTCAGAAGGCTATCATAACCTTCCATTCAGGTCTTCACTCGCACTCCTCTGCACACATATAAATACTCCCCAGGCCACCAAAATATCCTTAAAGAATGATATAAGAGGATCCTGTTCATTAAGGGCTTTGTGGCAGAAAACTGAAGAATTCCCTAACTAAAAGGGACCCTACTGAATGGCATGCACTGGTCTTATTTATTGAAATGCTTTCACTGCATCCTGTATATCTGCTTTGAAATTCTTACAGCTTCACGTCTCTCCAGATTTCATTCTCCTCGCGAGCTGATTCTTCCCTGTGAAAAGACCGGCCCCCCAAATAGGCTTTGGAAAGCATTTAAAAGGATATATTAGCTACTTTCATCTTCCGCATTTCAAGCTCAGTAGATCGATGTACCCACTGAGTAAATATTAAGCACAGAACACTGCTTGTGCCAACAGAAGGAAAACAGATAAGAGGGGAGAGGAGATCAGTGAGTCACTGAAAAACTTTACCATCGTATTCATTTAAGAATGAAGTGAGGGGAGGAAAAAAAATCAATAGTGAAGCAGCATCTCAGTGTGAAATGTGAGCTGCTGACAAAGGCAAAGTGACATGATCAGGAAATAAAATAAGATGAAATAAAAGTTAAGGCTATCAAGGTGGCTGAGCGGGTTAATGATCATCACAGATAGATGGTACACCAGTGTGATAAATATAACTCTAGGAGTGTCCAACACAGGAGTGCTATGTCAGATTTATCAGGCTTCCTACTATTGTGGAAGAAGAATGGTTTACAGATTAAAAGGCGAGACGGGGGGAATCCTCATGAATACCAGTACAGCCACTGGCCTTCTAAGAGCCACTTTATCCACTGGTTGACAGTTCTAATATAAACGTTACCTTCTTTGGAGCAGGGATCACAAAATAAATAATGCAGAGTTCACCATAGATTTAGCATCCATGATAAATACTACAATGTTATTACAGCATTTCTATAACACCCTAAACAAGGGTGCTTTACAACAAATTGTGCACAGGCACAATGATTCCCAGAGAGCTTAACAAAGTGAGCGCCTGAGATAATAGGAGATTAAAACATTTCAAAGCAATTTACTCAGGTAATAGTAATTTTCCTGGGTAACTGGGCTTGTCTAATAATTGCACTCCTCTTCTTGGCTAAAATTAAGCACGGGTTTCCATAGCGCCTATGCTTTTAGCTGGGAGGTAAAAAGAGGTGCTCCTGTAGGTATCTCTAGATTGGACAAGGAAAACAGTGTGTGCACATTTGATTTTCAAATGCACAAATGCTGTTTTGCCCCCATCGGCTGCTGGCACCAATAGGAGCCAGCTTTGGACAGACTAGCAAAGTTATCTCCTACCTACCACGCATACTTTGTGACTTCTAATATTCAAAGGTAAATAATGTGGATGGTTTGTCTTTGAAAATTATCTGCAATGTGGATGGTTTCTCTTTGAAAATTATCTGCAATGGACATAGGCTAAAAGTGCCACGTGCATTGAAAAGAATATGGACTATTCAAAATTGCACACACCCTAAAAGTGACTTGCACAAGATCACAATGAGTATCTGTGAAAAAAGCAGGATTTGAACCAGTCTCCTGGTTATTGATTTATTAGTCCACTACAATAACTACTAGGGCCATCTGCTGTCCCTGCTGTAATTCTAATGTACTTTCTTGGGCTGCCACCAAAGTTCAGTGTATGGCGCATAATTACCCTATGAAAATTAGAACACTAAGCCTGAATTAATTTATATTTTATACATTGTGTGCCTCTGAATTAAGTCATATAACCTCTCCCCCTTTGCTTTTCTTATGTATTTCTCCCACTGCCACCATGGAATAAAATGCTGGTATGTGAAATTATCACAGACTTGATTCCTCCATGAGGCTGGCTGCTGATGGGGTTACAACACTACTCCCTAATTTATAAAAGTCTATGGGGGTTAAAATTTTATTTGAGCTCAGACACAAAAAGCCTTGGATTAAAGAAAAATGAACAAAGGTTAATAGTGCATATTTCTTGTAATAATGTATACTATTTTCCCTTTTAGCGCACACAATTTAACTATTTTCTTCACAAATAGCTGAATTTCATATGTAATTTTATACATGCGAAAATATATTTTTATTTCTACTTTAGTGCCTATGAAGCACAATTATGCAAAACAACTCATTAGCTATGAGCGCATATTAAAACTACACAGGAAAATTATCTTCACAAACACAATTTCTCAAAAACTTTAGCTAACACCCATTTTTCTCCCATGAGCATATTGGCCTCTAAGCTATTTGTCATCTTGGAGTACACGAAGCATTCATTAGAATCTTGCATCATTCTCAGAACTTAAGCAGGTGAAAATATCAGTTCTGTCATGTGAAGTCTTGCACAGACAAAGAAATATAAACGAGCAGAGAGTCCTTCCTTATGCCCCCTCTCATCTTCCCATGGTCCTGCCATTGAGTCTCACCAGTATCCTGCAGGAATTACTTGGACTACCTGGGATGTTCAGAGTATAGCATTTAATGGTCAATTTCTCTGCAGAAACTGTCCACAAACGTGACAGTGTGGTTTTTATTTCCTGAAAGGAGTATATATAACTGAATGACTATTGCCTTTCTAGTGAGGGTAGAGAGAGGAGTGGAGGACAGTAATAAAGCAGTTTAAAAAACAAGGTATAATAATAACAATTAAAGTAAAATTAATAACAACAAGGAAGCTCAAACACATGCTGAGAAAATGCTATAGAGTACCGGAGAAAGTCTGGTAGCATCTTCCAGGAAAGTTTTCAGTTCTTCCTCACCATACACCACATTCATTGCAGACCCACTGTAAGAAGGAACAGCAAATCAATTTTATTTGAAAGTTTACGATACAAAGTGTTAAGACTGCATTACATCTCAGTCCAACTGAGACAAATTAGCTGATCTTTTACAACAATATAACTGATCCAACTGGGACTGGAGAGTGTATTTAAAAAAAATCAATGCTTTTCAGTTAGCTAGAGCTGATATTTACATGAGGTACACAGATCTAGCACTGGGAAGCAGAGCACTAGTAAGGAATTTAGTTTAACCAAGGCATGTATCACAATTCAATCTCATTCAAGATCTCTCTCATACTGTATTTACATATCTAGGATATCAGAAAAACCTGACCCCAAAATCTGTGGTAATCGAGCCTTACTCTGCTATGTATGCTTGCTTTTGAAAGCTTGCTCTCTCTGATTCTTACATCTCTCTGATTTTTAAAGTCTATTGTTGTAAAACAAAGGCTCCCATCTATACTTCTACTTTTAATTTTATATGACACTGATTTGGAGATTAATATTCATGATGGCCAGTGCCAGTAGCTTGACTTAATATCCAGTTGGTGACAGCGAGGAAGGACAGAGGGAGGGAAGAAAGGCCACACAATCACCTGCAAAATTACAACAACAGTTACATTTCCATGATGGGTACAGGAAATATATGTGGCCAGATGTATTAATCATTTTCCCATAGACACAAACAGTATTAAATTGCTTAATGATGATTTCCATTGATTATTTGCTATTTAGTTGCAGATCCACAGATCCCTTCTTCCTCTGTGTTCATCCCTCCCACAGAATCAACCACTGAAAAAGAATTGGAACTTTATGTGCAGTTTGTAATTGATCCTGTGTTGAGAAAGATGTAGGGGCGGATTTTAAGAGCCCTGCTCGCCTAAATCCGCCCAAATCCGGGCGGATTTAGGCGAGCAGGGCCCTGCGCGCCGGTGAGCCTATTTTACATAGGCTCACCGGTGCGCGCAGACCCCGGGACTCGCGTAAGTCCCAGGGTTCTCCGAGGGGGCGTGCCGGGGGCGTGTCGGGGGCGGGCCCGGTCGTCGCGGCGTTTAGGGGGCGTGTCAGCAGCGTTTTGGGGCGGGTCCGGGGGTGTGGTTACAGCCCGGGGCGGTCCGGGGCGTGGCCGCGCCCTCCGTACCCGCCCCCAGGTCGCGTCCCGGCGCGCTAGCGGCCCGCTGGCGCGCGGGGATTTACGCCTCACTCCGGGAGGCGTAAATCCCCCGACAAAGGTAAGGATGGGGTTTAGACAGGGCCGGGCGGATGGGTTAGGTAGGGGAAGGGAGGGGAAGGTGAGGGGAGGGCAAAAGAAAGTTCCCTCAGAGGCCGCTCCGATTTCGGAGCGGCCTCGGAGGGAACGGAGGTAGGCTGCTCGGCGCGCGCCGGCTATACAGAATCCATAGCCTTGCGCGCGCCGATCCCGGATTTTAGCGGATACGCGTGGCTCCGCGCGTATCTACTAAAACCCAGCGTACTTTTGCTTGCGCCTGATGCGCCAGCAAAAGTAGGCCAAATCGCGCGGTTTGAAAATCTACCCCGTAAAGCGCAACTGAGAACAGAGAAATGCCAGTAATATCAACAGAGTTTTAGAATCTGCTGGTCATAAATCTTTTCTCTATGACTACTCAGTAGCCTTCTACAAAGGCATCAATGAAGTTTAGCAGGTCCAAAAACTTTTTTCTCTTAAAAATCACAATGCTGAGTCACATGATGTGATGATCATGTGAGGGCATGCTCCTTGCAGGCTCCGGGTGTCCTTGCCCCAATCTAAGGCATCCTGGCCGATCACTAACTCCTTAAACTTTGGCTACTTCATCAATTTCTAGAGCACATGAGTATCGGCACGTACACATCCAAATCGCTGTCGGGTATGCCGGCATGACCTGCCAAACGGGACAAAGAAAAATCAAAACCTGATGATCTCAAGATGGCTCTGGCAACAGACAAGGCCTTGCAGGGCTCATTAGATGAATCGGTGGTAAATGTACTCACACACAGCCCGATACTGTAAAACCGCGGGAGAGCGGACGAATGCCCGCTCTCCCGGCGCTCGCACCGGCCCTTGGCCGGTGCGAGCGATCTTTGAGGAAGCCCTTGGCCGGTGCGAGCGATCCAGTATGCAAATTAGGCGACGCGGTGCAAACGAGGAAGCCCTTGGCCGGTGCGAGCGATCCAGTATGCAAATTAGGCGACGCGGTGCAAACGAGGGAAAGGAGGCGCTAGGGACACTAGCGCGTCCCTAGCGCCTCCTTTTGGCCTGGAGCGGTGGCTGTCAGCGGGTTTGACAGCCGACGCTCAATTTTGCCGGCGTCGGTTCTCGAGCCCGCTGACAGCCACGGGCTCGGAAACCGGACGCCGGCAAAATTGAGCGTCCGGTTTTCGGCCCGACAGCCGCAGGCCAAATTCAAATTTATTTATTTTTTTTTACTTTTTTTTACTTTTGGGGACCTCCGACTTAATATCGCTATGATATTAAGTCGGAGGGTGCACAGAAAAGCAGTTTTTACTGCTTTTCTGTGCACTTTCCTGGCGCCGGAAGAAATTAGCGCCGACCTTTGGGTCGGCGCTAATTTCTTAGAGTAAAATGTGCGGCTTGGCTGCACATTTTACTTACTGGATCCCGCGCGCATACCTAATAGGGCCATCAACATGCATTTGCATGTTGAGGGCGCTATTAGGTGCCGCGGGTGGGCCGCGTGTTTTCCTCCCCTTACTGAATAAGGGGTAAGGGAAAACACGCATCCAGAGCAGGCTGACAGTGTGCTCCGACGGAGCACACTTTACTGTATCGACCTGACAGGTAGCTACAGCAATTACTGTGAAGCTGGATGCAATTTCGGAGCAAGTTTCTGAACTACAAAATTCATTATCCGAATTTGGCCCTAGGTTGGACTTGCTGGAGGGATGTGTATCCTCAGTGGAGGACAACAATCTCTGACCCACGCATGACAAACTGGATCAACTACAGAAATTGGTAACAGCCCAGGAAGAAAAAATTGATGATGTAGAAAACAGATCTTGCCGTAATAACCTACATTTCATGGGCTTTCTCAAAGACATGGATGATGGAGAGTTGGGTAAGGTTCTGACCTCATGGCTGCTATAGGTGCTAAACCTGCCGACTCTTTCTTCTGCCTTAGTAGTAGAGCATGCACACAGGTTGGGTGCCCAAAAAAGCAGAGATAAGAGGCAGAGAGTAGTCATTGCTCGTTTCCTGACTTATGAACATAAGCAGAGCATTTGGTCTGCCTCTCACTGGGTGCAACAGCTACAATACCACAATTCTCATATAAACATTTTTCAAGATTTTTCTTCTACAGTGGTTTCCAAGAGAAAAGAATTCAGCCCTGTATGCTCCCTACTGGCGAACAAACAAGTGAGGCTCACGCTACAATACCCAGCGAGACTTAGAATTTGGCATGACAACAAAGTGCATGTATTTGAATCTCATAAAGAAGAGAAACTCTTTGTGGATCAAATAGCATTTACTTGAGATTTCTCTATGCGCTTTAGATGCTCTTGTGGTAGTTTTGTTTGGTTTAGTGTCGTTTTGTGGCATGCAACAAGGAGCAAGTTTTTTGCTATTGTCGGATACCTTTATTGTCTATGTGATTTGTAGCATTTATGTTTTTTGTTTTGCGGAATGCCTATTCTTCATTTATTGATGCTTTGTTTGCGCTGCCATATTGACGGCTTTTTGGTGGGCTCCGGAGCACGGAGAATATTGCTTGCTCCCCTGCACTGTCTGGACAACACAGCAGACTTCTGGTGTAATCAACACTGCTTTCCGAACTTGTGATGACAGAAATGGTTCTTGCTATGGTCCTTATATTTGTTTTATTTTTGTGCTCCACTGCTTTTAGTTATGTCAAGGAAGTGACAGGTTATGCTTTCTTACATGATGTAGGGGTTGGCCCCTGCCTTTTTCTCTTATATTTTCTTCTGGGGCAAGTCACCCGACCACACTTTAGTGACTCTGGCTCTTCTACTGAAGAGCGTCAGCGCAAACTATGAGACTTGGGGGTGGGGCGGTAACGGAAGGGTGGGGGTGAGGGGTGAATGGGATTATTTCCTTTCATGTTTATTTTCCATCAGTTTTTGTTTCAATATGGTATGTTACATGACACTTGTTCTCTCAACTCTCTCCCTATATTGTATTCATCGGATGGGGTTTGTCTGGAGCATATCACTCTGTTTTTATGCAAGCGGCTCTGTTTAATATCTATTTCTCATAAGGGGTTATGGCTAAGTAACTCTGCTATATGAGTTGGAATGTAGCTGGTATGGGGTCCCCGATTAAACATGAAAATGTCTTGTCCCATATACGGCAGTCTAAAGGGGACATTATTTTTCTTCAGAAGATGCATATGTCTGATAAAGAACATGTTAAATTGCATAGAGGATGTTTTTCCCAACTTTTTTTTTTCTTCTGGGACATCTAGGAACAAGGGGGCAGTGATACTGATACACTCTCAGGAACTCTTTATTCCTCTGAACTCATGGAAAGACACGGAAGGGCGAATTATTATAGTAAAGGGGGTTCTTTTTGGGAAAGATGTTGTTTTGATTTCTGCTTATGCCCCCAATCAATATAATCACTCTTTTTTCACAAATATAATGATGGGATGCTCTCAGTTGGTGGGTGGAGTAGTGATTCTAAAAAGGGACTTAAACTGTGTTCTAGATCCAGATTTGGATCAGTGTTCATCTACTACAATTTCTAAGTTAGAAAATCTAAAGGGGTTCAATTTCTTTGACAGTCTTTCCTTAATAGATATTTGGAGGGCCTTACATCCGGGGGAGTGAGACTTTACCCTCTATGCTAAAGCTCATCCGACTAAATCTAGTATTGATTATCTCCTCATTTCAAATCTCTTTTTAACACTGTTTCTACTGCTGAGATTGGGCACCTGCTTATCTCGGACCATTGCCTGATATTCTGCACATTGGATGTATTGGGGGGCACACTGGTGTATTCCAATGGCGCATGCCGACATGGTTAAGCCTGGATCATGATTTCTGAGACTATTTGTTCAAAAAGTGGCAGCTTTATGAAGTTCTGCAGCCAAATCGTTTCTTAGAGGGAACATATAATATGTTTTGTTGCATTTAAACGTAAATCTAGGAATCTAGGAATCAAAAAATTTTAGCTCTAGGGAAACAGATGTACTATAAGGATCAATCAGGAATGGTCCACGAAAACAAACTGGCAACCGATCCAAGATGGTTGATGGCAACAAACACAAGTAGTTGAATCGGTATAAAAATGGACTTTATTGAATCTTGCCCGACTCTGGCCGAGTTTCGCTCATCCGAGCTGCCTCAAGGGCTTGAGAGCCACTTGAATTGGCTCAGATTAGCATGGATCTCTCATATCATACTTTAGAGAAGCATCAGCAAAAACTATACGAACTGTTGAATCAGTTTTTATCAATGGAATCTCCTTTTTAACCAGCCTCTTTTAACAATACCGCTGTAAGCGCAATAGCGATTCAGTGCTACTCGCTGCTCAACACTGAATGGTATGTTAGTGAAGTTGACTAAGGCCCAACACCCTTCTAAATTTATCAGTAATATCCGTAGACAGGATGGAACGCTGGTCACTTCGTCATCATACATACGTGAAATTTTTAAGAATTATTACCAAAGTTTATATAGTTCTGAAAATTCTAATGCAAATAATCAGAACCGTTTCCTTCAAAATTTGCATGGTTTACCCAAATTAACTGCTACATAACAGGCCTATTCCAGCCATCCAATCTCAAATATGGAAATCGCCTCTGTTATTAAAGAATTAAAATTACATAATTCTCCCAGGCCTGACGGTCTTAACTCATATTACACCGCTCTTACAGCTTTAACTCCATGGCAGCTGAGGAAAAGATTCTAAACTCTATGTCAGAGGCAGCTATTATTGTGCTGCCAAAAACCAGGTAGGGACCTGACAGACCCAGGGTCAGATCAACCTATTTCTCTCTTAAATCTAAACATAAAAATGTATGCTAAAGTTATTGCTAATAGATTGAAGAGGCTTTTACCTGTTCTTATATCTCCTGAACAAACAGGTTTTGTATTGGGCCACAAGCTAAACACTAATATCAGACATCTACATGTGGCATTGGAATCACGTCACCGAAGCCATCCAGTTGACCTGTTATTAATCAGTTTTGATGCTGAAAAAGCTTTCGATAGGGTGGGGTGGCATATTTATTCAAGGTATTGGAAATGTTTGGATTTGGAGGCTTCATTCTGAGTGCAATTTGGCTTTTATAAACACAGCCAAAGGCACACATTAGTGTTAATGGTTCTTCTTCTTCCAGTTTCTTGTTGCAAAGAGGTACGAGGCAGGGTTGCCCCCTTTCTCCTTTGCTTCACATTTTATCTTTAGAACCTTTTATTCATATCTTAAAAGGAGATAGGGTTATTACAGGCAAGGTCACAGGGTGCACCTAAAACTTTCATTACTAACTACTCCCAGAGATGAGGGCTTTGCAGACTTAACACAAGTACAATCTTGGCTATCTATTGCTAGTACTCCAAGAATGGTTACATTCTTTGGTACTCGGGTCACTTGTAGATTTGGAAAGTGAATTTGCTACTCCTTTTAATTCGCAGTATGTCCTCCGTGCATAGTCAGATGACCTTCCGCACTCTTTAACCCAATCTCTAATCATTATTGTGATGAGGAGGGCATGGAAGTCCCTCAAAATACAATTAGGTTTAAAATGGCCGTTTTCTTTATGCCTTCCTTTGGTCGGTAACCCGAACATCTCACCAGGTCTGGGAGGGAGATTATTCTCTTTTTTACATAACCAAGGGGTGACTAGCATTTCTTCTTTCATTGACTTACAGTCAGGGTCTGTTCATTCCTTTACACACTGTATAGAGCACTTACATTTCACACAGAAGGAATTTTTACCATATCTCTTGCACATACTTGTATGCTTATGTGCTGACTTATACAGACCTTTAAAAGTCTGCATGACACATGAAGATTTAAAAATACCATTTTGGAAACTCAGATAAAATATATTTTATAGGGATTTTTTAAAAAATATTTTTGCATATAAACCTTGGCTTATGCACATAAATTGGCTTTTGAAAATCATTAGGTAGAAACGTATGGCGATACTGTTATCAGGGATTGAGGGGTAAAACCTGGAATAAACACTGAGAATCCTTAACATTAGAATCTGGAGTAGTTCTGGAGGACTGGAAAAGGGAAGATGTGGTTCCTATTCATAAAAGTGGAAGTAAGGAGGTGGCTGGGAACTTCAGACCAGTTAGTCTGACCTCTGTGGTGAGCAAACTAATGGAATCACTGATAAAACAGAAGAGAGTGCAATTTTTAGAATCCAATGGATTGCAAGATCCAAGGCAGCATGGTTTTACCAGATGTAAATCTTGTCAGACAAATCTGATCAATTTCTTTGATTGAGTGACCAGAGATTTGGGTCAAAGGAGAGTGCTAGACGTAGTGTCCTTGGATTTTACCAAGCCCTTTGACATGGTTCTGCACAGAAGAGTTAGAAATAAGATGTGCGCCCTTGGTAGGTATCCCAGAGTGACTGACTGGGAGGCAACTAAGGGTAGGGTAAATGGAGTTTTCTCTGAAGAGGGGATTACTACTAGTAATGTGCCTCAGAGATTGGTTCTTGGATCGGTTCTTATCAACATTTTTGTGACAGACATAACAGAATGGTTGTTGGGAAAGGTTTATCTTTTTGCTGATGATACCAAAATCTGTAACTGGGTGGATAGCCAGGAAGGAGTGGAAAACATAAGGAGGGATCTAGCGAAGCTAGAGGAATGGTCTAAGGTCTGTCGGCTAAGATTTAATGCTAAAAAATACAGAGTGATGCATTTAGGTTGCAAAAGCCCAAGGGAAAGGTACAGTATTGTGCTTAGAAATTCTTCTAAGGTCTTTAAGATCATGAGAGGTCTTGAACGAGTAGATGTGAATTGGTTATTTACACTTTCGAATAATAGAAGGACTAGGGGGCATTCCATGAAGTTAGCAAGTAGCACATTTAAGACTAATCGGAGAAAATTCTTTTTCACTCAACGTACAATAAAGCTCTGGAATTTGTTTCCAGAGGATGTGGTTAGTGCAGTTAGTGTAGCTGGGTTCAAAAAAGGTTTTGATAAGTTCTTGGAGGAGAAGTCCATTAACAGCTATTAATCAAATTTACTTAGGGAATAGCCACTGCTATTAATTGCATCGGTAGCATGGGATCTTCTTAGTGTTTGGGTAATTGCCAGGTTCTTGTGGCCTGGTTTGGCCTCTGTTGGAAACAGGATGCTGGGCTTGATGGGCCCTTGGTCTGACCCAGCATGGCAATTTCTTATGTTCTTATGCTTGGCTGTATAGGGAGAGGAACTGACAGAAGAAAAAGGGAGGTGATAAAGCCCCTGTATTGGTCCCTGGTGAGACCTCACTTGGAATACTGTATACAATTCTGGAGACCGGACCTTCAAAAGTATATAAACAGGATGGAGTTGGTCCAGAGGGTGGCTATTAAAATGGTCAGTGGTCTTCATTCTTAAAAATATGGGGACAGACAAATATTTAAATATGAACACCCTAGAGGAAAAGCGAGATAGGAGAGATATGATAGGTACATTCAAATATCTTAAAGGTTTTTGTGCACAGGAGGTGAGCCTTTTCCAATGGAAAGGAGGCTTTAGAAAGAGGGATCATGAAGTCAGGATGAAAGGGGGTAGATTCAAGAGTAATCTTAGGAAATTCTTCTTTACAGAGAGGGTGGTGGATACATGGAACAGCCTCTCGATGGAGGTGGTGGAGACAAAAACAGGATCTGAATACAAGAAAGTATGGGATAAATACAGGGAATCTCTAAGGAAATGATGCTAAATTAATTGGATGGATGGGCAGACTGAATGGGCCAGATGGTCTTTTTCTACCATCATGTTTCTGTGTTTTATGATCTTAATGCTCTGATCAGTTTATAAACTTTAAGTAATGCACTGACGCAAACTCGTGTTTAATGCACAGGGCTTTGAGTGCTGAATGTTAGAATTTTAAATGTTCTTCTCCAGCTAATAGTAACTAATGTAAAGAGTGTAATATGGAAGTGATTTGCTCCATAAGTCAGGTCCCCATTAAAACCCCAATTATCACATTTATACTATCTGTAAAGCCCATAATGTTGATCCTAGTAGTCTTACCTATAAGGAGTCACAGTAGTCTAGCACAATCAAGAATAATGTTTGAAAGATTGTATGAAAGTTATCAGGTGGTATTTAGAGCTTTAATCTCCTAAGGACATATAATTTATAGAATACATTTTAAACTACTGTACATAATATATGAACATATGAAATACCATGCTGGGTCAAATCAAGGTCCATTGATCTCAGCATCCCGTCTCTGACAGTGGCCAATCCAGGTAACAAGTACCCAGCTGATCCCATAAAGTAGACTTATTTCCTGTTACTCACTCCTATGGATAGAAATAGCTTTCTTTAGTATATCTTGCTAATAATGTGTTATGGACTTTTCCTCCAGGAACTTGTCCAAACCTCATTTAATCCCCACTATGCAAGTCACCTTGATCGCATCCTCTGGCAACATATTCCATAGCCTGGTTGTTCACTAACTGAAAAAAATACTTTCCACAATTCATTTTATATCTGCTGGTTGTTAGCTTCATGGAGTATACCCTTGTTTTAGTATTTTTTGAAAGGGTAAATAAGCATCCTTTATTTACCCAGTCCCACCCCACTCATAATTTTATTAATTTCTATCATGTAAGTTCAGTGAGAAATTAGGTTTCATTAGCACCCCAGGGTCCTCACCTGAGAGCAGAATGGAATTATGCAATCATCAAATCGAAAAGGTGGAGAATGGTTAATTTGGGGATCACGATCCAGGAATATCACTTCAGTCTTTCTCATGTTTAATCTCAATCTATTTGTTAGCCATCAATTTAAATGCCTTATGCAACTGGTGTAGAGGGAAAATTACACATGTAACTCGATTACATGCGTACTTTTGCCCACGTTCATAGAATTCAGGGGGTTGGAGTTGGGGTGGGGAAAGCATTTTCACACACATTTTTGATTTTTGAAAATATTCATGTAAACGTACAGACAGAAAGTTATGCCTTCTTGGGAGCAGGTGCAATTTCATGCATGGGAATTTTTAAAAAGTTTTGAAAATTCAAGCTAAAGTCTGTGGGTACAATATAGTGTATCTGGATTTTGAGAACGTATTTGATAGGTTACTTCATGGGAGACTCCTGAAGAAGTTAGAGAGTTATGGAACAGGAGACAATGTCCTGTTGCAAGCTGAGAACTGGTTTAATGACAGGAAACAAGAGTAGGCCTAACTAATAGTTTTCTCCAATAGAGAGGTAAATCATGGTTTATCACCCACAAAAGAAGAATGTGATCAGACAAAGGTTCTGCCCCAGGAACCCGTTAAACCCAGAGAAGTTTTTGGAAGGACTTGTCCTTCCAGAATCAGCCTTGGGCATGTCCCTAGGTACATACTAGTGTCTACTTGTAATAACGAGTTGAAAAAAGCCAAAGACAAGATTGCTCTCATCAATGTTCCCTCTAATTTTTGACAGATTACATGCATGAAAATGTTCTTTTGTGCAGTTTTTTATAAACTGAGTTCAAATTTCTGCACTAAAAGCCAGTATAATTGAAATAATATTGGGATTTCTTATGCATGCTATGTTTTACAATGTACATTGGGCCTCATGACCTGTGTGCATGTCCAGATGTACAGAGTTTCACGGGAACTGTAACGATGCCAAAATATCCATTTTTAAAGATGGCGCCGGCAGTCCATTGCTCCTACCATGTGACATGGGCTGGCCAATGGCACGGATACCCTGTCACATACTAAGGGCAAAGGGCCACGGCGCCATTTTCTTTACTGGCAGCCGACGGCTCGAGAGTGGGAGAACGCTCCCGGGACCCCCACTGGACCACCAGGTACTTAATAATTTGGGGGGGGGGGGTTGGAGGGGTCTGGAGGGTGGGGGGATACTAAAGAACTAATTTTAAAGGGTCGGGCTGTGTTTTGGGGTAATTGGCTCAGCGCAGCTGATAAAAAAACCAAAATGATTGGACCGCGGGAAAAATAATTTCCCGATAGTCCACGAATTCAAAACCAGAACCGGTTCCGATTCACATCTCTAGTAGGCATGAAGATTATCTTAACTCCTGATGACTCACCAATAGGTGATCTTGTGCCCCAATCTCAATTGAGGAAACAGAGTTTATCCTTTACAAAACAAAAGCCACAACCTATATGTATGATGACTAATCAAAAGGCCAAATCTGATTTAGTATGTTGGTTGCAACAGATAAATACATGGAAGGAAAACTGTATGATCCTTTGAAATTAGCAGCAATACACTATTGAAGAAACCATTATTGGATCCTAAAGATCTTTTTTCATCCTGTATCAAATCTCCTCTTCCTTTCAAAAGTAATAGGTTTCCCCCTTCAGACTCTAATGTTGCCTAGAGATCAAGGTGGATTAGCGTGCCCCAACTGGAGGGAATATAACTTAGCGTGCCTCTTACATCATATATATGATTGGGTTCATGGAACAAAGTTTTGTTCCCCGTACACATTTCTTAGGGACTGGTTGCATCCGTTTAGGCCCATCAATCTGATCCAAATTCCGTGTGCTTCCATACCTAGCAGATATAGGAAAAGCCTACTCATACACACGGGTCGACAGGCATGGAAGCTATTATGTAAGAAAATATGTGGACTGAGTTCTATAATGACACCGTATCTTACGCTGCTGGGGAACCCGGCATTTCCAGGAGGACATGGTTCCAAAGTGTTCCTAAAATGAGCAGATTTGGGCCTAACTCATGTGTACCAATTTTTTGATTGGGGGCTGAGAGAGATCAAGAGTTTTCAAGATATAAAGGAGCTTTATGATCTAGACAATAAAGATTTTTATGGCTACTTGCAGGCTAGACATTTCATCCAGTCTCTGAAAGTTTTGCCAATAGACTTGCAGAACTTTGCAGACTTAAGAAGAGTATTTGCTTTCAGAGGACGCAAATACAACTCCTGTGCTACGTTCTCTAAAACTCTTCGCAGTTTCCCCAATAATTCAGCCCTGAAATCAATACAAACCAAATGGCAAAAACAAGCAAACATAGACCTAACTTTGGGAGACATTGTTTGGGTTTTGAAAGGTTGTCATACAGTGTCAGAAAATGTGTTAATGAAGGAAGTGGGTTATAAAGTTATACACAGTGGGGGTAATTTTCAAAGGAGTTACGCGCATAAATGTAACTACTATTGTAGCAATTTTCAAAAGCCATTTACTCACGTAAAGTGAACTTATGCAAATAAATCCTATGGACGATTCAATGGCATATATTGTAGCAATTTTCAAAAGCCCACTTACTCGAGTAAAGTGCATTTACATGCGTAAAACCCAGATTTACGCATGTAAATGCTTTTTAAAATCCGCCCCAGTATGTATATGTCACGTACAGGAATGTTTGCCGCCAAGTTATGCAACTCGGCCCTATGTATCAAATGTGGGAAGGATACAGGTTCTTTCTATCATTGTTTATGGTCCTGTGAGGTGCTGAGTATTGGACGCATATATTAGCGGACATCCGGAAAGCGTTGGGCACCTCAATCCAGAAGGACCCTGGTGCGCGAACAAAAGTACGCGTGTGCGCAGATTTATAAAATCCGCCCCACCCTGTTTTCCTGACTATTTTGGTAGTATAGGGATGAGGAGATCAGGCTAGAGGATTTTTGCACAATGTTTTAGAAAGGTATGGGTTACTGGGGGTGTACAGTGCTGCTTACCACCCATATTAGGAAGCAAGAAAGGATTCTTGTTTTGCTGTGGCACATTTGTGTATATATTGGGAGGAAGGAGGGGATTCAGGGTCACAGCCTAATATTTTTCTTAAAGTTACCTGGCTATATATTGAATATAGCCGGTAGGTTTAAAGTTTTCTGGAACAACTTACTCAGATAACTAACTGAGTGTATTCATAACAAGTTATCTGGCTAGCTTTAGATAGATAGCGTCTCCACTTGCTGGCTTACTTAATATGGACCTCCATGAAACTAACAGTGTAGATACAAAATAAATGTAATAAAGTATTTTATTTTTTTCAGTTAACACACTACTAAGCTATGGAATTTGGTAACAAAGGATATAATCAAGGCCAATAATATAGCTGGTTTTGCAGAAGATATGGTCAGGTTTCTGGAGGACTGTGCATAATCAACTTTATCCAGGTGGTCTTGGAGAATATAACATCTTTCTGCTGGGAACTGGTAGTGAACAACAGTGAATGGATCTGACACTTAGAGACTGTTGCATAAGTCTTCCAAGTGACCCATATTGGCCATTATTGGAGACAGATGCTGGGCTCCGTGGGTCATTAGTCTGATCCAGTATAACATTTCTGATGATCTCAAGTTCTTATATTAGAGCCTCTTCAGATAATCTTCCCAGTTCATACTATAAAGAATCATGCTTTACCTCAAAACATAGGAAGGTCTCAGTAAGCAAGGATATCCCACAGACTTGGTAAATTCAAGAGCATCCTCCTAGATAGGTGAAAAAGCATATACATGTTATACATTCCTTACATTCCTATATGCCTGTATTCTAAAACATTCCTCAATTGTACCCGATGAGTAATGGAGATTAGTTTTTGTTCTTAATTTTCTTGACTGAAAACAGCAATTTGGCTATTTCAAATAAAGTAGTATGGTTGTCGGGTTAATCCACGTGAATGCGTGAAAATAAAGGTCAGCAAAATATAAGGTGAAACCTTTTTCTTGGACTAACATAATACATTTCTTGACTAGCTTTCAAAAGCTATACTTCCTTCATCAGATCAAATTTTGTATTGGCTTGATGAAAAAGAGTATAGCTCCTGAAAGCTAGTCAAGAAATGTATTACATTAGTCCAATAAAAATGGATCAACTTATATTGTTTTTGTTGACCTTTATTTCCAAACTTTTTCAAAGAATCTTAAGACCAATAATGATGTAATTACACTTACAGTGATTTCCTGCTGCTGAAGTTGTTCTCTGTCACAAAGACACCCTCTTCTCCTGACTGACTTAAATGGTAATTGATGTGAGCAAGTGATTTAGAGGTAAAAGATTTCAAATCCTTGTCCCAGTCCATTGATCCATCCAGTTCCTCCCACCTTTACAGCTAGCTTACTCATTGTTTGATTTTCTCAAATGTCTGACTTGTCTAAGAGGCCTAAATGTCTGTCTAAATGAGCTTGCAAATTTCTTACATGGAGCAATCAGAGTATAACCAACATGCCTGTCACTTTTTCATACAGAAAAAGCGATCCATGGGCAAAGTAATTTTAATTAGATTTTACTAATGAGTTTGTCTATTTACATCTTCACCTTTTTCATCTAGCATCTTTATCCTTTTTTATTTTCGGAACAACTTTCTTGTCTTACTATCAGTGAGACTGAAGATTTCACAAATGGGTTAAAACAAAGCAAACTGCTGAAAATACAGATGCATTGGGATACCCTGTTTTCATCTTTTTATTTCACACAAATGTATTTTTTTCACATATAAATACTTTATTTAACTGTCATCTTGACTGCACGCTAGGTTAGTGATTACTGTACCATGATGCAGGATTTTGTATCAGGAACATTGCAATATACTGGCTTTGTATAGTAACCCAGTTAACATTCTCCACGATCTTGGGGTTTATGATTTTTCCATGGCTCACCTTGCATGATGAAGTTGTAGGTGGATAAACCTCTGGTTTAAAAATGATTTCCCCAGGGAGCAGCTAAATGTAACATCCTAAATTCACAAGGCAGGCAAAAAAGGGGCAGTTCTAGGGGTGTTCTTGGGAGGACTTATGACTTCAGAAGTTAGCACTGATTTTCGATACTAACTGGCTGAATTTAGGTGAGTCACCCAAGCCACACAAATGGCAGTCCTATATCTATAATATCTCTCTCTCTCTCGCACATACATATATTAAATTTTGGCCCACTAGATTTTAGTGAATTTACAGCTGAAATAGCAAGTAAGATTTGAGTGAAAAATGCCCTAAAGATAATTGGATAAAATTAGCCAGTTGTCCACTCCATGGCTCTTTGAAAAGTGACTCCATAGTAATACTGAATTCTAGTCTGAATTATTTTTCCCACAGATTTGTTTTCTTTGGTATTATGCTTGGCCAGTGAGATCACATACATATTTTTCCTATCTTCTTTTTTGATCTTTTCTTATACTTCATACCATAGAGTTAACAGCCTTCCAGGGGGCCTGAGCCACATTCAGCTCGTCCAGAACAGCTGAGAAAATGGAACGATCTTCTGCCCGGTCAATCTGCAGAGGATTTGTACCCAAGATCTTCACACCATTCTTGTACAAGGGTACTGCCAAGTTATTGGGAATCTGCCCACCAACAGAAATGATGCAGCCGCCGCAGTGCTAGATAGAAGGAAAAGAGTTTTCAGGAAAGGAAGGAGAATAGGACTGTTGCGACAGTCTCAAGGTCCTGGTATGAATAAACCTTGTACTGGTTAAAAAGCCAGGGTATTTACTGAAGGCCTACAAAACATTTTAATTCCAAACGATTTGAATCCAACTTCCAAACTCATTCCACACATATTCTTAGAATGTTGAGTCACTTACTTATCATTTACTTGTTCGCTATGATTGCTGAGATTGAGCAGATATATTTTCAGGTCAGGAATTAGGTTTGGGATACCTTATAGAGGTTGGCTAGGGGAAGGTAAGCTCAATGTCAGATTTGGCTATGTTTTTCAGATTAGATAGAAAGTTTATGTAACTTAATTTATAAAATAATTGACCTTATAATATACAGTAATTGACTAGATGTAATAAAACTTTTGCACCAATAATGATCTAATTAAAATTTAATTTATAGGTAATATTGTGTCTTCTTTCATATTACAAATACATCGTCCTTTAACGTTTATTATTCATTAGTCTTAAGGTTGTTCCTATAAAGCACATATGCTCCAAACAAAGAGTCATCTTGAGTGCTGCAGTACAGCTGCTGAAAGAAATTAAACTCAACACACACACACACACACACACGAGGTTTTAAAACAGGGAATATTTTTCTCGTTCCTATTTTTTTCTTTTTACCTCTTGTTGTGAGATATCCAGGATTCTCTCCAGTGACAGTTCCTCAAAGTACAGCTTGTCACATTCATCAAAGTCAGTGCTCACTGTCTCTGGGTTACAGTTTACCACTACTGTCTTCTTACCGAGGTTACGCAAGGTGCGGATGCTGGAGACAGCACACCAATCAAACTCCACACTGCTGCCTGAGAGAGAGAGAGAACGGTTTGTTAAAGAATACAACTGAAGAATATGACTGGGAAAACTCATGGCTGTACCAGGCACCAGCAGTCATTCTAGCTAAGGAAGGAGACTGCATAGAATTAGATTTTTAAGGATAAATTAGTCAGGAATCAGATTGTACTATTTTATTTGGGCATGCAGATCACAGGTTTGACAAAATGCTACAAGATCTTCAGCATACAGATGGTGCACCTTATTTTGAGGTCACCTCTGAAAGGCAGCACCTCCTGCGGTGCAATCTTCCCATGATTATGCTGGGAAATGGATTCAATACTGGATTAGTGGGAAGACTGGACCATATTAAATCACCACCACCACTTCCAGCAGTACATGGTATTTTGGGAGAAATAGTTTCCGTTGTTCTCTGCAGGGACTCATTGTGATGTACCGAATTACACATAAGACACTGTTTATGAAATAAGAGGATGACATATGCAAGTAATGAAGGCCCCTGATAGTTTTAGGCTTAGCTAAGATTGTTGTAAACCAGTATGATTGAGCCAGAATACCAGTATATAAAAATAAATAAATACTGATCTATAACTTAAAAGTGATTATGATGGAAAATCTCACTTTTTCTTTCTTTGTGGTCAGTATGATTGCACTAATGTTCAATCAAGAAAATCCTTACAAGTTACTAGCATCATTCCTTTAATCTCTAGACATAACAGAATTTCTACACAAGTTTCAGTGTTTGCATGGACTTACATCAACACGCAGCATTAAACGTAAGTCTAGAAACTCCATAAAAAGTGTTAGTCTAATAAGCCAAAATAGAACAAATGACCCTGGTCTTTTGCAACTTCTTCCTCTGAATTAACTTTTCAGGGAAATGCCCTCCCCCACTCCAAAGCTGAATTCATCCTGCCTGAATCTCTGACTTTGTAACCAGCAGAAGGAGGCAGTTTGTTGGAAAGCAGCAGAGGGTGACCGGCAAGGACAGGCACTCGTGTACCTGTAGGCAGACTGACAGGTATGACCAGAGGCCTAGATTCCACAAACAGCTGAGCCAATCCCACATGACAGGTTTTAAATACATTCCTGCCAATTTGTTGGGTGACTTAAGACTTCCAGGAGATGGTAATTACATTCTTGACCTGATGTTTTGCCTCCAAATGAAAGATGCTGGTGCTCACTTGAAAGGAAAAATCTCTGCAGATGGGATTAGGTAGGGAGAAACAAAGCACATACATTTGAAACTCCAATGTACATGCACATTTTTCTCTGCCAACCAAGTGACGCCCCCTGGAAACAGCTATATTTAGGATTAGATGTACTAAGCATTTCTCCCATAATCATAAAATGTAAAAAAAAAAAAACTTAAGCTCATCAGGACCCAAAATGGAAGACAACCTTTAGTACATGGGTCCTGTAGAAAGGGTAAATATCACTGTATATGAAATTACATGGTTATAGTTAGCTGCTCAGTGATGGAGCAATTTTCAAACAGGAGATTGGGCAAAAGCTGCCCTGAAATTGTAGCATTTTAGGACTGATATAATTGTATGCATCTCATTTATTCCCCCCATGGCATGTCTCTTTTTATTAATCTATCTAAAAGTACATGTGCTGTGAAAGCTCATGCATTCTACTTTTGACTCCTCTGGAAGGTGCAATTTCCAACTCCTTATTTATCTGGCTAAATCCCTTTGAAAATTATCCTCTGTGAGGGAGTAATCTTTTTTCAAGGGGACTTCTAGGAATGGCTTTTTACAAAACTGTCTGCCTGTTGCGTGAGTAAATTTTTGCACATTCGTTTCATGCACAGGTAAGTTTACCCAAACGAATGGAGGTGCTCATGAAGATGGAATGGTAGAGGGATTTGGGTTTACTTGCATACTTTGGGGGGGAAAAAAGGTACATACATTTTCAGTTCTACCCATTTTTGCGGGATTAACTTGTGCTGGTAGTTTTGGTGGGCTCATTTTCAAAATGGGCTTATGCATGCAAGTCCACGTTGAAAACTGGTCTACCTTATGCATACTTTGATGGCTTTCTTATGGGGGGCTGTTTGAAAATGACCCCCAGGATGTCAATTTTCAAAGCCATTTCTGCAGGTGAAATAGTACTTTACTCAGAGAAATGGCTGGTTATATAACTTCCTGCCCACCATCAGGCTGATGCAATGTTGGTGTGGGGAAAATGAGTACTCATGATTGAGCGTCTGCTCTCCCAACACATGCCAATCAACCTCTCCAGGGCACCCAATTTAATATTCAAATTGGCTGCTGCAGTAAAAAGGAGACACTAGGGGAAATTATGTACCCCTAGTGCCTCCTCGGCAGCGGATACCCAGGAGAGGTCAGCTGTCAGCTGGTTAGGAAAATGGATGCTAGTTAATTGAGTGTCCCTTTTCCTAACCTGACCACCAGCACATTTAAAAAAAACATTTTTTTTTAAAGGTTGTCCTCCTTTTTGTTCCTCTGACTTAATATCACCATGATATTAAGTTGGAGGAAGTACAGAAAAGCAGTATCTTCTACCTTTCTGTACACTTTTTTTGGGCTGCTCAAAAATTAATGCCTGCTCCGGGCAGGCGTTAATTTCTGAGGGTAAAAATGTACGCATCAGTATGAGGGGCATAAGGGGTTGTGAACGCGTGTCCAACCATGGGTTAACCAGTGCACTCAGCTGAGCACATTGTATCACATCAGCCTGAATGTGAGGTAAACTTCTCTGCTTGTGTACTGGGTGCATATAAGGTTACTTGGACTGAGCAGAAGCGTTCCCAGGAGCAGAGCTGGGAAGATATTAGGCTTACACGCATACTTTTGGTTTTTCAAAAGCATGCATGTAACTTTCCTTGAAATGTTCCTATGCACAGATTAGCAGGTGTAATTGCATGTGGGTAGCTTTGGTGGGATCATTTTCAAAGCACACATACACATGTAAGTTCACTTTGAAAACTTGTATAACTTAAGGATATGTTTGCCAACTGTCTTATGCAGGCTGTTAAAAAAAAAAAAAAATTACCCCCATATCCTTTATGTACCTTGCAATTTTCCAGCATAAAAGAGGCAAAAATAATCCCGATCCCATCCAACAATTGCCAATTTTTCCAGAATAGGGAGGAGGCTATAGCACTGGTCAGTGATTCAGAAGAAGCCTGGGGCATGAATTCAAGACTCACTTCTATCACTGCATACTAGAGATGTGAATTGTATTTCTGACGATTGAAAATATCATATGATATTTTCGAAGTCGTCAGAAATCGGGGGCTCCCCGAAACCAATAGGAAAACCCCACGAAATTGTTTGTGGGGTTCTCTTATCGTTTTGGGGGAGGGCGGGAAAAATGGCACACAAAAACAACCCCTAAACCCACCCCGACCCTTTAAAATGGCTCCCTTAGCTTCCCCCACCCTCCTGACCCCCCCCCAAAAAAGATTTTTTAAATTACCTGGTGGTCCAGTGGGGATCCCGGGTGGTCCAGCGGGATCCCGTTCCGAGAGCCAACAGCTCTCGGGCCGTCGGCTGTCACTAATAAAAATGGCGCCGATGGCCCTTTGCCCTTACCATGTGACAGGGTATCCGTGCCATTGGCCGGCCCCTGTCACATGGTAGGAGTAATGGACGGCCGGTGCCATCTTTATCCTTATCTGGCTTTTGGGAATGTTGTTTTAACTCCCTGTGCCTCTTGGATGAAGTTGAAAAGAAATTAAACTGCAATTGTTTAAGCTATTCTTTTGAAACTCCTAGAACCCCTGGGAGCAATTGTGTTCTAAGAGTGTTACAAATTACCTCATATCAAGGGAATGAGATGCATACCTTATGAGTCAATTGCATGATTTTATTGGTTAGTTCATACCAATAGATCAGATGGATTTAGTAGGTGTGAGACTGTTTGTGACTCATTTACATGGCTGTACCCAGCTAATTTATTTATTTATTTAACAGCTTTTCTATACCGGTATTCGTGTGAACATCATATCGGTTTAATATTACAAGATTGCTGCATAAAGTGTTTCAAAACAAATGAAATAAAGTTACTTTTTAAAATGATACAAGATAAATGGCCTACATTTGAAATGCTTTGCAACACACAGAGCATAGCTTTCTTATCTACACCAGCACAGTAACTGTAACCTTCTTCATATGTGCAAGGTGGGCATTAGTATTGATTAAAACAGGCCTGTAGCATCTGTTGAGACCTGCTATACAAAGTGATGTTTTTGAAACATTTTCATTAGTGATCTTTCATATACTGCCCCACTCATATGCCTTAAACCTAATCTAAAGGCAAGAAGATAGTTATTTGGGCTTCCTGGTCATGTACGTTTTTGGTATCTCTGCTGAGCTTGCGAATTAGAATGTCAGGAAAGTGACAATGGTGATAGTGGTCTGTAGGGTTATCAACATCTGCCTACTAAACTAAGGTTACAACTCGTCATAAATATGTGGCCAACCCTTTGTTCAGCCACTAAATAGCACTAGATTCCTGCCCATTTGTAATAACAGCTTAGTGGGATTTTCCATTCCTTTTCAGTCTCTCCAGTGAGGTTCACCGTGATTGGGAATCCTTAGGGCATAAGGTGGAGCTAGAGATATAAAGACTGTGGTCATTTTTAGTTAGCTCTTGAAGAGTAAGGAGCTATTTTTTCCAGGCCTACTAACCCAACTTGGTATTTTTCCTGAGTTCAGAGGAGATTTCTCATCAGTATACTCCCTGTCTGAAAGGGTCTGCCTCACTTTTGAAAGAGAGAGAGATTTTTGGAGATTTCAGTCAGGTTTTTTTTATATGTTTTTTCTCATTCTGGGGAACACCCTGTGCTCTTTGGAGAGGGGCAACCCCACCAATCCGGAGAGCAGGGCCTAGAGACCTGTGAGCTAGCCCTCTATTCCCTAGAGGAAGTAAGACCAGTGACAGCATTATCCAGCGTGGTATTTTTGGACTTCGAGCAATTTGGATTTTTCACTTTTTTTGTTAGAGTGGAGGTTGTTTTTTCCTGTGCTTCCTCAAAACTTGGAGTCAGGAGAGTGAGAACTTTAATCAAGGCTGGAAACACCAGACTTTTTCCCCCAGAGAAGTCACACAAAATTAAAAGACAGTGCGGAATGAAACATTAATGAAACATCAAGATCTGGAGACTGCCCACCGTACCTCTACCCCAAAGGGGCCAGGACACAGGCTGTGGGCAAAAGACAGAATGTTGGACTCCGATATAATATTTTCATGATTTGGGGTTCCCCCCTAGGATTTCCCTGTCTGACTAGGCTGTTTGTACCATGATGAGGAAACAGTGGCAAGCTCCCTCCCAGGAGCTAGACAGATGGACACGAACACCCCAGCAGAGAGACTATGTAAATAGTTCAAATGTCCAGTTTCATTTGTGGAAAGTATGTGGGACAGTGATCGATGTTTTGGAAATAATCAGTAAATTTTATTTGAACACCCAGTCTGTGTCCAGCCTGTCTGTCCCTGAGGAGAATGCAATGCCAGAGAAATGCACACACGTAAGGAGAAACACTCCATCACCTGGACCAAGAACTCCCTCCCTGGGATGTGCAGAGAGAAGGGGTAGGATGGAGAAAGTAGCCCCAACTAAAAAATACTTTTATGGTCCTAGGGGAAACAGCAAACCCCCCCCCCCCAAGCAAAGGGTTACTTATACCAGTGAAGCTATCATATTTAATAACTTTTGGTCACTACTATAGTGTCTACAATTTATCTTGCTGCAGAGTGAGGGAAGAGGCCCTGAAGCCTAAAACTTCAAAGACAGCAAGTAGTGCTGTAATCTTAAGGGTTACAACACAAGACCCAAATTATAATCCTGCATGCAATGTCTCTGGAGGGATAATAAAAAATAAGTGCCATCTAATTTACAATACCAATGTGATATGGTCCGCAGCCCAGCACCATCACACCATGATCATCAAATGTTATATCGTGCTCCTTTAAAAGAAAGAGAATACAATTAGGAGGCTTCTCAGCACCAAGATTTCACAGGCAGAAAAGTTTTCTGAACTTTAAAAAAAAAAAGAATGAAGCAGGTCTGTGGGAAATATTCTAGAGAGTGCCGCCAAACACTAATGCTAAAATATCAGTTAACAAATTCTGTCATGTTAAAGCATTACATTATTAATATAAAAGATGAAACAAAATGAGTTAATATAGATAGATATCCACAATGATGAAAAGAGAGGAAGATATTACAAACAGAGAAGGAGAATAGAAATAAGTATTCTGTATGGACTGACAGCTAATTACAACAGATGTTCTACAGTTTCCATAAAACTGGCATCATTTCCAAAATGTTTAGAAGTGTTACAATCACAGGTACAACACAGAAGACAGGGAGTGGGAAAGGGATGCTGAAGACTATGGCATACCTCTAGCAATTAAGCTGTGAAATTTGTTGCCAGAGGCTGGGCTGAAGGCATCTAGCAGAGCTGAATTTAAAAGGGTTTGGACAAGTTCCTGGAGGATAAGTCCACAAACAATTATTAGCCCGATGGGGAAAGATACCACTTATCACTGGGAGTGAACAACAAAGAATTGTATGTGCTCCTTGGGATGTGCTAGTGCTGAGTATTTTCCAATGACCCAGACTGGCCACTGTCACAGACAGGATCCTGGACCCAATGGATACTATGTCTGTCCCAGCATGGCACATCTTATTTTCCTAAGGATTCTATACCTCCAGTATTAAAAAGACTCACAGCCATTGAAACTATAAATAGAAATACAATATCAGCTGAAATTATTTATCATTTATCTGTTAGTTGCAAGGTCTACAGATGCTTTTAAAACTAGTAAAGAGCAAAGGAGGAGACACTGGGTTATTATATTGCATTATGGCATACTATATGCACACTGTATTACCTGCCCGTTGTAGGTGAGGTAGAGGTAATTAGTTACAGCAGGATATTCTGCAGCTAAAGTGTCAATCTATGGAGAAAATAAGTATTAATGATCAAGATCTGCATCTATTTTTAGCATTTCATCATCAATTCCTCACAATTTCATCAGTTCTCACTAGACCCAACAAAAGCAAAGCCTGTTTCCCTGTATAGGGAAGAGCCAAGAGACAGTCAAGCCAGAGCAGAAATTCAATCACTCTAGCTTCACTGTCAAGACAAAACTACAGTTCTGAGCCGCTTCACATGATCTAAGAAAGCTGCAGTGAGTGCTTTCCCCACACTCACTGCAGCTTGTAATGGAAATGCGCGTGAAAACGCTTGTAACATACTCAATGACTTCATTAGGATCAGTGCTGGCCCATTGAACAGGAAATGAATTCTAATGATGGGACATTTAATATAAAGGATTACTCTATAAAGAAGCAAGTTACTATTGAATTGGATGGCTACAGGACTCTTGCTAATCAAGGGCCTGGTTTACTAGGGCTTTTTCCCCATTCTGTGTCTATGGGCAAACAGCGTAGTCAGCCAAGGCCCAAATGCCATTTGCTCATTTGATAGTTCAGCCTTTATGATTTTTTATGCCCTGTATAACTGACTTAGAAAAATAATTATATCTTCATGTAAGTCAAGCAAACATAGATCTTTTTATTTTGTTTAGAAACCTTCCTTTCTCCTGTTTTTCTATAGATTTTGTTAGTACTCTTTCGGCTTAGAATCCCTTTTACACTATGATGTTTTCCCAGAGGATGTTCTAATAGAAGGGGGTCCTGATGTGAGATGGAACGAAGGTAAACTCAGGAGTAACGTAAGAGAGTATTTCTTCACCGAAAGAGGGGGGTGGATGCATGGCACAGCCTTCCAATGGAGATGGCTCAGTGTAACAATGATACTGAAACTTAAAACGACTTGGGACACAGCCTCCGTAACTGTTGGAAAGCACAGATGAAGCGGGGGAGTAGGTAAGGACCAGACTAGAAGAATCTGGAGGGCGTCATCTGCTATCAGTTTCTGTGTTTTGATGTTTAAATCTCACTCGGGCACCAAATTTACTGAGATCTCAGACGAAAGCTACTAACCCAAAATGCCAGACTTCAAATCATCACTCCCCATAAAACGTTATGAGGGAGATTTTCAAAGGGATTTCTGTAGAAATGGACTTTTTATAAACTGCCCACCCGACAGGCAGGTAAATCTGCACACGTATGTCATGTGCATGTGCAAGCTTACTCTGACTGAGCAGAGGCGTTCCCGGGACAGATTTGGGGAGGGATTTGCACTATTTTAAAAAGTATGCACATACATTTTCACAGGAACTTTGTGAGGAAGATTTAGCAGGGGTAACTTGTGCAGGTAGATTTTAGTGGGAAACTTTTCAAAGTGGCTCATGCATGTAAGTCCACTTTGAAAAATCGGTGAAAGTTCTAGGCATATTTGCCAGCTACATACGCACAATGTTACAAAATTACCCTCCCTAGTGCTACTGACCTCAAAACTAATCCTAGTCACTAGGAATATACTTTCATTTGCATATAACATGAAAATATCAATATGTATTTATTTATTTATTTGTTATAGCGTTTGTGTCATTTTCATCCGAAACAGCATTAAGTCCCATAAATGAAATTTTGTTATATTATTTGCCTTGTTTCATTTACCTTTATATAAAAATAAATTACTGTTGGGTCCATGTCCTCCCCCACAACACCACCATCACCCAATATGTGTAAATCAAGTGGCTCCAGGCCTCCCGTCACCCCCCCCCCCCCCCCCCAAGAATTCCTCAAGGCTCCTCAGACTGAGGGCCCAATGCAATACAGTGCGCTCAGCCAAGCGCACTGTATAACCTGTACTCCGATGCAGGTTAAATAGGCACTAATCCACCCCCTAATGCAATAGTGGGATTAGCGCCTATTTAATAGGGATGTGAATCGTTTTAGGACGATTAAAATTATCGTCCGATAATTTTAATATCGTCTTAAACCGTTATGGAACACAATACAATAGAGATTCTAACGATTTATCATTATAAATCGTTAGAATCGTGAGCCGGCACACTAAAACCCCCTAAAACCCACCCCCGACCCTTTAAATTAAATCCCCCACCCTCCCGAACCCCCCCCCCCAAATGACTTAAATAACCTGCGGGTCCAGCGGCGGTCCGGAACGGCAGCGGTCCGGAACGGGCTCCTGCTACTGAATCTTGTTGTCTTCGGCCGGCGCCATTTTCCAAAATGGCGCCGAAAAATGGCGGCGGCCATAGACGAACACGATTGGACGGCAGGAGGTCCTTCCGGACCCCCGCTGGACTTTTGGCAAGTCTTGTGGGGGTCAGGAGGCCCCCCCCAAGCTGGCCAAAAGTTCCTGGAGGTCCAGCGGGGGTCAGGGAGCGATTTCCCGCCGCGAATCGTTTTCGTACGGAAAATGGCGCCGGCAGGAGATCGACTGCAGGAGGTCGTTCAGCGAGGGTTCCAGCGCCTCGCTGAACGACCTCCTGCAGTCGATCTCCTGCCGGCGCCATTTTCCGTACGAAAACGATTCGCGGCGGGAAATCGCTCCCTGACCCCCGCTGGACCTCCAGGAACTTTTGGCCAGCTTGGGGGGGGCCTCCTGACCCCCACAAAACTTGCCAAAAGTCCAGCGGGGGTCCGGAAGGACCTCCTGCCGTCCAATCGTGTTCGTCTATGGCCGCCGCCATTTTTCGGCGCCATTTTGGAAAATGGCGCCGGCCGAAGACAACAAGATTCAGTAGCAGGAGCCCGTTCCGGACCGCTGCCGTTCCGGACCGCCGCTGGACCCGCAGGTTATTTAAGTCATTTGGGGGGGGGGTTCGGGAGGGTGGGGGATTTAATTTAAAGGGTCGGGGTGGGTTTTAGGGGGTTTTAATGTGCCGGTTTTGCGATTTTACGTTTTTTCGATTTTTTACGATTTTTCACGATTTTTCACGATATTTTACCCCCCCCAAACGGCAACAATACGATTCCCTCCCCCTCCCAGCCGAAATCGATCGTTAAGACGATCGAGGACACGATTCACATCTCTTCTATTTAACCCATGTCGGACACGGAGTGAATGTAATAGCGCTCATCACATGCAAATGCATGTGAATGAGCCTATTACTCATTCACTCAGCATGCAAAAAAATCAATGTGTGTCTCAGAAGCACATTTATCGCTCAGCTATTAACGCCAGTCTGGAGCAGGCGTTAATAGCTGAGCGCAGGTAAAAGAAGCACAGAAAAGCAGAAAAAATTGCTTTTCTGTACTTCTTTTTATAAATAAAAAATAAATTGAAAAATAACTTGGCAGACCGCAGAGTTATGAACACCGACACCAGTAAACTCAGCCTCCGTTTTCACTACTGGCAGACGGCCGGTTATGAAAACCGACGCCGAGTTTACCGGCGTCGTTCTTCATACCCGGCAGTTGCAGCGGGGTAGCTTTAGCAAGGAGGCGCTAAGGTCACACAAGCAACCTTAGCGCCTCCTCGCTAGCGTGACCCCCTAATTTGAGTGCTGCATGGCGTCCCTCCCCTTGCGGGCGCCATGCGCACATTAGGAAAGAAGGTGCTGACTTTTCAGCGCCCGCTTTCCGCGCTTTATATTGCATTGGCTCCTGAGCCAGCAGGACGATTCCCACTTAGCTGCCAGCTCGGCTGCTAACTACGCTGGCAGTTTAGTTTGTTTATGAGACTCCTATGTGGGGGCCATATCAAAAGCTTTGAAATCCAAGAAAACCACATCCAGATCACAGCTCACACCCTCGATCTAATCCTTTAGTTATCCAAATAAAGAAACTGATCAGATTTGTTTGACCACATCTCTCTCTCTAGTAAAACTATGCTTCTTTTGGATTCTGTAATCTGCTAGACTGAAAAGGTCACTATCATTTCCTGCAGAAGAGTCTCCATTAATTCTCCCACCACCAAACTAAGGCTGTAGTTTTCGAATGACAGGTTGTTTTTTTTTGGGTGGGGAGGGGGGTTTGCCCTGTTTCTGTTTTGTCTCTATTTCCCTTTTTATCCTCTTCCACATTTCTTTCTCCTTCATCCTCACTAATAAAAAAAATATGGCTTACCTGTTTAACCCAGGGCTTGATATTATTATTCAATCTGAGCTCTCGGGTCTGAGCTTCAGTCAGACCCAAGCATTTCCCAATCTGCCTGTCGGAGAAGCCGATCTGCTTAGCCCTCTGGAATGTTTCCGCTGAGAGAGATTCTCTAGGGTATCACAGGGAAAAAAACGAGAAGCTATAAAAAAAAAATAGGTACATGCCCGAGTGCTCTGTCCTCAGTGTTCTGGTATCTTCCTTATTCATCACTTCCATACCCCTCCCACTTGCCAAAATATACACACACACACAGTTTGAATCTTGTTATACAAACATTTCACATGGAAGGGAAACATCCTAAAATGTGTGGAATATATTGCTAGGTTAGGAATTTTCACTTGAGATCCCACTCCCTAAGCAGTGAATCTAATGCTATGTTGCATGTACTACTAGACAATCTAAAGATGTCTTAGATTTTGTAGACAGACTTGGTGTTTGTTCTTTTCCAGTGTACATATTGAATTTTTAAAAGTTAGACATACAGATCACTGATTGGATGCCTGGCTTGGTCAATATGAACATACATTCTGAATTATGGTCCCAGTTTAGTATTAAATAGAATTAGGCAATCTTTCCAGGTCCTTTGCTCAGTTAAACCCCTACAGTGAAAGAAGTGAGAGAAATAAAACACAGTGGCTGAATTTGAAAGCTTACTGCCAAGTGCTTCATCAGAATGGTTACTAATAGGATGTAATCACCAGCTGTAGGGACATTCATCTCTGCAATATCATGGCATGTTTGTGTTTCTAAGTGCAAGAAATTGAAAATAAAAACAGTGTAAGAAACTCCTAGGGCTTATGGTTATATTGGTAAAGGAAGTCATGAAACCCTTTTATGCTATGATGTTGCAGATATATTAAATCCTCATCAAACGGGGCCCTTTCATACCTATGAAATTTAAAGAAACAAGAGTTGTTAAAAAAAAAAAAAAGTGATCCACTGCTTCCACAGTGTTTTGTTTTTTTTAATTTGTTTTTCATTTCATCTGATGTTTATTTTGGTTTGTTTCATTTAATAAAATGAAATAAAAATGTAAAGCAAAAACTAAGGGAAACAATGGCCCTCCCCAAGCTGAAAAATCCATTTGCTACTACTCACCACCAGGCCTTCCCCAATCCCCTCACCTGCCCCAGAGTCCTCTTACCCCATCTGTGGCATCTCCCAAGGCAAAATTAGGCAGGGGCGATCCCCAGTTGCTCCTAACCCGCTGGGATTAGAGTCATTGTGTTGTACAACCATATGACGATAGGAGCCAGCAGAGCAGGAAGGATTGGGGATCGCTCCTGCTCCCTTTAGCCTTGGGAGATGCCACAGATGGGGTAAGAGGCCTCCGTAAAGGGTAGGGGGAGAGAGAAGGTTTGGGGGGGGGAGGGGTCAGGTTTGTTTTTTTTTAAGCCCTCGGCACTTGGGAGGTTTTTTTGTTTCTGAATGAAAAGGAAATGAAAAAAAAGGTTTTGGTAGGTGGGGGTTCATTTAGTTTTCTAATGAAATTAAACAAAACAAGGGTTTTTTTTTCATTGCGTTTTTCATTTCTTTAGGAAATGAATGGACATTCCTGGGAAGTATCAGGTGGGGTTTTTTTTCATATTTTGATTCTTTCCTAACTTTGGGAAAAGGCAGAATATCAAATGTCTCTAAATAAATAGGATGAAAGCTTATCTTCAATAACACATAATAAGCAGAAATTGGATAGATTTTCCTTAATAAGGAAGTTTTCACATGGAACTGAGGAGCGCGGCGGAAGGCCTGTAGCTTTGGAATTCCCAGGGCAAGCCACACACACAATCCTCTCATGCACCATCGACCCGCAAACAATACTAAGCCACATCACACCTCAAATACTGCCAGCATTTACACCAAAATTAAGTGACCTCTTGGCTAATAACTATTGGACAGGGATGACCCTCAGATCTGATTGTGTTACTTCTGAAATGAACCGGGAGCCAGTGATGTACTTTGTACCACCATTCGTTTCATGCGCGGTTTCTGACACATCTAAGCCTACCTGGTAATCTGCAATAGAAATTTATAGATGCAGTACTGCCAACCTAACTATCAAGTGATATTATTCCTGCTCTTTTTTTTGGTTTGTTTGTTTACTGCTACCCCATCCCAATACACTCTTCAGGACAGAGCATGTATCAGATTGTACTGGGAGAAAAGGGCGAGTCAGAACTGAGTCAGCACCTTACAATGACATAAAGGCAGGTAAATACTGCAAGAGATATCCCAAACAGATCCATCAGAAGTCCTTCAACTTACAGCCTAGTGCAGTGGAGTAGTATTCTGGTTTCTCTTCAGACCAAATAAACCAAAGTATTGTTCTCAGCCTCTTTCTGGCTGAAAGCCAAGTGCAGGGTCTGAACTATGAGCCGAGGACAGTCCGTGTTTGACTGGGAACCTATATAACGTGTGTGTGTGTAGGGGGAGGGGGAGGGGGGACTGTGGTTAACATCCTGCCACCCGACCCTAGTGGAGACACAATGATGTAAAGACTATTGCCAAAACAGAAGGATTAAACCTCCTTTACAAAACAAAAAAACGTATATTAGTACTTTATAGTGTAACCATGACTAATTATTTTAGTATAGTTGATTTTTTTGATCAAATATGTTAAAATTGTTTTAAAGGAGGCAATATGGAAAATGTGCTGATTTGTCTCTAATATACCACATCCCTTCTGCCAGAGAAGTAACCAATGCTCACACTTCCAGCATTCAAAGAAACAATGATAATCCTATGTGCCTGGAGGCAGGAAAGTGCCACCAAAAATGATACCTGCCTGTTTCTAAGAAAGGCTCTTGCACACTACTTTTTTGTTTGCCAGTCATTCATTTCTGTTCAGCTGGCAGACTTTCTAATCAGAGGAGTACATGAATTACAAAAATCCTGCTAGAAAGAAAGCTTAACTTCAGTAAAGGGTTTTTTTTTTTCCCATAATAGATTTATGCCATGCTCTCTCTCTTTCATACCCAATCTACTACTTTGCCTGTCTCTGTACTGTGAGTTTTTAGCATCCTCGTGTGGTAAGAATGTAGTTTTGCAAACTCAGGACACCAATAAGAAAAGAATAATATATTCTGTTGTCTTCAGGTCAAGTAAAGCAATATGATATGCAGCCCTGTTCTTCAATTTACTACTGTCTATTGCTGTTCACTTTATATGGTCACTACAATAAGTAAAGATTTCTGAGGAAAGTAGCAGTATTTTAAAGGGTGAAGATAAGATATACTGGTTTGGGAAGTCAGGCAGATGACCAAGAGATTCCCGAGCAGGAAAAAAAAATTGTAATATGTTTGGATTCTCTTGGAACAGTCAACAATTTTGTAAATTACAAAAAAAATGTTATTTTATCAACTATTGTAAATTGTAATCAAAATCTATTGTTTTCTGATCATCAAAGCTACTAAAAATACAGCAAGTCCTAATCGTATCAAAACCACCTCTAAACCTATCAAAATGACCCCTATATCATTGAAATGCAACAAACCTCTGACGTGGTTTTTGTTTTTGTTTTTTTTTTCTGTACATGTTTGTTGCACGTCAGAGATTTGTTGCATTTCAATGATATAGGGGTCATTTTGATAGGTTTAGAGGTGGTTTTGATACGATTAGGACATGCTGTATTTTTTAGTAGCTTTGATGATCAGAAAACAATAGATTTTGATTGCAATTTACATTAGTTGATAAAATAACATATTTTTTTTTGTAACTTACAAAATTGTTGACTGTTCTAAGAGAGTTGTTTCAGTTTTCCTTGTCTGATAGAACAGGTCTTCCAGCCTCTTTTGTATTAACCATATATTTGGATTCTACTGGAAAAATTTCAAGGAACCATATTCTGAAAAAAAGCAGCATGGAGTGGGGAGTAGCCTTGCGGTTAGAGAATCAGGCTATAAGCCAGGGTTCAAATTCCACTCTTTCTCCTTACAAGCTTGGGTAAGTCACTTTATTTTTCACTGCCTCAGGTACAAACTTAGGGCCTGCTTTATTAAGCATATTTCCCATAGACACAGAATGGGAGAAAAACCGTAGTGAATCAGGTCCTTGGATAATAAGCCCTCTGGGGCTATAAGGAAATACCCACAGTACCTGAATATAATCTACTTTGAAGTGCTGAAAAGCAAAATATAAATAAAAATCACTGTGAACTAATAAAATATCTTTATATTTCACCCCACTGATGAGTCCTAATTGGAATTAGTATGATATCTTTGGTTACAGATCTGATTTCACTCATTGTAATATTCTACTTCAAATATTGCTCTAGGGACTGGGTTGCTCAGTGGATTGGCGCTAGGTTAAAAACCTTTTCATCTCTGGTTCAGTGGTCTGAATTCAGCACAGCTTGGTACAGAAACCGAAAAATTATTGCCACGGCTCAGTAGCCAATGTGAAAAAAAATTGTTGATTTCCGTCCATTTCTCAGTGGCCAGAAGACCATACCACAAAAGCCACTACCAAATTCAGCAGCTCAAATATCTTAGAATGAAAATTACAGTGAATGGGCATGGCAAAGGAATTATGCTCCTCTATAAGGAGGTTCCTTTAGCACAGGGCTCGAGCACATTTGGTACAGCACTTTGGGAAGACTACACTGCTGCTGTTTGCTACCTGTCCTGTGGATTAATGGATATTTTCATGGTTTATGAACGAGTCAGTGACTTTCCTTGCTTATTTTAGTGGATTTTCATGTATACCTCTGGTCCAGAATGATCCAAGTCATTAATAAATAACTGCAATTAATTGCTTGGTTTTATGACCAGAGTAAGCAGATGACTTCATGAACACCAGGACATTATTTTGTCTGAGCCTGTTTGTATTTTACTTACATCCAATAGCATGTAGTGAACCATAGCTCTCATTCATTTTTAATGTTAATATAGGTACAATTGCTGCACAACTAGAGCCAAAAACGTTTATTAAGCGGTTTTTACAGCACTTTGCAAGAGGTACAACTAGGAGCTGCGGCACAGTACAAACTGATGCGCCTGACTTACTTTGTACTTTCCTTCAGTTGCTTCTCCACATCCAAAATGCCTTGCATCTTGTAGAGAAACCACTTGTCAATAGCTGTCAGTTTGTAAATATCATCTATGGGTACTTTGTCAGACAGAGCCTGCCACATGGGAAAGGAGAGAGAGAGGCTTCAGACAACATCTAATCATCAAGCCAAGTAAATTAACACTAGAATGCAGTCAATGGATTATTATTGGCATTTATTTACAGGGCATCAGAAGCTACAGCCCTGCAACTCAACACTCCTGCCTGACATAGCCTTAGTTCTTTAACATCCTGAAGAACCATTTGTCTCTTCAGCAGTTGGAGTGACAACACTAGGGATGAATTCTTAGAAGGCCAAAAACAAGCATTTTTTTATTTGTTTTGTACCATCCCTAATCTGTAGCTCCTAAAGCAGATAGCAGCATTATATATCTGAGGGCCATTATTATAAATAAAGGAAAGAACATCATTTGAGACATATGAACTATGTACCTTTTCTTCACTATCCATGACAGAAAGCCTAACTGCACCTCACTAATGAGTATTATATCTGACTTACCATCCACAGTGAAAGCAGTAAAGGCTTTTGACAAGATTGACCACCGTCATCCTATGAAACTTCTTGGAAGTGCTATGGCCTCTATAGTGGAATGCTACTAGACACCACTGGAAATCATTCCACTGTGTGCCATACAACTGGCAAAGCACTGACACAAAAATGATTGGCAATTTGTATTTGATGGCCCGTGAGATTTACTCTGAAGGGGAGCACGGGTTGTATTGTAGTAAACCATTCCTCTTATTTCAAAAGTCCAAGGTCACAGGTGACCTACAGTGTGACCGTAGCTAACTTAGGGACCAATTTACTAAGCTGCGATAATGTGTTTTCTCGCAGAAAACAGCATTTACTGTGTGGTAAAATGTGTCAGTGCTGCAAAAATAGAAATAACGTGCAGAATTTGCAAGATAAAAGATCCCTACTGGCAAGAGAATTGAACTGAAGCACTGGGGTAATCTACATGGAGCAGCAGTTACAGCCCAAAACAGCAGTGGTATGATTCCATCAAATCTTTGAGAAAACACGGGGTAGTCTGCATGCAGTAAGTGTTATAATCCTATAAGGCAGTAGTAGTACTTTGAAAGATTGGGTGAGAAACATGGGGGAAGTGGACGAATTGCTGTTGGACAGACTGGATGGGCCATACTGTTGGTGCACTAGTTTCTCTGCAGTATTTGTCACAGTAGATCATAACATCCTTTTTTCTCAACTAGCAAGAACCAGACTATATGGTAAGATGTTTACTTGGTTCAATTCCTTTCTGTCAGACATACAACAAACTGTACATTTTGCTGACCACACATCAATGCCCTGGATGTTAGATTGTAGGGTCCATCAAGGCTCCACACTACTTCCAGTACTCTTCAACATGTAACTCAAGACACTGGTCATGATGATTCATGCCTTTGACATAAAGCCTATATCTATGTGCATGATGTCCAACTCGTAGTACCAATGGACACAGATCCACAAAAAGCTATAAAGAAGCTTAGTATCTGTCTTGTAGCCATCCAAGAATGAACAAACTCCATCTGAATCCCAAAAAATAGAGATTCTTTGGTTACAAAGCAAACATAGACAAGTTCTGGACCTGAAAATCCAATTCGAAACCTACAAGCTCCTGTTAAAAACACAGGTCAAATGTGTCAAGAGTCATACTGGATTCAGAACTCACCTTGCTCCCACAAATTCAGTCATCAATAAATGGCTGACATTTTCAACTTAGAAATTTACGAAGGATATATCAGCTCATTGAGAAGACAAACCTACAGTGGCCAATGCCACAGCAATCACACAACTAGACTACTGCAATGCACTGTACAAGGGTCTAAACAGAGAAGGCCCTCCACAAACTCCAGATAATTCAAAACTCTGCTGCACAATTAATGGATGCATTAAAAAAAAGCACAACTGTATCACACCTGACCTACAAAAACTACAATGGTTACCAATACCACAGAACACAATTCAAAACATTGCTATTGATGTTCAAAGTTCTAGAGGAGATAGGCCTATATATCTGAGTGAAAGGCTATCTGTATACTTGCCTTCCAGATCATTAAGATCCTCACTTGGATCCTCAGTGTCAATTCCGACCTCAAAAACAATTATAAGATCAAACCCGAAACAAATCCTTCTTGGGAGCAGCACTTGCCCTCTAATTCCCTCCCAGTAGAGTTCCAAGAAATACATGATTACCGTCACTTCAGGAAACAAAAGCATGACTTTTCTGCCAGGCCTTTAATGCCAAAACTAAAGCACAAAGACTCTGAGGGACCTCAGGACTCTGCCTGACATCACCTTGAACACCTTCGACATTCTGCTTAAACGTGCTGCTACAAGCATTTTGCTACATGTTTATCTATTTTCAAAATTAAATCACTAGCATTTGCACTGTTTATGAAATTCAGTCAGTAGAACTTAGTCAGTATTCGTTGAGCACTTTTTTTTTACTGCTAAACTGAAATATTTAATCGGTGCTATAAACTGCTACTACCCATTGTAAAGCTGCAAATGGCCTTTTGCTCATCTGCTGCAATTCTAATGTACTATAAATCACTTTGGGTGAATTTCATATTCCAAATATAGGCAATAAATCTAAATAAATAAATAAATAAATTCATAAATAAATAAATTCATAAATAAATAGATAAATGAATAAGTCATGTGTGGCAGGGTACTACAGTACAGGTCCCTGTCCCCAAGAGCATATATTTGTGTGAGGCTTAGGCATGGACAATGAGTGCTATTGAATTGCTACACTGACTCCCGGTTGCATATTAAAAGAGAGGCAGTGACAATCTGTAGCTGTCTACTGCTACCAGAAAGGAAAAATAATAAAGGAAACCAGAAGAAGCTGTATGTGCAACCAGACTTGTTTCATTGCAGCAGTTGTGCTTCTTCAGAACCATATACTTCAGGGTAAGACTTAAGGAGCAAAGAGCCTCTGCCTCCCTTCCTGAGGCTGACATAAAGGTCCCATGTTATCTATTAACAGGAGACATCACATACCATTGTTTGTGATCTCTTTGTGTGTGTGAATGGTAGTATGTTTGTATATATCTTCTTTCCAGTTTCTATCCACTACAATGTAATAATAATAAGACTGTTACAATGTTTTATGGTTACAATGTAATAATAATAAGACACCGTAATCTTATTATTTTCCTTGTTAGCATGTAAACCGATGTGATATACCCCAATGAATGTCGGTATAAAAAAGCAAATAAATAAATATCTTTGTGGCCATAAAATTTATTGTTTAAATGTGCTTTATGTAATACACTGACATGTAATGTGGTTTTGATCACGTACACTAATGATGTGATACAGTCATAGGAAATGAAGATTTGACATAGACATAAATAACTTTTTGTATTGTGTAATACAATTTTTGCCCACATTTTGAGCTTGTATTAGGTTGTAGCCTAGAGTTATTTGTTAAAATGCAGATATGCTGTAATACACTGTTCCATATTTGATTGTTTTAAATTGAATATAACAGGTAGTGCTCACTTATTTTAACATGGATAACTTCTGAATAAAATTGGTTTTATTATCTTCACATTACTGCATTATTCCCTTTTTGGGGTTTCTCTAGTGTGTGTATATATATATATATATATATATATATATATATATATTAAAGTGTACATTTTTCTGTTTTTTTTCTCTTTTTGGTGTGTACACTCACTAGACTGGAAAGGTGACTGGGAACAGTATAATACTGTTGTGGGCAACTGTGTAAAGTTACTCTAAGGGTTTGGGGGGTATAAATTGGTATCCGTCACAAGGTATAGCCCAAGCGACCATTTTCTTTATTGTTCTTAATGATCTATATTGGGTATACCTTACTTCATTTTTTGTTATTGCTCCTCTATTAGAATAAGTTTGCCTCTGTTTCTGCCTTATCAATACTGCATCTATTGTGTTATTCCAAGGTTTCAGTAAAATCATTAAGTGTTTACAGTGGAGTGGTGTTTTTCTTTACTGTACCCCGTTCCTAGGTCTGGGGTGCAAATTACAGGAACCCAGAGAAAAAGAGTATCAGGGCACTAGGATTATCTCTCCCAGAATCGCTAATGTAACCCGCAACCCCCCACTCTGTCCCCTCACACCCCGAGTGTAAGTGGGGTTATTCTGCTTCTGCAGCCCTCTCCCTAGGCACTAAGTAAGCATACATTGAAAGGGGTGCTTCAAATGTTTTTAAAATTTTTTGAGGGGGTTTGGAGGGGAGAGGATATTCAGGTACTTTGCCCAATTAAGTTGGAGTTTTTTAGGGGGGTCGCGGTGAAGGATCAGGCCTGCAGGCCTATAATGTTGTTTTCTTTTTTGTTGTTGTTTTTTTTTAGTTTTAAGTATTATTTTACAGCCAGTTAAGTTAGAAGTTATCCAGGTATATCTACCCGGATAATGTTAAAACCTAACCAGCTATATTAAAAAAACAGCCGGCTAAGTACCTGATTCACTAAGGGGTAGATTTTCTAAAAGTGCGCCTGCGCGTACTTTTGTTCGCGAACCAGACGCAAACAAAAGTACGCCGGATTTTATAAGATACGTGCGTAGCCGCGCGTATCTTATAAAATCCGAGGTCGGCGCGCGCAAGGGGGTGCACATTTGTTCAACTTGCGCACGCCGAGCCCTGCGTGCGCTGCCCGTTCCCTCCGAAGCCGCTCCACCCCCCCCCGCACCTTCCCCTCCCTTCCTCTCCCTAACCTACCCTCCCCCCCCGGCCCTATCTAACCCCCCCCACCAGTGTTTTAAAAGTTACGCCTGCCAGAAGGCGTAACGGCCCGGGACCCGTTTCGAAGGCCTCGGCCACGCCCCCGAAATGCCCCCAAGCTGGAACCACGCCCCCTGGAATGCCCCAAATGTCGCATCGGGCCTGACACGCCACCCCCGACCCCCCCCCCCCCCCCCCCCCGGGAAAGCAAAATAGGCTCGGCGCGCATAGGGGGGTTTTGAAGGGTTACGCACATAACTTAACCCTTTTAAAATTTACCTCTAAGGGTTTTCCCCATAGGCACAGAATGGGAGAAAAAGCCTTAGTGAATCAGGCAGTAGGTTTGAAAGATATCTGGGTATATACACCCCCGCTATATTTAGGCATGTATATTCAGTGGAATGTTTATCCTGCTGAATATTCCTGACTACTTGTCTGGCTAACTTTAGCTGGATAAGTTGTGCATTCACCTTCTTTTCTGAATATTGCCCTCAACATGTTAGACAATGGTTTAAGTTCAGCCTAACATATTCATTCAATTAACATACTGAGCCTCTGCAGCTGCTACTTTCTTTCTTTCTTGTTCTGCCTCCTGTCAGTCCCACTCCTCTATAGATTACCTCCTTTCCCTCTTTTTTGTCTTGAGTCTAATCAGAAAACAAATTGCCATCATAACAAGTTTTACAATATTTCCCTTTATGGTACATCCTATATAAAGGTATGCACAGACCATGGAGGTACAGCACAATACACTATTATTCATGTACCTATGTATGTTTCATTGATGTTACTATATTACTCTGTGAGTAGTTATCAGTCTTGGGTCCTATTTACTAGAAGTCAAAACACATAAGACACGTTTCCTCCACAAAAAAAAAAAATCTAAAAATGTTCTCTATGGTTCAAGAGCTAAAAATGCCAGAAAACCACTAAAATCACGGAGGATTTATTAATGGTAGGTATGAGACCACTAAACAGGCACTCAGCACAGATAGACACTGAGAGAGATGGGACGACAGACACTCAGTAGAGAGAGCATTATACTCAATGACATTAACAGGCAATATGACCACAGTCCCCTTCCCTTCATTACAGTACCTTGGCCATTGAGTAGACACGAGTACTGGAGGGCTCGGCCATTTCCTTCTTCAGATCTAAATCATCTGGCCATTCTTTATTCAATGGTAAGCGTGCCGTGAAGCCATCTACAGATGGGTGGCACATTCGTAGGGCCTTCTGGAAGCTCTCCTCAAATGTGCGCCCAATAGCCATAACCTGAAAAAAGGCAGTTTGGGGAGAATAAAACACAACATAGAAACTCTCTGTACTTGTCCCAAGCTCACTTGAATTCTGATACCAACCTTTTCTCCATTGTATGTGTCCACCACTCTTTCTGTAGAGATAATTCCTTAGATTACTCATGAGTCTCCCCCTCTCAACCTCATCCCAGGCCAACCTCCTGTGCATTTATTACTTGGAGATATTTAAATGACTCTATCATGTATCTCCATTCCTACAAGGTATACACATTTACATCTTAAGTCTGCCCCATATGCTTTATGATGAAGATCATTGTACATTTTACTAGCTGCCCTTTGGACTGACTATATTCAGTTTGGATTCTTTTGAAGCTGCTATCATCAGAACTGTACACAGTATACCAAATGAGTTCTCACCAGAGACTTATACAGAGGTACTATCTGCTCCATTTTTCTCCTGACCACTCCTCTCCCTAATAGGGTTGCCAACTGGCTCCTGATTTTCAGGACAAGCTGATCCAGTCCTGGTTTTACCCCATTGCCTGCATGGAGTTGTAGTCATGTTTTTCTAGGGAAATCATTAGGAAGACAAGAACTACAAGTCCATGCCAGCAGTGGGAGTAAAGCCAGGACTAGATGAACCTCTCCTGAAAATCTGGAGCCAGTTGGCAACCCCACTCCCTATGCACACAAGCTTTTGCCATCACCTTATCCACTTGTTTTGCCACCTTAAGATCATCAGGCAAGATCATCCCCTGATCCACTTCTGTTTTTGTGAACAGAAGGACTTCAACTCCTCAACTGTTATTGCAACCCAAATGCATGACTGCATTTTTTAGCATTAAATCTTAGCTGGCAAACTCTAGACCATTCCTTAAGCTTCACAAGACACCTCCTCCTCATGATCTCCACATGGCTGCAGTATTCCTGTGATTCTTATTTTTTGTAAAATAACTAACAATAGGTAAAGAGGGAAAAGAACCCACAGCCTAATGCCCAGCAGTTATCTCCTGCTCCTTTGGGATTCCAGCTCAACTGGACCCAGTCTTTTTTTGGGGCTATGGTGCGATGAGCTTCCATGTTGGGGTTTTTTCCTACCTTTAGCACTCTCCTCCCTCCCTTCTAGTCCAATCATTACTATGACAGTACTCAGTCACAGGCCAGAGACTGTGGTTCCCTTCACAACCCAGTGCATATGAATCCCGAGTCTTGTCATTGTGAGCTGGCTGGAAAGCTCATCCTCTTCCACAGCATCCTTGGCCCCAGCAGGTCCAAGGACAGGAAGCTATTTTGGGGGAATTAGCCCATACACTTGCAATTTTTATTTTCCCAGAAAATGTTTATTTATTTATTTATTTATTTATTTAAGGTTTTTATATACCGGCATTCATGATAAAATCACATCATGCTGGTTTACATTAAAATGTTGAAACTATTACTCTTTAAACCTACCTCAAATGACATCTAGCTATGACATGATCACAGACCTATGGAAGCCAGTTGATGGTGCTGCCATGTAGGAGATGTGGGTCTGGAGACTATCATATTTATTAATCCTTGTGTCATGGATGCCAGGAATATTGTTTACGTATTACATCAATGGGGTTAGGGATCAAATTAGAATGGTACAGGCCAATATGCCATAGTAGTACTTTTCGTATGCCACTCAAGTCAAAGAAAGGAGAAGAATGAGCAGTGGAGAATCCCCAATCTTCCTTACCCTTCTGCTCCAGCCTGCAGCAACAGCAGTAACAATAGCAATGGTCCTTTTTTCCTTCCTATACAACCTCCCTATCCCCCCCCCCCCCCCGATACTAGCTCTGACCCTGTTATTTTTCCTACTACTCTCCAGCAAATACCTAATCCTAGAACCACTCTTCCTTTCACCCTGCACCAGCACCATTCTTACCCCTCCTCCAGCCGCAATGAAAGAACACATGGAGTACATGTTGTTCATTCCTGCAGTGGCTCCTCCCATGTCCCCATGCACTTCCTGTCTAGAAAATACTTGCATAGGACCAGGGGAGGAGCCACTGCAAGATAAGCAGCACATGCTCACTGAGTCCCCAGCCAATTGCTAGCATCCTGCCTCACATTCACTGCTATGACCCATTGGAAGAGAAGCATATGAGGAAGGTAAGGGAGCAGGAGAAGAGGGGAATGAATAGAACTCGGGGGTGATAAAGGACAGAGACAGGCCTGGATTTATGCACAGGAACCCGAGGCATGTGCCTAAGGTGGCAAAAATATGGGGATGGCAGCCACAGCACATAGACCAAATGTTTTGCTGTCTTGAGTGTCATCCATTCTGCTGCTTCCTGCAGCCGTGGGGATAAAGGCCAAAAAGCAGCTGACACCCACCTCATGTGGCCAGTTGGGGCCAAATAAGAGCCATTGCTGCTCCCTTCATTTCCATGGCATGGCAGTGATCAATTGGCCTCCCTAAGATAATGATATCCTCTCTTACAACAATGACCAACAAGCAGTTGTGGGAATGCCAAGCAAGTACACTGATCAAGGGGAGTCTTTGCAGTTTCCATATTGTATGAGGGTCACAGACCACCTCCAGTGCAACTGCATTGGATAGCACCCCAGCATGAGTGCCACTGCTGCTGATTCAGCACTCCTAGCTGCCATAGAACTGCCACCACTGCCTCCCCTTAAGGCAGTCTATGAGGAGAAATAACCACTGCTCTCCTCCTCACTATGCAGCCCAAAAGTGGGAGCTGAAGAAGAGAGCATCTCCCCTTCTCTTCTCCATGTAACCAATGGGAATGGAAAGCCACTGCTCGGTTCCCCTCCTGCTGTTGCTGAGGGAAAGGAACATCGGGAATTGGGATGGAGAGAAATTGAAATGGAAAGTCAGTGATGAGGGAAAAAAGATAGAATTGGAGGGAGGTACTTAAGGGATCAGATTTGAGCTGGGGTAACAAGATAGAGAATGGAATTGGAGGTAGGAATCTGAAGTCTGGGTGATGTTAAGGATCAGATCTGTGGTGAGGTGGCAGAGAATGGAATCTGAATCTGTCAGAAGTTAGGAGACTGGATCTGAGATTGGGGGGAAAGGGGGGGGGGGAACAGTGTAGAACTGACTATCTAGTAATGCCATAATACATCACTGGACAGAAGCAGGAATAGGGTAAGGTGGGAAGGCTAAAATGGAGGGATACATGAAGGGAACAAGAGAACCCTGAAAGGAAGAAGAGAGAAGACAGGAAGATGTAAAAGAAGGGGAAGAAAGAATGATGAAGGGAAGAGATGAAAGAGTGAAAGACAGATCAACATGTGCAGCATTGGAAAAATGATAGAGAAGGGAGAGAGGGGCATAACTATTGGAGGACCAGAAAACAGAAAGAGCACTCCCACTTTTTCCACTTAGAGGCCAATATTCAGTAAGCCAGTTAGTGGACAAGTTATCCAGCTAAAGCTTGCCAGATAACTTGTCCCGTATATTATAGCTGGATGATTTTATCCCTAACCAGCCAGCATTTGAATATGGCTGGTTAGGCCTAAAGTTATCTGGCCTTGTGTGGCTGGATAGCCACTCACTGGATTTCTTCAAAAGATATCCAGTTAAGTGGCGATCCTGTTAAAAAAAACGCCATAAAACATTGTGGGCCTCCTGGCCTAATTCCCCACCACCACAAAAGTCCAACCCCCCCAACCCCTTGGGTCAGGAGGCCCCCCCAAGCTGGCCAAAAGTTCCTTTTGGGCCCAACGAGGGTCCGGGAGCGAACCCGAGGGGAATCACGTGATGTCGGCGCCACGTCGGAGTGACGCCGACGTCACGACGTCACGTGATTCCCCTCGGGTTCGCTCCCGGACCCCTCGTTGGGCCCAAAAGGCACTTTTGGCCAGCTTGGGGGGGTCAGGAGGCCCCCCCAAGCTGGCCAAAAGTGCCGTTTGGGTCCAACGAGGGGTCCGGGAGCGGAACCGCGATGGACCACGTGACGTCGGTGTCACGTCGGAGTGACACGGACGTCACGTGATTCCCCGCGCGTCCGCTCCCGGACTCTCACGGAACTTTTGGCCAGCTTGGGGAGTTTTGGTAAGTCGGGGGGGGGGGGATTAAGGAGGGTGAGGGGTTTAAATTTTTATTTAGATCAACAATCGCGATTTCCAACGTATTCAGCTATGTTGAATAAGTTGGAAATCCGATCGTTTACGCCTCATCACTTTTTTAAGTTAAAAAAAAAAAAAAAGTTGCGTTTTACATTTAAGTTCAAAACGAATGCACACCCCTAGTGTTTGGGAACAGCTTTATCAGGTTTGATATCTGTTTGAGTTTATTACATAGCTTGGTGGTAAGATATGTGAGGGAGGAAAGAAAATTAAATACAGGAATTTATCAGTTTACTTGCACTGGATGGTAGAAAACCAAAGAGGAAGAATCAAAAAATGACTTGGAGATGGAGCAATATATTATCAGCAATCAAGTTTCTACAGCTAGGGTGTGTCTCCTTAGTGTGAAGGGGAGTCCAAGACGTCACTAATATTTCCCTTGTAATTTGGATATTTAGTGGTTGCAGGAGAGATTTTGTATTTTTTATTCCTCCCTATCTGATAACCCCACCTTTTTTGGGGGTATGATAACTGGGGTATATATTGCCCAGGAGCAAGCTCAGAAATTTAGAGGGAAGGAGGCAGCCAGAGATTCCTAAAGGGTCTTGAGCAGTGGGAAGTAGAAGTGGAGCATGGAGTGGAGAGCCAGTGATCCATGCAGGATCTCAACTAGCTGCCAAATTTTAAATCGGCCACCCGTGCAAATATCGTCATGTACGTGCTTGGCTAGGCCCTGCGCTCATTTTCAAAAAGACCCAGCCATGCGTGTAAGTGACAATACACGCATAATTGCTGGGCCCTGAAAAGGGGGCGGGCTGGAGGCCAGCCAGAACAGCGGCATTAGCTGTTGCCCCAAGGAAACACGCGCCGGCAGTCAGCCAGCAGCGCAAGCTACTTCTGCTCCAGGGGAGCGTGCGCACATCAACGGGATCTATAAAGAGGAATGAGGAGTCTGGGACTTTCTACATGGGCCTTTGCACATCGTGTTTGCTTTTGAACTTTGAAAAATTTTGGATTTTTGACTTGATCAGTTTGAAGGGAAGGGTTTACCCCAGGGGATTGAGGCAAGAGTCTGATGGCCAGAGTGACCTAAAGAAGCAAGGGTAAGAAATTTTTGATACTTTTTGATGCAAGGACTCAGAGGGCTTCACCTCAATGAGATGGTAGTACACACACCTGGGAACTCTCCGGATTTGGCCCGGAGGCTCCGAATTCTGAACGAATTGCCAGGTCTCGGGCCAACACCCGAAAACTACAGGTGCCCTGCTGCAGAAGGCTGGAAGAAAATAGGTCTAAAGCAGCATGGGCTTGAGGAAGGAGAAGTGTCAGCACCCATGCCTCAGGAAGACGAAGTGAAGAGCGAGACAAACAGGAGCATTGCCCTCCCTCATGGGAAACAAGAAACTGCAGATGCAGGAGGAGGAGCAACAGCATCGGGCCACGTGCTGAAAATAAAACAAGGGCAGAGCAGCCCAACATTACAGGAGGAGGAGAAAGTGGAGTGCATGGCCCGTGGGCCTGGGGAAAGAGGAGGCTCCTGTGGCTAATGAGAATTGAGGTGAGAAGAGAGAAAGAGTGCATGTGTGTGTGTGGAAGAGGGAGAGAAGTGAATGAGTGTTTATGTGTGTGTGAGTGTATGAAAAAGGGGAGGAGTGAGTGTGCCTGTATATGTATGCAAGAAGAAAAGTGAGTATGTGTGTGTGAGAGAGAGAGAATGTGGAAAAGTGAGTGTGTGTTTGTAATAAAAAAGAAAAGAAATGAGTGCATGAGTGTCTGAGTACATGTATGTGCGGAAGGAGAGAAGTGAGTGTGCATATGTGTGTGAACAAGAGAAAGAAGTGTGTGTGTGTGAGAATGTGCATGTATGGGTGTGAGTGAACATGTGAATGTGCTAGTGTGTGAGAAAGAAAGTTTATGTGCATGCTGCTCCTGCCCTCCCAGCCCCCCACCCCCGCACAATCTCAGGGTGACAGGAAATCAAAACTTCCCAGGTATAGTGATGCAGTTTTTCCAGTTTGAAGAAAAGTTAAAACTTGGACTAATTACAGTTGGATGTATTTGTACATAGGGACAGTTGTCCTGCAGTATTTGTGCATGGAAATTGTATTTTATTTGCAGATTGACTTCATGCTGGAACTCCATTCCAGTTTTCCCACATTGCAAGGGGAGCAGTTTTTCTCCATGGATAATGGTACAAGAGAAGTGAGAAAGGAGGTAACACCTAAGATGGACAAATTAACAATCCTCTTCATTGTTATATTTTTGATCTGTTCTGTATTTTTGGCATTGAGGCTTGGGTTATTTTATTTAAGTTGCAGTAAAGACCATTTTATTTGCACACCATTCTGGGACTCTTGAGAGTGTATTTCCTGATCTTTCTGCCTTTGTTGTTGTTGTTGTTATTGCCTTCAGTGCTCCTTCTCTGAACTGTCTGGCACCTCTTGGAGGTCCTCTACCTTCAGTGTGAGCATTAACAGTAAAGAGTGATAGACACACCAAAGGGGCCCTGGAAGATTATTCTTCCCCCCCCCCCCCCCCCCATCTGGACCGAACATGTGCCCCTACCACCCCACAGTGACGAATAACGCACCCAACTTGGGGACCGGTTACATTAGCAAAGTAGACCAGAATAACTGGGAAAACTGGATAGGCCAATTAGTCTCCATCTGCCACCATCGACTGTGTTCCTACTTGGGAAATACATTTTCTTTTCAGAAAAGAATGAGGAAAGTCAGCTTTGCAGAGACTCTGACTCACTTCTCCCACACTCTTCATGGAACTGCCAATCAGGCTGGATGTACCATGGAAGCGGTCAAGGTCCCAGCGAGGGATCTTAGTAACCATGTAGTCCAAGCTTGGCTCAAAACAGGCTGTGGTCTTCCCCGACACCACATTTTTGATCTGGGGCAGTGGAATCCCCAGGGCTATTTTGGCAGCAATGAATGCCAATGGGTATCTGTGGAAGAGAAGAAACGCTACATAAATGTAAACAGAAATTGTAAAATGATATATAGCAAAAATGAATAAAATAATAAGGACTTTCAGTGAATCAAGAAGCATTATTAAAATATTTTTGCGATATTTTATTTTACTAAACCCCTTCCCAGTGAGAGCATGGTGTGTATGGTATGTAAGTTCAGAGCTGTAGTCAGGCAACTTGGCACCTTTGACAAAGTGAAAAAGTGCACTGTACATGACATCATGAACTGGGAGACTCCACTACATTTTTTTTTTTTAAATTTAACACACTTGATGTGACCTTGGTTCCAAATGTCTGACTTTTAGGTGTGTAGGGCTGTGATCCTTAACTTCTACCAGATCTGACCCTTCACCTATCTAGGGGATGAAAAAATCCTGAATGCCCCAAAAAGCAGCTCTGCCAGTGCACCTCATTCCCGCCCAGCAGCACTCCCTGCTGTTTCAATATTAAAACTCCCCACACACCGCTCAAATTCTGCAGTAACCTTAATATCGGTAACACAAAAGTCTTCTACTGCAAGGCACACTTCAGAAGTGCCTTATGCAAAACCAAATTCAATTTACAGACCTGACAAAGGTCTTCAATACAATCAACTACAATTGTCTATGGAAAAATCTCAAGAAAATTGGCAGCTCAGAGAGGTTTGTTTCCACATATGACTAACTGTCACCCCCCGCCATTAGGAAAACAAACTTTACAACTGAAGGAGCATCACAGATACTTGCCATTTATCAGTATCACACAGTGTAAACTAAACAAATTTCAAAAAAGATCATTCTTCATGGTCTGGACAGATTTTTTTTTTTACTATAAAAAGACACTATCCCAAAGGCCTTCTATGCAATATTTGACAGTGTTGTTCAATCAATTTTTCTATATGGGAGGGAAGTCTAGAGTCCACACCTGATGGGAAAAATCCCCAATATAACCCCTGCTCCAAGAATTCTGTTAACATATCTTGCAGTAACGGAAAGGCATAATTGGACTGCTTCATTTGAAATTGGAGGGCAAGGGATGGGAAGTCAGAAGGCAGGGGGTGGAGAGGATTCAAGGGAGACACATTGAAATATTTTACTCTGCAATATATCCAGAGAAACGCCTTCAACAATGGGTGCAGAGCAGAAATAGGCAGTTTCTTCTTACAACTCTGACCCTAGAAAAAAATATTTAAATTTTGGTGTCATCTCAACAACAGCAACACAAACTCCCTCCACTTTGTGAAGTATAATAAAACCCTACGAAAAAGAATGTAAGAACCTACATAGCAAAGCTGCATTTCATAAGAACACTAATTCCCAGGACTCAAATAGCAACAACCCTACCTGGAAAAAGGCAGCACTGCAAATATTACAAGGGACCCTAGAATACCTATAAAGATCTGCATTCATTTGAAATGAAATGGGAAATTTTAATAAAATTCCTGTTTTGATTCAATTCATTTTAAAAATGGAATGAAAGGAAAACAAGCAAAATATTATTCATTTCCATTCCTTTTATTAAAAAAAACAAAAAAAAAACCACACTCCTAGGCCCTTCACCTGTTCCTCCTACCCTGAACCCTCTAACCATGTTAATGTTCTTCACTGGGCAGGAGCGAGCCCCTCCTCCCAACAAACTGATATCATTGACCTTCCGCCTCTCTCCCCCCTCCTCTAACCGGCAGCGCAGCTCTTCCGCCACAGGCTGCGTTTCCCAGTCTGCCTCTGGTAGCGGCTGTAGTGACAGCTTGGCTCCCCTTTTTTCCTTTGGCGTTGGGGCCCCTGTGGTGGCAGTAGGCAGGTGCACCTCCACGTCCTGCGCACACCTGTGGCTAAGCTGCTGACTAGAAGCGCCTTGGGCAGGCTTGGACTGGTCCCGGGCAGTCTCTTTATCCCAGCTGCAGACCTTCTCTCTTCTCTTTATCCCCCATGCACGGTAGGGAGCAGGCCTTCTTTCCTTCCCTCTGCTACAGCAGTCCTCTCTTCTCTTCTTCCTCCTCTCCACGCAGATCTTCTCGCTCCCCTCTGCCAGTGCACACACCCCCCCCCCCCCCCCCTCTCTCTCTTATTCTCCTCTTCCTCTTGCTGCAGATCTTCTTTCCGGCTCAATGCCCAGTCCACTCCCTTTCTCCCCCAATCTTCCTTTTTCTTCCCCATCCTCAGTCCCCGTTCTCTTCCTTCCTTTCTCAGTCCAACAAACCTCAATATCTTCTTCCCTGCCTGCTCATTAGGGATATGAAAGCTTTCATTTTCATTTCATTTCATTTTGTTTTGTTGGTGGGAGTTTTCACTCCATTTCTTTTTTTTTTTTTTTTTTTTAATTGTGGTTTTTGCAGCAGGGGTTGTGGGCCCCAGGACTGACTACTACTACTGCCTTTTTTATTTTTAAACAAAACAAAACTTTAAATTGTGTCTATTTTTCTTTCATTTCACTTTTCTAAATGAAAGCACATCCCTACTGCTCTTTCGGCAGTTATCCCCTTTTTCAGCTTTCCCTCCAGCTCCCATCCCCCTTCACTCTCCCAAGGGATTTTAAGCCCCTCCTCTTCAGAAACCACTGCTGCTGCTGCTGCTGCTGCCCTGATCCAGCTTCCTCCCTCTTGATCACCGTATGCTGCTGGTGTCTCACTCAAAACCTTAGATTAGAGGGGACAGCAGCTTATGGTGGTCAAGGAGGAGGGCTGGACCAAGGTTTTTCAGCCAAAAGCCTAGCTCCGGCCCTGCTGCCCAACCATATGTTTATGCCTCCTCTCACGAAACCTTGTTCCTAAATCACTCGACCCCCATCATCAGGCTCCTCCTAACATTGCCTCCTCCTCCTGGTTAATTGATGGGGACCACTCATCTCCCCTCTGCAGTGGGTCTCCTGCTGAACTGCTCTTTCCTGCAGACAGTGTTCCTTATGCCTGCCGGTTCTCATGCAGGGTTTGTGGAAAATAGTGCAGCAGGGGGCCTGCAAGGTATGACAGGCGCCTTCTCCAGCTCCTAGGACTCCGTCCTGGTGACTGCATGTGCCCGACGTGCAGCAGCAGCAGAGCACGGCAAAAGGGCACAGCAAGAAGCAGGGCATCTGGGCCCTGCAGTCACTAACGTCCCACACCCAGAAGTAATACCAGTCTGTCTTCAAAGCTCCGATCCACTGGCAAGGAGAGCTTCCCATAGCTCAAGTCAGGTCCCTTCCCCCCCCCCCCCCCCAACTCTGCCAATGGGCGCTGCAGCACCGATTGTGAGGGCCATGAGCACAGGCTGCTCCTGCTCCCCTGGCCTCTGCTGTGGATAATGACAGTAGGTGACACACTGGCAGTGCAGTCTCTACAGAGGCCTTTGGTCACTGTGATTCTGTGTAAGATGTAAGGTCTCCCTGCATATCTCAAGTCACAACAAACTCAGATCAGTTTCCCATTCTCCTCCCCTACTCTTAACATTTTACAAACACTCCTCCATATTTCCAATAATGAGAATCAGGAATTAGACAATATCAACAAATGCTGCATAATTAAATTATCGAGTAGCGTAGGCTAGTTGCTGTATAAGTGTTTTTATCTTTATTTGGATTGAAGACTTTTTTTTTTTTATAACTCACCTGTAAGTAAAGAATGTGTTGTCTTTACCAGAATTATATAAATATGGCTGCTGGGGGGGGGGGGGGGGAGTCTCTGTTCCTTTACCTACTATGAAGTTCACCTTTTGTCTTACTCACCCTGTGGCCTTGGATGCCAGTGCAGAGCTCCTGGACAGCCTGGCATTGACTTCAATGATGACATACTCCAGGGAGGTGGGATGCAGAGCAAACTGAATGTTACATTCGCCAACAATGCCCAAGTGGCGGACCACCTTAATGGAACATGATCTCAGCATCTGAGCCTCCTCGTTGGAGAGGGTCTGGCAGGGAGCCACCACAATGGAATCGCCTGATCATCAAAACAAAATGACTTAGCTGTGGCAAGTGACAAATACATAGGGCAAGCAGATGGAGCCTCACTGCTTACAAGGATATCTACAGTTCTGTCCAGTGTTGCTCGTTTTAATTATCCCAGCAAAGTGGTCTGAATTTTTTTTTTCTATTATTATTTAGCAATGCAATTCACTACCTTTATAAAGATTGTTTCTAGAGTAGATTCCACAAATGGTTCCCTAAACACTGTACTATTTAATTTTTACCAATTGTTTTAATTTGCATTTGAAAGCATGTTCAGGTCTTGTAATCTTATTGGGCTCAATAGACACAAGCAAATAACTTTGACTGTAAGTTTAAAAAATATATTAAGACTAGTAAAAAGAAAAATGTTCCATTGTCCACAAAGTCTTCTAGACTAATCACATTATGGGCTGATGAATGTGAGATCTCCAGGGGTCATGAGCAAGAGAAGGATGCCTGCACAGGAAAGAGTTTCTGTTACAGATAAAAATCTTCAATAAGTAGAAATGACAGTAAAGAAACTGCTACAAGAAAAATGTGCCATACAGGACAGTTAAATAGTGTTTTGGCAAAATATAATAGCTTTTCTCTTATTTGTTTATGAAAGCTTTTGCTACTGTAAACCATAAATTAAAAACAGAAAAGAGTTTCTATGGTAACAATCATTTGCTCAGAAATAATAGCTCTGCACAGTGATGGATTTAGGTTTTTGCTGCCCCTAGGCACTGTTGGTTCTGTCGCATGCCGCCACCCCCCCCCCCCCCCCCCCCAAACACACACACACACAGACACACACACACGCATACTCTCCTGCCCCCCACCCGTCCAAAGGAAGGCTGGAAAACAGGGAGCAAGAGGTCTAAGACATAACCCCGCAGTTTCCTGCAGCAGTGCAGAGATAGATTCTGTGACAGAATTAAATTCTACATTATTTCAGCAAATATTTCCAACTTATACATTACATTATACAAATAAAGAAGTTTCCAACCTTGCTTGTGTCTGTCTAATTTATTTTGTTTTTACTGCATTAGGAAAAAGGGGATCTCAAGAATCAGCAGAGAAAGGAGAGGGTGAGAGGACCAGGGATTGGGGAGACAAGAAGGACTATTGGGCATTGGAGAGAGAAGAGGGAGAAGGACCATGAAGAGAGCGAAGACTGGGGATGGAGGGGAATAAAAGGAGAGAGAGAACCAGGGATGGGCAGATGGGAGATATTAAAGCAAGAGGGGAAAGACAGGGAGAGGATTGGCAATCTAGGATGAGGGAAGAGGAGGAAGAAGAGGAAAGCTATAGGAATGGGGAAGAGGAGGAGACGTGGGGATTGGAGAAGTTCCTGAATCTGGGGGGATAGAATCCAAGATCTTGGAAGGGAGAGTTCAGATGACAGGGAGCAAGGTGTTGTTGCTGAGCTCCAGTCCTGCTCCCCCTTTGCATCTCCATACCCACTTTAACCTCCCACTTAGTCTGGCACACATACACACTCACGAGGCAGAAATCCTCTCTCTCTCTCTCATACACACAAGCAGTGCCCCCATCAGATTCCCCTCAGTGTTGTACACAAGTTTGTGTCATCCAGTCATCCCCACTTACCCCCAAGACCTCTCCTCACTCCCAAATGAACCTCTTCTTATCTCCTCCTAACTCCCCCACATGATCCCCCTTTGTTCTGTCTGCTGAAGGATCACACCCTCCCCTGTTCTCTGCAGACTGCCTGGCATGGGAGGGGTTGCAGCAGGAAGCAGAGAAGCAGAGAGAGGCCTGTTCTCTGCTGGGTGAGAATCATTTCAGTCAGGAGGCTGCAAATCTTCAGCTGGTCTGATGCTCCCAGATCTTTGCCACCCTAGGCACGGGTCTACTTTGCTAATTGGGAAGTCCAGTCCTGGAACCGCAGCAAGAATGTAGGATCTATGTCTAAAACTTCCACTAAGTTCATAATGTTCCAGTTAGTCAGTCAGTGATTATTTCTGCCTCTTTAGAAATTTGCTTCCAAATAATAACTCTCTTACCTGCAGTTGTCCTTGGAATTTCTAATATAAAGATAATCGAAGTTTGTCTTACCTGTATGAACTCCCATAGCATCAATATTTTCCATGTTACAGACAGTGACACAGTTATCAGCTGCATCCCTCACTACTTCATATTCAATTTCCTTCCAGCCCACCACAGACTGCTCCACAAGAATTTGATTGGTCATTGCAAATGCCTAAGGATGAGAGGGTTAAGAACATAAGAAATTGCCATGCTGGGTCGGACCAAGGGTCCATCAAGCCCAGCATCCTGTTTCCAACAGAGGCCAAAACTAGGCCACAAGAACCTGGCAATTACCCAAACACTAAGAAGATCCCATGCTACTGATGCAATTAATAGCAGTAGCTATTCCCTAAGTAAAATTGATTAATAGCCATTAATCAATTGGTTGAAGGAATCAAACAGAAGAAACAGAAAAGAAAAGAGATCCAGTCCTTGAATATAGACCACCAAATCTTAAAAGCCTCTTGAGGGTTTAGAGGTGCTTTGACTCCATTCCAGTGATGAGCCAGCACAAAATTCTCAATCCCTATCATTATGAGGGTAATTTTTAAGGTGGAAAGGGAGGGTCTCAATGACACAACGGGGATCTTGGTGTTGGAACTAGTCTTCATGTTGAGGTCAGGGCTTTGAAAGAAGTTCATGACTTGTTATTGGGGGGACTAGATCTTGAAGAGAGTTCAGAACTTGACGATAGAAGTATCCAGTCTTCTGCAGAGGGGGAGAATCTGCTCATAATAGGGGCTAACTGCCTGGCCCTTTCACTTTGGGCGAGTTTGCATGGGGGATTTCAAGATGCAGTTAGACACTTCAAGGCCTTACCATACACAATAAATATTTAATATCTACTCTGAGGCAGATGTTACATTTTAGGCCTCAGCAACAAGCATGAATGAAATAGTGCATGGAGCCCCTTCTTTGACCAGTTAAATGTGTGTGCCTTGCAAATTTGAGCACTCATATCTAGCTAGTCAGCAGAGAGGAGGGGGCTTTTATTTAACCAATTAGATTTATGTGGTTATAACCATGAAAATATTTTGAATATCTATCCCAGTCTGTGGGACAATATGATTTATAATAATAAGATACAAATATAAATATTTTAAATTGGCTATATCACAGGACAGCAAGATATGTAATAATACGACATATCGCTTTTGTGAAATGCATTTTTAATAAGTTATAAAATAATGTTTAAGAACAATATATTTTATGGTGGTTTGGTGCTAAATAATGTTTCTGATACATTTTAATTGTGCTTTTTAGGATTTTTCCCTAACTAAAAATTGGAACAATCCAATTAGTTTAGAATGATTATTTCTGAAAAGTGACATTTTTCTCAATGTCAGCGTAATTTCAACCTCACCCAGTCAGTCAAGTTACTTGGTTTCATTTTTACTTATTTTATTAATGAGATCAGATTAATATATAAATTCAGCAAACATAAATCATAAATTCCTAGATTGTAGAATCTAACAGAATTGCTAAAATCAGAACCCTTAATAGATCACTACTGCTTTCAACTAAAGGATTACCTTTGTAGCAAGATCTATCAGTTTTTCTTTGTCAGGACACAGGCCTGATCCAAGTCCACCCAAAGCATAGGCTGACCGAATCATGACTGGGTAACCAATCTTGTCTGCTGCTTGCAAAGCATCATCCACCTGGAAATAGAAAAAAATTCATCTCACATTGTAAAAAAATGTAAAATCAGATCTGAAGTATCTACATTTCTAATTGATGAATAGTGACTGGTTAATGAGATCCCCACCACCACCACCCTCCGTAGCAATGGCCAGATTATAGGGTAGCAACCAAGGCCAGTGATTGTGCTATACTGATTTATTGCTCAGTGCAAAAGACAGATTGGGGGGATGAATTACAGCTTGTGTCTTCTATTTAAAACATAGTATCTGAAATCAAGTGGGTCAATGCCAGCAGGTTTGTGGTAGCTGAGTACCAGCAAAGCCATGTGGATCGAGGCGGCCTTGTCAGTTTTGGTCGCTGTTTAGATTATTACAAAGCTTGGTGTAAAACATGGGGTAGCTAGGGGGGAGATGAAATTGTCGAACTAAGTATAGGAACTTACAGTATATTTATTTATTTTATTTATTTATTTAGAGTTTTTCTATACCGGCATTCGTGAATAGAAACCACATCATGCCGGTTTACATATAACAAGGGGGTGAGAACAAAAAAATGGAACATAAACAAGTGCAATACATCAAAAGTTACATTACAACAAGGGTCATATAACTGGGGAGAGAATTAGAGTAAGATAACCGAGCAGTTAGGATTAATTATTTACATTATATTGTGAAGTCTCTTATAAAAAAGTTGCTATCATTCAATTGGGATTATTGAATCCCAATATAATCATGCTGCTGGAACAGTAGAAACCCCAAGAGGAAGGAGGCAACAAAAACTGACTAGAAGAAGCAGCAATAGCCTACAAATGATCTAGCTTTTGCGGCTGACAGCTGGGATATATCCTTAGCAATATGGAGCAGAATAACTAGGCAGAGTGGTAATACAATGTCCTCTTGCTGCATTTATAAAATACTGAGGTAAAACCAAACTTATGTAAAAAATAAATGTCAAGGAGACTCTGATCCTGGCATCCATATACTACAACATGTTAACATGCACATTAATTACCCCATATTCCACGGGGGGGGGGGGGCCTGAGCAAGCTTTCTTTCTTTTTTGTTAACTTATAAAATATTATTAACAAATAAGTGCTTCTGCCTTACAGATCCCACTGAGAGAATTTATTGTCTTATGCATTGATCAATCTAATGCCTCATGAGCCATGCTTCCAAGAACTATAGAATCTGAACAGTCAACAGTCCAAGACTTCAACTTAATTACCGATTCCACTGCAAAGCTGGGAGCAATCCTCTCCTGGATCTCGTTCAACTTATCTGAAAACAGTTGCCTGTCTTCGGTGGCCATAATAGATTCAACTGAAGTTCCCAGCACCTTCACACCATATTCCTTCAGAATCCCTCGTTTGAACAGCTCCACACCTGCAAGAGGAAGGTAGGACAAGAACTAGTAATGTGTCGAGCACTGAACATTAAAATGTATTCTTCATCATCCCAATATTAAAATGCAACTGGTCAATCAACTTCATTGTACAAAAATAAATACATATTCAGGGATAAAATTACTTTAAAAAAATCAGAGAAAAATGATGGGCCTTGTTTTTTTATATTGAAATTTTTATTTTATATTGAAATTTTCAAAATACAATAAATCAAAAATCACACTCTATTACAGCATCTATACCAAAAACTTGACAATAATCCAAAAATCTTATTTAAAATGCATATAAAAACATAATTCCTAAAACTTTATGGTTAAAACTTAATAAATATTGATTTTATTAATCCATATCCGAGAAACAGAGAATGCTAATTCTTTACAATTTCATAAATCATGATAAGCAAATGTTGCCATCAAAATCAATCATAAAGTTTATTTATTTATTTATTTAACACTTTTCTATACCGACCTTCATGAAAAATTTCATATCAGATCGGTTTACATGTAACAAAGGGTATAACTTAAACAAGAACAATTCACTAGAAGCGGAAGTTACATATAACAAGGGTAGATAACTTGGAGGCTAGGCTAGTCAGAGGTATAGGACAGTATAACTGAAGAGAACTAGAAAAGGCAATGAAACAAAAGAAACGGCGGCTTAATTATAATGTCTAAACATAGCGTGGCGTTAGCCGGTAAAGCATAGTCCTGTCCAGTTGACAATTAATGGCTTAGAAAGTTAGGGGAAGGCCTGGAGGAAGAGCCAGGTCTTAAGTTTTTTGCAGAAAGTTCGAAGGCAAGGTTCTAGTCTGAGGTTGTCCAAGTGTTACAGTTTTCAAGGGCCTAGACTGTTTTTAAGATTTTAGAGAATACATGTTTTTGTTTACATTCGGAGCCCCAGTTGTTTCAAATGGCCTGGCACTTACTATAATCAAATACATCTAAGCTATTACTTACCACAGTTAAGGGCAGTCTGACCACCCATGCCTAGAATTAACCCATCTGGTCGCTCAGCTTTGATGACCTCTGTGACAAACTGAGGAGTTATAGGGAGGAAATACACAGTGTCGGCCTGCTTTATGCCCACTTCATTTGTCTGCACCGAGGCAATATTGGGGTTCATGAGCACCGTTTTCACATTTTCTTCCTGCGAATGAAATTGCACATCAGAGCTTCATAGTGATAGTAATAAATTGCAATATTTATCATTCACAGAAGGCAGAGATATTCTTCAGTACTGAGCGAGGAACAGTGGCAAGGCCAAAGAAGAGGTATATAGCATCTCACCTTCATAGCTTTAACGGCCTGCGACCCAGAGTAATCAAACTCGCCAGCCTGACCGATGGAGAGACCTCCAGAGCCAAGAATGAGAATTTTAGAAACCTGTCAAAAGGGAAAAAATAAATTACAAGAATCTTAAAGGTGAACTTTAAAAGCCCAATGCGCACATTAATTAGGGGATGTGCGAATATATCAGGCTCGTACGCGTCGATAGAATTTTAAAAGCCGCTGAGATATGCGCATAGTCCCCGGAAGATGCTCATCTCAGGAGTTTTGAAAAAGAGGCAGGGCGGGATGGGGTCTGGGCAGAGCATGGGCGTTTCAGGGCGTGAACCTGAGACGTGCGCATAAATACTTACACGATCCGGTGCGTGAAGGCCCCCTGCCATGTAACTTAATTCTGCTATGGATGGCGTGCAAGTTAAAAAACGAAGAAAGATAGGCAGATCTGTGGGGATAACTGGGGGGGGGGGGGGGTTGATGGCTGTTAAACTAGGGGGGTTTGGAGGACCTATCTCTTAATTGGGCGAACTGGTAAAACTGGGAAGTAGCATCGGCGCATGCCCTTTTATGCTGTAGAAGCGGCATTTGCACGCACATGCGTGCACCCACTTAAAATTCGGTGCACATCTGCACGCGGCCAAGGCCATTTTATAACACGCACGCATATACGCACCCAACTTATTAAAAAACTGCATCCCTGGGTGAGCGCGCCTGCGTGCTGTTTTGAAAGTTACCGTCCTTGTGAGTAACCCCAGGCCTGTAATACGTACTGTGGCCATTTACTGTAATTGCAGCAATCACCATAACAGCCTGGGCTCAGACCAACAAATGACAACATGAAAAACCTTCTTTAGACCTTTTTTTGTTTTATTTTTAGAGGTTTTTCTAAGGGTTTTTTCCTGTCATTTTGAGCTCTGATGGAGGAGGATAATGAAACTGTATTTCTCAGGGGTAATTAGTGATGAGGGCATGGTGAAATCCAACACATTTCTTAGTACTTTAATTTCTTTTGTGGTTTTAAAAGGCCTTAGAAGAATTTGTACAACTTTCCCAAACATTTAGCAGCAGAGCCTGCGCGACTTTCCCTTACCTGAGCGTCCATGGCTCGGGTACATTCAGCAAGTACCAGCATGATGCCTCAGTGTTTGACTTGCTTCTTCTGTCCTGCCCTATAGGACAGCCCATTTTTAAGTTTCCAGATTTAATACTTGTCCTGTCCGGTTATTCTTTTAAAGGGCAATTTTCAAAGCTATTTACCTAGGTAAACTGACCTCTAAAAATTGCCTTCTTCTGCCCAGGTAAAAGTACACCCGGCCCTCGCCCTAAATCAGGTCCTTGCCACTAGAAATCTGCCCTTTACATTGCTTTGCATTTTTCCACTTAACCTCTAGTATGGGGTTAAAGGTAATGTGCACTGTTGCAGAGATCTATTTTGGGAATTTGCCTATCTCTTTAAGGAAATATGTGGGAGAGGACCTCTAGGAGGTGTCGTGCCCTGTTCCAATATAAGATTGTACTCGAAGGGTGTGTGTGGGTGATTTTTTATTTTTTGAGGTGATGCCATGCCAAGAAATGTGATTTGTAATCTACAAGGGCCAGGTGTCCATGGAACTCAAAGTACCATCACTAGGCTCCTAGATAGTGCCCAGCGGCAGCCCAGGGTGAGCTTATGGACCACAATGGCTTTGTGGGAATGTAAACGCTGTATGGCTGGAGAGAAGAATTCTGGGAGGGGCTGTAGGTACTGAATATCATCATATAAGGAAGGACTAAGCTACTAAAATTGATCATGATGCAGATTGTATTTTTATTCAAACTTTGTCTTACTATTTAATTTTATTATTTGAATTTTTGATTTTGTTTATTATTATTGTAAACCGCTTTGCTCAATCTTGTATTGGTAAAACGGTATATAAATATTTTAAATAAATAAATAAAATGCAAACCGGCCAGAAACTATAAAGCATACTTGGTTTTGTTTTGTTGTAACATTCCAATGAATTTCATCCATTTTTTGTGGTTTCTGTACATTTTTTTCCGTTAACTGCTGAAAATCCCAGAAAAGAAAAGAAAAGTTTCTATCCTTTGAACAAACCTTTGCGGGTGAGACTGCTTAAACCCAGGGAATAGCTCTGTAATTGTGAGTCTGTCATTCAAAGGAAGTGAAGAGTGAAGGACTTTGTGGTTTTTTGGGGGTGTAGCCAGATGGTTCACAGAGGGGCACAGGGATGTGAATTTGTTTGAAAACAAAATGAAAAATGCAACAAAACACGCTTATTTTCGTTTCATTCTGTTTTCAAACAAAACAAAAAATAATCCTGCCGAAATTCAGATTTTTTTTGTTTTTATTCATTTGCGCTATTTGCATATAGGTGCACTATTTGCCAAAATGAATAAATGAATACATAAACAAATAAAACCCCAATAAAACAAAATTTGGATGAAAACTTCCCCGAATGAAACAGCATGAAAGGAAGTTTTTTGGCCTGCATACTCCTAGACAGGAGTATTTGAAGTTATTTCCCTGTCCAGTTTTAGGTAGGAGGAGTTAAACATGATACATATGTTCAATTTTCAAATGTGTGCATTCTATTTTGGCCCTACTTGGCACAAGTAGCAAGTACAAAATATGTGTGCACTTTTAGTGCACATAGGGCTTGAATTACTAAGGCTTTTTCCCCATTTTGTGGCTATGGAATAAAAGCATAGTAAGTGAGGCCCAAAGTATGATGCAGCTAATTTTGAAAAGGAACCAATGCAAGTAGTTTCCCTTTAAAAACTGGCTGCAGTGTACCTGCTAAAAGTGCCTGCATATATTGCAAACAGCATGGGCTACTCAAAATTGCCCCATTAATGTTCTTTAGTTCTGCTGGTCCTCTCAGTCATGGGGTAGATTTTAAAAATTTGCGCGATCGCATACTTTTGTTCACGCACCAGGCATGAACAAAAGTACGCTGGATTTTATAAGATAAGCGCGTAGCCGCTCGTATCTTATAAAATCTGGGGTCGGCGTGCGCAAGGGGGTGCACATTTGCACCCCCTTGTAAATCCGGCCGGATTTACACGTGCAGGGCATTTAAAATCCGCCCCTCTGAATTTAGGTTGCTTTTTTATGGAAGTGTCTTCAGATAAAAATCTGTTTTCATCTCTTTCAAAGTCCCAAAATATCTTTTTAATCTCCATGGAATCAATAGATTTTCTGAGTGATTATACTTCTTTAGATGACTAATAAGAATGTCCCAGTTCTGTTCTATTCTAGCTTAGAACCATGTCTAAAAAGCCACCTAAAGCAAGCATCTTCCTGGCTTTTCCTATGCCATATGACACTTTGATTAGTGATCTACTGGACCTTTTTAAATTGTTTTTGGAGGTGGCTGAAATCACTGTTCCCCACAAGCATACCCAAGTCATTGTTAAATAATCTGATAAAGCAGTTCTCATCCCATCCTGTTTCTTCATTTCAGTGTTCAACTGTCTTGCAGCGATTGTATACCGTTCAGCTTCCACAATGCAAGACTGTTATTTTTGGGTAACACACCATTTCAGTTTTATGCTTCTTGTAGAAGGCTTGTGAATTGAACCTCCATGAAGAGCATTGAATCATGGATGCATCTGAATAAGTGCTGTGCTGGCAGAGGGATGCTCTTAAAGGTCAAGCAGAAGGAAGAAAGAAAAAGAAAGCTATTTTGCCAAAAGTATAAAGCTGGGGAATTCCCCTTCTAGAGAGTCCATAAAGAGAGATATCTATGCATTTGTTAGAGTCTCGTTAAACATACTCGTGAACAGCTTTCAGAGTTGGCACAGTAATGTGGTTTTTCATGCCCCTCCGAATCCCAGTTGCAACATTTTATCTTCTTTTGCTACGGTAGCTCATTATGAAACCACTAATGCTTGGTGCACGAGAAATCTTTAGAATTCTAAGCTTGCCCTATTTATTTTGCATAGGCAGATTGAGAAATGTGCTCATTTCATAGAACTCTTCTAGTGACAGATCAATTTCCTACTACACATCGCACTGTATTAGGTAGCCACGTACTCATGGTTGATCTGGTGCACAATATATGGGCATTTCTTTTAATCATTGTGATGAGTTCTGCAAGAACTGATGCTATCCAGAACTGAGTAAACAAGCAGCATGCTTTGTTTTGCTTTCAACAGAGACAATATACACTTAAGAAATATATAAAAGGAAAACCAAAATCAGATATACTTACATCAACCCTGGAAGACTCAAGTGCCGGCTTAGGCATTACAGAAGCAAGGGTGGTTCCTTTGCCCTTGTTTATCATTGACATGAACACATCGAAAAGAAACTGAAAATATCAAGGAAATCAAAGTTACTTTTGGAATGTGAAGCACTGAGCCATCCAGGCCACTGAGAGCAAGGAAACAAATCTTTGAGAACATTTTCTTTACAAGCCTAACCTTGCTAATGTTCAGATGGCCCTACAGCCGGGTGACACACGTTTGATTATTAATAACAACTTGCATTTTTACTGAGCCACTATCCCAGGATGTTTTATGGGTATAATACTTCAAAAGCATGCATACGGTCATCTCTGCGAAAGAAACTCAAGCTACCAATGTTGAGCTGCACTAGGGCTGCTAAAGAAAGAAGAAGAAATGATGTTCTATTTATGTTTCCCGGGAAGAAATATTAACAGAAATGAAAAGTAAAACACTGCTATATCACTGGGCTTTTACAGAAGTGAGACCTAAGACCCGATTCACTTTTGGTTCTTCTCCCCCCCCCCCCCCCCCAAGAAAAAAAAAAGCTTAGTAAATCAGGCAAATAATGTGTGTAATTTGTGGTATCATGTTAGAATAAAATTGCTGGATTGTGCATTAAAACAGTTGATACAAAGGAAAATATTTTCAATCTGATTATATCACCTCCCGCAATGCTCATGAGCGCCAGCTGAGCAAAATGGTAATTCTCCTTTGGAATTCTTAGTGGCGTCATATATTTTTTGTAATTGTTGTTGCCATTCCATGCATTCATGCATTTCTTCTGATAATGCACAGGGAGGGTCCCCTTTCAAAGGGGCTGCAGCGGGGTAAAGTAGGGCTTCACCCACAGAAATACCCCTTTAGGAAATAGCACGACCGATGCTCACAGAAAATACTGAGAGCATGCACTGCATGCTTACACACAGTCCAGGCAAGGTAAGGACTGGCGTGCATCCTTTTTCACTTTCAGAAGTAGGATGATAACGTTGAAACAAGTGCATGTGCGCCCACCTAGGCTGAAATTTTTAAATCGTCCATGCAAGTGCGTGCATATGTGTACTCCTAATGTCAAGCATTTACATGAGCATCTGATAATCGGGCACGTTCCTTGGGAATTGTCAGCTTTTACGTGCACAAAGTGAGGTAATTTTATAACCTGCACGCATGAAGGAAATGACCAGTTTAACCAGTTCATCCACCAGTTTGTCTAGTCTCTCTCTAGGTCATCAAGACCTCGCCTGGTTCTTTAGACTGCACGCCCCCCCAGTTTCCCCAGATCCCTCACACAGTCCATATTTGGCTATAAATTGTTTTACTCAGACTTCCATCTCATAAATAGCAGACTATACTTGGCTGCGCATAGGTTGGCCCTGCCCCGGCAAGCCCTTGTCCCGCCCCTTTTCTCAAGAGGGAAAAAATGTGCACATTGGTATTTGCACGAATATGTGCGGTGTTTATAAAACACAGAATAAGCGTTATATGCATGCACATCTCCAACTATTTGCGCACCCAGCACTTTTAAAATTCACCCAAAAGCAGGTAAATTCCACTGGGGAAACTACCCGCAGACACGTGAGCTGGTACTTTTCTTTTCCTGGGATAATTTTCAAAACAAATGTGCCTGCACACTTGCACTTTGAAAATTAGTGAAACGGCTGTAGGCATAAAGCACCCACAGAATTTACACTAACAATTACCCCCCCCACCTCCCCCCACCCCCCCGGATGTGCGGACCTTTATGCACAAAGGGGAGAGACCTTCCAAGGGGTGGAATCTCAGCACGGTTGGGAATTACATGCATGCTTTTTGATTTTAAAATGTATGCATTTCAAAATCTCTTGGCAAAACCATGCGCACCAAATTTCAAGTATAATTGTGTGCACGTAGCTTTGACGTTACAAAATGACCTCGGTTAGGTACATCCCTAACTTCCCACTTTGATGTAAATTCCACATGTATTTTTTCCCTGCAGGTTTTGCATCAATTTTCAGAAAGAAAGAATGCGTAAACGTTTAGCCATGTAACGGGTGGGTAATTTTCAGACAGCTCTTTTACTCAGGGAAATCGGTGTTACCCAGGGAAAAAGCTTATGAAAACTGTCCTCATGGAATACATATGTGTAGGAATATGTACAATATAAATTATAGATTGGCAATGATTTATTGCAAAGCAGCACTAAAGACTGCAAGAATTTTGCAGCTTTCTTTCGTGAGAAAATTGTCATTTTGACTAATGAGTTTGATTCAGATCTCCATCTAGAGAATGATAGGTTTCCATTAGATGATGTCCAGTGGGATAACTTCACATCCGTCTCAACAACTGAGATAAAGGCTCATATAACAAATCTGAATAACTCTGGTTGTCTTTTAAATCCATGTTTTACATTAATAATGAAGGGACTGCGCAAGGAACTTGCTTCTCCCATTGCTACCCTTGTAAATCAGTCCCTGTCAGAGAATCATTTTCCCAATTCTCTCAGACGGGCAAGTGTGCAAACTCTTTTGAAGAAGCCCACAGGTGATCAGAGTGAGCCAGCAAATTATAGCCCTATATCCTCTCTTCCATTCCTGTGCAAGATAATTGAAGGAATAATATAAAAACAAATAAAGGATACTTTTTAGATGAGCATAAGGTATTTATATCATCAACAGTTTAATTTTAGAACAAACTACAGGTCTGACACTTTATTAGTAGCTAGTCTGAATATTTTTCGTAGGGGTTTTGATGCTGGAAGGCAACTTTTGTTGATATGTTTTGACATTTTGTCAGCTTTTGACACCCTGAATCATGAGTTGCTATCAACTCAACTTTCTGATTTAGGAATTCATGAATGGTACTCTCTTGGTTTTGATCCTTTCTTACTGATAGGGTGCAGAGAGTTTACCATAAGTAGCTCATTTTCATTTTGCTTTCTATTGGAGACCAGAATTCCTCAGAGGTCTGCGCTCTCCGTTATGTTGTTTAATATTTACAGAAGACCTATCTGTAGGATACTGGCAGACTTGGTAGTCATCTATCAAATTTTTGCTGATGATATTCCGTCTGCAATTTCTATCATGGATTTGATTGATGATACATAGGGAGGATAAATTTAAAACAAGCGTACACATGCCCATATACAAGGCTATATGGACGCGAGCACATCTGCATATCACATGTATTGTATATTTTGCATGCAGATGCACATACACCATATAAAATACGCTTAAATCTACCCATGTTTGCATAGCTAAAAGATACACGGTGTGTATTTTCAACATAGATGAACAAGCAGTGTTCTTGAGACTTATGCGGCTGTTTGGCAACAAAGTTGATACCCGGAAAAGAAAAAATTTATCCGGATAAGTAGAACAAATCTCCTATACATGAGTATTTGTGCCCCTAATTTTAAGCATTTACACATGTAGATTTCACTCACATATTTTCTTTGGCTCGTCAGCTTTTATGCACGTAAATCTTCAAATTTTGTAACATGCATGCGAAAAGCAGAGTTGCTTATCTGTAACAGGTGTTCTCCGAGGACAGCATGATACATGGGTGACATCATCAGATGTAGCCCTGATGTGGAAAACTTATTTCAAAGTTTCTAGAACTTTGACTAGGCACACTGAGCATGCCCAGCATGCCCTATACCATGCGTGCACGCGGGGTCCCTCTCCAGTCTTGTAACATAGAGTTATAATTAAAACAAAAAATAGGAGAATTCCAACTCTGCGGAGTGGTCGTTGAGTTTCATGAGTTCTAACATCCTGCTCGCAAGTGCGCCACTGATGCTGCCATAACTCTGACAGAATGAGCCTTGACATGACTCCCAGGATGCAGCCCCGCCTGGGCATAACAGAAGGAGATACAATCTGCTAGCCAGCTGGATAGTGTCTGTTTGGCAACAGCAATGCCTATTGCCTAACCTATTCTTGACAAAAGAAATAAAAAAACTGGGAAGACTGTCTAGGGGCTTCTGTCCACTCCAGATGGAAGGCTAAGGCACGCTTGCAGTCCAAACTGTGCAGTACTTGTTTGCCTTGGTGTAAATGGGGACTGGGAAAGAATATTGGCTGGACGATTAGCTGGTTAAGATGGATGTTCACCACCACCTTAGGCAAGAATTTAGGGTGTGTATCCAAGACCACCCTGTCATGATAAAACTTAGTATAAGGTGGATAAGTCACTAAGGCCTGGAGCTCACTGACCCTCTGCACTGACCTTCCAGGTCAGATACTTCAGGTCAAAAGGAGCTTTCATCAGCTGAGCTGACACCACATTGAGGTCCCAAGACACAGCGGGAGGACTTAGGAGAGGCTTCAATTGAAGGAGGCCCTACATGAAACGTACAACTATAGATTGTACAGAGATGGATGTACCATCTACATCGCCAATTGCACTGAGATGAACTGTAACAGAATTGGTTTTTAAGCCAGCTTCCGATAGGTGTAGAAGGTAATCCAGCAGTTTTTATGTGGGGCAGGAGAATAGATCTAGTGCCTTCTGTTCAGTCCATAGGACTTTCTAGAGGAAGGCCTTCTGGTAGCCATCAGGACACAAGACACATCTTCTGAAAGATCAAGCAGCTGCAGGAATAACCTCTCAACATCCAGGCTGTGAGCAAAAGGGTCTGGAAGTTGGAATGCTACAGCCTGCCTTGATTTTGTGTGATGAGATCTGGGGAAGTCCTAGATCAGTCTCTGGATGGACAACTCCTGAAGGAGTGGAAACCAGACCTGTCTCAGCCAATGAGGGGATATGAGAATCATAATCCTTCTGTCCTTCCGAAGCTTCAAGAGAGTCTTTGCCACTAAGGAACTCGGAGGATACACATACAGAAGACCTTTCCTAATGATGGGCAAGGGTGTCTAAGACTGGTTTGCCATATGACCTGTACAGGGTGCAGAACCAAGGCACCTTCCTGTTGAAGGGAGATGTGAACAGATTTGTGTCTGGGTTCTCCCAGAGGCAGAATATATGATTTGCTACCCCCTGGTTCATTGACCACTCATGGGGTCTCTGAAGGCTCAACTCAGCCTGCCGCTACCATGTACCTGACCATTTCAGTCAGGTACATGGCCCTGAGCACCATCCCAGGTGACAAGATCCATAACCAGATCTGGACTGCTTCCTGACACAGAAGATATGATCCTGTGTCTCCCTGCTTGTTGACTTACTACATGGCTACTTGATGGTTGATGTGGATCAGGCAACTTTGTTGGACAGTCGATCTCTGATAGCCCATGGTGCGTACCTGATCACCCGAAGCCGTAGGAAGTTGATTTGACAAGAATGTTAGAACGTTCCTGGGCGGACCAGAGACACTGAGTGCTGAGCCCATCTACATGAACTCCCCACCCCAGGTTAGGACAATGGTTAGGATAATTTGGGTAGGGGACTTTGAAATGAGATCCCCCATTCCAGATTTGAAAGTACCCACCACCAGGACAATGAGTCCCGGAGAGATTTGGATGCAATTCTGGAGGCACTGAGTCCACTGGGCTCTGCACTTGTGTAAACGTGCCAAGGGAGTGACATGGATGGATATAGCCATATGGCCCAACCACCTCAATATGTACCAGACTGATACCTCACTCTGTTGGATCTCTGAAGCAATGGTCATCAAGGTAATGGCCCTCTGGCAAAGCAGGAAGGCCTTGGCCTGAGCCATGTCTAGCAGGGCTCCATTGAAGTCCAATTGAAGTAATGGATTGAGATTGGAATTTGGGTAGTTGAGAATGAACCCTAGTGACTCCAGTACCCAGATGGTCAAGCACATGGACCTGGTGGCCCCTGCCTGAGACATGCTCTTGACTAGACAATTGTCCAGATGCGGAAAAACATGCACTCCCCACCTGCGGAGGTGCACCACTTTCATGGCTAGGCATTTTGTGAAGATGAGTGGGGCTGACATGAGCCCAAACAGCAGCGCTTAGTACTGGAAGTGCTGTTTTCCTACCACAAATGTATATTTTTTGCCTGAGCATTTAAAGTTGTTTCTTGAATCCCGGAAACGAGCTCTTCAAAGCTCCTCTCCGATATTAAGTCCCATAACCTAGGTATATAAAATAGTGGGTAGGATGCATGAGATAATTTCAGACAATGTTATTTCTTCTTTGCTGTATTAGCTCCTAATTTCTTAATTCTTTCATATCCAAATTTCAGCCTCTTAGTGGTCTAAGTTAGAAAGAATGATTACTAATGGATATGTATTATAACTTGTTAAAAAAATGTTTTCTTTATTTCTGTGCAAAGTTTATTGCTTTGTAAATTTATTGGAAATGCTAATAAAAAAAAAAAAAAAAGTTGAAGACTGATGGGAGAGCAACAAAGAGTGAAATACACAAGAGGACCCTGTCTGTGTAATTTTCCTTTATTTCCATACTTCCATAATAAGCGAAACTGTGCAAAAATACTACGTAGGGTTTTTTTTTTTTAATGGTAATACTTTGAAATTAGCACAGTTTTAGGGTCACCACCATGTTGGTTTGTTAACACTGGAAACCTAAAGTCAGCCTTTACAAGACACAATTCCTATCTTTTTCAATCTCAAATAAATGAATTTAATTTCAGGTCAGAGATTTTGGAGGGATGAAATCAAAACATAGGATAATGGGCACTCTTTCTGACTGCCTTTCCTGCCAGTTCAGTAATCTAAAAATCTTTTTTTTTTTTACTAGCAGTGCTGCTTCAGAGAGGAGGGAAAGTCTCCAGGATGTCCTTTATTCCCCCTTTCCTTATCCCCTTCCCTCTTTACGAACAGAAAACGTCCTACACCTTTCACAGATACGTTTTAATAAAGGAAATTTGAGGAGGAAAAACCTTCATTTGCGCAAACCCTTCCTGTGCGCGGCTTTTCCAGACCCGCGTTTAGAATGCTGCCCACCCTCCCAGCAGGTTCCCCCACATAACCCCACCTTCCCAGGGGGATGCAGAACCCAAAGTATAATGCACCTCGGTGTCAGATGGTCCTGAATTGCCCTCTGGATGGAATTGGGCTGTGAAGATGGGTTTTGTCTCATGCATTATGCCCTGTGAAGGAGATAAAGAAACTGCAGTTAGCAAACCATTGGGTTATGATATGTACTTATGCAGTGCATGAGAATGGGTTCTATTTGTCCATTTCCTCTCTACGTCCCCCAATCCATACACCTTTTTAATCAAACAGTAGGACTCTGAAACTAACATATAAAAATCAACTCAATGCCAGCAGGGATCAGCCAAACTACTGATTTGCATATAAAAAAAAGGTTCACTCTACTTTTATCTCATCTGTAACGTGTTTTCAACACGGTTACTTCCATTGCTTCTGAATATTAATCAGTTACAGATTATTGATTACATGCACTATAGAGAAATGAGTTCCAGAGTGTCGATTATTTTTCTAGAGGGTATTCCACCACTGATTACAATTGGGTTGCAATAGTACCAAAATATGTCAGACCTTGATGTGGTACAACCAGAAATGTATTATTTATTTATTTTATTTATTTTAGTTTTTTCTATACCAGCATTCGTGAGAGTATCACATCATGCCGGTTTACAATAAACAGGGGGTGTGATAAAAGTTACAGTAAAATAAACAAATAACAGGTGCTGAACAAAAACAATTACAGTTACAATAAAACAAGGAAAAGTACAACTAGGAGCAGAGAAAGGTGATAGGGATTTAACAGAATATATTAACCAAACTTTAACAGAATGCAGTTACAGAATTTATGGTATTTACTACAATATGTCATTTGCCATTTTGTAGTTTTCTGCGTAAGGGTAATGACTGGAAGTTGGTTAGAGGTGAGTTAAGATTTATCACATGCAGAGTCAGACCAGAGCCTATTCTGAAAAATCTTTCGCCCTAACAGGGAAAAAAAAAGTCTTGTAGGAAAATGAGGGAGATTTTGAGCTATATTCAAAGAATAACTGGCACAATGCGGAAAAATAAATAGTAAGAAAGTCTTATTCTGTTTAACTATAAAGATTAATTAGAGAATGAACTGGATTGCAAGTAATTTACTACAACTAGCCTATTTTAGCAGCTACAGCTGTTTACAGTTAATCCAAACTAGTTGTGATTGACAATGGTATCCTGGGGAAAGAATTCATATTTGTACCTCATTGGTTTGATCATTGATGTTCACAAAAAGAGGTTTCCAGCCAGCGGGGAGGGAGTTGGCATCAACCCCATAGCTGTGGTTTTGAGCTGTAATGAAGGCTTGTCCATACATCAAGTTCACTACTGGCTGGTTCTGACCTCTGAAGAGACAGTAAAGAAAAGAGCCCAGCAATGAGTCAGGCCATAAGCAGCAGCCCCAATCCCATAAATGGTATATCCACCACAGCCTGATAAAATCAGTAAAGTAGAAAATAAAAGATTTTGCTATTATCAAAAGAGCGGGAAAACTATTTCTGAACAGAGTTCCGTGAACTTTATATACATAGGGCTAGGAATTTAATTATAGAAAAAAATATGAACATTTTTCAGCTGTTGAAACTAGATATATTTGCATACTTTTTTATTTTGCACAGAAAAATGTACCCATGTATGTTGGGCATATGGTAATACAAACAACTTTGAATCACAACCAAGTTTCTGTACTATTTCAAAACACTCGGGCAGATTTTAAAACCTACATGCACGGCCTACATTTGTACGTGCTACCCGGCACGCACAAATGTACGCCCGATTTTATAACATGTGCGCGCAGTCGCGCACATGTTATAAAATGTGGGGTCGGCGCGCTCAAGGGGGTGCATACTAGTGCACCTTGCGCGCGCCAAGCCCTAGGGGAGCCCCGATGGCTTTCCCTGTTCCCTCCGAGGCCGCTCCGAAATCAGAGTGGCCTTGGAGAGAACTTTTCTTTGGCCCCCCCACCTTCCCCTCCCTTCCCCTATCTAACCCGTCCCACCAGCCCTACCTAAATCCCCCCCACACCTTTATTTTGTAAGTTACGCCTCTGGCAGGCGTAACTTGCGCACGCCAGCCACTTGGCCGGCGCGCGATCCCCTGGGACAGCAGCAAATGGCCAATGTGCCAGAGGCCTCAGTCCTGCCCCCGCCCCCGGACTGGCGCTCCGCCCCATCCTGCCCCTTTCACAAAGCCCCAGGACATGCGCGTGTCGCCGGGCCTATACAAAATAGATTCAGGGCACACAGGAGCAGTTACGAGCGTAACCCTTTTAAAATCCGCCCCTCAGTCTACCACTGTGCATTTTCTGGTGATAGGTGATATTATTCGCAAATAAATTAAATGGTTGAAATATCACAAGTTTGAAACTTATGAATAGCTAAGGTTAAGGCTTTGATGACTGACACTACTGTTCACAAATTTCAAACCTGTGCAAATTCACCCCTTTCATTTGTTTGTGATTCACACAGACTGTCTGACTGGACAGTAAGCAGAGGCAAATGAAATCACTTGTAGACAAAAATGCACAGTTTTGAAAAGTACAGAAAATTTGTTGTGATACAAATTTATTTCTAGGATTAAAAAAAAATCTTTCCATTTGTTAATAAATAGAAGCTGTGTTTCTGCTCACTTCATGCAAGAAGTTCCAATCAATTCAGGACTAGGAATCTTTTTAATCACCTGAGGCAAAGATATTGCTTAGAAGGAGAAGACAGAAAGCTTCCCTCCTTCATATTACTCATCCATGAGACATACTGTACTATATCATCTACCAATCTAATGCAAGAGATGGTTTATCACTTGGCCACATATGTCACTTGTATCACAATCACACTATTTATTTATTTATTTGGTTGAGTTATATTCCACATATTCCACAGTTTACTGCAGATTACATTAAAAACCATTCACAATATAAGTGCAATTCTACTTTACTGCGCAGTTTATATAGTTTAAGATGATGCTCGGCCAATCAGATTGCACAACTGATTACGCATTATTTCTTAATTATAAATAATAATAGTGCTGAAGCAAACTGGCCATGAGGTACTACCACAATACTGTTGATGAGGCAGCTTAAAGTTAGTTTCAACTAAAATTTAAAGCAGTTATAAAACATTGGATAATAATAAAAGTCTAGCTAGTCTATTATTCGAGTTATATTCTTCTAAGACACAATAATATTGTGCAGCACACTTTTTTAAAAAAATGGTATAGGTTGGGGTTTTTTTCCTGTACTAATGTCAGAATCTCTCTCAGTTTCATGTTCTGTGGTTCTGGTCAGCACAGCACTTGCAGGGCACAATTGTCACCCCTTACAGCTACAGTAAAATGAACCGCCCCTAAGCCTTGCACCAACATGTAGTATTAGAAAGCAAGTGATTTGCTTCTTACCTATTTGCCATGGGCATCTTGAAGGTTTTCCCACCAGCTGCTAATGCAGCAATTTCATTCCCCTTACTGACCCCAAACACTGGCTCTTTACGATCACTCTTGAAGACCTAAAGTAAGATTAGGAAGGAGACTTTTTAATATTAAGGCAATTTAATAATCCAAAAAAAAAAAAAAGGATTCATGGGACCCCTGAGCAGCTCCTCAAGATGAGTGCAAAAGAGAAACAAAGAATTTCAATTTTTTTAAATATCTAAGAACATAAAAGAAAATCTCTTTATAATAAACATCTGACATGCAATAGGTTTTTTGCAGTAGGATAATCCCAAATGTAGAAGAAAGAGTTGAAATTTCCTATTTAATATATACCTGAAACAAGCAGATATAAGTAATGATGAATAAACTATATGCACATATACATTTATGTCTTAGATTTTGTGATATAAATGTAATTATGCCCTCTATGCATTTGCACAAAAGTTTCCACTGAAAAGGTGTAATATCAATGTGAAATATAATCTCCAACACCTTCAGAGTCTGAGCTCCTTATATATACTTTATAATTATTTTTTGAAATTTTTAATTGCAAACTAAGCTAAACAGCCAAGAAAAGAAAGTTCCAAAAATTAATTCAATAAATATATGGATGAGGTGGCAGGTTTCATATATTCCAAAGCAAAAATTCCACTCAGAAATCAATTTCATATACCATATCTGGAAATCATATGTTAGTGAGAGATGGGAGGAAAGGACCTCAGAAATACAGTCATATCTTGTTACACGAACTTAGTATGTCATGGTTCATTATAATCATCGGTCAAAAACCTCCATCCTTCCTAAGATCTTCAAACAATCCTCATTTAAATTTATTATCTTCTTATCGATATCTTATTCATGTTATAAATAAAAAACGGAAACTTGTCTTCATAATTCAACAATTTTTTTTCATTTTTTCTTTAAAAATAGGAACTTGTCTTTTATGAAACAATCTCCTGCGTTTCCCTTCAAACGCTAAGGGCCAAATTTTAAGACCTACACGTGGGCATAGATTTGTGCACGCAACCTGGCGCGCACAAATCTACGCCAGATTTTATAACATGCGCACGCAGCCTCGCTCATGTTATAAAATCCAGGGTCGGCGCATGCAAGGGGATCACTTTTGCACCTTGCGTGCGCTGAGCCCTAGGGGAGCCCCGATGACTTTCCCCGTTCCCTCCGAGGCTGCTCCAAAATCGGAGTGGCCTCGGAGGGAACTTTCCTTTCGTCCCCACCACCTTCCCCTCCCTTCCCCTATCTAACCCACCCCCCAGCCCTACCTAAATCCCCCCTACCTTTATTATTTAAGTTGTGCCTGCCTCTGGGCAGGCGTAGGTTGCTCGATCCCCCAGCCTAGCAGGCCTTCAGAGGCCTCTGGCCGCGCCCCCGCCAAGCCCCTTTTTTTGAGCCCCGGGACATACGTGCGTCCCGGGGCTTGCGCGTATCACCGAGTCTATGCAAAATAGGCTGGCGTACGCAGGAGGGGTTTAAAAGGGTTACGCGCGTAACCCTTTTAAAATCCGCCCCTAAAGGTGTCTGGACACAAACCGCCACTGGGAACTTAACTTTTATGTGACAGTCCTCTGCAGTTCCCTCCAGATGCTTAAAGTATCCAGGGTTTTGACAGATGATTATAACGAACCATGACATACTAAGTTAGTGTAACAAGATATGTCTGTATTTCTAAGGTCCTTTCCTCCCATCTCTCACAAACATAAGAATTCCAGATATGGTATATGAAATTGATTTTTCAGTGGAAGGATTGGTATGGGATTCATTTTTTTCTTTCACTGGCCCGTTGTTTTGGTTTGAGGTTTCATATATTCAACCCTACTGCCTGTTAATGATATTAACTTATTTTAATCATCAATCTCATCCGTGGAAGAGAGAAGTGTCCGGTTCATTCGGGAGATCTTATGTGTATCAGCTGTATGATGATTGACATCCCCTGAGGAAAGACTTTTTGTCCGAAATGTAGTCTCGTTGGGAGGGCAGTAAGCTTCTTTTGAGTCGGTGCACAATGTATTGAACTATAAATTATTTCAGTGTTATTCAACATCTATTCACTCTCTCAAATCAAGAAATGAACAGACTGCGTAAATCTTGTATAATCTTTGTAGAAATTTAACCCATAGTTTTAAGTGATGTGCACATTTTTTAAATGCTGTAAAAAAAGACACAAAAATTATTTAAAAGCTGTAGACGTTGTACACACCTAGCAAGTTAGCCTGTGGCGATTGATGATTAAAATAAATTTAAATCATTATTGGGCAGTAATGTTGAATATATGAAACCTGCCACCTCGTCCATATATGTATTTATTGAATTAATTTTTTGAACCTTCTTTTATTGGTTGTTTAGCTTAGTTTGCATTTTAAAATTTCAAAAAATAATTAAAACGTATATATATAGAGAGCTCAGACTCTAAAGGTGTTGGAGATATTTCACTTCTATGCATTTGGACATAAAAGTGAAAATTTAGTTCAAAATGATATTGCCCTTAGAACAACATGTCCTCCCCAGCGTTTGCTCACTATCAATTCATCCCATTGTATCATCAGATTTTACACATTTTCTGTATATGAACTGTGTTAGCATCATGGGTGAAAAATGTGGAAGTGTGGTGGATACAAACCAACAGTAATTGAGAAGTCCATCGACAAAGATCTAGCTGCAATTTGACAAAAGATTCCCATTTTAACTCCTAACCAAAAATATTTCCTGCCTAAGTAAGGCTAACAGGTTTTTAGAAAACTACAACCCTAGTAAAATGAAATTCAGCAGTTCTGCTAAGCACATATAAATGTGAAATATGATGTGCTGTGGAAAACAGAAAAAAAAAAAAAAAAAAGCTCTGTCTATACATTGAACACTTAGAGACACTCAATAGACAAATAATTGTATGGAGTTGAACGGAAATGCATATTAGAAGTGACCATGCTCTTACCTTCCTAAGATTCTGTATCAGTGGCTCTGCCAGTTCTGGGTTCCCAGGTCCACTTGTGATGAAGAGACCATCATACTCCATCTTCGAAAAGTCATGGTTCCAGGGAATTAAATTCACCTCAGCTCCTCGCTAGCAAAGAGAAACAAAATAGAATAAGATTGTGGAACTGGCTGAACATCCCTAACTTTTTTTAAGAGAACATCTATTACTGGGGTTACAAACAGACCGCCATCCTGAAATTTTAGAGCTGCTTTTATCAGAAGCAAGCACATGATGCCACTCTTGTTAGCATGCGCCTGTAGCATCTGCAGTGTGCTTAAGAACATACGTCTCAGAACCTCCTATTGTCTGATTTTGTCACATTCACAACTGGGATCAGAGAATGTGGTTTAAACAGTGAACACTTTGTCTAGAATGGTCAGTGAAAATGTGAGGCTTTGGAGAAGGAAATATAAACTTGAAGGGGTACATTTTTGAAGATTTGGTTTCCTTTTAACCCACCTAAGTCAGCCATACTTTCATAATGCATGGTCTTTTGGCTGCATAGAAAAGCAGCATTATGGCAGGGAGGCCTTTTGGAGGCAGGTTTGGAAACTATGTTGTAAGGTCCCTGTCCCGATCTGGTCCTGGAAACAAGGGCTCATGGGGAGGCTCATGGACAAGAGCAGGCCCCCTGACCTCCTGGGGTTCCCACACAGGAGGGAATGAAGTCTCTTTTTCATGTAGGGATTTTTCCTTCTTCTACTCATCAGCCCGATCAAAAGCACAAAAAATCACCACATTGACTCCAAAGAAGTTGTTCAAAATAAAAGTTCTTTACTGTCAATGATGGCAGGAAAAACAAAGCTGAAAGAAATGAATCACAATTGCTAGTGCACCAAACAGCATCACAAAGTCCAAAACAGCCAAAAAATATATAAATTCTCAGTTACTTACAGAAACATTAACAACTGCCCTCCCTAACCAAGTCAGCTTTTTTGATAGCAACCCTCTTCCCTTGGGTCTCCCAGGTACCTGCTCTAATGGCAGCTCTCCTCCTTTCTCTCAGCAGCTTCTCCCACTCCAGAAAGTCTCTGGCTGAGACATCTTTCAACCAGGGACTTCTCAGACCTCCTTTCTTAGTTAGGCAGTTTCTTGTAACCCAAAATGCCCACCAAGGACAAAAGTCCTCTCTCAATGAACACTGCACCAAAACATCTCTCAAGACAAATGAGGCAATTCAAACACCTCTGCTTCTTGATAGCTTCTACTCTTCAGGTCCCTTAGGATCCTCCTGGTTGAATCTCAGGACCTTTTTACTCCCTGTTAAGTACTAGGCATCCCGACCTTGGGCCCAGTTGCTTTCCACTGGACAGGAATTCTTCTTTTCCAGACACTCCTCAGCCATGAATCAGAACCACTCGTAGTACTTTCTCTGTTCAAGGAAAGATTCGCACTAGCACCACTCCGTGGGGAGGTGGCATCCTCAGACTGCAGATGGCAGGCTATCTTTTCCGGACTCTCTCTCAGGACTTTGTTTGTCTCCATCTCCTCTTGTATCACATGGTTTATTAAACCAAAGACTTTGTTTGTCTCCATCTCCTCTTGTATCACATGGTTTATTAAACCAAAGACCACTCCCACTGCAGAGTGTCAAACCTCCTAACACACTCCCAGCTACACTGCCTTCACTAGTATGGGCAGGGGCTGTTGAGACCACTGAATCTAAGTTAACAAAGGGCAACTCATCTAGAAAGGGGAAAATGTGGGGCTTCCCCTTTCACAAATATATTGACTTTCCTCAAAAACCTACGCTTGCTGCACGCATCCTGCTAAATCAGCTACTTAACACCATCAAATTTAAGTGTGTAAGCCTATGCAAATACACAGCTACCATGTGTTTGAAAAGTGGCTCGATTTTTGCAAACTTAAAAGTGTATTTGTATTTTTCCAATTATATGCCATATTGAAAATTTATTCCTAAGTGTAATTTTAAATTAAAATAATTTTAAGGGCCTGATTTACTAAGCTTCTTTCCCATAGACATAAAATGGGATAGAAAGCCTTAAAGATGAATTTTAAAAACCCAACATGTGCCGAAATTAGAGGATATGCGAATATGTCAGGCCAGTGTTTGCCGAGCAGATTTTAAATGCTGCCCATATACGCATGTTAATGCTGCTGTACGCAGAAATGAAACATTTCCAAAAATGGGTGGGGCGTGGACATGGTCTGGGCAGGGCATAGGCATTCCGGGATTTAACCATGAAATGTGCACGTAAATATTTACGCACACTGGCGCATGCCGGAGATCCGCTGCCATGTAACTTTACTTCTGCTATGTATGGTGTGTAAGTTATAAAATAAAAAAAACTAAACAGATCAGTGGGATTTTAAGGGTCAAGACTAAAGGGGGGAAGGAGGGCTGTTAAACTAGGGGGGGTTAGAAATCCTATCCCTTAACTGGGTGAACTGGGAAAACTGGCATTGGTGTCGGTGCGCGTGCCTTTTAAAATCCCGCTTACATGGTAGACATGGCATTTGCGCACATGTGCGTTCAGTCAGGCTATTTTATAACATGCGCACACATACACCTGTATATTATAAAATGGCTGCGTCCCTGGGCAATGTTACCATCGTAGTGAACCAGGCCCCTGTTGCCAATAACTATGAGCCATATATTCAAAAAGCTCTAGATGCCTAACTTTAAGATTTGGGCGCTTACATCTGTACAATTGGAATTTTTCCCATTGTGAGCGATTCAATTTAACTCCCTAAATTCACAAGGCATTCATTTGGGTTCCTCAAAAGTGGATGTGACCAGATTAGAGGTGGAGGGGGATAAGAGAAAGGAAGTTAGGTGCTTAGCACTGATGTGCAGCATTAGGTTTCTAACTTTGGTGAAAAAATCGGAGCATTACCCAAGCATCGCTAAATTTGGCCATCCATCATCTCCCATGGTTAAAGTTATGTGAGAAGGAGCCCCCAATCCCCTACCCTTCAATATTCCCTTTCCATGAGTAAATAAAGTTATACCGGGGGGGGGGGGGGGGGAGCCATCAGCCCACCAGCATCCCCCCAATACTCCCACATTGTAATAGACATGCCAGGGGATGCCACCAGCGCACTGGCATCCCCTCATCTCTCCTGGCTATAAAAATGGGAGTAGGGGGAGGCAACAAACTTTGTAACATTCCCCATTGTGATCCCCTCTTCCCAGCGATCAAACCCCCTCTACCCTCCCTAAGCCATGCTTGGAGAAGGACAACATCTTATCTCCTCCTGCCATGGTTGAATTCTCAGTGCCAGTAGGCTCAGAGCCTATCGGCACTTAGTATTCATTGATTCACTGCCCTGTCAGTGAAAAGAGCAATCTTCATTCAGAACTGATTCACAACCTCCAGGAAGAAGTCCTCGCTATTGCTGAATAGCAACACTGGTTCAGTATAGCACTTATTTATTTATGAACTTTTAATATCCCGAGATTCGTAGAACACATCACGCCGGTTTACAATTAACTCAAAGAAAGGAAAATTACATTTAACGGGGGGGGGGGGGGGGGGCGAGGGGAGCAGGCAAGAAAAGGGGAGAAGATAAGGGCTGGGAACGAGAGGGGCTAAAAGTAGAGAACTGAAACGAAGTAAAGAGGAGAGAGTGGAGAGGAACCAAAATAGCTATAGAAACTTGCTGGGTTATGAAGTAAATCACTGTTCATGCTTCGCAGTCACAATAATGGTAGGAGGAGATGAAAATATGGGAAAACTCCTGAGTATAAATGAAGCAAAGGTGATGCATTCAAGTTAGCACCTTCCTCATACACCCGCCAACAGGAAGAAGCATTATTACTGTTGTATGGTTCAGTCTCATAGAAGACTTGCACTACCTGGGCAATTGTCCAAACAGATAGGATAAAAATGTTGAAGACACATAAAAGGAGCTTCCACTTCCTCTCTGTCCCATCTGATTGCAATGTCAGATTTAGCAGATTTATTACATGAACCAATCATGCCTTAAAGAGTATCTTACCAAATGAGACACAGCAATTTAATTGACCAATGACTTTTGTAATATTAATAGCTAAATCACAGTTGTCTCCTTTGAAGTTAATGTTCAAAATAGAATATCTAAAAATCCAAGTCACTATTTTACTTCTCAAAGTAGAAGTCATTTCCCAGTCTCACTTTTACTTCAAACCTATTCTAGCAGAATCTATTTAAAAAACTTAGTATTCAGTAATTTAATAGATGGCTATTGATCATCAATGACGGCTATGTATGTGAGGGGTTTTTTTTCCCATTCCAATGAATCTGAGGATTTGTTCTGCTTTTCTTGGGAAAAGTTAGAAAAACAAGTTACAGACTTCGATGAGATAGAAAATACAAATCCAGCAAGTAGCTGGGAGCCATATCTATTATCCACTTTGCCATCAGTTTTACACTGTTGGCAAAGTGGATAATAGATATGGCTTGGAGTCAAGACTTATTCTCTTGTGGATACCAAGAGCACCTTCATCATTATCTTGGAGTCAAGACTTATTCTCTTGTGGATACCAAGAGCACCTTCATCATTATCTCTCTGTAACATTAGGCAAATTATGTTGCCTCTGCATGGCTCTGTTTTTCATTCATAACTGAATATAACATATAGGGGCGGATTTTCAGAGCCCTGCTCGCGTAAATCCGCCCAAAACCGGGCGGATTTACGCGAGCAGGGCCCTGCGCACCGGGAAGCCTATTTTACATAGGCCTCCCGGCGCGCACAGAGCCCCAGGACTCGCGTAAGTCCCGGGGTTCTCCGAGGGGGGCATGTCGGGGGCGTGTCGGCAGCGTTTTGGGGGTGGGTACGGGGGCATGGCTACGGCCCGGGGCGGTCCGGGGGCGTGGCCGCGCCCTCCGTACCCGCCCCCAGGTCGCGGCCCGGCGCGCAGGAGGCCCGCTGGCGCACGGGGATTTACGCCTCCCTCCGGGAGGCGTAAATCCCCCGACAAAGGTAAGGGGGGGGGGTTTAGACAGGGCCGGGCGGGTGGGTTAGGTAGGGGAAGGGAGGGGAAGGTGAGGGGAGGGCAAAGGAAAGTTCCCTCCGAGGCCGCTCCGATTTCGGAGTGGCCTTGGAGGGAACGGGGGTAGGCTGCGTGGCTCGGCGCTCGCCGGCTATACAAAATCCATAGCCTTGCGCGCGCCGATCCAGGATTTTAGCAGATACGCGCGGCTCCGCGCGTATCTACTAAAATCCAGCATACTTTTGTTTGCGCCTGGAGCGCAAACAAAAGTAGGCTATTCGCGCGCCTTTTAAAATCCGCCCCTCAGAGTATAATGTTATATGTGAAGGAATCTCTGACAACTTCAGTCACTGGTATATGTAGGTATGGAGGAGAGGCACAGATACTGCCTCACCCTCACTCCTCCCAAATCGGAACACAGTGCCGCAGGCCATTGTTTTAAAAAAGAAATCATCTGGTGCTGTGATTGCCATCTGCCGATTTATGAAGCAGAGAGAGAGTTATCTCTTTGCTTCTCCTCCTATTGCTGTTGCCTACCAGCTATTCTGCTCCCAAATTGACTTAAAAAAAATTAACTCAAGAACTTAGCAAGGAGGATATGGCTAGAGGAGCTGCAACTACACAAGAGAGAACCTGCTCCATACTCTTGCTGCGATTACTCTGAATTTTAAATTTCATGCACTGGCCAGCTGAAGTAATGGAACTGTACTTTCAGCTCAGAAGGCATGTCCGTGGCTTGGAGTTCTAAGACTGTACATTCATATTCCCTTGTTGAAAAGCTACACAATAGGAGAGTCCTGCACTAAAAATACAGTCCCCAGAAGAAAACACTATTGTAAAATCTTTGAGACATACTATTGCCCAACACACTGCCAGTGCTGTATAGTGCTACCTGTATAGTGCTAACTAGTATTAACACTAAAGAAATGTTCTGTAATCTCCAAGGAAGGCAAATGTGACAGGCTTACCATTACTAACTGGCGGATCATGTTATGTTTTACTCCGCAGTCCACAGCTACAATTTTAGTGGGATTCCCTTTTCCATACACTCTGGGTTCCTATTTGAAAAAGGAAAAGAAAAAAGATTTTTGATTATCATAGCACAGTGCATCTTTATGATTAGAGAAAACTGAGGACACTGAGGGTTCAATCCATCCCCCTCTACTTTCACCATTTAACCTTGATGAAATCTCTTAGCCTATTTGTACTCAGATTCTTTGCTTTCTATTTTCCTTAATAGTTTGTTTCCCCTCTGCCAGGATAGACTATGATTATACATATAAAAGTGCTACTTTATTTTACCGCTGAAGCAGCTTCTCTAACTCAATCAGCAGCTGAAAGTGCTTTAAACTGCATAAATGCCATTCTCCTGATACAAACTGCTAGTGACCACCAGTATCTCAAGGAAAAATTCTTAAAGATAATGAGGCTCTTGTACTAAAGGCAGAATAGAAATCTAATAAATAAAATAAACACTAAAGTGTGCATTTTTACATGCACTATTGCAATTTTTGCACATTATTTTTATACTCATGGAAATGAACTCCAAAGAAAAATAGCATGTAGAGTTTTGCTATGCTAAATGTCACAAAACAAAAAACATAGAAGTGAGTTGGTTTTTTTTTTTTTTTTTGTTTTGGTTTTTTTTTGCGAAATTTGGTCCATAAGACAATATTTTTGCAGTTTCACTATGTGCTAAGCGTTAATGAGCTGTTTTGCATGATTTTACAACACAGCAGCTCATTAACTATTAATTTGAATACAATTTTGCAAGAAATTTTATTAATACCTGTGCGTTGTGCCTGCATTAGCTGTGCATTACCAACCACCGGTTCGGACATGAGAGAGACCAATATGTAACTTTACTATTTATACCACTGCAAAAGGGGGCACTTTTAATTCGGGGTGAGGTTTGGGAGGTGGGGTAGGTTTTGGGGGCAGATTTACAAACATAGTCAGAGGTACGAACAGCAAAGTTGACATCACTGAAGATTTTCTGTCATTTGGAGCAATGAAAGGTAAAAGAGGAGTTGATTTGTACAATGTATTCTTTACCTAGCTTGATGCACTCTCTACCTAGCTTCAATTGAGCTAGGTAGAGAGTACATTGTACAAATCAACTGTATATATTCGCACATAAGCATACATATGTGCGTATGTTCCAGAATAAAGTTACATGTATTTTATAACATGTGCGCATATGATCCATGTATATTATAAAATACTTCAAAACAAAACAAAGTACACCACTGTCTTCCATGAATTATATGCATTGAGGATAAGTGGAGCAAACATAACAATAATAATGTTTTAATCCTCCTTTCCTCTATTTGTAAATGCAAATTTGTGTCTGATTTAATAGCAGTTTACAAATAGAGGATTAATATCTACCTTATAAATGGCCTGTGACCGACGGCCCGCAAATGCGCAGTAGAGACCAGCTCTACCGCGCATGTGCGGGCGAGCACGTCGCTCTGAGGCAGCTTCAGAAAGAAAAAAAAATGGCGGCGTCCAGTGGCAGCAGTGGGCGGCGGCGGCGGTACCGGCAGCGGGCGGCAGCGGGCGGCGGCGGTACCGGCAGCGGGCGGCGACGGCGGTAGCGAGCGGCGGCGGTACCGGCAGCGGGCGGCGACGGCGGTAGCGAGCGACGGCGGTAGCGGGCGGTAGCGAGGGAGGGAGAAGAGAGAGAGAGGGAGGGACGGACTGAGTGGGAGGGAGGGACGGAGAGAGAGAGTGGGAGGGAGGGACTGAGTGAGAGGGAGGGACTGAGTGGGAGGGAGGGATTGAGTGAGGGGGAGGGACTGGGACTGAGTGAGAGGGAGAGGGGGGACTGAGGGAGGGAGTGGGACTGGGAGAGAGAGGGAGGGAGTGGGACTGAGGGAGAGTGAGTGGGACTGAGTGAGTGAGGGAGGGAATGACTGAGTGAGGGGGAGGGACTGAGGGAGGGAGTGGGACTGAGGGGGAGGGAGGGAGTGGGACTGAGGGAGAGGACGGAGGGAGTGGGGACTGAGTGAGAGTGAGTGGGACTGAGGGAGTGAGAGGGAGGGAGAGAGGGGGGAGGGAGTGGAGTGAGACTGAGTGGGAGGGAGGGACTGAGTGATAGGAGAGGGAGGGTGGGGAGGAGTGGGTGAGGGAGGGGGTGGTGAAGAGTGAGGGGAGAGAGAAAGAGGGGGAGGTGGGAGACAGAGGGATGTAGCCCGTTTTAACGGGCTTAACGGCTTGTATTATTATAAAATATTATCATAGATGTTCGCGTGGCCATAAACACGTATATATGCCGCCATGCACAGTTGTTTGAAAGTTACCCTTCCTGTGAACTTTGTCAGTTAGAGAGCTTATTGCAAATTTAGCTCACCACAAATAAAATAAATGTATAAGATAGAAGAGATGAGCTAAAATCAATTTAATTATAAGATTACTGCTCCTGAAAGTAATATCTTTGAAAGTGCTGAAAGACTCATAGCAATTTTAGTTAGTCTATCTTGGCATCCAAAAAAAAATATCAGGAAGTCTGTAACTGTAGCACTTAGTGATAAGACAGCACATTTTGACTCTAGACATTTTAAATTGCATTAAATATGTAGCTATTCATTAGCAGATATTTATTTATTTATTTCCCCAGTAATTAATGTCTTTGGAGAATTTAATTGCCAGTTTTACTTGTAATATTGCTTTTTAATGTCCATTAATGGAGAGCACAAACAGAAACATCTTACATCAACATACATCTTAGTTTTACAGATCTACAGGTTATTCATTTCTTTGATAACTTCATAAAGGGATTCTTTCTTATTAATTAATGGTTGACTGATCAAGTGCTCTCTTTCTCTGTTCTCCCACTGAGTACAGTAGAGCTGAGGGCTGTGCAAGCTCAACATTTAAACATGCAGATAGAGGTAGAGGTCATACAGACAGAAGAAACAGATAATCACTGTAACCAAAGCTACTACATAGAGATAGAGTTAGATGCACATAGCGATGTACTGTTAGTTTCTTATAAAGAAAATCTCACTGCTACCAGTCGTTATCAAGGGGCCCTCATCAATTGTGCTCCATCTGATGACCCACTCTTTGATTTCATAAAATAATTTAACAAGGAGCTCCCAACAACACATTTCTACCTGGATAGATTAGATAGAATAAATTAGACAGAATGGATAAAAGAGACAGATACCAGAAAAAGGAGGGCTCTTTTTGGGAAGCATTATTGTGTTCACTTCAAACAATGGGTCCTTTATTAATTACAACCATAATGGACTTTTCAGGAAGTATAGAAAAGTAAAATCTTGTAAGAGGAGTTCATGCAGTTCTTGTCTGCACTTTTCAGGGTCAGCATAAGTGCCTCTAAAAATGGAATACAATAGAAAGAAGCATACTAGAAGAAACTTACAAAAGTCAAAAAAAGAGGTTTCAAAAATGAGGTTTATGAGAAATTTAAGTACCTGGAGTTAGTAGACAAAATTAAAGTTGTAAGAAAAAGTGGAAAGGAAGACACAGGCACTTCCTCAATACTGAATCAGGCTAAGACAACTTGAGAGAGGGAGATAGATAACTGCTGAAAAAATGAAAATGTGACCAGTAGAGAGAAGATATCGAAGATGGATGCATGAACCATATCAGGAATAGTGACACAAGAGCAAGAAAATGTGATGACAAGAAGATTATGACTTGAGCATGGAAGGCCAGAATTACTAACTGGTGAAAGAGAGGGGAAAAAAATATGTCCAGATGGTAACCCTCAGAATATTAGTGGCAGCATGAAGAAGAAACTTTAAGAGCTGAGTAAGGAAAGTATTGATGAAAAGGTAGTTAAAATCTCTTAAAAGAACAGTTGGGTGAGAAGAGCAGGACAGAATAAGAATGAAAGGAATAACTCCAGATCATTCAGGAAAGAGCATAATAAGTTGAGAATGTAATAAAGCACAGCAATAGCTAGATCAAGAGATGTGAAATCTAGCATAGATACTAGATGATGGATATTAAAGTGCCAGAGTTTAGAGATCAGTACGTTTCTCCTTCCACTCCTACCACTTATCCCCTTGTGCTACTGACATTATTATTATTTTTTTTATATACTGACATTTGATCTCAATTGAGATATCACACCAGTTTACATTCAGGTACTGTAGGTATTTCTCTATCCCCAGAGGGCTTACAATCTAAGTTTTTGTACCTGAGGCAATGGAGGGTAAAGTGACTTGCCCAAGGTCACAAGGAGCGACAGCAGGACTCGAAACCTGGTCTCCTGGTTCATAGTCCACTGCTCTAACCACTAGGCTATTCCTCCATGCAATATCACTCAAAGAAACTGATTCTCACCTTGGTTGAAACTTCAGCGATCAAGTTCCTCTTATTTGGGTCAACAAACTCCACTGGCTGGCCTTCAAATTCAATCTTACCAAGGACAGTACCCTGTAAAATAAAAGAAATCAACAGCATGTGAAAAACGGTGGGCAATGAACAGCCAATTAAACTTTGAGACCAGAAATCACTTGCAAAACATGTACTTGTAGAAACTGAAATATTTGCACCAGCTAATCAGTTGTAAGATCCACTGGTCATGATCTGACTATAGAAACCTTCTGGATTCCACTTCTGACTGGAAACTATATGAGCAATTTGATCTAGTGGTAATGACCTAGCAAAGTAGAGGGATGTGCAATCTTCCCACAATATGCACAGTGCAGGTTGCTGCGCTGCTATGATGTTGTCCTGTCTGTATATGAGCAGGTGACGTCAAGGTTCAGTGTGGCAGTTTTGGTCTGGAGATGAATCAGAGGATTTGTCTTTTCAGTAGTTCCCCTAGCCTTACCCAGTATTGACTCAAAAACCTTTGCTAAAGTGGTTGAGAAGTGAGAAAGCCATCTTTTCTGATCCACGTCCAGCGGTTGGATGGTGGATCTCAGTGTTTTGAGTGATTTTCTGTCTTGAGACTGTATCTGGGAGAAAGTATTTCTGTCCACACTTTCTGCATTAGTTTCAATCCAAAGGATCTCAGTGACTTCTATAAGGAGGCTGAGAGAGTGAAAGAATATCATCTAGAAAGAGAAAAATCTGAGGCTCTCCACTGGAATTTCTACCGAAGAGAAACAGGACAAGGCACGAGAAGCTGGCACCTCTTTTTGGTGACAATCTGTGGACTACAGGTATTTGGAAGGGGAGATCCATGAGGAATAGGAAACCCATTTCATTTTCACCCTGGACAGCCTAACACAGATTCATTTTTTTTGCATTTTGTTTATTGAATTAATTATGGATGTAGCAAGAAGAAAATGTGCTTGGTGCCATCTGATTATCATTGAACAAGTTGAATAGTAAACTTGTATTTTGGAAAACCTTACTCAAGTGTCCAGTTTGCTTATTGGCAGAAGGAAACATGGAAAATAAGAGACTGAGCATAAATCTCCAGAAAGAGACTTTTCACAGCACTTTATGCCTTGATGGTATATCTTATTCTCCCACCACTACCATCTGGAGAATCCATTTCAGCATTTGGGAAGACTTTGCCTAGACTAAGCCCTGGTAATAAGCCCCTTAGAAGCTGATGTGTTAACTCACATAATTTCTGCAGATTAGCCATTGTTTTCCATGCAATTTTGCATCACATGCTAATGAGCTCAGAATTCATTAACATGTGTAGCAAATTGCATGTGAAAATTTTCATGCTTTGCCACACCCAGGAATCTTGGGTGTTCCTGACTATGGCAATGCATGACACTGGCCAAAGATCTTTGAACCACCGTTTGGATTTAAAGGGGCTCCATGGTCCATGTGAGCACCCCCCAAGTATAACTGAAATTTCCTGGTGGTCATAGCTGTTCCCTCACCACAATTCCAAGCCTTTCACAGGCTGCAAATATTAAATTTAAACCCCTTTTGTAATCCTGTCTCCTTACTGCCCCAAATCCATCAAAAAAATGCACTAGGAGTCAGCCTCTAACCCTGTGCCCCCAAAAGCCCAATTGAAAAGGTGTTCTTCTAGGGGTAAGAGCAATCCCTATTTGTTCCTGGTACCCAGTTTCAAAATGGCACCAACTGACCACATGAGCTCCTTTGCTTGTGTCATAGGAGATCATGAGATCACATGAAAGTTTACTACCACAAAGCTTTTTGCTATATTTTTTTACAGAAGGGTTTTCACAAAAAAACTTTGCACAGAACACCTGGTCTTTAACTTTTTTTATACAGTTGTTGGCAAGTTGCACTATTTTTCTTACAAAAACACTTTTTACAAAAATATTTCACATTTTAATTCATCAGCCTCTTGGCTTGGCGTACAATGATAAGTAATTTGTTCGCATCTAACTCTACTAAAAAAGTTTAAAAATTTTTAAAAAAAACTCTCAAGTTTTCCTTAAAGCTAGCATGATTGATGATACCTATGATTACAACGATAAACAAGTCTCTTTAGCGTAAAACCAATTGGTGGTGAACGCTCGAAATGTGACATGTTTTTTTAAGAGCACTCTCAAAAAAATCGAGTGGCCTTACATATTATGAGGTATCACAATCTAAAAAACAGCGATAATTTATGATGAAATATCAAATGGCACCAATGCACAGAGACTCAAAAGTATGTTAGTTCTAGGAGATGAGGCACCCATTCTTAACTCCCAAGACTCCATGAGGTCCATATTCAGTGGCATGGCTGCACCGCTGAATATACCCAGCGATCTAAAAGTTATCCGGCTAACTTTAGGACAGGTCTCCAGCATGATCAGAGTTAGCTGGATAAGTTATTCAGCTAACTCAACTCCTCCCAGTTATGCCTCTAACTCACCCACCAGTTAGCCAGCTATTTAGCTGGATAAGTAATTAACCAGTGGCAACCACTAATCCCAGGCAGATATTCAGCCACTGCGCCAGATAAGTCGAAACTTCATTTACTCCACGACAAAGAAGGAAAGGGGAGACAAGAGATACCAGTCTAGAAGCTCCAACCTCTTACCCCAAGAAGGGTTGAGAGAAGTTTTTGCATCTAGCAAGGGAATTGGCTGTGAGAAAGGAGTTATAGGGCATAAGCAGATGAAGATCTGTGGAACTGAGGCTGGAAAGCTCAATTAAGACTGCAAAATCATAAGAAAGTTAGCCAGAACAAAGATTAAAATAAAAACTTTTAAATATAGAAGGTGAATGGGTATTCTGTAAGACGCCTCAAAAATGAATCTCATGCAAATAAAATCTAGTTGCTAACATCCATTTGTATGAAAGTGAACATTTATCTCTTAAAATGCACTGCTTTCTACTATCTCATTTTAAAACTGTTCTTACTTGAAAGTACTTCATTAAATATTATATCATTGTTGTCTTTACTCCTAAAAGTCCCCATTCTGTTAGCCTTCAGATGTTGACATGCATTCTTCCAAGTCAGCCAAATGACTAAGCCCCAATTTTGGATTTATATTGCCTTTCTCAAGGTTTTCTGGGACATGTAGTCCTGCCTGATTAATTATAAATATTTTCTTTTAAATGGGATATACAAATACAAGAATGATTCACAATCCAATTTATACAGTTTAATTTAAAGTACTTTATGATTCAAATAAAAAACATGGAAATACACGTTTTATGTGGTTTACCTTATCCCGAATTATTTTAGCCAGCATTCTGGTGTCAATTCCATAAAGGGCAGGAATCTGTAGGTAAAAGAAACATCAACATTCACATCATTCAAAAGGGAATATGCTCTAAAATTAGACTAGAACAGTATATCCAAGGGATTGCCTCAGAAATATAGTACCTGAAGAGGTAAAACAATACTGGATAATGACATTAGTCACTGAAAATATAAACATAGAATTAATTTTCTGTTAATTTTCTTGAAGTGTGCTGTTGGTTGAATTGGTAGGCAATAAAGATAAATCAATTCATGACATAGAACCTGATTCAAGCTGAGGTAGATCTTCAAAACATACGTGTGCGCGAACAAAAGTACACCAGATTTTATAAGATACGCGCGTAGCCGCGGGTATCTTATAAAATCCGGGGTCGGCGCGCACAAGGCTGCGCAAAATCGGCAGCCTGCGCGCGCCGAGCCGCACAACCTGCCTCTGTTCCCTCCGAGGCCGCTCCGAAATCGGAGCGGCCTCGGAGGGAACTTTCCTTCCGCGTCCCCCCACCTTCCCCTCCCTTCCCCTATCTACCCCACCCCCAGCCCTACCTAAATCCCCCCCTTACCTTTGTTGGGCAAGTTACGCCTGCTTGAAGCAGGCGTAACTTGCGCGCGCCGCACCGGCATCCCCCGGCACAGGCCGCAGTGCCGGGGGACTCGGGACCGCCCTCCCGGCCCGCCCCCGAACCGTCGCCACGCCCCCGGACCTGCCCCGGACCGCCCCCTGCCCCAGACACGCCCTATACATGCCCCGGATACTCCCCCTCCCGCCCCTTTTATGAAGCCCAGGGACTTACACGCATCCCGGGGCTTTGCGCACGCTGGCAGCCTATGCAAAATAGGCGCGCCAGTGCGCAGGGGTTTTAAAATCTACCCCTAAGGTTTTTCTCCAATTATTTGTCAATGGGAAAAGACCCTGATGAATCAGGCCCATAGACTGAATAACATTGAACCTTAAGAGTGCACATTAGTATAAATCTTTCATATTTTCAGGATTATGGTGATGTCTATTGAAGCCCAGTAACATCTATAAGAAGGGCCGGATTTTCAAAAGGCCTGGCGACACGCGTAAAGCATCCCGGGGCTTTTCAAAAGGGGTGGTCCAGGGGCGGGGAGGGGCGGGGCAGAGCCAGAGGTCTCCGCACGGCCGGGGATCGCGTGCTGGCAGTTGGCTGGCGTGCACAACTTATTTCTGCCCCAGGGCTGAAGTAAGTTTTAAAACAAAAAAAAGTGGATTTACATTCTAGAATCAGAAGTAGGGTGACCAGGCTTGTGAACCGGCTTCAGAGCTACTGTTTCATGGAGTGCCAGCGAGTTTCAGAGGATAGTCCCTTTGATATTCCAGGACAATTTCCAGTAGTTCATCTTTGGAGAAGGACATCTAAAACCTTTCTTGGGTATCAATACAGGAAAATGTCCCAATAGGAAGTATCCCTAAAGGTAAAGTACCTGCTCTCCTTCCTCCCCTGCTGGAGGAAGGAGAGAAGAAAACCCCATAGTCTCCAGATGGTAGGACTATAACATTTCTTCTATATGAACTGCACTAGAAAAAAGTGTTTGCCAAATCATTCAGGTTTATAAAGTACCTCAGTAAACCTTCATTTATGAAACAACACGTATCCAAGTGAATGTATTTATGATAAAATTGTAAACCGCCTTGTAGCCTGTTAAAAGGAGAGGAAGTCAACAAATGTGGAAAGAAAGAAATAAAATGAATGTGCCATTTTATATAGGATGGCACAGACAATACAAAAGCCTAAAAGCCCTAAAAGCTTGGCTGTCTCCCCTGGCAGCAGGACCCCAGGAGCCCTTTGGGTTGTTTGATGAGCCCTCCGCTTTCTGATGTGCCCCTTCAGTGGCTTCAAGGAGGACAAGGGGACTGCATAGGATTCAAATGTTTTTATTCACTGAAGTTGAAAAATGTTCTTTGTTGGAAACTTTTCTGTCCTCAATTTGGGTGAATTGAACCTATTAGGAATATCTAGCATACACTGGCCACAAGAGGTCTCTATTGCACCATTATCAGTACCTTGTCAAGCAGAGGTGTCATTAGTAAAAGTATATTATATGCGTCTAGCCATAGTCCTACATCAGGTGCATAGCTGTAAATAAGCCTAGGCCCAGGGGTTTTTAGAAAAGGCTGCAAGGTCTGAGCATATTGCCTTGGAATATCATTGACTCCTGTGCATTTCAGTAGAAACTGGAGAATTCATCAAGCCTCCTTAAACTCTCCCAATTAAAAGCTCTAAAAATACTGGCATGCAATTTACTTTGTAGGATCAGAATCGGCATACCATCCGCTACAATAGGATTATCAGATCACTGCAGATCAAAAGGGACAGAATGAACCATTTTTAACTTTGCCCTATTACATGTAGGGCCTTATACTTCTGATTTTCCTACAATAAATGCAGTGGGGCAAAACCTGAACTAACAACCTGTTCCTGGTATTTTGAAACCCAATAATTTGAGATCTAACTTGAGCCAGGCACATTTCAGCCTGTTTCAAGTTCTGCAGGGGATTTTGTTTTTCCAGATTCCCTCTAGGTCTGCTAGGTAAATTCATCAGATTTTTTTTTTTTTTTTTACAGATCCAGCTAGGATTGCCATCTTGTTTATAGAGAATAACTTGACCCTCCCATATTGTCCCAGACTATTGGTTGGCCCTCTTCACTCAAGCCCCTCTCCATAGACCCCCACACTTTGTTTCATAAAATTGCTATGTTTTACAACTAAATTAAAAATAAAATTATTTTGCCACCTTGTTTTTCAGGAGTTTTTATCCCAAACTGTATATTTTTGGCTCTTCTCTGCTTTCATTTGGTCTGTCTTAAAACAACTTTTCCAGGATCTTCTGTCTTCTTCATCCTTCCATATGGCTTTGTTATGTAGCTTTCATCTCATATCTTTAAATTTTTCTTTTTTTCTGCTGCTCTGTCCCTCCATCACCACCTCCTCACATCTCTCTACTCTTCATCACTCTTCTTTCTACCTCCTCATCTGTAGTGTCATTCCGCTATCTCTCCCTCTCCTATCCCTCCTTTATCCTTATCATTCTTCTACCTCCAGCTTTATAGTTTTCATTCATCCACTTGCCCATCTCTCACCTGTCTCTCACCCCTACTGCCCTCAGTTTCCCCACTCTGATTTTCAATGTTCTCTCTCCCTCTCTTGCTTTCCCCACTCCTCTTCAGTCTTTCATTCCTTACTTTGGTTCCCCTGTCCCCTCCCGTTCACTATTCCCCCTCAGTTCTTTGTATTCCTCTGTGATGTTCTCCTCTCACATCTCTGTCTTCTCCACCCCTTTTTAGCTGTCCATCACCTTCTCTGGTTCCTCTTCCTATCCTTCAACTGTCCATCCCTTTTTGCTAGCTCCCCTGCCCCAGTCTGCTCTTCCTTCCCCCTCTCTGGATCTCTCAACCCTCTTCACCTCTCCATACCCCCTTTTTCTCCCTCCCCACCACCAACAGTACTGCATCCATCATCCAACTCAACTTTCTAATAATAAAATTCTATAAACAAATAGAATTCCAAAACTTAAAAAAGAATTTAAAAATTAGCTCATACACACAAAACAAGCTGCAAAACAAAATAAAAAAAATCTCTCTCTCTCTCTCTCTGCTTTTTTGCACAGACTTCTAACAAGACTCAACACTTTCTGAAATTATAATGAATATGTTGAACCTGGTGACAACTTCCATTGGCAGATGCAACAGAACTGCCTGATTTTCAGGTCTGTTTTGCATTGACTGGTTTTGGTAGATATTTTTCTTTTTTAAAAACTAAAGTGGAATTCTGCTGAACCAATTTTTTTAAAATATCATCTGATTCCTACTAGCAATCATTTCTCTAGTGTATGAGGCTGAAATGTTTCTGATTCCCACAGTTTACCTTTTCCTCATGCAACCACTCTGCCAGAGATCTGACAGCTCTCCAGTGACTGTAGTTTTTGCTGTAGTCGAGTACCACCATACCTGAGGCCTGTAGACAGAGCAAGACGTTCTGTTAGCCAGTGGAACACAATGAATACAATGAAAAATAATCCACAAGGTCAGTTAGCATCTTTATTGATTTATCATGAATTTTTCTAGAGTAGTTAGTGGATCAAATTATTGTTAACTTTCCAACATCTTCACAATGACCATCATCCAAGGATTTTAATGAAATATAACAAAATTCCATATTTCTGATGCTGGCAGAATGTTCATCCTTAATGATCTAAAAACAATATTCAGGCAACTCAATCTAAGCAACTCAAAAACTGACAAAGGTGACATACTCCTCTGCAGGTGATAGGGGTGTGCACTTAAATTATTTTAAATTTGTTTTATTTCATTTCATTTATTTGACATAAAATGAAATAAACTAAAAGAATGAAAAAACATCAAAATGAGAGGCCAGGATCCCCCCACATCCCACACCCTGCCCCACTGAAAAACACCTCTGTACAACAAAATGATGTAGACAGAGCAAGACGTTCTGTTAGCCAGTGGAACACAATGAAAATTAATCTACAAGGTCAGTTAACATCACTTTCAAAAGGGAAACTTTGATAAAATGAAGAAAATAGTTTAAAAAAAAAACTGAAATGTGCAGCTGCAAAGATTAAAAGTGCTCATCAGGCATGGACATTGTTTAAAAATACAATCCTAGAGGCGCAGTCCAGATGTATTTCACGCATTAAGAAAGGTGGAAGGAAGGCAAAACGATTACCGGCATAGTTAAATGGTGAGGTGAAAGAGGCTATTTTAGCCAAAAAAACATCTTTCAAAAATTGGAAGAAGGTTCCATCTGAAGAAAATAGGATAAAACATAAGCATTGGCAAGTTAAGTGTAAAACATTGATAAGACAGGTGAAGAGAGAATTTGAAATGAAGTTGGCCATAGAGGCAAAAACTCATAAAAACCTTTTTAAATATATCCTAAGCAAGAAACCTGTGAGGGAGTTGGTTGGACCATTAGATGACTGAGGGGTTAAAAGGGCTCCTAGGGAAGATAAGGCCATTGCAGAAAGACTAAGTCCTGGATTTATCAAAATGCGGTAAATATTGCATGCGATGGGAAAAGGGGTGTGATTTATGGTAATAGGGAGGTTATTGCAATAATAACTTTGAGATAAATGCCACCACTGGAGGGACCATGTTTACTATCAGGAGAGAGAGAGAGAGAAAGAAAGAGAGAGAGAGAGAGAGACTAGCCATAATGCCCTGACCCTAGATAGGTATTTATATCTCTATGGGAGGCCCACCTAGTAACTCGAGGTAAGGTTTAGGTATTAGTGTAGGGGATTAGGGGCCACTGTCTACCTGGGTAACATCAAGCTAGGTTGAGAGAACATTGCACAAATCTCATCTTTGGGTGAGTTTCCTCACTTTGAGGGTCATCAAATGTTCACAAGAAAGCACTGTTCTGTTCGAACGTCTCACATTGAATGTCAAAGTGGCCCCTAACCCCCTACACTAATACCTAAACCTCACCTTGAGTTATTAGGTGGGCCTCCCATAGAGATATAAATACCTATCTAGGGTCAGGGCATTATGGCTAGTCTCTCTCTCTCTCTCTCTCTCTCTCTCTCTCTCTCTCAGGTCTTTGATAGGTAGGTAGATGCTCTGGGAACTTCAAACTACCAAAATCACAACAGGTGATCAGCCATAGCACAGCTTAACACTCCTGAAAAAGGTGTAGTTAAAGCCATGTGATAGGGTTTCACAAAATGGTAAACCCACTCCTCCTCTTTTCCAGATTTGCATCGCACCATACAATATGGTGCTATCACATGCGATAAGCCCTTAACGCATTTTGATAAATGAGGGGGTAAATGAATTCTTTGCTTCCGTGTTTACTAATGAGGATGTTGGGGAGATACCAGTTCTGGAGCTGGTTTTCAGAGGTGATGAGTTAGACAAACTGAACCAAATCACTGTGAATCTGGAAGATGTAGTAGGCCAGTTTGACAAATCATCTGGACCGGATGGTATGCATCCTGGGGGTACTGAAGGAACTCAAAAATAAAATTTCTGATCTATTAGTTAAAATTTGTAATCTATCATTAAAATCATCCATTCTCTCTGAAACAAGAGGGTGGCCAATGTAACCCCAATATTTAAAAAGGGCTCCAGGGTGATCCGGGTAACTATAGACCAGTTAGTCAGTGCCAGGAAAAATAGTGGAAACTATTCTAAAGATCAAAATCATAGAGCATATAGAAAGACATGGTTTAATGGAATACAGTTAACATGGATTTACCCAAGGGAAGTCTTGCCTAACAAATCTGCTTCATTTTTTTGAAGGGGTTAATAAACATGTGGATAAAGGTGAACCAGTATATGTAGTGTATTTGGATTTTCAGAAGGTGTTCAACAAAGTCCCTCAAGAGAGGCTTCTAAGAAAACTAAAATGTCATAGGAGGCGATGTCCTTTCGTGGATTACAAACTGGTTAAAAGACAGGAAACAGAGAGTAGGATTAAATGCTCAATTTTCTCAGTGGAAAAGGGTAAACAGTAGAGTGCCTCAGGGATCTATACTTGGACTGGTGCTTTTCAATATATATATATATATATATATATATATATATATATATAAATGATCTGGAAAGGAATACGACGAGTGAGGTTATCAAATTTGAGGACAATACAAAATTATTCAGAGTAGTTAAATCACAAGCGGATTGTGATACATTACAGGAGGAGCTTGCAAGACTGCAAGATTGGGCATCCAAATGGCAGATGAAATTTAATGTGGACAAGTGCAAGGTGTTGCATATAGAGAAAAATGACCCTTGCTGTAGTTACATGATGTTAGGTTCCATATTAGGAGCTACCACCCAGGAAAAAGATCTAAGCATTATAGTGGATAATACTTTAAAATCGTTGGCTCAGTGTGCTGCAGCTGTCAAAAAAGCAAACAGAATGCTAGGGATTATTAGGAAGGGAATGGTTAATAAAACGGAAAATGTCATTATGCCTCTATATCGCTCCATGGTGAGGCCACACCTTGAATACTGTGTACAATTCTGGTCGCGGCATCTCAAAAAAGATATACCGGTAGTTGCGATGGAGAAGGTACAGAGAAGGGCAACCAAAATGATAAAGGGGATGGAACAGCTCCCCTATGAGGAAAGACTGAAGAAGTTAGGACTGTTTAGCTTGGAGAAGAGACGGCTGAGGGGGGGATATGATAGAGGTCTTTAAGATCATGAGAGGTCTTGAACGAGTAGATGTGAATCAGTTATTTACACTTTCAAATAATAGAAGGACTAGGGGGGCATTCCATGAAGTTAGCAAGTAGCACATTTAAGACTAATCGGAGAAAATTATTTTTCACTCAATGCACAATTAAGCACTGGAATTTGTTGCCAGAGGATGTGATTAGTGCAGTTAGGGGTGGATTTTAAAAGGGTTACATGCATAATATACACGAGTAACCCTTTTAAACCCGCTCCTGCGCGCGCCAATTCTATTATGCATAGGCCCAATGATGGGCGTAAGCCCTGGGACACGCGTATGTCCCGTGGCTTGAAAAAAGGGGCTGGGAGTTGGTGGGGCGGGGTGGGGGCGGGACCGAGGCATCTGGCACAGCAGCCGCGCTGGGGGATCGTGTGCCACAGGCAGGCGCAACATAAAATAAAGGTAGGGGGGTGATTTAGGTAGGGCTGGGGGGCGGCTGCGCGCAAATGTTATAAAATCAGGCTTAGAATTGTGCACGCCGGGTTGCGCACACAAATCTATGCCCGCACATAGCTACTAAAATCTGGCCCTTAGTGTAGCTGGGTTCAAAAAAGGTTTGGATAAGTTCTTGGAGGAGATGTCCAGTAACTGTTATTAATCAAGTTTACTTAGGGAATAGCCACTGCTATTAATTGCATAGGTAGAATGGGATCTTCTTAGTGTTTGTGTAATTTCCAGGTTCTTGTGGCCTGGTTTGGCCTCTGTTGGAAACTGGATGCTGGGCTTGATGGACCCTTGGTCTGACCCAGCATGGCAATTTCTTATGTTCTTATGTTCTTATAATGTAAACCTCGGGGGTCTGATTGCACCATTTTTAAATACTAACCTGGAGGAGCAAGAGTAACTGAGAATCATCCCTGCCCCATTTGAATATCTAGTTCCCACAGACAGGGTAAGATGGATCTCATGATTTTGAGACTAGGCTAGGAGAAAGCCATGGGGGGTATTCAGTTTCAAGTTTTGACAGCAGTGGTGCCAGTATTTTGCAAAGTGGGGCAGGAGGGAGACGAGAGAGCTGGGGCCAGTGCTGATGGATGCTGCTTTATTGAAAACAAAATGAAATAAAAATGAACAAAATTTAAATCATCTATTTTTTCATTTTGTTTTCAAAACGAAATGAAATTAAACCACATGCCTAGCAGGTATATAGCACTTTGTGCAATGATAAGCAATGTAATTGCCTAATAGCATCATATAATTATGCAACAAAACCTTACATAATTAATGTAGAGAACCCATGGATATCTCCACTAGTGAATCTGGCCTAGTGTTAGGACCATGCCATGTAGATCAGTGCAATTTTCCATCTTTCCACAGCACCACCACTAGAGGTTGCTACAATGGTAATTTCCTGCCTGCATAGGATCATCCTGACCCTTAGCTCTACTGTGGCATTTTTGGTTTGAAGTTGAATGAAAATGATCTGATATTTTGTAGTTTCCTTATCTTATCCTGTATTGATTAAAAACATGTGTTGAATAGGTTAAGAAATGAGAAAACCTCATCTTTTCACTCACACTCAGTGGTTAGATTATGGATCTCAGTCTTATGAGTGTTTTTGAGTATATGTGGCTTATGTGTTTGGAAAAAAGCTTCCTGCTCTAAAAGAGGAGTGGGAAAGAAGGAGTATTTTTCCTGGTTTACAATATTTTACCATTCAGTCTGAAAGATCCCAAGGACTTCTAGTAGGAAGTTGGAATAGTGAAAGAATATGATCTGTCAGAGAGAGGATAAAACCTAAAGAAAAGCAGGAAAGGAGACGTTTGGAGATTTCAGAATCAAGCAGTGGACCACAGATATTTGGAAGAGGGGATCTGAGAGGGATAGGAGAATCCATTCCGTTGCATTCTAAGCAGCCCAGGACAAGAAGAACGGGTACCCTTGGAAAGAAACTACACAGATCAATTTGGAGTTTATTTATTAATTTGATTATGATTATAACAAGAGGGAAATGTACCTGGTGCCAATTAATCATCATTGAATGAGATGAACAGTAAACTTTGTATTATGGAACATTCAGCTCATGTGTCCAGCCTGTTGTCTAGTATCTCCTATTCAGAGACTTAGAATGTGAGCTTACACCTACAGAAAGAGACATTTACTACAGAAAGAGACATTTACTACATCTTGGGCCATGGAGGTCTATGCTCCCTCGCAATCAGAGAATTCACAGCAGGGTTTAGTATTGGATTAAGCCCCAATATCAAGTGTGACCTCCCTGCCTTCACAGCAACCACTAGAAGAGGGGTCACATTAATAATAATAGGTATAATGAAATTTAAATTTTAAAAAATTGAAATATGCATAATAAAATAATAACCATCTGAAAGGACCATATTGTCACAGTTCATTTTTGAGTTGACTATACTCTAGTGCTGCTTCAAGCCCAAAAGAATATCAATTTTAGATGGCTATTACTTTTACCCTTTTGTTTTTTTGAAGGTTTTGGCAGTTTTGGCAGCAAAAATCTTCCACCACCATGGGTTAATGATAATAGTATGCCCACTTTGCTATCAACTACAAGTGAAAGTCAAAGAGTGAATCATCAAATGTTTTCTTCCATTCCACATCTATAAGGACATTTTATACATCAAGTCCATAGAGATTATTAGGAACCTTTGTAAATCAGATGTATCATAAAGTCTTAAAAGAAAATCCCAGTCTACCATACCTGGATGTGCTCCGATTCTAAGAATTTCATGAGTCCTATTTCATCCACTACTTTGGTATCAGGTACACCTCCATTGCCTATGATTGGGTATGTCAATGTGAGGATCTGTCCCCGGCAGCTTGGATCTGTAAGGGAGTCGGTGTAGCTGAAGGAACAAGAAAGGACAAATGACAAACAGCATATGGCCCTCAAATGTTCTTCATTATGGAAGGCCTATTTTAAATTCAAAACTCCTATATCTCTGCCATGGCTAATGAAATGTCTTGCTGTGTTCATTCGCTGCCTCCACCAGTCAATTCTCCACTTCTCAAGATTATATGTTGTATCAAAGGCGTTGAGCTGAATTTTTCCGATCCAGGAAAAAAATACTGTACAACATACTGAATGAATTCCTACGCTTTCAGGACAACAAAATGTCTGAGTTTAATATTATGGAGATGAGTGTGGCTTCATTAAGGGAACTTGAATCTAAATTGTAAATGTGAGTGTCCCCTTGGAATTGAGCACTTCAGGAATTGTTCCTCTAGCCCCCCGATAATTCAGTTCTGATAAATCATTAGATTAGGCAGTTGTACCACATCATATTTCAGTTAACTTTTAATTTTCTGAAATTCACCATTTCATCTCTACAAATTTGGAAGCATTCTTACTTTTTTTGCAAAGCCAGACTTATAAGATCACTATTCCTGTCACCTCTGGATATCAATCACTTCTACTCTCTTTCACACAGCATTTTATTATATAATCTTTATAAACCAAAAAGCAGTTGCAAGGTCTGATTCAATGACTCAGTGGCAGTGCTGGATTTGATTTATGAGCTTGGCTCCTTGGACTGCCTGGGACTGGTCGGGCTGCTGCAGAACCAGTGTCACAGTCTCTAGAGTGGAGGGAGTCTCAGTCATCACACAATAGCAACACCTAATGGCTAGACTCAGAGTGCATCAGAATCGAGCTCCAGAGAGTGATGTGGTCCTGGCCAAGGACCATCTATTAATTTTTCCCCCTGCTATGTTGGCCAGGCAAACAGCAGGGGGAAATGATTAAAATGGGGATGGGGGAAACACAAATCATTGTTAATGAAGGCTCGTGGTGGCCTATTTCTAGTTCTGGATCTGACTGAACTGGAAAATCAAAGAAGCAAAGAAAAACTGCTGGGTCAAGAAACAAAAACCAGTTTCAAACTGAACTTGCTTGAAAATTTGGAGGTGAGGCATTGAAATCTGAACATATAGTTTTCTCTAATAAGCTTATAAACTGATAGATTGGTGTTGAGTTCTCGTCCCCACTTTCCTCTATGTCACCTTCCTCCGCTGCATGTTTTCATGTATTTCATTGTCCTGCATTTTAATGCATATTTCACTCTGAAGCCTCAGCTGAATAGATTCAATGACTAAAATATAGGTCATATTTCTTGAGAACAGAAAGAGAAAACCTGGAATATATACATGTTCCAATGTGGTCTTCTTTCAGTCTCAACAATTCATGTATGTCTCATCCCTACAGAAGAAATCTCTGATGCCATTCAGCACTATGCTGGACACATCTAGAATTTTGCTGTAGATCTACTGATTTTCATAGAGACTTAAATACATTTCATGGATACACTTTCACTAAAAATGACAGACACAAGTGAAACACGGAATGCATGGTATAGACAAGCATTAAGTTTCAACAAATTCAGAGGTATGGGTTGTATATGCCTAGATTTAGCCTACAGGCCTCAGTAGCATGAAATGGGTACAATATTAGTCATCTCCGGTTATCTATGTCTTTGTACTAATTGAGGGTAAGATTCATGTAGTAGCAGAACTCCATAGATACAGAATCTATTTTCTCTGACTCTGTGGGGATTTTTTTATTCTTTTACTCCCTTCCCAGGTTCTTTTGTGTGTGTAACGCTTGGCCGGCTGCAGAACGGCCCCGCGACCAGCCGTGCTCACCTGTCACACCCCTGAGCCTCAATGCATCAAGGACACTGCCATTGTCTGCCTTCCTCTGACCTACTGGTGCTACCTCCTTAGGCGCATGCGCACGCCACGCACAGGCCATGAAGGCCCCATGGTGAAAAAGCCTGGCAGAGGTGCTTCCCAACGATGTCACATGGCTGCATATGTAAAACCAGTCATACTCCTCTCCTTACTTCAGCAGCAGGTCCTCCTGCATTGCAGTGCATGTTGTTATTTCCCTTGTGCTTTTTGCTTTGTCTTGCCTCCTTTGTCGAGCCTTCTTGTACATTTCCCTGCCTTGCTGTTCCCTTGCCTCATCTGCCTTGCTGTACCCTGCCCTTCCTGCCTAGGAGTTGCCTATCCTTGCTATGTTTGTGTTCCTGGTCCCCTGTGTCTTGTCTTGTCTTGTCTTGTCTGTCCATCTCTGACTGACTTCTGGTTCTGACCCTGGCTTCGGACTCTGACTACTCTTTTGGACTCCTGCCTGCCCCAACTCCAGCTTGGATCTTGACACCATTTGCTCACTGCCTGCCCCAACCTTGGCCTGATCTCAACACCATTTGTTTGCTGCCTGCCTGACCTCTGCCCGCTGCTTGACTTCATCTGACCGCTTCACACAGAACTCCCGCCTGCCGGCCCCTGGAACCCAAAGGCTCAACCTGCGGGGAAAAGGGCTGGTATAGGTGAAGCCCTAGAACCAGTCCTAGTAGGAGCAAGTTCACCAGTTGTCGGTATGGGCCTAGTAGGTTCACCTGCTAGAGTCCAAGGGCTCACATCTGTGACAGTGTGTCCTTATAATCTATTTCAATAATACTCATAGATAATTACAAGAATATTCATAAATATTTGTAATCTCCTCTTATTCAAGAAGGCATTTCATGTCAGAGGTTTGAAGAAGAAACTTTATAAGTGACAACTAAATTTCCATAGGGTTGGTCAGTTGCCAATCACAGTTATGGACAACCCTATATTTAAGCACCCACCAGAGAGAAGAAATTAACATATGCAAATGTGTCTATGATCTCTTCACTAAGGTTTATGGTCCTCCCAGTAGAGAGCATATTGTGGCTGTCAATGTAGTAAGTGGACTGAACCATTTGCCATGATGTGGCCACAATGGTGTTAGCTCAGGGCATTGATCAGAGAAATTTAAGGTCTGGAGCTAAGAAAGAGAATGAGAAGTCCAGTCTCTTGTCTCTCTGCAGGAGTTTGGAGTTTAGGAAAGGGGAAAAGCCTGTCTTCTGAGCCCAGTATCTCTTGTCCTATAGTGAGTGTAGAAGGCAACACAGAAAGATCCCTGTGATGGTGCTTCTGATAGTGCACTGCACTATAAGCAGCTGTTCCTGAAGGCTCCAGCAGAGGGATGGAGCATATCTCAACTCTTTCCATGGGCAAAAGAAGACCCTGATCTGAGTTCTGTATGTGAACAAAGATCTTCACAGAAGATGTGAGAATTGGGTGTCAGGTGCCTGTCCATAGGTAACGAGCAGTACATGGAAAGAAAAAAGGAGAAAAGGAGGAAGCTGCCCATCCTGTGCTCTGATCTAAAAGTCCAGAGGAGTAAAGGAGAAAGATGTGCAGGAGAACGATTCAAGCATTGGAGAATCAGGTACCAAAAAGGGTCTTTGAGCATCAGGGATCAAAACATCCTTCCAAGGGAACCTAAGCCCCAGGAAAAGGAGTAAGGGGAATATGTCAGCAAAGATTAGCAAACCCCTTGTGAAATCACAGTGCCTGCTTTCAATGCTCAAAGATGTACTTGGAAGGGGTCTACACATACACATACCGGGTCAGGAGGCCCCCCCAAGCTGGCCAAAAGTTCCGGTTGTGTCCAACGAGGGTCCCGGAGTGAACGTGCGGCGAATCACGTGACGTCGGCGTCACTCCGACGTGACGCGGATGTCACGTGCTCCTCGCAAAGGAATACAGAAATGGCATCCTGACTCCCCGCTGGACCACCAGGGAGTTTTGGTAAGTCTTGGGGGGGATTAAGGAAGGTGAGGGGTTTAAATTTTTATTTAGGATCAACAATCGCGATTTCCAACGTATTCAACATAGCTATGTTGAATAAGTTGGAAATCCGATCGTTTTCGCCTCATCACTTTTTTAAGTTAAAAAAAAAAAAAAAAATAAGTTGCGTTTTACATATGCGGTCAAAACAAATGCACACCCCTAACATTTGCCATCTACCTAGAATGGTAGAGGGCCAATAAGGAGAAACAACAAATACAGTACAGTTACGTCAAGCTCCTAGAGAGAAGCAGCAGGGTTAACTAGCATGGACTTGTGGTATGCTCTTAGGTATAATTGGGAGAAAGTGGTAGGTCACCATGGCTACACTCCCCAATTGATGGGACAAAGGATAAGGGATGATCTCCAGTAGATGGTCAAGTTTCTTCAGCTGACAGTGTGTAGATCTCCTTTAGCACAGATGGCAGGGTGAGGACCAGAGCTAGCACATGGAACTTAAGCAGATTGTGCAGGCAAAATATTCCTTCTCTGCCAACATACACATTGGATTTATCAAACATTATGTTAAAATTTTCAAAGAGTTTCAGAAGAAAAATTGAAATGTATGTAATTTGCCATCTACCTAGAATGGTAGAGGGCCAATAAGGAGAAACAACAAATACAGTACAGTTACGTCAAGCTCCTAGAGAGAAGCAGCAGGGTTAACTAGCATAGACTTGTGGTATGCTCTTAGGTATAATTGGGAGAAAGTGGTAGGTCACCATGGCTACACTCCCCAATTGATGGGACAAAGGATAAGGGATGATCTCCAGTAGATGGTCAAGTTTCTTCAGCTGACAGTGTGTAGATCTCCTTTAGCACAGATGGCAGGGTGAGGACCAGAGCTAGCACATGGAACTTAAGCAGATTGTGCAGGCAAAATATTCCTTCTCTGCCAACATACACATTGGATTTATCAAACATTATGTTAAAATTTTCAAAGAGTTTCAGAAGAAAAATTGAAATGTATGTAATAATACATTATAAACACAATGCTTATCAATAAAGAAGAGTCCAGAGAAGCTTCCTTATAAAAATAAAGGGAGAAAGCATGGTTGCAATGTTTTGGGGAAGTATAGTGAGAGACCAGACAGTGGGGAAGGAATTTGGTAACGGGACAAAGTAGTGTAGTTGCTGTGTTCAATCAGTTGCATATGGGTTGACCTTTATTTTCTGGGTTAGCAATCAATACTACCAAAAGATCTATTGTCACAGCAACAAGGCAGACTGAGAGCAGCAATACTTTCTCTATATGTCCAGCAATCATCTATTCAGACATTTGGATTGCAAGTTCCAGGCGAAGAGGAAAACTACTGGATCATGCTTTTTCTCCAAAATATATTTATGGTTGTTTACTCCTCTAGCCTAGGCTCTCTACTGAAGGTTTCTTCTCTACAGAGGGGAAGCTTGTGCGTCAAGACCCTATTCAACGTGGGAATGCACACATAATGTGTTATGAATCAGCGCTGCCCGCGGGTTCCCCTGCGAGCAGGCCACTTACCCTCGCTGCCTGTCTTCGCCGACGCGGCAGGACACCGCCGTCGGCCTGCCCACGCGGCCCGGAGGCCGGCTGCATCTCTCCTCCGTTCCGCGGCCGGAGCCGCGGTCTCCCTCAGGGCTGGGAGTGCCCCCGTCGTCATCCACATCTTTGTGGCTGGAGGTCGCAAAAGCCCCGGGCTGGAGTAGCGGCAGGAGCCGCCCCCGGGCCTCCGGCAGCGGCTGGAGCCGCTGCTCACGTTGGAGCCTGCTCCCAGGCTCAGCCCTGCCTCTTCTGGCGTCTGACACACAGACGCTGTGCAGGCCGCTGGCCATGGTCCTGCACAGCCTCTGCTTCCTGTTACTAGGCGCGCGGCCGCGTCTCTTTGCAATATTTAAAGGGCCAGACAAAGGAAGTGTCTGGGCCCCACCTTGATGACTGTTTCCTGCTCAGCCCTATAAAGGGCTGCTCCGTCCATTGTTCCTGGCCTTGCATAGTTGTCGTCTCTTCACTCTGGAGGCTCCTGCCTGCCAGAGTCCGTGTAAGGTCTTCTTTTCGTGGAGCTCCTCATCATGATGTCTTCTTGTTCTTCAATGTCATGTCTTCGTGCCTGAGGTCCTCGTCCAGGTGTCTTCATCTGCTACGTCCTGGTGTTCCTGCCTTCCTTGATGTTCCTTCCTATGCCATGCCTCGTCTTCGCTCTCGAGCCTTCTGGTACCGGTAGGCCAGGGGTCCCTCAGATGCAGTACTCCTGAGTGGACTAGCCTGCCGGTGGACGGTTGTCCTGTGCTCCTGAGCCGTCAAGTCCTGATGTGTGTTCCTGTGCTGTCCCGCTCCCGTCGTGGTCCGTGACCAGTCTGCAAGGGCTGTGTAGGGCGCGTAACGGACAGGGTGGTCCGCGACTCATTCCCGCGGGTGGCCTGAGAAGGGCGCCCTCAGAGACAGTGCCAATGTCCATGCCTCGTGTTGCCTTTGTGGATGTCAAGAGTCTCGCCCCGGATGCCGTTGCATCAGCCATGTGTCTTCGTCCCTGGATGCCGTTGCATCAGCCATGTTTCTTCGTCTGGATGCCATCGCATCACTCCATAGTCTTGTCTTCATGTCAAGGCCCGTCTGCCCTCAACTTCAGGCCAGGCCTGCTGCTCCATGCTGCTCGCAGCAGGTCCGAAAGGGCCTGGAATGGTCGGAGGACCATTCACCTTCCAACATCTTTGGATGTTTGGCCATGGGAGCTTGCTGGCCTGGCGGAGGGTAGACTGTCAGCCATGCGGAGCCACCGTCAACCCTTGGCTTGGCCTACAAGGTCTGGGTCAGGCTGAGGCCCATGGGCACACAAAACCACCAGTACACAACATAATGCACCACTGAATGATGTTTCAAAATTGTTATCTTTACTCCAGTTATTGTAATAAATCAAAAAAGGTTTACAAAACATTTGCAGTCTATGTACATTCCATCAATGATCTATTAGTCGGATAACTACTGCTGTTGTTCAGTAATGATAGCAGGTCTACTGGCAATTCCTTTTTCAGTCCTGGACAATTCAGACTCTACATAAATAATGTCATGCTGGGTCAGAACAAAGGTCTAATGAGCCCAGCATTCTGTCTCTAGCAGGGGCCAATCCAGGTTACTTAGAAGTATCCTGTTCCTCATTTCCAAATGTAGGCAGTGGCAATCCACATGCTCATAAGTATTAACAGATTTGTCCTCCAGAAATTTGTCAAACCTATTTTACACCCCACTGTGCTATTTGCTCTGCATTCTCCTGCAACAAATTTCACAGCTTAATTGCGCATTGACTGAAAAATTACTTTCTCAAGTTTGTTTGAAATCTTCTACCAGATAGTTTCATGGAGTATTCCCTAGTCCTAGTAGTACTTTTTACTGATGATTTTTGCACCGCTTCTTTCAACAGATAATTTTTTTCAACCTAAACAACGTATTCAATTTTGAAAATCCAAACCTATGCATGAGGTTTTCTATCCCAGATTAACCCCTGCCTCCACTACAGTGCACAGGAGGTAGTAGTTAGAATGCCAATTTACGCAGGTAAAATGCTTTTTACCCATGGAAAGTCTTTTGAAAATTGCCCCCTAAACAAATACTCAACCTAGGGATAATACTCTTAAGGTCAGTTTATGCACAGGAAATGCAACAACTGGCTCAAGAAGGAGAGGCAAATAACTCAAATGTATAAACAGGTGCAGTGAACAGAGTGCTGCGCTAGCCTGCTTTGCCACATGATACATCATGCCCATTGAGTTTTAGCTCAGCACTAACAAGTTATCACTGAGCAGAAGAGGTTAGTTACCACTGATCTACAGATATAATGAGAATCAATTTATCAAGTAGTTACATGAGCCTCCCAAAAAATATTTGCTACAAAATATTAGCAATGTTTGTAAAAGGGAATGAAAATGTGCAGTCCCTCATTTTTAAGCACTCGTCATATACTAATTTTTTAAACAATTCCTAGCCCTCTTGATTATTACTAGGTCATTTTCAAGAGACTCACCCAACCATCCCAGTGTTGAAGACAATTTCTCCAGCAGCAGATGATGGATACCCAAAGGAGTATCCTTTTATCTTAGTTCCATCTTCTAGCACCAAGTTTGCAGTCTGTGCCTAACATAAAAACAATCATTGAAAAAAGAAAATTAGAATGCATTTGAGATGGATCAGATAAAGTAGTAAGAGGATCCCTTAAAATAACAATAACATTTTTTAAATTAAATTTTCAATAATTTGTTAACAAAGTGGAATAAGACACTGATTTGCCCTACAGAAGTATATCATATTCTAGCTTAAGTTTCACTTAGAAAGTCTTGAGATACAGGAAAAACAGAGGTACAGACTTGATCAGAGCCGTAGCTAGCCAATGGCCGATATGGCCAAGTCCATAGACAGCATCCACCATGGGGCGCTACCACTCTCACAGTGGGGCCGATGCAATACAGTGCGCTCAGCGTGGAGTGAATGAGATAGCGCTCATCAGAATGAGCCTATAATAGTGTTCCATTCTTCCTCCCCAGTCAGAAGCAGGAAGAGCAGCATGGCCACTGGCCAGAAGATGCAGCATCAGCCTTCCCTCAATCACAAACTGGAGCAGCTTAGCCCCCAGGCTAGAAGAAGAAGGAAGACTGGGCTGTGGGTCTGAAAGAGGCGGCTGCTGCTGCTCCTGCACCTTTTGCTTCCAGAGGGGGAAAACAAAAGCGAGGGGGTGTGTATTTGTGTGATTGAGCATGGCAGAGAAAGAGACAGAGAATGTGTGTGTGTGTGTGTGTGTGTGTATGTGTGTGATTAAACGTAACAGAGAGCATGTGTGTGTGAGTGAGTACGGCAGAGAGAGAGACAGATAGTGTATATGTGTGTTTGTGTGCATGTGAGCATGGCAGAGAGAACATGTGGGTGTTAGTGATTGAGCATGGCAGAGAGTGTGTGTGTGCCCAACTGAGAATGACAGAGAGAACATGTGGTTGTTAGTGATTAAATATGGCAGAGTGTGTGTTTGCAACTGGGCATGACAAAGAGAAAGTGTGTGTGTGTGTGTGTGTGTGTGTGTGTGTGTGAGTGATTCAGCATGGCAGAGAGTGTGTGTGTTCATTTGTGATTAAGCATGGCAGAGACTGAGTGCATGTGTGTGTGGTGAATGAGCAGGTGTTTGTGCACTAAGGTTGCCAACTGGCTCCAGATTTTCAAAACAGGTTGATCCAGTCCTGGTTTTACCCCATTGCATGCTGGGACTTATTCTGATTTCCCTATTGTATTCCCTAAGAAAAGCAAGATTTTAAGTACCTGCATGCAGGTGAGTAAAACCAGGCCTATTTTAGATCAGCCACAGTCCGTGGCCACCTGGTGGTGCTTTCAATGCATATCCAGCATAGCTCTCTGCTTCAACGGCAGGGGGGAAAGACTGATACTTCACTTTCAATGCATATCCAGCATAGCTCTCTGCTTCAATGGCAGGGGGAAAAGAGGATTTATATTCAGGCAACAACCAACAAGGACTGAATTATATAGTCTGGGTAAACAAATAATTATGGGTGTAGCTTGCTTGTTACGGCGATTACTACCCCAAATTAGTTAAGCCTGATACTTCACTTGGAATATATACCAGCACAACTCACTGCTTCAACGGCAGGGGGGAATAAAGAAAAGAGGAATTATATTCAGACAACAACCAACAAGGACTGAATGGCACAGGCCGGGTAAACAAATAAGTGTGGGAGTAGTTTGCTTATTGCAGCATTTACTACCCCTAACCAATTAAGCTAGATACTTCACTTAGATGCAGCTCCAGCATTGCTCTCTACATCAATGGCGGGGGTGGAAAGTAACTAGAACCAAAAAGTTACTAATAAGGGCCAAGAGTAACAGATAAGTATGAGAAAAAAAAAGTGTGAAAGCTTGCTGGGCAGACTGGATGGGCTGTTTGGTCTTCTTCTGCTGTCATTTCTATGTTTCTGTGTTTCTTGCCTCACAAATCTGCTTCATTTTTTGAAGGGGTTAATAAACATGTGGATAAAGGTGAGCCAGCAGATGTAGTGTATTTAGATTTTTAGAAGGGGTTTGACAAAGTCCCTCATGAGAGTCTTCTAAGGAAACTAAAAAGTCATGGGATAGGTGGTGGTGTCCTTTAGTGGATTACAAACTGGTTGAAAGACACGAAACAGAGAGAAGGATTAAATGGTCAATTTTCTCAGTGGAAAAGGGTAAACAGTGGAGTGCCTCAGACATCAGTACTTGGACTGGTGCTTTTCAATATATTTATAAATGATCTGGAAAGGAATACGACGAGTGAGGTAATCAAATTTGCGGATGATACAAAATTACTCAGAGTAATTAAATCACAAGTGGATTGTGATAAATTGCAAGAGGACCTTGCAAGACTGGAAGATTGGGCTTCCAAATGGCAGATGAAATTTAATGTGGACAAATGCAAGGTGATGCATATAGGGAAAAATAATCCATGCTGTAGTTACACGATATTAGGTTCCATATTAGGAACTACCACTCGGGAAAAAGATCTAGGCGTCATAGTGGATAATATATTGAAATCATCAGCTCAGTGTGCTGCAGCAGTGAAAAAAGCAAACAGAATGTTAGGAATTATTAGAAGGGAATGGTGAATAAAACAGAAAATGCATTAATGCCTCCTTATCGCTCCATGGTGAGACCACATATTGAGTACTGTGTACAATTCTGGTCGACACATCTCAAAAAAGATATAGTTGCGATGGAGAAGGTACAGAGAAGTGCGACCAAAATGATAAAGGGGATGGAACAGGCTAAAGAGGTTAGGACTTTTCAGCTTGGAGAAGAGACGGCTGAGGGGGGGATATGATAGAGGTCTTTAAAATCATGAGAGGTCTAAAATGGGTAAATGTGAATCAGTTATTTACTCTTTCGGATAATAGAAGGACTAGGGGGCCACTCCATGAAGTTAGCAAGTAGCACATTTAAAATTTAATCAGAGAAAAATTTTTTCACTCAACACACAATTAAGCTCTGGAATTTGTTGCCAGAGGATGTGGTTAGTGCCATTAGTGTAGCTGGGTTTAAAAAAGGTTTGGATAAGTTCATGGAAGAAAAGTCCATTAGCTGCTATTAGTCAAGTTGTCTTAGAGAATAGCCACTGCTATTACTGGCATCAGTAGCATGAGGTCTTCTTAGTGTTTGGGTACTTGCCAGGTACTTCTAGCCCCAATTCGCCACTGTTGGAAACAGGATGCTGGACTTGATGGACCCTTGGTTTGACCCAGTATGGCAATTTCTTATGTTCTTATGGGATGATGGGAGCCTCAGAGTCTGCAGGTTCTGCACTACCTACAGACTCGTCAGCTGACTGCTCATCATCCCTTGCCTCCCCACTGCTGAGGATTTCAAAGCTCTCCCCATGATCAGGGAGAAACTTCCTCCTCAGTTTGATCTTAATTGGTCCCTCACTGCCCCGAGATGGTGTCTCTGATTGTGAGGGACCCATGGACTCCCCAGTGGTAGAAACTGGAGGCACTTGGTATGGCACCTCTGGAGCTGAGGAGAAAGCTTCCAGCAAAGTGACAGGCTTCCTTCTCCAGGTGCTCCTCCAGAGGGGTTATGGGACCTCAGGAGAATGGCTAATGTGAGGAGGAGCAACGTCTAAGGAGGCTGCAGATGTTTCTTTGTCTCCCTCCATTGTTTCAGCAGTGCCGGTCTCCATGGCCAAGTCTGGAGTCACTGAGAGTCTGAAAACCCTTTCCTCCTCAGACATTGTCTCTGGCTCCGTCTCTCCTGAGGCCAAATCTGCCCTGCTGATTGTCTCGAACTCGGTGTCTGTGACCGGGGTAAGATGTGGCTCCCCACCCTGGCCAGGTGATAACCCTGAGGGGCTCTCCCTCTCTTCTTCAGCAGCTCAGGAATCAGAGGTCTGCGGGCCAGCTGGTGGTGGTTGGAGAGAGGGGTGAAGGGTTTCCTTGGCAGTTCTGCCAGGAGGAGGATTTTCTGCCCCCCCCCCTCCCCCCGAGCCACAGTGGCAGAGAGGGGATCTTACCAAAGGAGATCTGCTCAGGAGCTCGCTCTGCCCACGAGAGCTGATGTTCCGGGGATCAGACCTCTGATGGTGTAACTGCTTTGGGGCCTGATATTTCAGGCCTCTGCTCCAGGCCCTTGCTGGTAATTGGGCCTAGATTCTCAGAGTCCGATTCCAAGTCCCTTGTCCTATAAGGGACCAATATCCTCCTCCTGACTTTGGGTGCAGGTTTTTCCTCCCCTATGCACTTAACCCACACCCAGTCCACCCTTGGCTCCTTTCTTTCCCTCTTTCCAGTCTTTATTTCTCCTCCAGCAGAGGTGTTGTCAAGAGAAGAGATGACTTGGAAGGGGTCAGGAGGGTTCAATGCTTCCTCTATGGGGGTGGACTCAGGTGTGGATACTGACAGGGAAGGCATTTGTTCTCCTTCCATAAGCAGCTCCACTATCTTTTCAGCAGCGGCCAAATCTCTAGAGGCTGTCTCCACCCCCCCTGCTGAAATTGGGGGGGTGGCCAAGTCTTCTGCTGATAGTGGTTGCATTGGGGAGACAGCCACATTCTCATTAGATGCAGTCCCCTGCACGATGGAATTCGCAGGGGTGGCTGCCACATTTCCATCAGCCCCCTCAAGTTGGATTTTGCAGGGGTGGTTGCCAGTTTCTCATCTGAGGCAGTTCCCTGCAAGTTAGAATTTGCAGGGATGACTGCCACATACTCATAGGGGGCAGTCCCCTTTGAGCCAGATTCTGCAGGGATAGCTGCCTCATTCTCATCCAAGGCTATTCCCTGTGAGGTTTTATTTGCAAGGGTAGCTGCTTCAACAGTACTGGGGTAAGGAGCAGACCTCTTTGGGATGGTGAGTGGAGAGACTGCATTTTCACTGTCACTCTGGCATGCCCTGTTGATTTTCTTTGTAGCTTTTTTTTGGCATGCTAGAGGAAGTTGTCAACTTATTGCCATATTTGGCAGTAGGGGTTCTGGCTGTGATGTTCCTGGGGACCTCTGAGATGGTTTTAGAGGGGCCCCCCCTATCAATGCTTGCTGTTCCTCGGCACTGGCAATTATATTGGGGTGATGAGCATCTGCAATTTTTGGCAGTGGAGGGGGAGGCCCAATTGGCATCAATTGGGCGGGTCTTAGCAGAGGTGGTAGGGATACTAGGATCTTGGCCCCCAGAGGTACAGGTGGAGTTTGGGGTGGAGGGCTTTGCAGCTGCTAAGGTGTTAGCAGCAGCTACAAATGAGGGGGCAGCAGAGGAGGACAGCTCAAGGATGGAAGACTTCTTGGCTTCCTTTGCCTTGGGGCATACTTTGTGGGTATACCCCATCTCCTAGCACAGGAAGCACCTCACCTCCTCTGTGCTGTAGCAGATAGTGTGTGGAGCCCCATCATGTTGGATAATAAAAGAGCCCTCCACTTCCTCCTTTCCCCTGAGGTAGCTTCATGGTCACCTGCAGTCTATAAGGACAGGAAGTGGCATATAGTCCTGTGCCTTCATCTAGGGATATCACAGTGATGGGAGAGCGAACCTCCCCCAGAGTGTGCAGGTAACCCATTATTACTGCCTCAGGAATATAGGGTGGCATATTTGATAACACCAACTTGGTTCCAGGGACCTCCAGAGGCTCATCTGGTACGAAGATCCCCTCCACCACTATGCCCTTTACAATTGCCATATGTGTGGCAGCCAGCGTACGGAGGAAAAATACTATTTTTCCCGTACATCCTGCCAGCCGCTACAATGGCTGCAGGACCCACCACATCAGCCAATGCCAAGACGTGGTCCTCAATAGTTGCCACTCCCATTGCTGGACACCTTACTCCATGCTTCTGGGTTAGCCCATGGAAGGGGTAGGTGACATATTGTATTGGTTATGGGGCTCTACTGCTTGATCCTGGTTGTTGTGCTCATCCTACATCCCTCCCGGCAGAGCCACCAGCTGCTGCACCTGACACCACCACCGCATAGGACCTTGTTTGTGGCGGGTTTGACTGCAGCAGAAGTGGAAGCAATGACCTGGGAGGAAACTGGGCTCTGAGCTTTGTCTCTATTGTGCCCTGCTGCTGCTTGAGGTGTTTTATTAATTTCCGCAGCAGCAGGGACACTGCTTGTCTCTCTGGCCAGCGATGCAGCCACCTCTGAAGTGGAAGGAAGGGTAGTGTCGGCCAGAATGGTTACCTCAGTGGTGGAAGGAGCTGAGGCAGGAATGGTGTTTTCCATGGCTGGCGCAGTAGTGCAGGCCACTAAAGGGTCCCCCAAAAAAGGGGTCTCTGTCCCAGCAGATAACAGTGCTGGGACAGGATAATTGTGCCCACCACCACCAGAAATGCCATTATTAGCTATTGCTGGGTTAGATTCTGCATTTTGAGGGGGTGCAGCAATAGGAGATGCTGGGGGTACAGCTGATGTTGTTGCTGCAGCTTTGGGGTGCCAGCCTGAAAGTCACAGATGTTCTTCTTTGGTATTGACTTCCAGCTGACACATATTGTCCCCCCAGCTTTCTTAGGGCCTGCTTGAGGCTGCTTCTTTCCCATTGCCCAGGCTGTTCTTTCTATTGTAATATAGGCAATAGGGACTAGGATTGAAGCAGCCTTTAATGAAATTAAGAGGGAGGTGATAAGGGTCGCTTAAAGTGTGACTTTTTTTTCTAATTTTTTTAAAATTTAAATTAAATATGTAAAAATAAGTGAAATGACAGTGAAGTTTTAATTGAACAAGTGAACCTGTGCTCCAGAATTAAAAAGAGAGTGCACAGGGGAGTGAGAAGTACAAAAAAACTGGAAATAAAACCTACTTAGAAAAGAAGGCTCCTTGGCTGCTCCGGGAAGGCTTACAGCAGGTGTCTGATCAGAGCTCAGCCGGGCTTCAGAGCTTGTGGCCTGACTGAGTAGCTGAGCCCTCCCCCTGCCAGAGCTCCAGAAGCCTCAGTGATTAAATGAAGAAAATAAAAAGGTACGAGCTTGCTGCTCTTTTAACTTATAAAACTAAAATAAAATAAAGGCAATTGTTGGGGGAAGGGTTGAAATTAAATAACTAAATCAAACAAAACAGTTGAAATAAAACTCTTCCTTCAGCTCCAATGAGAAGCTGAAGGAAAGAGCACAACAGAATGTAAAACTATAAAGCAAATAGGAAAGGAAATGTGCTTTGAAACTAACCCTGCCTAAAACAAAATTCACCCTCAAACTAAATCCCTGAAAAACTGTCCCTGCCTATCTAAAACTTCACCCTAAAACAAAGAAAAATGTGTATATGTGTGTAGTGAATGGGGGAAGGGAAGAGAGGCTGCAGTCAGTATACAGGGGAAGGCAGAGGAGCTGCCTTCCCCTCAAACAAACAAATAAAAGCTAAATAAATAAAATAAACGCTAAATAAAAGTGAGGACTGATGCCTCAACACAAACTAAACTAAAATATGTGAAAAGTAGAAGGCTAAGGAAATGAAAATAAAGGTTTCTATATCTCTGCTGCAGGAGCACGATGCAAATACAGCCTCTCTAGAAAAGAAAGCTAGGACTGGATCAATCTGTCCTGAAAATCTGGAGCCATTTGGCAACCCTATTGTGCACATATGATTGAGCATGGCCGAGAATGAGTGCTGTGTACGTGAAATTGAATGCAGCAGAAAGAGAATTCACATATGTGTGTGTGTGAGATTGAGTGCTGAAGAGAGCGAGTGCACGTGTGTGTGTGTGAGATTTAGCATAGCAGTGTGCAGGTATGTACATGCAGAGGATTTTTAAAAATCCTTATTAATTTTAATTTTGGGTGTTATTTGATGTGTCTGCTGTTTTGAAAAATGTAGTTGGCTTTTAGAAAAGTTTTATGAATTTTTAATTATTGTTATGTTCTATTCATCATCCTATTTATTCTTTTTGTTGTTTTAAATTTATTGATTTTATCATCATTTGTTTTATGTTGAATGGTGATGTTTCTGTTTTTCCCATTGTTGGACTGCATATAGGGGTAGATTTTCAAAGAAGCAGGCGGGCGTACATGTGCACATGCTACCCGGCGCTCACACATGGACGCTTGATTTTATAATATGCTTGCGCGCAGGTGCGAGCAGATGAGAATGAATGGCAGGAGCTAGGAAAACTGAAAATGGAAAAGGCCATGGGAGCTAGATGAGGTTCATCCCAAGATACTAAGGGAGCTCAGAGATTGCTGGCAGTCCACTGAAAGACCTGTTCATCATTAGAGCCCTAGAAATGGGAGTGGTGCTGTGTGATTGGAGAAGAGCAGTGGTGGTCTTACTTCACAAGAGTGGTAGCAGAGAGGAGGCTGGAAACTACAGGCCAGTTAGCCTTACCTCAGTGGCAGGAAAATTAGTGGAGACTCTGCTGAAGGAAATGATAATGAACTATCTACAAACAGGTAGGTTGCTCAACCCAAGGCAGCATGGATTCACCAGGGAAACGTACCATCAGACAAATATGATTGATTTTTTTTTTTATTGGGTGACTAGAGAATTGGATCAAGGAAGAGCATTAAATGTGATTTACTTGGATTTCAGCAACGCTATCAATGTGGTCCCAAATAGGAGGCTTGTGAATAAAAAGAGAAGCTTTGAAGTCAGAGCCAAGGTGGTGGAGTTGATTACAAACTGAGAGACAGGAAACAGCATGTAATGGTAAATGGAACCTAATCTAAAAAGAGAACAGTGTTGTAGAGTACCATTTCTGTTCAATATCTTTGTGAGCAACATTGCAGAAGAGATAGACAGTAAAGTTTGTCTATTTGCAGATGATACTAAGATCTGAACAGAGCGGCCATGCCTGAAGGAGTAGAGAGATTAAAAAGTGATTTAAGAAAGCTTGAAGAGTGGTCGAAGACTTAGCAGCTGGGATTCAATGCCAAGAAGTGCAGAGCCATGCATCTGGGTGTGATAATCCAAAAGAGCTATATGTGATGGGGGGTAAAGACTAATGTGCACAAACTGGAAGAGGGACTTTGGGGTGATAGTGTATGGCAAGTTAAAGGTGCAAAGCAATGTGACAAGGAGATAGCTAAAGCCAGAATAATGCAGGGCTGCAGAGAGAGAGGAATAACTAGTTGAAAAAAAAAAAAAAAGGAGATGATAATGCCCTTGTACAGATCATTGGTGAGGCCTCACCTGGAGTACTGTGTTCAATTCTGGAGACTGTATCTAAAAAAAGATAGAGAGTCTCGAGACAGGATGGAAGCGGTCCAGAGAAAGGAGACCAAATAGTATAGGGTCTGTATCAGAAGACTTATGAGAAGAGGCTGAAGGATCTAAATATGTATACCCTGGAAAAGAGGAGGTGTAGGGGAGATATGATACAGACCTTCAGATACCTGAAAGGTTTAAATGATGCATGATCTGTGTACCTCTTCCACTGGAAAGCAAACAGAACTAAGGGTCATGAAATGAAATGAAATTTGAGGAGGGACGACTCAGAACCAACATCAAGGAATATTTCTTCATGGAAAGGATGGTGGATGTCTGGAATGTCCTTTCAGAAGAGGTGATGAGGAGGAAAATTGTAAACAAATTCAAAGAGGCATGGGATAAAGAAAAGGGTACATGGGGGTAACCTGCAAGGAGCAGCAGCAACTACCCCTACCAGAAGGCATGGGGATTTCTACCCTAAACCAATTAGCTTTCATGATATTGATGCAACTAACATCACTCTCCATTTCGATGGTGAAGGGAATAAAAAGAGAAATTGGATTCACAATGACAACCAACACTGGGCCCTGACTTTTATGATCCGGCGTACTGATATGCAGACATTAGGGAAAAAACGCAGTACTTCTTCTACAGCCAAGTCCAAAAGCAAAACACATTCAAGCAGCACTGTTTGAATTTTCAAGAAGGCTGCTCACCCTGTAAAATTGTTGCTAGCAGTAATTTTGTTTTGGGTTTGCCAATTGCTTGGTTTTCATTGTTAATATTGCTACCCTTAATAGAAGGCATGGGGGTAACATGCATGGAGCGGCAGGTACTACCATAAGAAACTTGCTGGGCAGACTGAATGAACCATTTGGCTACCTTCTGCCATCACTACTATGTTACTATATTAAAGAGATGAGAAACTGAAGGGTGCCAGTCAAGACCTCTTGAAGAATTTTTTCTAGTTTCTGAAAAATGGAAGTCTCTGAAATGCATATCCATTACGGTTATCCTAAAAACGAGACTAGTCCATGGCCCTCGAGGACCAGAACTACCCACCCTTTCTTTAGTACATAAGATGCTAAATGTCTTAATTAATTTTTTTCAAAGCTTGCCATTTGTCAGAGACTTAAGAATTCTACAAGAGAAGTCGACTGGCACCCTTAATTCTCTCACATCTTTAAATACACTGTTTCCAAAGATAAAGCAAGACTCTGGACAAGCAGTTATGCAAGCAGAAAAACTGAGTAATCACCTGATTCTGGGTCATAAGGAACAATTGAATGAGCATTGATTTTAAAATTCTGGATAAACTTATTCATTTCTTACAGTATGAAAGAAAATGAGAAGGAAGGAGGCAGTACAGACCAGGAAGATCTCCTACAGACAGTGTATGAATAAGAAAAAGACTGGGAGGGTGTTTGCTGAAGTGCAATATGAAAAGTGTTACTCCTAGAAGTGGTAGACATTGCTCTGAAATATAGGGTTACCTTGTGTTTTATCAGTTTTGTCATTTTGTGAGCAAATTGTACAAATGGTGACCTCTCTCTCCAGAGAAGTCAGGATCAATATTCTGGAACACATTCCACTGCCATGATCTTCTCTATGCCAACATAATCCCCAAATCTTGTTTTCTCTAAATGAAGAGCAGCTGGTTCAAGGTGATATTAGATTGGTATTTATAATATTAACTATGAACAAACAGATATCAAAGGAAATCTACAAAATGCAATGCATATTTGTCCTTTGCTGGTTCCTTGCCATAAATCAGAAGGTCATAGTAAATGATTTCAAATGAAGTAGTTGCCAAAACTGCTTCATGGACCAACCACATGGAAGGGAGAGAGAGGAGAGGTAGAAGGGTAAAGGACAAGTTTAGTAAGAGAAGCTCCATACTTACATATGAGAACTTTTATAGAACACCAAAATTGTCATAAGATGGGATCTCCCTGAATGTAGACTCTTTATATTATGGACATGATTATTGGTCCAGATAATTTGCTCATTATCATGTATGTACTATGGAATAAAACCTGGATCATAAGTAGCTGGGCCAGAAATTGGGAACGGAGGTCGATATGTCTGTTGCAAGGTGAACTACATGTTAAGAACACCACGACCATAGAGACACAAAATTAAATTGCTGGCAGATAAAGATCCCCAAACCCATCTAGTCTGCCCATTTTAACTCCCTTCCCCAACACCACAAACCCATCTGAATCTCGGTCTTTACCCTTGCTTTCCTTTCACTAAAGAGCTTCTCTGCTCTAGTCCTATGCTTTCTTGAATTCCCGTACTACTTTTGCCATACCACCTTCCTTTCTTCTGAGTCTAAAGACCTCTGCCCACACCACCACTACTTATATTATAACTCCTTGTTATAAAACTGTGATTCTCAATCTGGGTACATCCATATGGTTTGTTTTTCAGAATATCCTCTATAAAATGCAGGATATATATTTGCATATTGGGAATCACTGCTCTAGAGTAATTATAGGATGTAATCATTCACTATTTGAAAAGGCTGATTTAGGCATTAGTTTACAAAATAACTTTTCTTTATTTTGAATAAAAAATGCATATTTTAGAAGTGTTATGTTTTTGTAATATTTATATGTCAAGTACTCTAATCAGATAATAAATAGACTGGCATCAGATGTTAATCTGATTAAGCTTCATTATATTAATATGTCTGATCTCTTTACTATATTTAATAAAGTTCTACACCATCCATAGAAAATATAATCACTACCACATTCAAGAAATGTACGTTTATTTATTTCCAAATATTTAATATTCTGCCTTTTTATCAAAATGGCCTGAGAGCGGATAACAATCAATAAGGATAATCTCACAGATACAAACAATAAGGATAGACAATAGATATTAGATATACAAATGATAGCATGTGTTCAAGAGTAGTGTGCAGCTATTGACATAGAATCAATTTCAGGCATAATTGATAGATATTTCTTCCTTATTAATGAACAGTCTGACAGAAGGCCTGGTTGAACAACCACGCCCTTGCCTTTTTCTGAAAAGTGAGAGAGAACGGTTCCAGGCAAAGGAAAAGCGGCATCTTGCTCTAGATTTTAGGTGCATAGCAACTGATAGCCCGGTCTTGTGCAAGCCCAAAGTCTTGCAGAAGTCAGAAAAGGACAAGAGTGAAGGGCCTTTTGGGGAGGATCAGAGTCTTTGGTGGAAGTGTAGAGGGCAAAAAGAAGGTAAAGATATTCTGGGGCCCTATATTTACATGTTTAAAGGCAAAGCAAAGAGATTTGAATTTAATACTGGTTTCTACCAGGAGACAGTGCTGTTTATGTTAGGCATTATGCAGTCTGTTGCTATAGCCCAAAACAAGATTCTGACCCCAGCATTTTGTATGAGTTGAAGGTGTTTTGTGCTGTATTGGGAAATGGCATTCAATAGAGAGTTAACCTAGTCAATCCATTTGGTGATTGGTGCATGAATTACGGGGGTTAAGTTGTGCTGATCCAGATAGTTGCGTAATCATGCCCGGCGCCACCAGGTGCGCAAACTATGCGGCACACCCAGTGTGGCGGTGTTGGGAGCAGGGAGAGGCCCGTGCTGCCACAGGTAGAACCGATCCCACTGGTGGCAGAAGAAGGAGGTCCGTGTTGCCGCCAGTGGTCCCAATCCCACCAGAGGCAGAAGAAGCGGAGGTCCGTGTTGCTGCTGTGGACCCAATCCTACTGGTAGCGGAAGAAGGAGGCCCATGTTGCCACCAGTAGACCCGATTCCACCAGCGGCGGAAGAAGCAGAGGACTTTAATTCCATCTCTTTCACTGATTGTGTTACTTTGGGTAAGTCACTTTATCATCTGGTGCGGAAAAAGCAACATGGATATCTCCTCTAGAGGTGACAGCAAGCATTCAAGTAACTGTGTCTCTAAAGTACTTTGAGATACTGCTTGGATAGAAGATGCAATCTAACTCCAAATTATTATTATTGCTGTGTAACACACACACATATTTATTTATTTATTTATCCATTTTTATTTTTTTATTTAGATATACATACAGAACCCAGTGAATAAAGAATGATATTCATAGTTCTATTTCATCAATAGTTACTTATTTAATAAGGTTCAATTGTTGTAGGAAATATTTTTTTTTTGGTACAGAATTATTTTTTGACCCTGCAATTTCCAGCTCAGTTATAACGGGGGCTGAGATATGACTTCATGAGCCTTCATTCAAAACAATCCAGGGGTTATTTCTTCTATTTTACATCTCTTCTCAATTTTCTTTAGTCTAGCCATCACAACAACAGTGTCAACTAACGACCATTCAGTGCGGCTCCTTCTGGAATCATGAAATCCAGCACTAGGAATTTAATTTTTAAATAGGACTATCAATAATTCATGTAACAGCATTTCATTACAATTAGGCATATGTTTCAATTTAAGTGATTTCCACAAATTATTTGTAACTTATTATATACAAGCCCGCCCTTTATCATGAACTAAAGCTCAGTTCAGATTGTACTGGGATACTGGTTTAATGAGCCATCTTTAAATGATAAATAAGCTGTAGCACTCATTTTCCTCTGTGAGAATCCTGATCCCCCCCCCCCCCAATGCTGTTTAACATATTTATAAATGACCTAGAAAGATTGAGGTGATCAGATTGCTGATAATATCAAATTATTCAAAGTTGTTAAATCACAAGAAGATTGTGAAAAATTGCAAGAAGATCTTGCAAGACTGAGATACTGGGCATCGAAATGGACCAGTGCAAAGTGATGCACGCAGGGAAAAGCAACCCAAAGTATAGCAACACAGTGCATGGTTCCACATTGAAGTCAGGAAAAGGATCGGGACATCGTTGTGGAAAATATGTTGAAATCCTTTCCTCAGTATGTGGCAGTAGCAAAGATGGCAAAATAGAATGCTAGGAACTATTAGGAAAGGAATGGGGATTAAAACAGAATATCATAATGCCTCTGTATCACTCCATGGTTTGACTGCATCTTGAGTACTGTGTGCAATTCTGGTCATCACATCTTAAAAAAGATATAGCAGAATTGGAAAAGGTACAGAGAAGGGTGATCAAAATGATAAAGGGGATGGAAGGATTCCCCTATGAGGAAAGACTAAAGAAGTTAGGGTTCTTCAGCTTAGAGAAGACACGATTGAGGGGAGATACAACAGAGGTCTCTAAATAATGAGTAGAGTGGCATGGATAAACGTAAATCAGTTGTTTACTCTTTCAAGAAGAAGAGAGACTAGGAGACATGCAATGAATTTACTGGGTAATACATTTAAGACAAATAGGAGAAAATATTTCTAACTCAACACATAATTAAACTTTGGAATTCATTGCTGGAAGATGTGGTAAAAGTTGTTAATATAGTTGGATTCCTGGCAGAAAAGTCCATAATTAAAGTGGACTTTAGGAAATCCACTGATTATACTTGGTATAAGCAGCATGGAATCAATCAATTTTTTGGGATCTTGCCAGGCACTTATGTCCTGGATTGGTCAGAATGGCCACTGTTAGAAACAGAATACTGACCTTGATTGACCTTGCTCTAACACAGTTTGGCAAATCTTATGTTCTTAATTTCATTTTAGTTATTTTGTTCTTCTACTGAGAAACTCAGATATAATATGCTTATATTTTTAAAAATATTGTATATCTTTTATCTTCAAGTGAAATTTTTTGAAAAGGTATCAATCCAATTTTGAACCATCAAGTGCACAATTCAATTTTTCCTGGCCCTAACTTGCAATCTTCAATTTTGTGAAATTTCTTCCTTACCCACCAGACTTGTATAATTTGGAAATCATTTTAGCACACAAAAATATGCGGTAAAACAGAACTAATAAAGTGCACTAAGACATTGCACATCAATGTTAACAGTATAGTTGATTCTGCTTTCTATCATGGATATACATCGGGGCAATTTTCAATATCCTGTAGTGTTGCAACTTTCTAACAAACCCAGGGAGTTTCCCTTCAAAAACTGCTTACAAGGTACAGGTATACATAGTACACATGTATGTTTGCATCTGCTATTTCTGTGGGCAGCCAACAATGGATGATACAGCATGCATAGGGGTAATTTTTCAAAACGTTATGCCTGTAAAAACAAGCATATACGTGCATAAGTAACCTCTACTTGAGTATTCCATATACAGTTGCTTAATCGTGTATTTTTACACCTGCTAATTATCTGGCATAAGTGATATTAAACATGTTTATTGTGTAGTACTGACTGAGTGGGAGGTCTGAGTAAACTGGAGGGAGTTCAGGCTGAAGAACCAGAAAGGTCTTGATGACCTGGAGAAGGACTGGGTGAACTGGTGGACTCACTGGTAAAATGTGGATGTTTTAGAATTGGTTGACTTATGCAAGTAAGTCCTACTTTACTTTCATACGAAAAATATCCGCACGTATATTTTTGGAAATAGAAAGGAAAAGTAAGCACATTCATTGCAGTCATATACGTTGTTTCAATGCTTTATATGTATTTGTGCATAAGCCTGCATACGTACATATTCTGCAGGGTAAAGATACACGCATTTTATAAAATGTGCGTAAATCACACTTGCGGGTTATCAAACACTTGCATACATCTGCTCATGGCCATATACGCCACTGCATGCATTTGTTGGAAAGTTACTCTCAGAGTTTTGAAAATCCAAACTACATGTGATGTTTTCCTCCCCTGACCTAAATTCACCCCTGGGAATAACTTTTTAGTCTGGCCTAAAGTATACAAATTGTGAAAGCCTGTTAGCACTTTTAGAGATTGTGAGAAGGACAACCTGCAGCCTGGGTGATCTAAAACCTTTGAAAATTATCCTCAATGCCTCTTTCAAAGCATTTAGAGTCAAATATAAGGACTGGGAGAACAAAAGAGAGACTACCGGTTAATTTGCTTACACAGTTCTCAACATGGTAACTTTCATCCAAAGGCTTTAAATTCCCGAAACTTTGGAAAAAGAGAAGACAACCCAAAAAAAGAGTGCCACCAAAAACGTCTGTAAACAGTGCGATGGGCCTCTCTCCCCAAAATACCAAATTTAAGAACAGAAATTGGTAAAACTCCCACAGGGCTTTACTTGCACCATTTTAAATGTTTCTAAAAATTGCAGAGCATTAGAGACTTGGACAAAAGATATGTTATTTCAAATTGTGTAAGCAGACTAGATCACACATCTGGTTCTGTGAATCCAGCTCTGGAAACACAGAATATGGATACTGGTTGTGTTTTTCCATAAATCAGCACTTTGAGAATCTGATTTTTTTTCTCTAATCAAATGGGAGTGGGGGGGGGGGGATATTTGTTTGGTTTTAGTTAAGAATGAAATCTGCCCAATGCAACAGGATCTCAAGGTTTACAGACGGTTAATTAGTCAAAAAGTGCCTGACCCCTCAAACTGTAAATAAGCCTGCATGTGTCAACACAGGACTTAGAAAACCAGCAACAGCTCAGTTTTACTCTGCTGTCTTGATTTTTTTTTCTTGACAAGCCTCCCAAATTATCTGCACTGCCTTGATGGTGATGTCTTTGGAACATATCTGCCCAGGTCTATTTTCTGAAGATGCCTGAAGCAGGAAGAATGCAGTTTGACTTTTCTATGCCACTTTCACTGAGCAGCCTTGTTATGTGCAAAATGTGAGCTTTCATTACAGCGTAGGAGAAAAGCAAACATAATTTGGAAGATGTAGAAAAGGTGTGTATACAGTTTTCAGCCAAAAGATAGCATTTTTACATAAAAAAATTTTGGCAACAGAAAGATGCTGTACAGTCAGCAAGGATCACTTATCTAGCAGAATATATCCTACTAAGATGCTGGACGTTTCCAAGATTTTTGTTAGATGTATACTGATTATCTTGCTGCAGCTTCTAGTAGACTGCCAGATGCTAAACATGGCACAACATCCAACAAAAAACAGAATCTAACTGCTGAAAGTGCTGGAAAAAAAATGCTAAAAAGCTAGTATGAAAGAAAGAGGCAAGGCATGTACATTTTAAAACATAGAAAAGAACAGAAAACTAAAAGAGAGGATATTGATTAGATGCTACCTTGACACTCAGGAATCTGGTCCCAGCTCTTGAAAAATTCCAGCGATGTTGAGCAGTCTTAGTGCAGAACCCAAACCCCTCTTTTAAAGTTTGTGTTGCTCTGAACACTGTCAAAATCCTGGTCATATTGAAAATGTTATGTTGCAATTTAATTTAAAAAAAAAAATTAGCCAGAGATGAAATCTCTGCTTTTCAAACAGGAGTTACAGTATGAGATGTCTGATGCTGTCTCTATACAGGGGACAGACAGCACAGTAATCGGTCTCTCAGAGTGACTGCAGCTTGGAGAGGGATCTGAGAGCCAGTGCCACTTCTATTTAATGCCTATGGCAGAGGTCCCACCTCCATCCTGGCTCCTCCCACTCGGTGGCTGGGATGACACAGTCACATAGGATGGGTTTCATCACACATCAAATGCCTTTAACTCTAGATGTACTCATGGCACACTCTGCATCCATTTCACATTGTGCCCAGGGTGAGGAAACATTATGGATATAACTTAGGTGCACATAAAAATAAATAACAGCTGTGTGTAGTTTCAAAAGTTATTCATTTTTTTTATATTTCAGTTCGATGCATAGAAAATACATAATTTTATCAGTTTTATTTGAGCAAGGAGACTGGCATTTATTTATTTGAAATGTACATAATGCTTTCCCTAAACTGCAACATGAAATATCGTAAAAACATAAACCTAACTTCTGAAAAATAATGTGTCATTTGAAAAGAGAGACAATGTCAATGACATTATGTCTTTTCATGTTGTTTTTTAAACCATATGATAGAAACAAACCACAAAATTTTGTGGTTTTTCCCTGTCATTTTTTTATGCACATACATACCCTCAACAAACAGCGCAACCCAGGGGTTTCCAGAGCCTCCCCGTCCCACCTCCCACCCACCCAATGACACCAGAGAGCCCCTGTCACATGATAGGTCAAAGAGCTGGCTGGCACCATTTTAGAAAATGGCATTGTCTGTGTCTTGGAGCAAAGGGGTCAATTCCAGACCCCTCCCCCCAGACACCACGCCGGATTTGGTGAATCTGGAGGGGTCAGGAGGGTGGGCTAGGGTAGGGTTGGTTGGGGGCCAGCTTCTAGGGAAGGGTAGTTTTTTAACAAAGTGAAGGGGCCTGGGGTTGGAGGTGGGGCCTGTGGCCAGGATTTTATTTTTAATAATATTAATTTTTCTGGAAAAACAGCTGCCTTTAGGGGTGTTGAGGGGGTGAGGGGTGGGATAAGGGGTCTCTGAAGACCATTAGGTTCTTACTTGGGTTTTTCTGTCATTTCATTTCGGAAATGTTTTGCTTTTCTTTTTTACCTTCGTTTCCTTTTCCATTTTTTATAGGTTATCAGTAAATAGCATGTACTATTTACAAATAATACTTTCGCTTCAAAATTCTTGGAAAGTGCACAAACTCCCCAAGGTATAGTTGTACTTGCTCTGGGCATGTCATAAATTGTACATGTGTATTTAGCTCATACTTTTTAAAATCGAAGTATGCATCATATAACTCTGAATTCCATTCCCTAAATGCCCCTTTTTTGCATGCACACAAGTACATGCATAGTTTATGCATGAAAAGATCGGTTTAATTCCTTCCAATAAAATAGCATGAAGTAAAGCACTGTGGTTTGCAAGAGAAAGCACCCAAGAAACCTTTAATTCCTATTTGTCTTTTCTCTGCTAGTATGTACCGGTACTTAGTACCAGCACCTGTCCATCAGCTGTAGCGCAAGCCTGGTGCCCCTTTCATCTATATTCTGTCTGAATCGCTCTTTGTTGACCCAAGGAGGCAAAAACTTCATTCCTTGCATTCCGCTCAGAATCAGCCTACGCTCCCCTCTGCCTTTATGCCTGGCCCCAAGGTGCCTCTAACCCAGTCCCAGCTTGTCCTCCCACTGCCAGGGCCAGTGATTCTTCTCTTCCATCATCTGTGCAATTCAAACTTCAGCTGTTTGAACCACGTGGGGCTTCCTAGATATGGAGTGCTGCATTGTTCAATCAAGTTGATGTTTGAACTGTGCATGACTCAGGCAGGACAGAAAAAGAGAGAAGATCACCTGCCCCGGTGGTAAAGAATCAGCCAGACCTAGGTTAGAGTCACTGTTGGACTAGGTCACCAAGAGAAAGGGAGACAGGAGTTGTACATAGACTTGAAGCTCCTTGAGACAGGAAGAAGAGCAGGGGAGGGAGAGAGAAAACAGTACATTAAGAATGGGGATTGTGGAGAAAGCAGGGGTACTTGGAAATTGGGAGGGTATCAGGTGTGAAGAGAGCAGAGGCAGGGAAATAGCAGAGATGGAGAGAGCAGGGATTCATGGAATTGGGGCAGACCTGGGATTCCAAGATAAGGCAGGATGAAAGGAAATTGAGGGTAAAGCAGAAACTCTGAGATAGGGTGAAAGAATGGCAAGGTGAGATAGAGAAGGAGAGCACAGCAGGGACTTGGGGATGAGAGAGTAGGGATAAAGACAGGAATGGGGGGGCAGTGGAGACTCGGCTGTTGGATGAGTCAGATGGGCTGAAGGAGTTATGAGTGAGGGTGTGATATGGGGCAGGAGAATGGGACTGAAATCAAGAGGTGATTTGAATGACCTGGAGGACTGGAGAGAGGGGGAGAGGCAGTGGAAAGGGATGAGGGTGCTGTGGAGGGAGTGAGAGAGATAAGGGATGAGTCTGGGAAGGGAATGGGACTGGGGAATTGACGAGAGGGATAATAGGCTGAGTTAGTGATAAGAGACAGAAGACAATGGCTGGAGGGGATGAACAATGAGAGAGAGTTCAGTTGTTCAGGACTGCAGATGGAAGATGGAAATGGTACTCGGGAGTGGAAGAACAGTAGACTGGGGAAGGATTGAGAAAACAGAGAGTTGGGATGGAATGAGAAGGGAAAGGAAAGGGGCAAGAATAAAAGATGGAAAGCTGGTAGGTAGATGAGAGATACAAAAAGAGAGGTTGAGAACTTGAAGGTGATAGAGAGGGAGAAAGAAGGGTGAAATCTAGCTATGAGTGGAAAGACAGGCAAAAAAAGAAGAAAACAGATGAATGGGAAAGGTCAGAGTCAGAGACAGGAGGCATGCAAAGACAATGAAAAATGACAATGGAGCTACTGAAAAAGAAGTTGAGGGAAGACGGAAAAGAGGAAAACGTAAAAGAAAGACCAGGAACAATGAAATTAGAAAAATAAGAAGTCAAGACAGCACAGGCGAAAACAAATATTTAATGTTAGTTTAGTGATTGGAATATGTCAGCTCTGGGAATATAATATGTCACCTCTTATATCTTTGTATTTTGCATAGTATAGGAGTTGCAGTACTGCTTCTCTTTCTCCTAGTTTGCACTGCATGCAGGGTCTGGCTTTTCTGGATTTCCAATTCAGTCTTTGTCTGCACATTGCTAATTTCTGGCCTTTTTTCCTGAATTTGGTAAGGGCCTTTCTGTGTCCTGCCTGTGCAACTGAGGTGATGTATTCTGCCAGCATGTGGTTTCTGTGTAGGGATCTGATTTTCCCTTTTGAAGATATTTTGGTGTTCTAGAGACTAGTATAATATTTGCAATGTTGCCTTTTCATTAGATCTGCAGCTGGTTTCGGGGAGTGAGGTTACTGTGGGTTAGTGGACCCTTGGGTGGTCCCCCTGATTCTTCTTCCCTCCCTCTCCAATGATGGCACTGCATCTGAGTACTGGCACCTTTTATTTTTTTTTTAAGAAAAAAAATAGCATCAGCTATAAAATGTATTGGAGAAATTATCTTAATGCATCAGGAAATTCACAATTCTGCGTAAAGAACTGTAGATTACTATATCGCTTCTATGGTACCTCCTAATATTATACCATATAATGTACAGAGTGTACATAGGCATTTCTGCTACACCAGCCTAACACGGCTATCCCTCTGAAGATTTTTCATAGGCTTTTCTGTTCCTTCTGCCTGACTGTATCCCACTATAGGGCCAAATGTACTTAGTGTTTTGACACAGACAGAAAAAACCCTTTACTACATCTGGCCCTTATTCATAAATGACTTTTTCCTATTCTGTACTATAGAAAAAAAATACTTTATTAAATAATGCCCTTAGAGTACATAAGATGCATCTTACGTTTCTCTTAAGTATGGTGCACATTGATAAGAGATGCCTACAGCAGATGATGCATAGCTTTTATTTATTTATTTATTTACTTTTCAGATACCGGTACATAGAAAATATGAAACACATGGGAAATACTGTATAAGCCTGGTATTGAAACAAACATTACTAGAGCAAAGAAGAAAATACTAATCCTTGGCTTAATACATGGTTAATAAATCAGCCTAGAAAGGGGGCTATACTTGTGGAGTACAAAGGAAACTAAAATAGGGAAAAAAAACCCATAATCCTGAATAGAAGAAGCTGCTAAACAGAGTTACAAAAACTTTGGATCTCTATGAGTGTTGAAGCTGAATAGATGTATCAAGAAAAGCTCTCAGCTGTTCTGGGGCAAAAAAAGATGTAACCATCACTATATTTCTTAACTATACATTTACAGGGATATCTTAATAGGAAAGTTTCCCCTAAGGAAACAGTTTCTTGTCTCATAGCAAGAAACCCCTTTCTCCTTTCTTTTGTAATCTTAGAGATATCAGGAAACATGCGGACATTTGAACCATGGAAAGGAGAATTTAAATGATGAAAATAACAAGACATTAATTTACTAATGTCTTGCTCAGCTATCAGAGAGACAAGTAAAGTGGGATGATTGATGATTTCAAAACCAGAAGAATCCAAAAAAGTGGTAAGGTTTTGCATATCCAGAGGAAGTCCCCCAGAGTCCACTGGCGGACATCTTTCCACTGAAGTAGTAGATAAAAAATACACTTTGTTAATTGTAGGAAACTCGGTCTCTGGAATAAGAAGTACTTCCCAAAGATATCTCTTAAATGTAAATCGTGGAAGTTCTCCCATAATTCTAGGAAAATTAATTAATCTAAGATTCAGATGGTGACTCCAATTCTCTATTAATTCAAGCCTTCTAGATAGAGCACTTCTATCTTTAATTGTAGCCACATTTAAACTGTGAATTTGCTGAATATCTGTCTCCATCTTAGCAACAGAGGACTTTAAAGTTTGTAAAGTGTCCTTGTGAGCTTTCATTTTAGAATTCAAGGAGGGAGTAAGCAAGTCCATTTTATTATTACAAGATTTAACAGCAACTGAGAGCCCAGCTATGAGTTCCCATAGAATATCCAATGTAACCACGGCGGGTTTAGTTGGAGACAAGATAGGCTCACCCGATGTAGAGGGGGCACCATAAGGGAAGGGTAGCATTGAAGATCCTGCAAACGTTGAAGAAGCACCCGTAAGGGAATCTTTCTTTATCCCTGACTGCAAAGACGCTGAAAGTACTGGCTCCTGAGACGTTCCATGTACTCCCTCCTTGCAGCACCAAGTCACTGACATCATCATTCATCAATGTCTGCAATGCACCTGCGGCTGACTCTCTCCAAGCAGTTGGTGGCCTGATGTCGGGGGGGGGGCTGAGGGAAACCTCTCCCCCAGGCGAAAACAGCTCTCCTCCAACCGATTCCGCAGTGGGGGAACCCCCACCGGTAGATGTCATAAAGATAGTAATCAGAGGCTGCTCAGCAAGTTGGGTAGAAATAGAGGGAAAAACTTTCACTTTGCCCTTTCGTTTAGCTGGCATGATTGAAGAAACAGCAATTAGCAGGCAAATCTAGGAGCAGCTCTCAAACGTGGTTTTTCTGTGGTGGAATTTTAACTAGTCTCTCTGCATTAGACTTAGTCATGATATTGGTGTTAGCCCTTATATTTTGTTAATGCCATATCACTACTAATATCCACAAAGTAAAGAGGTCTTGAAACTAATTCTTCACTCAAACCTTCAACAATATAGTTCCTGCTGAAGCACTGACTCGATACTAACTCCAAGTGAAGTTTGCCCTTTATTGAGCTGCCAATACTGCTTCCAGCAATATCCAATTGTTCCTTGGAGGTCTTCCATCCAAGCACTGAGCAAGTCCATCCTTTAGCCAGATCTCACTGAACCAAAGCTACAGAGCTTCAGATAGGCATGAGATTGACTGTCTAGAACAGCAGGGTCATTCATTATAACAAACACTCAAAGAAGATGCATTCACTATCAGCTGAATTTTAAGAGGCCCACGCACGCAAATACCGGGGTTTACGTGCGTGGTCGGGCCTTGTGCGCACTGCGCGCATTTTACAACAGGCCTGGCCATGCGCATAAACCCCAGTATGTGCCAAAGTACCAGGCCTCTCCAAAGGGGCGAGCCGGGGACAGGGTCTAGGCAGGGAGGGGCGGGTAAGGGGGTGGGCCGGAACAGAGCCATTCAATGCTGACCCGGGGAGGCGTGCGCCGGCTGCTGGCCGGCGTGTGGAGATTACTTTTGCTCTAGAGGAGCAGTAAGTACTAAAATAAAAAATTTGGGGATAGTTAGATTAGATTTACAGGGCGGAGAGGGAAAGAGGGAGGAAGGTTAGGTAGGGGGTAAGGAAGTTCCCTCCCAGTCCACTTCTTAATTGGAGCAGACTGGGAGGGAACTGGGAGGGAGGGAATGGGAGAGGCCCGATTGCGTCGCTGTGCATATTTAGAGAAAATCCCCCCCCTCCCCTCGCGTGCATTGCCTGCACATGTGCACAGCCATCAGATTTTATAACATGCATGCATGTTATAAAATCAGCGTGTCCATGTGCGCGCGCTGGGAACTGCGTTCACATGGACAGGTGTGTGCTGCTTATAAAATTGATCCCTATGGTAGGAAACTTACTATAGCAAAGATTATTCAATGAAATTCACTGCAACATGTTCCACTTTGCCTTTTTTGGACAATTTCTCTGTTGGTGACCTTCTCTGCACATATTGTGAAAATGATATGTTGCACAAAAGTTAATATCTGTCTTTTGTTATGTAAAAGTGCTACTGCTTGCACATTTGGCAAAAGTATCATAAGGCAAGAGCAGCAAGGGTTCTGCGAATCAGATACCGTATGTTTTGCTCCATAAGACGCACCTGACCATAAGACGCACCTAGGATTCAGAGGGGGAAAATTAAAAAAAAAAAAATGTGTGCTAAACCGGCTCTGCGTCTGGGCGTCTTATGGAGCAAATTAGGGGAGTGCATAGCTTTTTTTTTTTCTCCCCATTTTGTTTTTGGGTCTGGGGAGGGCCATTTCGGTCCACTCCCCAGATCAGAAAACTTTTCTTTCTCTGGGAACCCCTCCCTCCCAACAAAACCCCCATCCCAACACTTTAAATTAACAACCCCCACCCTCCTGACCCACCTCCAAGACCTGCCGACTTAATTTACTACAACCCCCACCCTCCTGACCCCCCCCAAGACCTGCCGACTTAATTTACTACCCCCCCCCCAAGACCTGCCAAACGTCCCTGGTGGTCCGGGAACGATCTTCTCGGCTTCGGCCGTCGGCTGCCAGTAAACAAAATGGCGCCGACAGCCCTTTGCCCTTTCTATGTCACTGAGACCGACCAATAGCAGCGGTCGGTCCCAGTGACATATTGAGGGCAAAGGGCCGTCGGCGCCATTTTGTTTACTGGCAGCCGACGGCCGAAGCCGAGGAGATCGTTCCCGGACCGCTCCTGGACCCCCGCTGGACCACCAGGGACGTTTGGCAGGTCTTGGGGGGGGGTGTAGTAAATTAAGTCGGCAGGTCTTGGGGGGGTCAGGAGGGTGGGGGGTTGTAGCAAATTAAGTCGGCAGGTCTTGGGGGGTCAGGAGGGTGGGGGGTTGTAGCAAATTAGCAGCCCGATACTGTAAAACCGCGGAAGAGTGGACGAACGCCCGCTCTCCCGGCGCACGCACCGGCCCTTCGCCGGTGCGAGCTATCCAGTATGCTCCAGCATGCAAATTAGGCGACGCGGTGCAAACGAGGGAAAGGAGGCGCTAGGGACACTAGCGCGTCCCTAGCGCCTCCTTTTGGCCTGGAGCGGCGGCTGTCAGCGGGTTTGACAGCCGACGCTCAATTTTGCCGGCGTCGGTTCTCGAGCCCGCTGACAGCCACGGGCTTGGAAACCGGACGCCGGCAAAATTGAGCGTCCGGTTTTCAGCCCGACAGCCGCGGGCCGAATTCAAATTTTTATTTTTATTTTTTTACTTTTTTTTACTTTTGGGGACCTCCGACTTAATATCGCTATGATATTAAGTCGGAGGGTGCACAGAAAAGCAGTTTTTACTGCTTTTCTGTGCACTTTCCTGGTGCCGGAAGAAATTAGCGCCGACCTTTGGGTCGGCGCTAATTTCTTAGAGTAAAATGTGCGGCTTGGCTGCACATTTTACTTACTGGATCCCGCGCGCATACCTAATAGGGCCATCAACATGCATTTGCATGTTGAGGGCGCTATTAGGTGCCGCGGGTGGGCCGCGTGTTTTCCTCCCCTTACTGAATAAGGGGTAAGGGAAAACACGCGTCCAGAGCAGGCTGACAGTGCGCTCCGACGGAGCACACTTTACTGTATCGACCTGTAAGTCAGCAGGTCTTGGGGGAGTCAGGAGGGGGGGGGTTGTTAGATTTTTAGTTTTTTTTTTATATTCGCTCCATAAGACGCACATACATTTTCCCCCCACTTTTGGGGGAAAAAAAGTGCATCTTATGGAGCGAAAAATACGGTATATGAACAGTAAATCGGGCACATATTGAAAGGATTCATCTAAGGGCATATTAACTAATTAGAAAGCATATAAGAAATATATAATTTATAATGAAATTGTTAGAATGTATTTAATTTTTAGTTATTGTATTTGTATGATTTAATTTATAAATTTGTAAACCACTTTGATGATTTTTCGGTAAATTGAAATAAGGTATATTAGATAAATAAAAATAATAATTATAAATAATTGCAGTTTTCTTTATCTTAAGCTGTTGCTTCAGGGGTAATTTTATTTAGTGTTTTATCTATCATCCTACTGTGTTGGGCAGCAGCATTGTCCTAATTATTTTTTAAAGGCGGCAGAGAGAACCAATCCAGCAATTCATTGTTTGTCCACCCTAGTATATCTTAAGCTATTGTATATGCAGTGCATTTCTTTCACTGCTACCAATTATCTAACTTCCTGCCAGTATCAGTAGGATAAGCTGCTACAAGTACTTGATGACTATTTTAGAAAGTAAGTGTGTGCTGTCAATAATATACCAACTGACTGTTTAGTAGGAATTTGTTAAGCGATACCATTCTGCATAGCTCAACCAGAGGAAGAACCCTCAATCACATACAAAAAATGTACTCTTTCCCAATATATTTAATAGAGTTGAAATCAAAGTCTTGATTCTGGCTTCAGTTAAATGCTAAATGGACTTTAGATAAGCCCCATCCCTATCCAAGTAAAACAGGACCTATTCCAAGTTCATCCTAGAGATTAATAGAAGAGAAATGTAAACTTTGGTTTTGCTTCTAAGCACTTTTTTAAAAAGTGTGGCCATGGACTGGCCAGACAGTTCAGCAGCAGCATTGCATCCTGCACTATTAAGGAGGGTTGAGTTTGATTTCTAGTCCCAGTACCTACTTCTTCTCTTTGGAGTCATCTAAGCACATTACAGAGACAATGTTAACAATCCCTGGGAGGGATTTCCAGCCATCAGTCAAAAGCAAAGTAATAACTACTAGTTTGTCAATGGCATACTTGTGTCAGATTCTGGAGAGAACCCCAGTGCATACCACTCAGTCATACCATTGTCACTGTAATGGCTGCTCTAATTGGGAAAGGAATTCAAATTAGGGAAAATCCCGAATAACCTTGAATTAAATTCAATGGTATAATAACACCTATTGAAGCCAAGTTTCAACTTAGCTAAAAGTCCAAGGAGCCAAACAAAGATTTGGAAAAAAAAAAAAAAGGAAGCTAGATCTTTACACCTTTAATCTCCATTTGTCAATTTATTTCTTGCTGTTTCCACAACCTTTAAACCCTAATCCTACCACTACTTTCAATATAAAAAATATTACTCTTTGAAGACAATTGAAAATGCACTGTCGAGTAGATTTTAAAAGCCCTATGCTCGTAAATCCGGGCCTTGCGCGCCCCTGGCGAGTTTTCAAAGAGGCCCGGCCACGCGTGTGAACCCTGGTACATGCACAACTGCTGGGCCTCTTCAAAGGGGCGGTCTGGGGGCAGGGTCTGGGCAGGGGGGATGGGCCGGGACAGCACCATTGATCGCTGTCTCGAAGACTCGCACGCTCTCAGCCGACCAGCGCGTGCAACGTACTTCAGCTCAGGAGCTAAAGTAAGTGATGAATCAAAAAAAAAAAGATAGGTAAGGTTTAGGGGGTGGGGAGAAGAGGGGAAGAGAGAGGAAGGTTAGGTAGGGTGGTAGGGAAGTTCTCTCCCAGTCCGCTTCTTAATTGGAGCAGACTGGGAGGGAACTGGGAAAGGCCCGAATGCATCGCTGAATGGAATTTACGAAAGTCCCCCCCTCCCCCCCCTGTGTGCACTGCCCGCACATACACATGCGGATTATAAAATCCAAGTCCCAAGGGCACACAAACTTATTTATTCTTTGGGGCTGCTCCGGCTAACACTTCTCACTTAACTTTAATCTCTACCAAAGGGTGGAAGCTCTCGCTTATGGCCCAGGTGATGCTATATTTCTCTTTGTGTGGTGTTAGCTGCTGCACCCCAGGGTGTGAGATGCTGGGACAAATAAGGCAGGATAAGGCTCTGGCTGATGACGTTACATCCTCTGGTATAAATAAGGAAGTCTCTTGCAATCAGCCAGCATCTCGGCAACAGGTCTCCTGAGTAGCCTGCTTCTCAATGTGTATTGCTAATTCATGTCCTCTGCCTCTGTCTTCCTGGTTTTGATTCCGGTTCTGAACCCAACTTCTGCTTGCTCGCTGACTGCCTTGAACTTGGACTGTCTTCTGGATTCTGCTTCCTTGCCGCCTGCCCCGACCTCTATTTGTCCTGGACTCAACCTGCAGGAATGACAGCCGGTACAGGTGAAACCCTCATTGGTTCCTCCCAGACACTTCTGTCCATGATCAGGGTAGCCACAGGAGTTCACCCATGCAGCGCATTGTGCTACCTCTCCAAACAGGGGTCCACATCTCCAATAGTAGTCCGAAAGAGCTCCTGGAGTGGCCGGCGAGCTGACTCCCTAACAGTTTGGATTTCAGTTTTCTACCTAAAAGCCTAAATTTGGCAACCAGAACCTCCCTCCCTCATTTTCCTACGTCATCGATGCTCACATATACCACAACAGCCAGCTCCACCCCAGCCCTTTCTAAAATCCTATCTAGGTGATGCGTGAAATCTGCCACCTTCACACCAGGTAGGCATGTTACTAGGCAACCCTCATGTCCACCAACCACCCAGCTATCTACATTCCTAAAAATTGAATCACCAACTATGATGGCTGACCTAACCTTTCCCTCCTGGGCAGTATCCCCAGGAAGCACATCCAGGACAATGCATCACCTGGAGAGCAGGACCTTGCTACAGGTCACTTACTGCTGCACCAGGATAATGCACTTCAACCAGGAGACCTTCCTCCTCCAAGACAGCACCAGGGCTGCCAGACTGGAGTTGGGACTTGTCTGCTATGTCTCTGAAGGTCTCATATCTCTCTGTCTGCCTCAGCTCCTCTGGGTCTGTCACTCTAGCCTCCAGAGATCAGACTCATTCTCTGAGAGCCAGGAGCTCTTTGTACCGGGTGCATACATACAATCTCTCACCGGCAGGTTAAAAAAAATCACACATGTGGCACTCGATGCAGAAGACTGAAAGGCCCCCCTCTTGCTGTTGGATTGCTGCCTTCATCTTAATTTTGTTGAGTTCTTAATTAAGTTTAGGTTGCTAAGGGAGTAGGAATGTGTAAAAAAGAGTTCTTTAAATTTATTGGTATATTCACTATTAATCTGGCAGTGACCTGCAATGAGATAATTAAACTCTTGTTAAAGACTGGGGCAATCCTGTGTTTTAGATAAAAGGCTGATTGATTTTTTATGTGAAAATGTCTCTCACCTATAAATCAAAGGATGAGCTAGGGGGATTAAAGGCAAACACACAAACTCTAAGCTATTTCCTACCTTTTGGCTTCATTTTTTTAAAATTCTTTATTTATCATTTTCAAATACAAACTAATCATCAGTTTGCAACAGAAATATATGGTCTTGCCATTTCAACAAACATAAATATAAATATAATAGTATTTAACTCACTTTATTATCTCCGTGCCAATTCCATTTTAATAGTACGAACAACCAATTGGAAATTCCAACAGAGACAGAAATTTTAAGGGAGATAACATCCATCAACATTAGAAAAGTAAAGGCTTTAACATAGTACTCCTGTACATTATCTATCATATTCAGCTAGACACAGGGGAAGAGGTGGCTAGTTTCTTTGTTCTATGAAATTTTTAATCGATCAGGCATGAAGAAAATGTAAAGATCCTCTTGTTTCCTAACCAAACACTTACATGAAAAACGTAGAACCCCAAGGAAATTACTTCTTGGCGAAAGGCTAAAAGCCTTTTTGCTGAATCTATATAGATATATACAGATTTTTTAGCCATTTTTTAGCCATTCCCTATATTTATTCACATTATTTTGACGAGTTATTGTTGTCTATGTAATATTTATTTATGTTCTTATGTTCAGAAACTCTGTTTATTGTAACGCCTTAACCGCGACAGTTTTGTTCTATGGAAACCGACCTGATTTGATACTTGTATTGAGAAGGTCGGTATATAAAAATCCTAATTAAATAAATATAGATATTGCAAGATCTGGGAAGATCTTAACCACTTTACCATAAAACATGATGGGGTATTTACCGAAATATTTTTTCATGATTTGATTTAAGTCATTTGGACTGGGAAAAGTTACTAGTAAAGTGCCCCAATCAATAACTTGTAAAGCTGAGTCTTCTAAGAAATTTGTAAGATCCCCTTGAAACATCATTTCAGTCCTATTATTTGAGCTTCTTGCTTTCAGAAGAAAGTAGCATTGATTAACCATGGGATAATCTGCTTCAGTGAAGCCAAGCTTTTCTGACAGAAACTTTTTAATTGTAATTAAAGGTTCTTCCCCCACCAACTTGGGGAAGTTAAGAAATCTCAAATTCAGTCACTTGTCATTATTTTCAAGAGACTCAATCTGTCTGGATAAAATCTCTCTATCCTTAACCATAGCCACATTGAACTCTTGGGTCTTTTTCTCTCTTTCTTCAAGTATTTTAATTCTGTCCGCTGAGTTTTTAATTTGTTTTTGAGTATGGAGGAAATCTTGTGGATTCCTAGCATTTATAATGTCCAATTTCTCATTCAGTCCTTTAAGATTATTCAACATTCCAGCTATCATTTCCCACAGTGTGTCTAGCATGACCACAGCAGGACAAGCTAGAGTTCCCAGGGACTCACCGCTGACAGCTTATTCCTCACCCCCGCCTAGGGTGTTCAATGAGACCAGTCCTCCACTCTCCCTCTCTGGTATCGGGCCGACGGCTTCTTCTCCCAGTCCCTCATCGCGGGCTTGCACAACTCCCGCCTCGAGACCGGAACTGATGACCTCTGCTGGAGTACCTCCGGGGCTCCCATCGCTTGTTCGCTGCGCTGGCGGTGGTCGGTTGTTAGGGAAGCCTCCTCTGTTGGCTCGAGCAGCCCTTCCAAGCTGCTTGGCACACCAGGATCCTCGATGCCTTGTATTTTTTGTACAGGTGAGGTCATATAGCGGCTTATCTCTTGCTGAATAGGTGAGGGTAAAGGCAGGGAAGGGTAAACTCTCACCTTTCCCTTTCATTTCACAGGCACTTTTCTTTTAGAAATTGTCTCAATCCCACACGCAAGGAGTAGCTCCGCTCTGACCTCAGGCTATGCCGCCATCTTGCCTCTGGCTTGATTTTTATAACAAATGCATACACACACTAAAGAATATAATGCAATAGTTTACCTCTCCCCAAAACTTTTTAATTTCTAAAATTTTCCAAAGCAATACTTATCAACCCTCTTCAGCTATCACCAAGATGATCTTCTCCTCTCCATCCTCCTACTGGATTGGAATAGAGGGTGAAGTTACTTACTGAAGGTCACAAGAAGCATCAGCAATTTTTTTTCCTCAAGTCCAACTATTCTGACATAGCACCTTGGTCTTTGGTGGTGCACAAACAAGTGTATCTCTAAGTCGGGTCCAAACTGCCATATATACACATCTGGATATATCCGTTGACTGATTTGCCACCTTACTTTCCTAAGTTATTGAAATAAATGTGAAACAATATTATTATTATTGCATGAAAAAACCTGTAATAAATTGTGTAAGGGTAGGTTTTATATATATATATATATATAAAATTATTATTATTTATTTTTATTTTATTTTAAATTCTTTTAATATACCGATGCTCAAGACCATGTCTTATCGTACCGGTTTACATAAAACCAGGGGAAAACCATAAATAATAAAAGTGAAAGTTACAATGAACGGGGAGAGTAATTCAGAACAATTGAAAGTAGAAGGAATTAGATTTAGATAACGCTTTTTAAGAAAATGTGCAACAGGCAACTATATACAGTATAGAAGTTTCTGGCTCTCTCCTGGCTGGCCCCTGCCTTGCATTCTCTTCTGACCATAAAGAAGTAATCACCAGAGAGCAGAGTATAGATGGAATAAATTGGTAATCCCTGGACCCAACTACTTTATGCGGCCCAGGCTCTGGTTCCCTCCCTGCCTTCCACAACCCTATGAACTTGCATTCCTCTCTTTAGCCCTTCCACTAGCTTTCTAATTTGTCTCTTGATCCCTCCTTCTTTTCCCCAGGCTCCTCCCTTTCCCTCTTCCTGTTGTACATTTCCTTTTCCCTCGTCTTCTCCACCCTCTCCTTCTTCCTCTCTTCCAGGACCTAACTTTCCCATACCCTCCCCAACAAATTCTTCTCTTATCCTCTTCTGTTTATCTGGTCAAAGTCCATTCCTTTTCCTCCATGTCCAGTTTTTTTTCACCCATCCCTTCCTCCCATGGTCTCGTCTTCCATCTCTTCTCCCATGTGTTCTGTTTCCCTAGGCCAGTTATTGGGAGGAAAGCAGTTCTTCTTAACATGTTGATTACTCTTTACTGCACAGCTTGTTTTCCTCAGTTTGTTGCACCCACAGAGTTCAAATTGAGGAAAGAAAGTCACATGGTAGAGAGAGGTCAACATCAGCCTCACACCATTTGGCCTGGGTTATCAGAGAGTATATGGGGAATAAGAGAGGGAGAGAAACCACACTGGGGGGAGGAGGGAAAGAGAGGGAGCTTACACTACATGGCAGGGAAGAAAAAGGATGATCAAACCACAAAGGGAAGGGATATAGTGATGACTGAACCACATGGGAGGTGTAAGAAATTCATGCTACATGAATTGGTTGAGTGCAAGTTTCAGTTCCCTCTCTTCCTTGCAAAGGCTATGGGGTCTGGATCCCCTGATGCCAGCATCATTCTGCCCTCCTTATATACTGAGATGCATGGAAGGGATCGCCTAGTACCTGCTAGATCTTCTGCACTCCATGGCCATGGGGTGGGAATCTCTAAACCTCTGCTGGGATTCTTCAACTCTGAGACTGCAGATGGGGAATTTATGGGCACCATTGGGTTTTTTGCACCCCAAGTTCACAGGGAGAGGATCATCATGTCTCCTTTGCTCCAGGGCCACATGGAAGGGTTTTCTCAACCCCTACCAGGTCTTTTCAGTGGATGACATGATTGGCTGATAAGCCTGGCAGTGATTTTCACAGTGATGGCTGTAAGAGCCTCCACACATAATTTTTTTTATTTCCACTATTTTTTTTGTAAATATCAAAGTTTTGATAAAATATCACAGTTTTGTTCACAAAGCTATGGCATTTACTCTTTCAAAAGAAGTCTGTGTTTGCACAGAAGCATTGAGCTTCTTATCAGTATAAATGTTATCTTTGAGGTCCATATTCAGATATAGTCCAGATAGCAAGTTAGCCAAATAAACTTATCAGGCTAACTTTAAAGGTATATTCAACAGTACCACAATACTATTGAATATAGTTGGCTATCTTAAATTTAGCCTGCTAACTATAGCCGGCTAACTTTAGGACAGCTTTTTCGCCTACCAAACTTGGCCAACTATGTCATCCAGCTAACACTGAATAACAGAGTTAACTTACCCGGCTAACTCAACTCCTCCCAGTTACATCCCAGAACACCCCTAAATTATTTGGCTAAATTCTAGCCTCCTAACTTATTAGCTGGTTAGGATTTAACTGGATATGTGCTCAAATATTCATTTAGCCAGCTAACTTCTGAGTTAACTGTCTAAATGTTTTTGAATATGGACCTCTTTATGTATTAAAAACAAAAAATGCATTGGCTAAATGATATTAATGGAAATTAGAATCCCAGGCCTTAGCAGGTAAAGACTGGAAAAGAACAGAAATGAAGAACAAAAGCAATTAGGAACTCTGCTATTAAAACAGTACTGTTTCATGAATACTGAGGAAGGAAATTTAGGACAAAGAATGTGTATTGCTCTTATTAAGACAATGTTAGATAAGATCGTTTAAAAAATGAGAATAAAATATCAATCACTATTCTCTGACCAGTGGTTGGTGGCTAATTTAATTTGTCGAGTGGAAGATATATATATTTTTTAATTATCATATTATCTGTCTGTTTTCTGTGTATGCCAGACAAAGGTTGGAAGTGCAACTGCAGCAGTTTTTGCAGTGATTAGCTATTACTAAGCAAACATTTTTGCAAAAGATTTTTCTTCACCCCCAAGAACACAGATAAATATGTTTTGCAAGCTTGTGGACCTGTTGTGTGGGCACCGAAAGACTATCTGGAAGGATGCCATAATCAATCTATAAGTAGCAAAATAGGCAAAGCTCAATCAAAAGTGTTTTTTCTTAGAGAACTTTGCAAATGTTGCAATCCTACTTTGACACTGGTGACCACAGGGGTTATCAATGGAGCAGCATAGCACTCCATCCCCATGACTGTCACGATGGAAAATTTTCAACTTGTCTGAAAAAAAGAAAAAAGGACCGTATATTTTATTCCAGCAATACTATAAAGTCACTGTAGAATAAACAATGGGGCCGAAGTACTAAGTTAGCACAACTTTAAAACAGTTTAACAGTGCGCTATTTAACTTTGGATTTACTACACCATTAACACACCCGTGTTCTAATCCCTGATAAGCTGAGTGCACTAAAACATAGCACACTTAATTACCGTAAGAAGGGAAAAAAAGACTCAGCCCTTTCAGGTTCTCAGGTGGCTCTTGAAGCGACAACAATTCCTTTTAACCACCAACTCCATAGCCTAGGATTCATTCTTACTTTCAAACCTTTTTTTTTTTTATTTGTTTATTGAAATTTCAAAGGAAACTTACACAAAGAATCCACTTTGTCTCAGAAACATGATACGTGCAATACACAGATAAAGTTAAAGAAACATATCCATTCACAATAATTCGCTGTATCTATTAGATCACAACCACTGGGAGAGGACAGCCAAATAAGGAGAAATAAAAGTAATTCTGACAAAGGAAAGACTTAGTTTACTACGGCCCCCAAGTTATATATTAGATGTCACCTAAGCTTCATGCCTTCCGAGTGATAACATTTTCTTAGAATCAACAAAGATCTTAAGTTGCTCAGGTGAGAAGAAAACAAAGTTATCTCTATTATCTTTGACTATATACTTACAAGGGTATCTTAGAAAGAAGGTAGCTCCTATGGCTAAAGTATCCTGATGTAATGCCAGGAATCCTTTCCTTCTTTCTTGCATGACCATTTTTGTAATTTTGAGCTTTTATAATTTGATAATCTTTATGTTCTTTTAAATTTAAATCTTTATTTACATTTGTTTTTTATTTAGTTATGTAAACCGTTTTGATTAAACACTGTTTGTAAAGACGGTATACAAACACTTTTAAATAAATAAATAAAATAAAATTCTGTAAGGAAATATCCTTACAGAATATCCTTACATAATATCCTTACAGAATGGCCCATAAAAGGTATGGTGGATTTCCTAAAATATTTCTTCATTACTGAACTTAAGTCACTATCAGAGAAAAAAGATACCAATAGTGTAGCTCATTCTATCACTTCATAACTCGATGATTCAAGATATTCCGTCAAATTCGCCATGTCAACAGCAGGTAATTGAGTTTGAGAGCCTGGGCTAGATGATAGAAAATAAACTTTATACAAGGGGGGAGTTGTATCAGAAGAAAACTCCAAGACTTCAAGAAAATACTTCTTAAGGGTTAGCCATGGTAACTCTTCCACAATCCTTGGAAAGTTCAACAGTCTGAAATGTAAATGCCTCAGTCTGTTCTCTATGAATTCTACTTTTCTATTCAATGAGCCGCTGTCTTGAATTAAAGTATTCTGTACTCCTTTTATAGTGTGAATTTCTTCTTCAACTAGTATAAATTTCTGATGAAGCTCCTGTTTTTGAGATATATTGTTTCTACACAAAGAATCAACTTGCTGAGATACAGCATTAGCCTTAGAAGAACACTCTGAGATAGCTTTGCCCATCATGGAAACAAGGTCCCGCAATGATCCCAATGTGACCACCGGAGGCTTCTGAATCAAAAATGGAACTAGAGATGTGAATCGTGTGATCGATCGTCTTAACGATCGATTTCGGCTGGGAGGGGGAGGGAATCGGATCGTCGCAGTTTGGGTTTTTTAAATATCGTGTAAATCGTGTAAATCGAAAACCAGCACACTAAAACATCCCTAAAATCCACCCCGACGCTTTAAAATAAATCCCCCACCCTCCCGAACCCCCCCAAAATGCCTTAAATTACCTGGGGTCCAGAGGAAGGGTCCCGGTGTGATCTTTCACTCTCGGACCTCCGTGCGTTGTAGAAATGGTGCCGGCGCTACCTTTGACCTGTCAGGGTGGGTTTTAGGGTTGTTTTAGTGTGCCAGTTTTCCCGCCCTCCCCCTCCCCCTTCCCCTCCCCCTTCCCCCGATTTACGATTTTTTTGACGATAAATCGGGGGAATTGTTATTGTATTGTGGCTCTAACGATTTTTGACGATTTAAAATAAATCGGACAATATTTTAAATCGTCAAAAAATGATTTACATCCCTAAACGGAACTCCCTCCAAGGCCTGAGATCCAACCTTCTTCTGCTCACCTCCGGTCCCCTCATGGGGATTCTCTTCATGCAAGGGATGGGGGGGGGGGGGGTCCAAGCCACCGGTACAGTTCGTGAGAGCTCTCAGCACAGGGGGATACATCAAAGCTGCTCCCTCGGCGTCCATGGCTTGAGGAACCACTTCGGGAACCCATGTTGCCGGTGGTAAATGATCATCTAAGGGGCTCAGAGATGCCTCCTCCGAAGCCGGGGTGAGTTCTCCTCTAAACACCACGGCAGCCGGATCCAAGATCCCCAAAACGGGAGCTGCTGCCAGACATTGCAGAATTGTTTGCTGCCAGTAGGAGGAAGAGGATCCAAGGGAAAAGTTCTAACTTTCCCCTTCCTCTTGGATGGCATTGGTAAAGGCGTTTTAGCCTGAGAAAGAAACTAAAAAGAAAAGAGCCAGGCAGAGCAATGTCAGCGTTAAGCTGTCATCTTGGCTCCTTCCCCCGGAAACTCCAGCATTTAACTGAACTCTACTTTCAAACCTTTGTCGCTCCTTAGACAGCCCCACCATTGCTACAATCATTCAAGCTTTAGTGATCACTACTGCAACTCGCTATGCATTGGGATCACAAAAACTTGCCTGGCACCTGCAGCTCATACAAAACATTATAGTTCAAATGCTTTTGCGTGCTAAAATGTCCAAAAGGATCACACCTATTTTATAATCCCTATACTGGCTACTGATAGTTCACTGAACAAATTTAAAATTTTTCTTCTGGCCTTTAAAACCTTAAATGGCTGCACCCATGCCTTCTTGTTCAGTAAGTTCACTACCACAAGTGCACCCAATGGTACAGCCACTTAAGGACCAACACCACACCTGTTCCAAGGAGAGGACCTTCTCAGGTGCAGTTCTAAAACTGTGGAATTCTCTCTCTTTCTCTCTCAACATCAGACTAGCAACAAACATGCTTGAATTCAGAAAACTACTGAAAATGTGGCTTTTTGAAACTGCCTTCTCAGCGCAGGATGCAGTTTAGATATGTGTCTCTGACAAATGTGTCTCTCTGAGCCTCAACCACTCTTAAATGAGGTATAAAACAATCTTTCTTATAGTTCTACACTGTTAACACCAACTCTTAACTAGTTGTATATCTCTGACCTACACCTTGGAAGTTGTGTACCCTCAAACTCCAATAACCAAACCAAAATATTACCTGCCCTAATTGCAGTACAAATGCTCACCCTAATTGCACTTCAATTGTAACCATGCATCTGTGTATAGTATCCTACTATATGTGCCTGCCTCACTTAATGCTAACCCTATTGATGATACTATATCCAATACTTTATTCTGGGATTACAATAAGTAGAATGGGGTAAGTCATTGGGGCCATGACCTAACCAAATTTTTGCCCTGCATGGCGTCAGCCCCTAGAGAGGATTGAGGGGGGGGGACGGACAGAGGAAAAAGTTGGTTTGTTTGCGCCCCCCCCCCCCCCCCCCCTCCTCTGCTTCTGATCTGGACAATATACTCCATTTTTTGGGCAAATAGACAAGCATCTTTGCAACTATATGCTTCTCACCTGGGCACACTGCAAAACCCTTATAAATTTGCTAGATGGTAAGGCATAGCATGCTCCGGCTCAGTTCACATCGGTAGTCTGGATGGCCTGATAATTTTTGTAGTTGGCAGCAATCTTGGTGACTTCTCCTGCTGACGGTTAATTTAAGAACATAAGAAATTGCCATGCTGGGTCAGACTAAGGGACCATCAAGCCCAGCATCCTGTTTCCAACAGAGGCCAAACCAGGCCACAAGAAGCTGGCAATTACCCAAACACTAAGAACCCATGCTACTGAGGCCAGTAATAGCAGTAGCTATTCTCTAAGTCAACTTGATTAATAGCAGTTAATGGAGTTCTCCTCCAAGAACTTATCCAAACCTTTTAAACCTAGCTACACTAACTGCATCCTCTGGCAACTAATTCCAGAGTTTAATTGTGCATTGAGTGAAAACAAATTTTCTATGATTAGTTTTAAATGTGCTACTTGCTAACTTCATAGATTGCCCCCTGGGTCCTCTTATTATCCGAAAGAGTAAATAACCGATTCACATTTACCCATTCTAGACCTCTCATGATTTTAAAGACCTCTATCATACCCCCCCTCAGCTGTCTCTTCTCCAAGCTGAACAGCCCTAACCTCTTTAGCCTTTCCTCATATGGGAGTTGTTCTATCCCCTTTATCATTTTGGTCTCCCTTCTCTGTTCCTTCTCCATTGCAACTATATCTTTCTTGAAATGCGGCAACCAGAATTGTACACAGTATTCAAGGTGCGGTCTCACCATGGAGCAATACAGAGGCATTATGACATTTTCCGTTTTATTCACCATTCCCTTCCTAATAATTCCCAACATTCTGTTTGTTTTTATGATGAATGCCACAGCACACCGAGCCGACAATTTCATTGTATTATTCACTGTGACGCCTAGATCTCTTTCCTAATATGGAACCTAACATCGTGTAACTACAGCATGAGTTATTTTTCCCTATATGCAACACCTTGCACTTGTCCACATTAAATTTTATCTGCCATTTGGATGCCCAATATTCCAGTTTCGCAAGGTCCTCCTGCATTTTATCACAATCCACTTGTGATTTTACTACTCTGAATAATTTTGTATCATCTGCAAATCTAATTACCTCGCTTATGGTATTCCTTTCCAGATATTTATAAATATATTGAAAAGCACAGGTCCAAGTACAGATCCCTGAGGCATAGCAAGCATTCCATCATACACTTGTAATCAGTTTTGGTTTTGGTCCAAGTTTTCTGTTTTGTTTTTTATTTTCATTTTTTTGAATAAAGCTATAGCCTTAGTTTTCCAAACAATCAGGTGTATTTGTATATGCTGAGGAAGAGTTGGAGCCAACCATATCATAGGGTATACATATACAATCTGTACTGAGATACAAATGTAAATGTTCAAATATAAGGGAAATGTTTATATATATTTTTTTTTTTGAACCCTTAGCATTTGGGTATTTTCCTTAACAGTAAATCTGAGAAGTCAGAATTTGAAATCTATATAACTTTTCCAGTAACTCTAGGTTTTTGGATATTTACAATTTTATAAATGATTTTCTTTCCCCATTGCTTTATTTTGTCCAAAATCTAGGATTATTCTTTTTCAGTTTATCTTTCTACTTTGGTTGTGACTCTTGGATCTCCTTCATGATTCAGTTTTCTTTAACAGTAGGCATTTGTAGTGATTTGATTTCTCTCTTCTTCTTTTTTTTTTTTTTCCATGTATTTATTGTGTTGTCTTTTGTTATTTCCACAATTAGCTGCACTATTTTCCTGAGGGTAAAATACTGCAGGATTCACAAAGCTGTTGTAATCATTCCCACAGTGTTTTCCCTGGCAGTATATAACACCACCAGGAAAAGTACTATGGATTAGTAGACACCCAGAATTAGCCTGCAATGGCAGCCTCACCTCACAGGGCTGCCATCTTTTAAAGGGCCCAAGCAGTGCAAACAGCTCTCCCCATGTCACTGTAAAATCCCTGAGCATCTTGACAGATCCCTTGTCCCTCTAGCCCAGACTGCCCCTTGAGGCTACCAAAGTTAAAAAGACATTTTCCAAGTTGACAGTCCCTGCATGCAGAACCCAACCCTTCCCCCCCAAACCCTCCCCCATTTTGAAAATAAACAACCTCCAGACCTCAAAACCCCCATCCCCTGGCTCTAATGTGGACCACCATGGCTAGTTAGGTATAGGCCAGGGGAGGCAAAGGTTTGGACTTGGGTGGGATGGGCTTTGAGGCCTGGGGTGGGGCTTTCATACAGGGAGAGTGGTTTGTGGGGAGAGGATAGAGCCTGTTCCTAGGGACTGTGAAAACTTCTTTTTTCAATTTTGGCCACCTCAAGAGCAGCGGGGAGGGGACCATGGAGTCTCTTAAGACCCCCGAAGGATTTGGAATACTTGGGGGAGGGATTCTTTGGGTCGGTGGGGCCCTTAAAATCACAGCCCCAGGAACATCAAAAAAACATGTTAGCATCCAAGTGCTCCCAGGGAAAGTTAGTTATAACCCTTGAGATGTAGCTCACTTTAGATCAAATAACACAGCTTGCAAGTTTCAAAGCAAGCCATGTTATCTGAGTTGCATGCAGATCATCTTATTGCCATTCTTGAGCTGTGCCAGGGTTTTTTGTGGGGATAAATACCACATGTTATCTCTGCATTAAGGGTTTTACCACACAGTAAACGCTGTTTAGTGCACATTAAAGCACTAATGCAGTTTAGTAAATGACCTCCCTTAGTTTGTACAAATTTTGAAAAATTACAGATAATATTTTAGAAAACTATTAATTCAACTTTGTCTAGTTGCTAAGGTTTCTTTTTTATATTCTTAATAAATATGTTGAAATGCAATTATCTGGCTGACATTACGGATCTAGGAAAAAATCAATATCTATTTTGCCGATTCTTTGAAATTATTTTCTGTGATCACATGCCGAGTTGGAAGCAGGAAGGGATCTTTGGAAATTAGGAACAAAATCTCCATTGATGTCATTCCCCACTCACACCACATCCCTGCCTCCAGCTTGGTAGAAACTCAAAGCTATATCAAATGAATCAATTCATATGTAAATAACACATGACAGCAGCTGGACAGCTATTTGCTTACTTTGGCACCATCATCAGAGGTAACCTTAGTTCTGACCAGCTATTATAGTAAAGCATATCCTAACTACTAGAATGTCATCTACAATGTGCACATCATCTCTCTTTTTGCTAATCTATGCCTTGTTTTCCTTATACTGATATATCTACTCCATCGCTCTTTGTTCATACTCATTTAATCACACTTCACATATTCCCACTTGTATTATATACACTTTCTGCTACATACATGAAAACCCTTTTACACATACACATCTCTCAGCTACTCAAATACCTCTCTACAAACTGTCAGGCCGATACAGTACAGTACGCTCCGGTGGAACGCACTGTTAACCAGCATTTGGGCACGCGTTTTCGACGAGCTAGCTTTCAGTAAGGGGTAATAGCACGTCGAAAACGCACGTCCAACCCCCCCAAAATTAATAGCGCCCACAACATGCAAATGCATGTTCATGGCCCTATTAATTATTCCCACGCGATACAGAAAGTAAAATGTGCAGCCAAGCCGCACATTTTACTTTCAGAAATTAACGCCTGCCCAAAGGCTGGCGATAATTTCTGCCGGCACCGGGGAAGTGCACAAAAAAGCAGTAAAAACTGCTTTTCTGTGCACCCTCCAACTTAATATCATGGCGATATTAAGTCAGAGGCCCCAAAAGTAAAAAAAAAAAAAAAAAAGTAAAAATCGGCCCACGGGTCGGAAGACGGACGCTCAATTATGCCGGCATCCATTTTCCGAACCCGTGGCTGTCAGCAGGTTTGAGAACCGACGCCGGCAAAATTGAGCGTCGGCTGTCAAACCCACTGACAGCCGCCACTCCTTTTACTGTGGGCCCTAATTTGCATAGGCCACCCCCCTGAATCGCGCACCCAGGAGAGTGGCCTGTGCGCTCGCCGGGAGATTGGACGCTCGCCCGCTCTCCCGCGCGTTTTTCTGAATCGGCCTATATGTATTCCCAGAAATGCAGGACTAGCAAAACATATACAGCATTGTCAAGCCGCTCTTTCACACTAACTGGAATGACTGCCCCATACTGACTATTCATAGTACTATGAGCCTGATTCACTTAAGCTTTTTTCCCCATACAGACAGAGAAGATAATTTCAAATCCATTTATCTGGCTTTATAATGATTTACTTAGATACATTTACCCTCTTTTGTCCAGCTAAAAATACATGCAGGCTTCCAGAGGTATTTCCTTGAAAATGTTTAGGGTGAGGGAGTAAAACAGCATACATGCATTAAATTTCAAATGTATGTATGTTATTTTGACTCCGTTTGGCTGCCCACACAATTAAATGCAAATTACACAATCAATTTTAATGTGGTTGCTAATTTTCAAAGGGAAGCAATGCAGGTGGTTCCCCTGTGAAAGCTGGCTGCAACTCATGTGGGATAAAAGTATCCATTAAATTGCTAACAATACTGGCTATTCAAATTGCCCCCTGAGTGGAAGAAAAGCCTTAGTCAATCAGGCTATATGTAACACTACTACAGACAGTAATATTTCTAACAAACAACTTACTGAATACATAATTCATACATAGAAACATAGAAATGACGGCAGAAGAAGACCAAACAGCCCATCCAGTCTGCCCAGCAAGCTTTCGCACTTATTTTTTTCATACTTAGCTGTTACTCTTGGCCCTTATAAGTAACTTTTTGGTTCTATTTCCCTTCCACCCCCGCCATCAATATAGATAGCAGTGCTGGTGCTGCATCTAAGTGATGTATCTTGCTAATTGTTTAGGAGTAGTAACCACCATAATAAGCAAGCTACTCCCACGCTTGTTTACCCAGCCTGTGCAATTCAGTCCTTATTGGTTGTTGTCTAAATATAAATCCTCTTTTCCTCATTCCCCATGCCGTTGAAGCAGTGAGCTACGCTGGATATATATTCCAAGTGAAGTATCAGGCTTAATTGATTCGGGGTAGTAACCGCCTTAACAAGCAAGCTATTCCCCTGCTTTTTTGTAGATGCAAATCCTTTTTTCCACATTTCCTCTTGCCGTTGAAGCATAGAGCAATGTTGGTGTTGCATTAACCGTGTGTATGTTTATTGAATAAGGATATTAATCTCCAGGTAGTAGCCGTCATTCCCACAAGCCACCCCCATGCCTCTTCTCTTCATTCACATCCTCTAGACTAGTGGTTCTCAACCCTGTCCTGGGGACCCCTCCCAGCCAGTCGGGTTTTCATGATATCCACAATAAATATGCATGAGAGAAAATTTGCATGTTATGGAAGCAGTGAATGCAAATTTTATCTCATGCATATTCATTGTGGATATCATGAAAACCCGACTGGCTGGGGGGGTCCCCAGGACAGGGTTGAGAACCACTGCTCTAGACTTTATGGATCCACAGTGTTTATCCCACGCCCCTTTGAAATCCTTCACAGTTTTGGTCTTCACCACTTCCTCCGGAAGGGTGTTCCAGGCATCCACCACCCTCTCCGTGAAGAAATATTTCCTGACATTGATTCTGAGTCTTCCTCCCTGGAGCTTCAAATCGTGACCCCTGGTTCTGCTGATTTTCTTCCGACGGAAAAGGTTTGTCGTTGTCTTTGGATCATTAAAACCTTTCAAGTATCTGAAAGTCTGTATCATATCACCTCTGCTCCTCCTTTCCTCCAGGGTGTACATATTTAGATTCTTCAATCTCTCCTCATAAGTCATTTAATGAAGACCATCCACCTTTCTGGTCGCCCTTCTCTGGGCTGCCTCCATCTTGTCTATGTCTCTTTGGAGATACGGTCTCCAGAACTGAACACAGTACTCCAGGTGAGGCCTCACCAAGGACCTGTACAAGGGGATAATCTCTTCCCTTTTCTTACTTGATATTCCTCTCTCTATGCAGCCCAGCATTCTTCTGGTTTTAGCTATCGCCTTGTCACATTGTTTTGCTGATTTCAGATCATTAGATACTATCACCCCAAGGTCTCTCTCCTGCTTCGTGCATATTGGCCTTTCTCCCTTCATAACACTCGTACCACTCATGCACTCCTCTCCCTCATACCATTTTAATTTATAAACCCATACTTAGATCTTCTAACTATAATAAAAAGGAAAGTTGCCCAGCGCCTGCATTGCCAGTATGCAAATTGAGCTCGGCCCCTCCCTTTCTGAACTCTCCAACTCCACCCCTCTCTCTGTATGGAACTTGAGCTCACCCCAGAAGAGAAACATTAGTGGCAGTGGATGGTACATTTACCCTCTCCTGCCCACCCTAGAAAAGACATATTGGTGGCAGTGGACAGTGCAACCTATCCTCCCCACCCCTGGACCCCCTCACTTACTAGCTCTTTTTGACCAAACAGGAGGAAAAGGATGGCAGCCTTGCAGTGCCTCCTGTGTGTTTTCCCTCCTTCCCTGTCTGGGGCCTGAATGGCACACATTGAACCATGTGGTTCAAAGTGTAATACTCGGGCTCTGGCAAGAAAAGGAAGATGTATCAGGGACACTACAAAGCAGCCATCCTCCTCCTCTTGTTTGGCCCATAGAAATCTATGAGTGAGCAGGTCTATAGAGGAGCAGGGAGAGAATGAAATGAGGATTACAGGGTGGGGGTAAGAGAACAAACCAAATGGGGATGGGGGAAAGTGAGTGAACCAGAAGAAATGGGGGAGTGAATGAGTGAATTGAAGATGGGAGGAGTGAATCGGGGTAAGTGAGAGGTTCATGGGGTTGGGGAAGGAGGGAGCCAAATGAATGGGGAGGATAGTGAACCAAAGTAAATGAGGGGTTTGGGAAGGAGAGAATAAATCAGGGTGAGTGAAGGATTTGTGGGAGATCCAGAGTGACTGAGGGGATCAGATGGGGGGAAGGAAGTGAAAGATGGAGTGTGATCTGGGGGGAAGTGAGTGAACTAGGGGAAGTGAGGGAGTAAATAAGTGAACTGGGGATTGGGAGAAAGTGAATTGCAGTAAGTTAGGCATTCATAGATGGGGGGGGAGGGAGAGAACCAAGTTGAATGAGCAGTTTCTTGAGTAGTGAACCGGGGGAGTGAGCAGTTTGGAAGAGGGAGTAAAATTGGGTGAATGAGTGGGTCATGGGAGATGTAAGGGGGAACCAGGGTGAGGAGGGGGTTTGTAGTGAAAGGGAAAGAACTAGGGTGAGGGGATTGTGTGGCGGGAGAAAGGGAAAAAGGGAGAGTGAAGTGATCAAAGGGGCTCTGGAAGGGGGAATAAGGGAAAGAGGGGATGGGTGTGTGGTTCTACTATTACACATCTAAATTACACACTTGGTATACTTTGCAGTATTTCCCAGTCTTTGGATGAGTTTTTACTACTAGTCCTTATTATAACACATCATAACACAAAACTTTTCAGGAACTAATATCGCACAGTACAAATACAAGAAAATATAACTTATTTCTGGAAAATATAAAGAAAGCTTTTTGGCAGACTGAGTGGTTGTATTTCATGGTTATGTTTCATATACAATATCTGCAAGTGATCCTCCTTTTTATTGCCATTTTAGGAAGCAAGGAGCTTTCAGCTACAGTATTCCTGATTAAACAAGAAATCATGAATAGCTTAGTTTGTTGGTGTGCCATTCAAAAGAATAGGAGACACAAATGGCATCACTCAGTGCTCTGTCTCTAAATATAAATGAAATCCCTGTGATAGATGAAACAGGATAGTAATTCCAGAGGCAATATCTCACATTATAGTTTCAAGCAGTTCACTTTAAGATGCTTCCAAACATTAATGCAGGGTTCCCTGAGTAGGGGGAGAGATCTCTTTGAAGGCCTTTCACATTGGTACTCTCAGTTCTCAGTTCAAGTGCTTATATACAGCACTGATGATAACACAAGTCCTTTCCTCATCTCCTTTTCAGTATCAAGGTGATACCTTTTGCTTCTCTTCCACAAATCTCCAGTAGATGTTCCTGGGCCCTTCTGTGGATCCATAGAACTCCTTTTCTCCCCTCTCGCCTTATCATCCAGATGGCTGAAAGTCATCCTTCTCCTTGGTTCTTGATGATCTCAGATGCCTCTTACATGAAGGGAAGCTCTCACAATTGATGTTAGAGCATTAAAAAACTTAAATTAGTTGAGTCTCTATCTAATGGGTACTCGAACTTAAATAAATCAGTTTAAGAATACAGAATGGATTGGGAGGATAGAAAGAAACTTCCATCCAAATTAAATGCTCCTTGGAGGCACCAACTCAATTAATAGAAAAATCAGAGGACAGCTGACATGCTGCTTCTACAAAAGAAATAGGGATTCCACAAAGTAAGATGGTAGTCTGGCTTTATGTACCAGAGGAGCTTACCATTTACCAGCTTCCATATGGGGGAGCTTTACACCCACAAATTTGATAGCGCAGGGTTTAAGGGGGCAGAAAGAAAAATATAGTACATTGATTTGCAAGATTTCGGGTTGGGAAACATAATCAAATTTGTCCCAGTAAACTACATGTGGACAAGCATCATTCAGCAGAGTAAGGTTATTGACTGGGAAAGAGGCACAGAGGTTGGCAATCTTGGAGGTAAAGAAGGTGGCAAATGAATTGCATAGTTCCGGTTGGGAGTTTCAATAGGAAAGTTACTGGTTGAAGATTATGGCAATGTTTTCATAGTCTTTGCTACAATTTGTGTAATATTCCTTCTTTACTGAGTTAACAGCAGTTCAATTGTTGGATAGCTCAAGTCTGTAAATTTCGAGGTTAACACCAACTGAATTCTAATCTTTGGAAGTCACATTTCTGTAGGGATAATTAGCAAGTATCTCAAGCAGCAGAGGTCTTCCTATGGGGAATTACAGTTTTCAGGGAAGCAAGTTCACGAACTACATCTTGGAGGGGTTTATGCCAGTTATTAATCATTTCATCCAAGGATGCATCTGAGAAATCTACCATCAGTGGTCCAGTCCTCTCCTTGAATAAATTTGAATCAATATATCCACATTTAACTATGGGTACAGTTTTGGAACTGGCAGCAGGAGGTAATGTTAATAAAGCTAAGGTAATGTTAATTAAATGATGGCCTGACCATGGGACTTTTGATATGAATAAGAAGAGCAAGTCTAAAATATGCCTGGCCCTGTGTGTAAGTCAGTCAATGGCTTGATTCCAACCACAGGCAGTCATGGCATCAAAAAATAATTTGCATGCGTGAGACTGGGATACTTGGTCGACATGCAGACTGAAGTTATCTAGGACTATGTTAATGCATGAGAGAAGTTCAATGGAGGGAAAACAGCTATGGGTTAGGACAGTATACTACTCATAGATTGAAATCTTTGGATATCACTATCATCACTTCATATGGTACAGAGATAACAATTGGGACTGACACAAAGTTTAAAGATTTATTTTTTTTTTAAATAATAGAGGCCTCCACATCTGAGTTGGCCTCAAGTTTGGGAGATTTATGAATAATCGTTGGAACATTGATTTTGAATCAGGATATCGCTGTCTGTAGTCTGTCTCAGTTAAACAGAAACAGTCTGGTTTAACAGAAGATATCAGGTCTTAATAACAATAGATTTTTAGAGATCAATTGAGGGTTTATCAACAGGATAGACAAGGTAGTTGATAGAGTCCGAATTTTAAAGGGATGACAAGGAATTGTTAAGAGAGCTGACTTGGTAGATTGCATGTTTCCTGGGCATCTTGGCAGGAGAGAAACATAACTGCCATAACCAGTAATGGTGGTATATTCATAGTGGTGATGGCAACTTCAACAAGGACTGAAGGTCAATTCCAAAAGGGAGAAGAGAAATGTTCATGACTGTGCACACAAAGGGGACAATCACCATCTGAAAGGGAAGTACAAGCAAGCTATCACCAGGGATTGTAGCAGCAGGGCAGCCAAGATGGTACACAGGCTGGCTCAGCAGTGAAAGCATAAGAGTATCAGGTAAGAGGAAGGTGAGGCAAGTCCTCCAGCATCCATAGGTCAGATTTAATTTAAAAGATCTGGTGCCCCTTGATGATGTCACAGGAGGGGAGAGAAGATTAGTGTCTTGAGAGGGAAGCACAGGCTGTCATCAGGAATTACAGCAGCAGGGCAGACAAGACCTCAGATAGAGCGCAGATTAAGAACATAAGAACATTCCATACTGGGTTAGACCAAGGGTCCATCAAGCCCAGCATCCTGTTTGCTATAGTGGCCAATCCAGGCCATAAGAACCTGGCAAGTACCCAAAAACTAAGTCTATCCCATGCTACTGTTGCTTTTAATAGCAGTGGCTATTCTCTAAGTGAACTTAATTAATAGCAGGTAATGGACTTCTCCTCCAAGAACTTATCCAATCCTTTTTTAAACACAGCTACGCTGACTGCACTAACCACATCCTCTAGCAACAAATTCCAGAGTTTAAATGTGCGTTAAGTGAAAAAGAACTTTCTCCGATTAGTTTTAAATGTGCCACATGCTAACTTCAAGGAATGCCCCTTAGTCTTTCTATTATCCGAAAGAGTAAATAACTGATTCACATTAACCCGTTCTAGACCTCTCATGAATTTTAAACACCTCTATCATATCTCCCCTCAGCCGTCTCTTCTCCAAGCTGAAAAGTCCTAACCTCTTTAGTCTTTCCTCATAGGGGAGCTTTTCCATTCCCTTTATCATTGTGGTCACCCTTCTCTGTACCTTCTCATCGCAACTATATCTTTTTTGAAATGCGGCGACCAGAATTTTACATAGTATTCGAGGTCTCACCATGGAGTGATACAGAGGCATTATGACATTTTCTGTTTTATTCACCATTCCCTTTCTAATAATTCCCAGCATTCTGTTTGCTTTTTTGACTGCCGCAGCACACTGAACTGACGATTTCAATGTGTTATCCACTATGACGCTTAGATCTCTTTCTTGGGTGGTAGCTCCTAATATGGAACTTAACATTGTGTAACTATAGCATGGGTTATTTTTCCCTATATGCATCACCTTGCACTTATCCACATTAAATTTCATCTGCCATTTGGATGCCCAATTTTCCAGTCTCACAAGGTTTTCCTGCAATTTATCACAATCTGCTTGTGATGTAACTACTCTGAGCAATTTTGTATCATCTGCAAATTTGATTACCTCACTCGTCATATTTCTTTCCAGATCATTTATAAATATATTGAAAAATACAGGTCCCAATACAGATCCCTGAGGTACTCCAGTGTCCACTCCCTTCCACTGAGAAAATTGTCCATTTAATCCTATTCTTTGTTATCTGTCTTTTCGCCAGTTTGTAATCCACAAAAGGACATCGCCACATATCCCATGACTTTTTACTTTTCCTAGAAGCCTCTCATGAGGAACTTTGTCAAACACCTTCCTAAAATCCAAATATACTACATCTACCGTTTCACCTTTATCTACATGTTTATTAACTCCTTCAAAAAAGTGAAGCAGATTTGTGAGGCAAGACTTGCCCTGGGTAAAGCCACGCTGACTTTGTTCCATTAAACCATGTCTTTCTATATGTTCTGTGATTTTGATATTTAGAACACTTTCCACTATTTTTCCTGGCACTGAAGTCAGGCTAACTGGTCTTAGTTTCCCAGATCACCCCTGGAGCCCTTTTTAAATATTGGGGTTACATTAGCCACCCTCCAGTCTTCAGGTACAATGGATGATTTTAATGATAGGTTACAAATTTTTACTAATAGATCTGAAATTTCATTTTTTAGTTCCTTCAGAACCCTGGGGTGTATACCATCTGGTCCAGGTGATTTACTACTCTTCAGTTTGTCAATCAGGCCTACCACATCTTCTAGATTTACAGTGATTTGGTTCAGTCCATCTGAATCATCACCCATGAAAACCTTCTCCAACACTTGTATCTCCCCAACATCCTCTTCAGTAAACACTGAAACAAAAAAATAATTTACTCTTTCCGTGATGGCCTTATTTTCTCTAATTGCCCCTTTAACCCCTCAATCATCTAACGGTCCAACTGACTCCCTCACAGACTTTCTGCTTCAGATATATTTTAAAAAGTTTTTACTGTGAGTTTTTGCCTCTACGGCCAACTTCTTTTCAAATTCTCTCTTACCCTGTCTTACCAATGTCTTACATTTAACTTGCCAACAGTTATGCATTATCCTATTTTCTTCTGTTGGATTCTTCTTCTAATTTTTGAATGAAGATCTTTTGGCTAAAATAGTTTCTTTCACCTCCCCTTTTAACCATGCCGGTGATCATTTTGCTTTCTTTCCACCTTTCTTATGTGTGGAATACATCTGTACTGTGCTTCTAGGATGGTATTTTTTAACAATGACCATGCCTCTAGCACATTTTTTACATTTGTAGCTGCTCCTTTCAGTTTTTTTCTAACTATTTTTCTCATTTTATCAAAGTTTCCCTTTTGAAAGTTTAGCACGAGAGCTATGGATTTGCTTACTGTCCCCCTTCTAGTCATTAATTCAAATTTGATCATATTACGATCACTATTGCCAAGCGGCCCCACCACCTCTCTCACCACCTCTCTCACCAAATCCTGTGCTCCACTGAGAATTAGATCTAAAATTGCTCCCTCTTTTGTCAGTTCCTGGACCAATTGCTCCATAAAGCTGTCATTTATTCCATCCAGGAACTTTATCTCTCTAGCATGTCCTGATGATACATTTGCCCAGTCAGTATTGGGGTAATTGAAATCTCCCATTATTACCGCACTATCAATTTGGTTAGCTTCCCTAATTTCCCTTAGCATTTCATTGTCCGTCTCACCATCTTGACCAGGTGGACGGTAGTATACTCCTATCACTATAGTCTTTCCCAACACACAAGGGATTTCTACCCATAAAGATTTAATTGTGCATTTAGTCTCATGCAGGATGTTTATCCTGTTGGACTCTATGCCATCCCGGACATAAAGCGCCACACCACCTCCCGGGTGCTCCTCTCTGTCATTGCGATAAAATGTGTTCCCCGGTATAGCACTGACCCATTGGTTATCCTCTTTCCACCATGTCTCTGAGATGCCAGTTAAGTCTATGTCATCATCCACTGCTATACATTCTAATTCTCCCATCTTACTTTTTAGACTTCTGGCATGAGCATACAAACATTTCAAAGTCTGTTTTTGGTTTTTATTTTCATTCTGCTTTTTAATTGATAGGGATAAGTTAGAATTTTTTAGCTCAGGTGAGTTTTTAGTTACAGGCACTTGGACTACTTTTCTTATTATTGGAACCTCACTGTCAGGATGCCCTAATTCTATTGCATCATTAGTATCCTTTGAAGATACCTCCCTCCAAACCATGCGCTGCTGAGTGACTGTTGGCTTTCCCCTTGGGTCAGCAGTGAAGGTACAAGGATATCAAGCAGGCAGAAGGTGAGTCTTCCTTTTTCAAATCCATTTTGATGGCTCATGATTGAGGAAGAGCTAGATATTTCCAGCTTTCACAGGGAGAGTCCCAAAGACACAGATTCAGCTAACAGAAGGAGGGCAAGGTCAGGAAGGATAATGATACTGCTGCCTTTTTGGTTATTATTTTCTTGTTCCTTTTTACTATTTTTGCAGTGTTGGCCTGTATTTTATTTTTCAAGCTGCAATTAATTGGTTTTATGTTGAACACTATCAAAAGACTCTGGCAGTAATTTTTTTCCAGACTTCTTGATATGTCTACCCTCCTACTTCAGTGAATATTACTTGAAAGGACTGTTAAAAGGGAGATTATATTGGACTATTCTCCTACCGCACTGTGGACCCTTGCTGCAGGTAGAACCCCTGTCACCCAGTGGCTTATTGGTTCATAGTGGAAAAAAGAGAGAGGTTTGGGACTTTTGTGTTAAAGACCTGGGAAAACAGTAGTCCTTTATTCAGTCTCACAACAAAAAGGGGGTTACATCCACAATAAAGTTGATCTGCCATTTACAGTAGATGCCAGTACCCCAGTCTTGCAAGATCCTTCTGCAGTTCCTCACAGTCTGTTCATGTTTTAATAACTTGGAATCATTTTGTATCATTTGCACATTTGATTACCTCACTTGTTGCTCCCTTTTCCAGAGCATTTATGAATATGATAAACAGTATGGGTCCCATTACAGATCCTTAGAACATTCCATTATTTACCTTTCACCATAGGAAAAACTGACCATTTAGTCCTTCTCTCTGTTTCCTGTCTTTTAACCAGTTACCAAGCCACAATAGGACATTACCTCTTATCCCATGGCTTTTTAATGTCCTTGGGATTTTCTCATGTAGGACTTTTTCAAATGCCTTTTGAAAATATGATACACTACATCAAATGGCTTACTCCTATCCACATGTTTATTAATATCTTCAAAAAAATCCAGTAGATTTGTGAAGTGAGATCAGGTCCAGTACTACTGGATGTACAATCTGTGCAATTGTACAAGATGGCACACCCGGGGAGGAGAAAGCCAGCCATGAGGAAGGGGCCCAAGAAAGGAAGCAGAAAGAAGAGGACCATGCAGCCAGCAGTGGATCCCATCCACCGGCAACTGAAAAAGGAAGAGAGATGCCTGGGTGGCCACTTGTGGGACCCATCCCACCAGCAGTGGAAAATACAGGGTTGCCCATGGAAAAGTAGCCTGCGTCCAATGCACTGGTATTGGAGGCGGGCTACATTTCCATGGGCCACCCTGTAGAATAGGCCTGTGCAACTGCTGCTGGACACCAACCCACTGGTGGTTAAAGAAAGGAGAGGTCCTCACACAACATGAACTGACTGGGAGCAGAAGAAGAGGAAGCTTGTTTTGCTGCTCCTTCTCATGTGCCAGCCCCATGGTATTCAAAACTCACAATCAGTGGTATTATGAGGGGGGGTGGTCAGGGGGCACCCAGGTTCTTTTTTATTTTTTTCTTCTGTGCCAAGGTACTCTCCTGAAAACTTCAGGTTCTGCTGCAGAAGCAGGCCTGGATAAAAACATCGCCTGAGCCCCATGTGGAAGGAAAACAAAGATTGTGCCATCAGACCACATACTTACAAAGGCAGAGCAGGGGCATCCTTAGCCGTGTAAGCAGCTATTGAGCCACAAAGAAGGAGAGGCCCATCAAGGCTGCCACAGACCCCATTTTGAGGTGGCCAAAGAAGAGGTCCATTAGGCCACTGGTGCATCCCAACTTGCCAGTGGCCGAAATCAAGAAGAGGCCGTGTGCTAGACTAGTGAGAAGGAGACTAAGGGCATTCTCCCCCCCACTTCCTCCTCATATTTCATTAGAGAGGCCCGGGTGAGAGAGGGCGTAAATATGTATTTCAGAGAGAAGGAGTTTGTGTGTATGTGAGTGAGAACATGACTGCGTGTGTGAAAGCCAGTATATGAGAGAAAGGGAGCTTGGGTGTATATGTGTGAGAGCATGTGTGTATGAGAGAGAGGGAGCATCTGTGTGTGTGAAAGCCACTGCATATGAGAGGGAAGGAAGGTTTGTGTGAGCATGTATACATAAGTAAGATGGAGCATGCGCATGTGTGAAAGCCTCTGTATTTGAGAGAGAGGGAGCATGTGGGTGTGTTTGAGAACCTGTGCGCATGAAGGAGAGGGATTTTGCATGTGTGGGAAAGCATGTGCGTATAAGAGAGAGGGAGCTAGGCACTAGATGCCTAGCAATGGGCCAAATAATGACCTGCTGGCGAGCTTCTCACATTTGGCCAATAGTAAGAAAACTAAAACCACCGGGGAAAGGGTGAGTCATATGTTTGTGACTGAGAGGGAAGGGGTATGAGTGAGTGAGAGAAAGAAAGGGGATGAGAGTGAGGGATGGCAAGGGAAGAGAGGAAAGGAAGGGAAGGGGTGAGGGTGGGGAGTGTCAGAGGGGAGGGAGGGTGAATGAGTGAGAGTGAAGGGAAGGGGGTAAGTGAGAAGGAGGAGGTAAGTGACTGAGAGAGGAGGGAGGTGAGAGTGAGGAACAGGGGGGTTGAATGACTGAGAGGGAAGGAGAAGGGAGTGAATGACTGAGAGATGAGTGAAACTGTGTTGGTTTGAGGCATAGTGTGGACTCTTAGTCGCAGTGGTGATGACTCATCCCACGGGGAGGGGCCCCGTGGGGAACCACAGCGATAGGCTAGACTCAAAGAGCAGACACTGGAGATGGAAAGCTTTATTGTACTGCTGTACAATGATGGTAATGGTGCAGGAGGATGTGGCACAGAAGTCCAGCAAAGTGCCAATATGTTCAGACAGTCTCAGATGATTAGGTCTCACCCAGATGTAGAAGGTTGGTAGTGTTCTGCAGAGCGGGATAAGCCGAACTTGGTGAGTGGAATTGGAGAGCTGGATCATAGAGGTACTCACTGAAGAGTAGTGCAGGAATCTCCCTGGTGGATGGTAACGGTGGGACTCGAGGTCCATGGTGCAAGATACTCTGAGCTGGATAGGCCCTTGAGGAGCGAGTACCTGGAAGCACAGAATCCTGAAAAGAGAAGAATGACCCCTGAGGAACGGTTGTCTAGTTAGAGGTAGAAACCCCGAAGGGTAGTTGGAAGTGAGAGGCCCCCGAGGAGCCGGTGCCCAGAGCTTCTTCAGGAGCAAGATAACCCAGAGGGTAGCGAGGAGTCTAAGCGTGCAGCTTAGAAGCGGTCAGAGTAGCTAAACCGAAGTCCTTGCTAACTCGTTCGTTCTGAATGGAGCGGAGGCTTAAATACCCGGAGGTATGAATGTCAAGCGGTGAGGACGTCCCCGAGTTTCCCGCCATGACGTGTAGATAAGCATAGGCAGCGTGCGCACGCATGTCCTAGGAGGCCACGGGAAGGAGCATGGCGGATGGGGACGCCCATGCTGAGTTGGAGACGCCGAGGGTTTCGGCACTTGGCACCGGAGGCAGCCATCTTACCCATGGAGGCGAAGAAGGGCAAAAAAGAGGTGAGGCAGAGCGGTCGCAGCCATCACTGTCCAAATGCAAATTCCACAAGGAGTCTGTATAGTTCCTAGGGTACATCGTGTCTAACAAGGGTTTCCAGATGTACCCACAAAAGCTGGAGAGCATTCAGAAAAGTTACCAACCTACTGGTCTGAAAGCTCTCAGAAGGTTTCTGGGATTTATAAATTACTATAGGACATTCATTAAAAACTACTCTTCACTAACTGTGCCTTTAACAGCTCTGACAAAGAAAGGTGCAAATGTTGCCAACTGGCCTACTGAGGCTGTGACTGCTTTTCAAAAGCTGAAGGATGCTTTTTCAGCAAGCCATGTCTCCATCACCCGGATCCTACATGCCCCTTTATTGTTGAGGTGGATGCCTTTGATGTCGGAGTGGGGGCTGTATTAAGTCAAACCAGTGACTCTAAGATCCTGCGGCCATGTTCCTTTTTCTCCAGATGATTCACTCTTGCTGAAAGGAACTATGGAATCGGAGATAAAGAATTGTTGGCGATAAAGATGGTGTTCGAAGAGTGGAAACTCTGGCTCGAGGGTGCTCAACACAAGATTACGGTTTTTACTGACCATAAAAACCTAGAATACCTTCGTAATGCCCAAAGCCTCAACCACAGACAGGCCAGGTGGTCCCTGTTTTTCAACAGGTTCAATTTTGTCTTAAAGTGCAGACCTGGAGACAAGAATATCAGAGCGGATGCCCTTTCACGCTCATTCCTATCTGAAGATGTGCCTGATGCTTCTCAACACATCATTGAACCTGAGAGAGTCATTCTATCCGCCACGCACCCAGTACCTGCGGGCAAGACGATAGTGCCTGCCAATCTCTGGAAGAAAGTACTAGCATGGGCTCATGACTCCAAACTGGCTGGACATCCCAGTCAAAGGAGAACTCTAGCTAAGCTGCAAAAATTCTACTGGTGGCCATCTATGAGAGAAGATGCCTTCGCTTATGTTGCAGCCTATACCAACTGTGCTAAGCAAAAGTCTCCACTGGTCATCCTTGGGGCTAACTACAACCTCTGCCCATAACAGATGAGCCCTGGACTCACATCGCCATGGATTTCATGGTGGACTTACCCCTATCCAGGGGCAAAAACACTATCTGGGTAACAGTTGACAGATTCTCAAAAATGGCTCACTTTGTGGCAATTCCTGGCTTACCTTCTGCCAGTGAACTTGCAAAGTTCTTCATCAGCCACATATTCTGGTTGCACGAAATATCCAAGCACATAGTCTCAGACAGAGGCGTACAGTTCACAGCCAGATTCTGGAAGGCTCTTTGCAAGAACTTCGATATCACTCTTGACTTCACGTCATCATATCATCCGCAATCCAATGGACAATCCGAGCGGATGAACCACACCCTCAAACAGTTCCTCAGAGCCTATGTCTCTTCACACCAGAATGATTGGGCTGAACTTCTACCATGGGCGGAGTTTTCCATCAACTCTCATCCAGCAACATCTACTGGATTGTCACCATTCAAAGTGGTATATGAATGACTACCTTCACCACCTTTGCCACTTCCGCTATCCGTGTCATCCCCAGCAGCTCAAGCCACTGCCGATGAAATTCACACTGTTTGGAAGAAGACAAAGGAGATGCTTATCAAGGCTGGAAGCCAAGCAAAATGAGACTATGACATGCATCACGGCAAGGCTCCTGAACTTAAGCCTGGTGATAAGGTCTGGTTATCTACTAAACATCTCAGATTGAAGTTGCCTTCTGCTCACTTCGCTCCACGCTATGTTGGACCATTCCCTATCCTCCGATGTCTGGGAAACCTCTCCTACAGTCTCAAACATCCACCAGCAATGAAGATCCATAACGCATTTCATGTCTCATTGCTAAAACCACTCATACTCAACAAATTCAGCACCAAGACACCAGAGCCTCCTCCTGTAGATACAGAAGAAGATCTTGAGTACAACATCGATACGATTTTAGACGTTCAAAAAAGAGGCAGAGTATGGGAATACCTCCTGTCATGGGAGGGCTTTGGACCAGAAAATAATTCATGGTAACCTATGTCTAACATTTTGGACAAAGAGATGCTGAACCAGTATCATCGTGCACATCCTCGGAAGCCAAGACCAGGTAGGGGGTCTGGAGGAGGGCCTTTGAAGGGGGTACTGTTGCGTCCATCAGGCTCAGATGACTTCACCCAACATGCCTCACCTTTCTCTCAGCTTTCTCCACCAGCCTCGGAAGTATGACGTCCGTGGCATCTCCTTGCCGCAGCCTCCGGCTTCCCTGGAGCGGCTCTGGTGCGGTGTTCGGCCATCTTGACCCGAGGCCTCCTAGGGCACGCGCGTGCATGCACATCCCTACCTTTGTAGCAGTGTTGGTGCGAACCTCGGGGGCATCCCCCTCGAGTGACATCACTGCCCATTTGCTGACTCTTGCTGAGTTAGCAAGGATCGGTTGCCCCGGTCTGAAGCTACTCTGCCGCTTCTATCCACTGGAAGCTATCTTCACCCTTCGGGGTTCTCTGTCCTGGGTACCCACTCCTTGGGGGCCCTCTGCTTATTTACAGGTGCCTATCCTCTTACAGGTACTCACCCCTCAAGGGCCTGGGTGTCTTTCCTGGTGCCTGCTCCATTCTTTAACCTGCTGGAAATCCATCTATCAGCTACAGAGAGTGAGCACAACTTCTTCCAATCTGTCTCTCCCACGGTGCCTTATTGGACATCTGCATTGGGGCCTTACACCACCATTGTGGGATGGGTCTCCCTCGCCAAGGATTACAGACTGCTACCAGCTAACCTGCTCTCTACTGCCACCTCTGGTGGTCATCCTAGCTGTACAATAAAAGAAACTATCTCTGTGTCTGTGCTATTGAGTCTAGCCCGGTGCATCAGTCTCCCTAGAGGGCTCCTCCCCGTAGGAGATAACATCACTTTTGCTCCTGAGAATCCACCAAACACCTCAATATCATAACACATAAGAACTGTAGAATCTCAGAAGATCATGTTCAGTAAAAGCGTTCTTCAAGTCACTGTCATTCTTAATGTCAATGAGTTCCATCTGATTTTTATCAGCACAGTCTTTCGGATCAGTTTGAAATGGATTACTCAGTAGCTTCATGACATCAGTATGTTTTCTGAAATCCTCGAACCTTTGTTTGAAGTCATCAATCAGTATGACAACTAATTCTAAGTATTTCTCATGTTGCACTGTGTCAGTAGGCATCGTGGAAAGGACTGTCAAGTGTACAACTTTTTTTAGAATCAACTGAGAATGAATAAGCTCCAATATCTCAATGAATGTAATGACATGCTCATACAATTTGTGCACCAGCTGATTCGTTCCTTGAAGTTTCACATTCAAGTCTGCCATATATTTGGTCATATTGACTAGAAACACCAAGTCACTCACCCACGAATTATCATCTAGGAAACATATCCTTTCCTTTGTTGGCCATGAATGTCTTTATTTCATCACGTAAACTCCAGAATCTGGATAGCGTGGCTGACCTGCTGAGCCATCGATCTTGGCTGAAGTAAATTACATCATCATGATCTGAGCCCAATTCCTCCAGAAAAGATTTAAACTCCCTGTGATTCAGACCTCTGGATCTTAAGAAATTGACACTTGATGCAACTTTTTCCATCACATTCTTCATTTCCAGTTTGTTTGCGCACACGTTTTCCTGGTGAATGATTCAGTAGTAAATAACGACTTCCTGTGGCACTGATTTCTCCAATAAGGACGCAAATCCGTTCCGCTTCCCTGCCATGGCTGGCGCTTCATCTGTTGTTATGTCAATCAGCTTGTTCTCACACAGACTGAACTTCTCCATTACCTGCTTGACTTTATCAAAGATCTCCTTTCCTGTTGTCGTGCCCTTCATAGGACAAATATCAAGCAGTTCCTCAATGACGGAAAACGTTTCTGTAACTCCTCTTACAAATATTGCCAGTTGAGCTGTGTTACTTATATCTGTGCTCTCATCAAGTGCTAAGCTGTAAAACCCGCAAGCATCAAGTCTCTTGATCAAAGTCTCTTGAATGTTTGTCGCCAGATCATCAATTCTTCTAGCAAAGATGAGATGAGAAAGGCTGACATTTTGCACCACAGCCTTCTTATCTGGGCAAACCACATCCATAAACAGTTTCAAGCATTCCTTAAGCAAGTTCCTGTCTGCAAACAGTTTTCCTCTCTTGGCTATGGTTTCTGCTATTAAAAAGCTGACATTTGGTGCTGCTTTGGAACTCTGATTGGCTACTTTAAACAAAGACTGTTGGCTGACGATGCTGTTTCAACAAGTTGATACAATCAGTTTGTGGTTGACCAGCAAAGCTATCGAATTTACTTACATACTTTGTGGTGTAATGTCACTTTATTTTGTACTCCTTTTGAGCAGCAATTGTTTTTTGGCAAATCAAGCACAAAACTTTACCTATATGTTCCATCACGAAAAAGTAATCTGTCCATGAACTTTTGAATACGCAGTTTTCGACATCAACTTTACGTTTTTTACTCATCCTACTTCCACTCACAGGTGCCGCCATTTTTGCTGTCAATATTTACAACAGGAGTCTGTAAAAGCTGGCATGGATTGAAACAGACTTTAACTCTCTCTCTCTCTCTGCCCCCATCTTCAGGCAACTTCTCTGTGTCCCCCTCCTTATGCAGCTCCTCTAGCTTCTCTCTCTCTCTCTGCCCCCCCATCTACCTTCTTTTTCTCTCTCTCCCTCCTTCCTCCATGCAGCAGCTCTCCTCCACGCGGCGACTGAAGACCTGCGCGACCGGCGCCGGAGCCCCACCGGGGGAAGGTCAGGTCAGTTTTCGGCCTCCCCACCCGGGGGACCCCGACGCCAGCCGCGATCGCTGAAGCCGTTTCCGGCGAAGGAAAACCTAAAAAAGAAACAAAAAACGCGCCTAGGCCCACCCTGAAACTGAAGGCAGCCAACCAGAGAGAGCCCGGCAGGGCTTTAAATCCTACCCTGCTCGGCGCCGTCTCTCTTTCCTCTCTCCTCCATGCGGCGACTGAAGACCTGCGCGACCGGCGCCGGAGCCCCACCGGGGGAAGGTCAGGTCAGTTTTCGGCCTCCCCACCCGGGGGACCCCGACGCCGGCCGCGATCGCTGAAGCCGTTTCCGGCGAAGGAAATCCTAAAAAAGAAACAAAAAACGCGCCTAGCCCCGCCCTGAAACTGAAGGCAGCCAACCAGAGAGAGCCCGGCAGGGCTCTAAATCCTACCCTGCTCGGCGCCGTCTCTCTTTCCTCTCTCCTCCATGCGGCGACTGAAGACCTGCGCGACCGGCGCCGGAGCCCCACCGGGGGAAGGTCAGGTCAGTTTTCGGCCTCCCCACCCGGGGGACCCCGACGCCAGCCGCGATCGCTGAAGCCGTTTCCGGCGAAGGAAAACCTAAAAAAGAAACAAAAAACGCGCCTAGGCCCGCCCTGAAACTGAAGGCAGCCAACCAGAGAGAGCCCGGCAGGGCTTTAAATCCTACCCTGCTCGGCGCCGTCTCTCTTTCCTCTCTCCTCCACGCGGCGACTGAAGACCTGCGCGACCGGCGCCGGAGCCCCACCGGGGGAAGGTCAGGTCAGTTTTCGGCCTCCCCACCCGGGGGACCCCGACGCCGGCCGCGATCGCTGAAGCCGTTTCCGGCGAAGGAAAACCTAAAAAAGAAACAAAAAACGCGCCTAGGCCCGCCCTGAAACTGAAGGCAGCCAACCAGAGAGAGCCCGGCAGGGCTTTAAATCCTACCCTGCTAGGCGCCGCGCGCCGAGCGTCGCGCGCCGAAGGAGCACGACAAAGGGGCCTGCCCCTTTGTCTCGCCCCTTCGTAGAGCCCCGAGGATGCCCCGAGCCTTACTCGCGGAACAACCTAAATCTTCAACAAAGGCAACAGCCAGCAAAGATACAGATTAACCGTTTCAGCCATAGGGAATTAAAGTCCGCCTCTCCAGCAAGCTCTCTAGCAATCGTCCAGCCTCTCCAGCAAGCGTCCAGCTCTCATCCAACCTCTCCAGCAATCGTCCAGCCTCTCCAGCAAGCATCCAGCAATCGTCCAGCCTCTCCAGCAATCGTCCAACCTCTCCAGCAATCGTCCAGCCTCTCCAGCAAGCGTCCAACACTCATCCAACCTCTCCAGCAAGCCACAAACATTCATACAACATAGACCCCACAAATGGCCCCATTTTTCACAATTCCAATTCTCCAACATAGTACTCCACCTAAAAGAATTTCTGTCCGACATGCCCAACAACACAACCTCAAATCCCTCTCTTCAATTTTAGTCTCTCCTTCCACACAACTTCTAGGCCTCACCCTTTTCTCTTTAAGCCTCTTCAATGCTCAATCCCTTACGAAAAAGTCTGTAATATTGAACGACTACCTCATCGATGTGAAACCGGAGATATGTGCAATTACTGAAACATGGTTAAAACCATCAGACACAGCAATAATTAATCAACTACCTACCGAGGCGTACGACTTCTTCTCGCTACCTCGTCATAAAAAAAAGGGAGGAGGCATTCTCTTAGCAACTAAAAAGGACCTCAGATTCTCGCTACAGCAATCCAATTCCAACTCAAAACTTGAATTCGGCTTCTTCACCTCAGACAAGCTACAAATCCTTCTCGTATATGCCCCCCCAGGACTCTTGGAATCAGATGCCTCACCACTGGTTGAATTAACCTCTTCCCTCATCAACTTTGACTCGCCAGCCATCATTCTAGGGGATTTCAACATGCACGTTGATAACCCTACCCCATCACCTAACTGTGAAACTCTCCTCACTGCTCTCACAGCACTAGGCTTCACTCAAATAGTTAATAAACCTACCCACAAAGCCGGCCACACGTTAGACCTGATCTTCGTTAACACTGCAATCAAGCCAGTATCTATACCTAATTGCACAAAGGTCCCGTGGTCAGATCACTATCTCATAACTACTTCATTCTCTATAAAAGATACCAACCCGGCTTGCATTCCTTTGCCCTCCTTCAAATACAGGAAAACTTGCTCCCCAGAAGACCTTAATAATCACCTATCTCCATTAGTCCACCAACTGGACCTTACAGATCCGAACGCAGCACTTCGATCATGGAACACAATCACCAAAACTATAGCCAACAAGCTATGCCCTCTTATTACAAAAAAACCACACCAGAATTCCTCCAAAAGACAGCCATGGTTCTCAGCAGAATTAAGAAATCTCAAACTCCAACTAAGACAAAATGAGGCTAAATGGCGCAAAAACCCAGGAACCATCACCCTTTCAATCTACAAATCATCTCTGCATCAATACAAATCAAGCACCCTAAGATCCAAGAGGGACTACTACGCCTCGAAGATACACGACCTTGTTTTCGATGCCAAAGCCCTCTTCAGCTATGTAGCCAACCTCACACAAGTAAACCAACCAGAGATTACACATGACCAAGCTCAATCAAAAGCAGAAGAACTAGCTCTTTTCTTCAACAACAAAATCAATATTCTCCTATCGCAGCTCCCCACAAACCCCACTGTTCCACTAACTACTCCTCAACCCTCAATCAACTACACTCGGTTAGAAGAACTTGACACAACTTCATCCGCTGAGATCCAAGGAATTCTAAGGAAAATGAAACCATCCTCTCATCCCTCGGATCACATCCCAACCAAACTACTACTAGCAATTCCAGAATCTATCTCCAAATCCCTGGCTGACATCATAAATTGCTCCCTCACACAAGGACTCTATCCGGACAACCTCAAACTTGCCTCACTCAAACCCCTTCTCAAAAAACCAAATCTCGACCCAAACGATCCTAACAATTTCAGACCGATAGCTAACCTCCCATTCATAGCCAAGATAATGGAAAAATTGGTAAACTCACGACTCTCAAACCACATTGAAGACAACAACCTTCTATTTCCATCACAATACGGATTCCGTAAAACCTTAAGCACGGAAGCCCTCCTCATCTCTATGACTGACCACATCATCCTAGGCTTAGACAAAGGACAAGCCTTCCTTCTGATACTACTCGACCTCTCGTCTGCATTTGACACGGTCAATCACTCCCTTCTCGTCAACCAATTATCAGCCATAGGTATCTCAGGCACTGCCCTATCATGGTTCAGAACCTTCCTCAGCAACAGAGGTTATAAGGTCAAGATTCATAATAAAGAATCCTCTCTACACCCCGCAGCCGTAGGAGTCCCCCAGGGCTCATCCCTGTCTCCTACCTTGTTTAACATTTATCTGTTACCCTTATGTAAACTTCTCACTGACCTCAATCTCAAACATTTTCTCTACGCTGACGATATTCAGGTCCTGATCCCCATCGAAGAATCGCTCGCAAAAACAATGTTGCACTGGGAATCCTGCCTCCAAAATATCAAACAACTTCTTACAAGTCTCAACCTGATACTAAATTCATCAAAAACGGAACTTCTACTCATCACTCCAGAAAACAGCTCCATCACATACACTCATCCTACAGTACCAAGCACTACACAAGTGAGAGATCTAGGAGTTCAAATTGACAATCACCTAAACCTGAAAGCTAACATCAACAAAACCGCCAGAGACTGCTTTTACAAGCTCCAAGTGCTGAAAAGAATACGACCTCTCTTCCACACACATGACTTCAGAACGATCCTACAATCAATCATTTTCGCAAAGCTGGACTATTGCAACACCATCATGCTTGGTCTCCCTTCATCACACACCAAACCATTACAAATGGTACAAAACGCCTCCGCCCGTATACTCACCAACACCAGGAGAAGAGAACACATAACACCTATCTTGATGGACCTCCATTGGCTGCCCATCCACTTCAGAATAATCTACAAGGCCATTCTCACCATTTTCAAAAACATCCATCAATTAGCCCCAATCGATCTCCATATTCCCCTCCGATTACTCCATTCCACAAGACCGACAAGAGATGCTTACAAAGGATCACTTCAAGTACCTCCAGCCAAGACTACCAGACACATCACGCTTAGAGATCGGGCATTCTCCACAGCCGGTCCAACATTATGGAACTCCATTTCCCCGGATCTTAGAATGGAACCCAACATCTCAACATTCAAGAAAAGACTCAAAACGTGGCTGTTCACGCAGGCCTTTCCTAACTCCAACCCCATCTAACTCCCTTCATGCAACAAGCTCCGCTAGTATTAGCGTTAATAGCCACCTCTCACAATGTTATTTATACATATATATAACTTTCTAATCTTCATTTCCCTTCTCATTCCAAGTTATTGTTTTCCTTGTTATATGTAACTGCTTTTCTGCACTATTGTTTAAATGGTAAAGTTTATTATAATTTCACCCCTGTTTCTTGTGAACCAGCATGATGGGACCACCGTCTTGAATGTTGGTATATAAAAAAACTTAAATAAATAAAATAAATAAATTGTGTGTGTGTGTGCATGCCTCTCCCTCCCGCCCTCCTCAGGCAGCTTCTTCTCTCTCTCTCCCTCCCCCCCCCCCCCAGCTTCTTTCTCTACCCTTTGCAGCAGTTTCTCTCTGTCTCTCAATGTTTTTCTGATCATGCAGCATCTGATTCCCTCCTCAAGTGGTTTCTGCTCTCTCTCTCTCTCTCTCTCTCTGTCTCCCTCCTTATGCAGCTGCTGCATGCGTGTGTATGTCTCTCTCTTCTCAGGCAGCTTCTCTCTCTACCCATCCTCCAGCTTCTCTTTCTTTCCCTTTTGCAGCAGTTTCTCTCTCTGTCTCTCACAGTTCACTTGATCATACACCATCTTTTCTTTCTGATTCCCTCCTCAAGCAGCTTCTGCTCTCTGTCTCTGTTCCACCCTTTATGCTGCTGCTTCTTGTGTGTGGTGTGTGTGCGTCCTTCTCCTCAAGTTCAGCACATCTCCAGCTCTCCCACATACTTCCCCCTTTTTAGGTCCAACAAGTCTCCAGCTCTCCCACACATCCCCCCCTCCTCATGTCCAGCAAATGTACAGCTCGCTCACACACACACTGTCCTCTCCCCTCATACTCCCCACCCTCAGATCCCTGATTCTACCCCCTCACCTCCCACCTGCTGGATCCCGGGTCAATCGGCACCAGCTGCAAAGGTGATTAAAGGTTTCCTTCACCTTCCTCTGCCGGCGTCAGGGCCTTTTCTGCTACACAGCATCCTGCCCACACAACAACACGAAGTTGTATCAGAGGGGGCAAGACGTGGTGTAGCAGAAAGGCTCTGATGCCGGCAGAGGAAGGCGAAGCAAACCTTGAATCGCCTTTGCCAGTATTCAACTCAGGACCCAGAGGGTGGGAAGTGAGGGGGTAGTGTGGGACTTGGAGGATGAGATGTTGCGCGAGTAGTCCATCCACCCCTGTTGCAGCACCTGAGTCAGAGTGCATGGGCTTGTTTTCTCGGAAGTGTTTTTTACTTTTCAAATCGGAGGGAGGGTTTCCCATCAGAAGGCAGCTGCGACTCCATATGAGAATTCTGCAACCCCATTTGGGGTCACGACCCACCATTTTGGAACTGCTGCTTTAACGGCTGCTAGATATGGAAGGGAATTTTCCCTCGGCCCGATCCTCTCCCCAATAGTCCTTGAACCCGATCCGCAGGCCAGATAGAAAGGCTTGGTGGGCCGCATTCTGGCCCGCGGGCCATACATTGGACAATCCTGGTCTACAAGAATGCATGCTGTGAAAGTGTGCAGAAGTTTAAAGCAAATGGAAATCCACTGATGCAATTTCAGCAAATCTAACCATGTTACTTCCTAATGTACTGTATTTGTATAGATCCCAACTAAGCCTTAGGAAACATACCCCTTATTATGGACAGAGCCATAGCTACCCTATGTCACTAGGGCCTGGGCCAAAAGTGCTATTACCACAGGAGCACATGATGCTACTGTTCCTGTAATAGAGAAGGGGAAAATAACAGGAAGGGAGGGACTGGATTAGGGAGCAAAGTAGCTGTTCTTTGGTCTGTTCTGCTCCAAATTCTTCCCTCTCCCATTATGGCAAGACAGAAGGGAAAAGGCTGCATTAAGGAGCAGAATGACTCTTTTCTTCTCAGATCTTTCTGTTCCAGCATTTGCCTTTCAAGCCTCTCCATCCCCTAAAGTTTTCCTGGTAGGGAAGAGGCTGGAAAGGAAGCAAAGGATTGTTCTCTGCTATGTGAGATTTCTTGCACAAAGAAGGGGAAAGTGCTGGGGTCAGTCCAGGTATAGAGATAATAAGTGTGAAAGAGAGTGTGCGGAGGGGGGACTGGAAGAGAGAAAGATGATGCATGTACCCCTTCCCCCAATCCACACTTAGGGTGACCACAATTCAAAAGTTTCCAGTTATGGCATTTAAACAGAGGTGACTGAGTGAGGAAAGGGATTGGAAGAAAGAAGGTTTTGCTGTTTCAGAATACAAACATACCACAAGTCATCCAGCTTCATCTGACCAAAGGTTCAAACTGAAGTATCCTGAGGCAAAGCACAGTATAAAGCAACCATCTCAGAATGTCTTGATTTAAGATAAGGGTCAGGAATACTGGAAATATTACCAGACCTGGCAGTGTCCTCCGGTGGGCTAAATGCTTGAACCCATTCATAAAAATAAAAAAATAGAGATTGGCTTAGAAAACTAACCATTTATGAAGAAGAAGCATATAGGTGTCAAGATATATTCAACTTATTGTTATGTTATGAGTAAAGTCAATAGTGGACCCTTGGGCCGGCTGAGGTGGACAGCGTCCACAGGAGTTAATAAGCCGGGAGGCGGCACTCAGCTGGAGCGGACTGATGGCGTCTTCACCCTGGAAACCCAAGACCCCCCCAGGAGGAGCCCGTAGGGGTCCGAGTCGCTGGGACTTAGGAGAATCGTGAATGAGTCCAAGGTCTGTGGCTGGCTGAAGACAAAGGAGAATCGTGAAGAAGACCAAGGTTCGAGGCTGGCAGAAGACAAAGGAGAATCGTGAAGAAGACCAAGGTTCGTGGCTGGCTGAAGACAAAGGAGAATCGTGAAGAAGACCAAGGTTCGTGGCTGGCTGAAGACAAAGGAGAATCGTGAAGAAGACCAAGGTTCGTGGCTGGCTGAAGACAAAGGAGAATCGTGAAGAAGACCAAGGTTCGTGGCTGGCTGAAGACAAGGAGAATCAGGAACCGGAGCTGGAGTCAGGATATGTAGACAGCAAGTAGAGCCCAGAGCTGGAGCCAAGGCACAGCAGGACCAAACAGAACCTGACCTGGAAGCAAGGCACGGCTGGGACAAGCTGGAACCGGAGCTGGAAGCAAGGCACGGCTGGAACAAGCAGGAACCAGGGCTGGAAGCAAGGCACGGCTGGAACAAGCTGGAACCGGAGCTGGAAGCAAGGCACGGCTGGAACAAGCAGGAACAAGCAGGAACCAAGGCTGAAAGCAACGCTGGGAAGCAACTAAGCACACAGTAGAGTGACCTCGTTGCAAAGGCAAAGCAAGGAAGTCAGACGCTGGTTTAAATAGCCGGCCAGCGTCTGACGTCAGGAACGGGGCGGTTCAGCACTTCCGGGTGCTGGACCTTTAAGAGCCCCCTGCTCGCGCGCGCGCGTTGCCTGGCAGTGGGAGGAGTCTGAGTCGCTCCTCGGCAGCGTCTCCACGTGGAGAGAGATGCTGCCATGCGGCCCTGCAGGCCCCAGGAGCAACGGAACGCGGCGAGACCGGGAGAGGCAGCAGAAAGGTAAGGACCCGGTCGCTAGCCTAGCAACCGGGACCGCAACAGTACCCCCCCTTTTACGCCCCCTCTTCAGAGGACTAGGCCTGTCAGGATGGTCCAGATGATATTGCTGTAGGAGAGTCTTGTCCAAGATGTTGCGGGCAGGCTCCCACGTATTGTCTTCGTCTCCACAACCTTCCCAGGCCAGCAAATACTCCCAACGTCTGTTGGCGAAACGAGCATCCAGGACCTCTCGTACCTGAAACGTAGGATCCCCATCCGTGGTGGTGGAAGCGTCGTCAAGAGGCCTGGGGTGGAATCTGGAAAGAATTACTGGTTTTAAGAGAGAGACGTGAAAGACATCATGAATGCGTAAAGTGGTTGGGAGTCGTAGACGGTAAGAGACCAACCCTACTCTTTCTGCTACGCGGAAGGGACCACAGAACTTGGGAGAGAGTTTCTTGGAAGGTTGCCTCAAATGAATGTTCTTTGTACTAAGCCACACTCGATCGCCTGGGAGGAAGGTGAATGCAGGTTTTCGGTGTCGATCATAGTAGCGTTTAGCAGTGCGTGCGACCTTCTGAAGACGGTGTTGAGTTGAGGACCACAATTTACTCAATTGGTCCGCGGACAATTGAGCAGCGGGTGAGGAGGTTGGTACAGGTAGAGGTAACGGTGGTTTGAGCTGTTTACCGTACACAATTTGAAAAGGGGATTTCCCCGTCGCCGTATGTATCTGATTATTATAGGCGAATTCAGCCCAAGGCAAAAGCTCCACCCAATTATCTTGTTTGTGGTTAATGAACGCTCGTAGGAACAACTTTAAAGAACGATTCATGCGTTCAGTTTGCCCATTACTTTGCGGGTGAAAAGCGGAAGAGAAACTCAACTGGATCTTAAATTTTTTGCATAAGGCTTTCCAATACCTGGCTGTGAATTGAGGACCTCTGTCTGAAACAATGTCCTGAGGCAGACCATGAATACGGAATACATGGTGTGTGAACAGAGAAGCCAGTTCAGTGGCGGAAGGTAATTTGGGTAAAGGCACAAAGTGAGCCATTTTAGAGAAGCGGTCCACCATGACCCATACCACAGTCTTGCCTTGCGAAGGCGGGAGTTCCACCATAAAGTCAGTGGCAATATGTGTCCAGGGTTCCGTGGGTATAGGTAACGGTTGTAGTAACCCTCTCGGGGGGCCATTAAGCGGTTTCTGCAGAGCGCAAGTGGGGCAAGAACTCACGTAAAGGGAAACATCACGTCGAAGACCTGGCCACCAATAGAAATGATTTATAAGATCCAAAGTTCTTAGTCTACCAGCGTGCCCCCCGGTCAAGGAGTCGTGGCCCCAAGACAGGACTTCCCTCCGAAGCCTTTTAGGAACCGTAGTCTTACTTGAGGAACAAATGGAAGTAGTAGTTAGTTGAACACAGGCAGGATCCAGGATGGTTCGTGGAGAGTTGTCCTCTTCCTCCGGCTGACAGGTACGAGATAGAGCATCGGCTCGAACGTTCTTCTCCGCTGGTCGAAACTTGAGGATGAAATTGAAACGACTGAAGAAGAGTGACCATCTTGCTTGCCGCGAGTTTAGTCGTTGAGCTCGGGCCAAGTACAATAAATTTTTGTGGTCAGTGTACACTGTCACCGGATGATTAGCCCCCTCCAGCCATTGCCTCCACTCCTCGAAGGCTAACTTAATGGCTAGGAGTTCCTTGTCTCCGATGCCATAGTTACATTCAGCAGGCGAAAACTTTTTAGAGAAGTAAGAACATGGCATCAATTTGCCCGAAGTATCGTGTTGACTGAGCACCGCTCCAACAGCCAGATTCGAGGCATCGACCTCCAAGATGAAGGGTCTTTGTGGATCTGGGTGTCGTAGGCAGGAAGCGGCTAGGAATGCTTGTTTTAAGTCTTCAAAGGCAGCCGAGGCGGTAGTGGACCAATCGTGAGCGTTAACCCCTTTGCGAGTAAGCGCCGTGAGAGGAGCTACCTTCTGGGAGTAATGTGGTATAAAATGCCTGTAAAAATTGGCGAATCCAAGGAATTGCTGTAGCGCCTTCAGGCCAGACGGGCGAGGCCAATTGACAATGGCCGCCACCTTCTCTGGGTCCATCTGGAAACCGGACGAGGAAACAATATATCCCAAGAACGGAAGCGACTCGCGCTCAAACTGACATTTTTCAAATTTAGCGTATAGATGATTGTCCCTTAGAGCCTGTAAGACTTGTTTGACGTGTTGGCGATGGGAAGAAAGATCTTGGGAATAGATCAGGACGTCATCAAGGTACACTATGACGAAGGAATGAAGCATCTCCCGGAGTACCTCATTCATCAGATTCTGGAAGACAGCAGGGGCATTACATAAGCCGAAAGGCATTACTAAGTATTCGTAATGTCCATCTCGCGTGTTGAACGCTGTCTTCCACTCGTCACCGGGACGAATACGAACCAAATTGTATGCTCCACGTAAATCCAATTTTGTAAAGATCTTGGCCCCCTGAAGTCTATCGAGCAGTTCTGGGATCAGAGGCAAGGGATAGCGATCTTTCTTAGTGATGGAGTTCAGACCTCGATAGTCTATGCACGGCCGGAGGGAGCCATCTTTTTTGGACACAAAAAAGAATCCTGCTCCTGCAGGGGAGTGCGAAGGACGAATGAACCCTTTGGCAAGATTCTCCGTAATGTAGTCTGACATTGCATGGGTTTCTGGCAGAGAAAGAGGGTATACCCTACCCCGCGGAGGAGTGGAACCAGGTAGTAAATCAATGGCACAGTCGAAGGGCCAATGGCATGGAAGCAGTTCAGCCTTTTGTTTGGAGAACACGTCAGCGTAATTCTGGTACGGCAAAGGAAGGTCCAGGGCAGAGTGAGAGAGTAATATCTCCGGTCTAGGAACGGGATCCAGGCAATTCTGGAAACAGGAAGGACTCCATTGCGCAATTTGGAGAGAGTCCCAATGGATCACCGGAGCATGTTGTTGCAACCAAGGGAGTCCCAGGACCACAGGGTGCACCGATTTATCAAGTAGCAAAAAGGAGATTGTCTCAGTGTGAAGCACTCCCGTCCGTAAAGTGAGAGGCATCGTAGTTTCAGAAATGGATCCAGGTAGAGGGGTTCCCTGGATAGAGGTAACCCGTAATGGAGGTATCCGGCGCTTAGTAGGTAGTCCTAATTGGTGTACCAGTTCTCTCCAGATAAAGTTCCCTCCGGCTCCGGAATCAATGAAAGCTAGAGTCTGAAAGGAGCCACCTGGATACTCCAACGTTATAGGAACTGTACATTGAGGAGTAGCATTAACATAGCCTAGGGGAACCTCCTCATCTCTCCCTAGACTTGAGCTTTTCCCGGTCTCGCAGGACACTGACCCAGGAAATGACCCTTAGTGCCGCAGTATAAGCACAGGCCTTGAGTGCGGCGACGTGTCTTCTCCTCCTCGGTTAGGGGCGCCCGACCAAGCTGCATAGGTTCCTCAGAGGGGCTGTGGGAGGCTGATGATGTCTTGTGAGATAAAGTCAGAGACCTGGAGAAGGAGGGTGCCAAAGAGACAGGCCGACGAGGAACTCGACCCTCCTTAGCTCGTTGCTGCAATCGCCGGTCAATCCTCCCGGCCAAGTCTATCACCCCGTTCAGAGTGAAGGGCAGGTCGCGAGCCATCAGCTCGTCCTTGATACGGCCTGCAAGGCCTTCCAAGAAAATACCCCGCAAACAGTCATCCTGCCAGCCGAGTTCTATCGCCAGAGTACGAAATTCAATAGCGTACTCCGCCAGAGAACGGGATCCTTGTCGTAGCTGTAGAATTTCAGTGGTAGCGGTGGTAGCACGAGCTGGCTCGTCAAAAGTCTGTTTGAAGTGAGTCACGAAATCCTGTAAATTGTGCAGCATGGCGTCCTGTTTCTCCCACATGGGAGAGGCCCATAGCATAGCTCTCCCATCGAGCAGAGACAAAATATATGCTACCTTGACGGCATCAGACGGGAACTGCCCTGGTAGCAAAGTGAAGCGGATGAAACACTGATTCAAAAATGCCCTGCACGATCTGGCATCCCCGGAGTATCGAGTAGGCGCTGGAAGCTGAGTCTGCGCGGGAGCTAGAACCGCCGGTGGAGGCGGGGGTTGTGCCACCGGAGGAGGATTGGCGTCCAAGCGACTGGCTAGGCGATCCACCGTAGCAGCCAAGACTTCCAGACATTGCTGTTGCTGCTGGATTCTTTGGGCCATGCCAGGGATGGCCTGCATAGGAGCGGAGTCCGCCGAGTCCATGGCCTTTGCAAACTGTTATGTTATGAGTAAAGTCAATAGTGGACCCTTGGGCCGGCTGAGGTGGACAGCGTCCACAGGAGTTAATAAGCCGGGAGGCGGCACTCAGCTGGAGCGGACTGATGGCGTCTTCACCCTGGAAACCCAAGACCCCCCCAGGAGGAGCCCGTAGGGGTCCGAGTCGCTGGGACTTAGGAGAATCGTGAATGAGTCCAAGGTCTGTGGCTGGCTGAAGACAAAGGAGAATCGTGAAGAAGACCAAGGTTCGAGGCTGGCAGAAGACAAAGGAGAATCGTGAAGAAGACCAAGGTTCGTGGCTGGCTGAAGACAAAGGAGAATCGTGAAGAAGACCAAGGTTCGTGGCTGGCTGAAGACAAAGGAGAATCGTGAAGAAGACCAAGGTTCGTGGCTGGCTGAAGACAAGGAGAATCAGGAACCGGAGCTGGAGTCAGGATATGTAGACAGCAAGTAGAGCCCAGAGCTGGAGCCAAGGCACAGCAGGACCAAACAGAACCTGACCTGGAAGCAAGGCACGGCTGGGACAAGCTGGAACCGGAGCTGGAAGCAAGGCACGGCTGGAACAAGCAGGAACCAGGGCTGGAAGCAAGGCACGGCTGGAACAAGCTGGAACCGGAGCTGGAAGCAAGGCACGGCTGGAACAAGCAGGAACCAGGGCTGGAAGCAAGGCAACGGCTGGAACAAGCAGGAACCAAGGCTGAAAGCAACGCTGGGAAGCAACTAAGCACACAGTAGAGTGACCTCGTTGCAAAGGCAAAGCAAGGAAGTCAGACGCTGGTTTAAATAGCCGGCCAGCGTCTGACGTCAGGAACGGGGCGGTTCAGCACTTCCGGGTGCTGGACCTTTAAGAGCCCCCTGCTCGCGCGCGCGCGTTGCCTGGCAGTGGGAGGAGTCTGAGTCGCTCCTCGGCAGCGTCTCCACGTGGAGAGAGATGCTGCCATGCGGCCCTGCAGGCCCCAGGAGCAACGGAACGCGGCGAGACCGGGAGAGGCAGCAGAAAGGTAAGGACCCGGTCGCTAGCCTAGCAACCGGGACCGCAACAGTACCCCCCCTTTTACGCCCCCTCTTCAGAGGACTAGGCCTGTCAGGATGGTCCAGATGATATTGCTGTAGGAGAGTCTTGTCCAAGATGTTGCGGGCAGGCTCCCACGTATTGTCTTCGTCTCCACAACCTTCCCAGGCCAGCAAATACTCCCAACGTCTGTTGGCGAAACGAGCATCCAGGACCTCTCGTACCTGAAACGTAGGATCCCCATCCGTGGTGGTGGAAGCGTCGTCAAGAGGCCTGGGGTGGAATCTGGAAAGAATTACTGGTTTTAAGAGAGAGACGTGAAAGACATCATGAATGCGTAAAGTGGTTGGGAGTCGTAGACGGTAAGAGACCAACCCTACTCTTTCTGCTACGCGGAAGGGACCACAGAACTTGGGAGAGAGTTTCTTGGAAGGTTGCCTCAAATGAATGTTCTTTGTACTAAGCCACACTCGATCGCCTGGGAGGAAGGTGAATGCAGGTTTTCGGTGTCGATCATAGTAGCGTTTAGCAGTGCGTGCGACCTTCTGAAGACGGTGTTGAGTTGAGGACCACAATTTACTCAATTGGTCCGCGGACAATTGAGCAGCGGGTGAGGAGGTTGGTACAGGTAGAGGTAACGGTGGTTTGAGCTGTTTACCGTACACAATTTGAAAAGGGGATTTCCCCGTCGCCGTATGTATCTGATTATTATAGGCGAATTCAGCCCAAGGCAAAAGCTCCACCCAATTATCTTGTTTGTGGTTAATGAACGCTCGTAGGAACAACTTTAAAGAACGATTCATGCGTTCAGTTTGCCCATTACTTTGCGGGTGAAAAGCGGAAGAGAAACTCAACTGGATCTTAAATTTTTTGCATAAGGCTTTCCAATACCTGGCTGTGAATTGAGGACCTCTGTCTGAAACAATGTCCTGAGGCAGACCATGAATACGGAATACATGGTGTGTGAACAGAGAAGCCAGTTCAGTGGCGGAAGGTAATTTGGGTAAAGGCACAAAGTGAGCCATTTTAGAGAAGCGGTCCACCATGACCCATACCACAGTCTTGCCTTGCGAAGGCGGGAGTTCCACCATAAAGTCAGTGGCAATATGTGTCCAGGGTTCCGTGGGTATAGGTAACGGTTGTAGTAACCCTCTCGGGGGGCCATTAAGCGGTTTCTGCAGAGCGCAAGTGGGGCAAGAACTCACGTAAAGGGAAACATCACGTCGAAGACCTGGCCACCAATAGAAATGATTTATAAGATCCAAAGTTCTTAGTCTACCAGCGTGCCCCCCGGTCAAGGAGTCGTGGCCCCAAGACAGGACTTCCCTCCGAAGCCTTTTAGGAACCGTAGTCTTACTTGAGGAACAAATGGAAGTAGTAGTTAGTTGAACACAGGCAGGATCCAGGATGGTTCGTGGAGAGTTGTCCTCTTCCTCCGGCTGACAGGTACGAGATAGAGCATCGGCTCGAACGTTCTTCTCCGCTGGTCGAAACTTGAGGATGAAATTGAAACGACTGAAGAAGAGTGACCATCTTGCTTGCCGCGAGTTTAGTCGTTGAGCTCGGGCCAAGTACAATAAATTTTTGTGGTCAGTGTACACTGTCACCGGATGATTAGCCCCCTCCAGCCATTGCCTCCACTCCTCGAAGGCTAACTTAATGGCTAGGAGTTCCTTGTCTCCGATGCCATAGTTACATTCAGCAGGCGAAAACTTTTTAGAGAAGTAAGAACATGGCATCAATTTGCCCGAAGTATCGTGTTGACTGAGCACCGCTCCAACAGCCAGATTCGAGGCATCGACCTCCAAGATGAAGGGTCTTTGTGGATCTGGGTGTCGTAGGCAGGAAGCGGCTAGGAATGCTTGTTTTAAGTCTTCAAAGGCAGCCGAGGCGGTAGTGGACCAATCGTGAGCGTTAACCCCTTTGCGAGTAAGCGCCGTGAGAGGAGCTACCTTCTGGGAGTAATGTGGTATAAAATGCCTGTAAAAATTGGCGAATCCAAGGAATTGCTGTAGCGCCTTCAGGCCAGACGGGCGAGGCCAATTGACAATGGCCGCCACCTTCTCTGGGTCCATCTGGAAACCGGACGAGGAAACAATATATCCCAAGAACGGAAGCGACTCGCGCTCAAACTGACATTTTTCAAATTTAGCGTATAGATGATTGTCCCTTAGAGCCTGTAAGACTTGTTTGACGTGTTGGCGATGGGAAGAAAGATCTTGGGAATAGATCAGGACGTCATCAAGGTACACTATGACGAAGGAATGAAGCATCTCCCGGAGTACCTCATTCATCAGATTCTGGAAGACAGCAGGGGCATTACATAAGCCGAAAGGCATTACTAAGTATTCGTAATGTCCATCTCGCGTGTTGAACGCTGTCTTCCACTCGTCACCGGGACGAATACGAACCAAATTGTATGCTCCACGTAAATCCAATTTTGTAAAGATCTTGGCCCCCTGAAGTCTATCGAGCAGTTCTGGGATCAGAGGCAAGGGATAGCGATCTTTCTTAGTGATGGAGTTCAGACCTCGATAGTCTATGCACGGCCGGAGGGAGCCATCTTTTTTGGACACAAAAAAGAATCCTGCTCCTGCAGGGGAGTGCGAAGGACGAATGAACCCTTTGGCAAGATTCTCCGTAATGTAGTCTGACATTGCATGGGTTTCTGGCAGAGAAAGAGGGTATACCCTACCCCGCGGAGGAGTGGAACCAGGTAGTAAATCAATGGCACAGTCGAAGGGCCAATGGCATGGAAGCAGTTCAGCCTTTTGTTTGGAGAACACGTCAGCGTAATTCTGGTACGGCAAAGGAAGGTCCAGGGCAGAGTGAGAGAGTAATATCTCCGGTCTAGGAACGGGATCCAGGCAATTCTGGAAACAGGAAGGACTCCATTGCGCAATTTGGAGAGAGTCCCAATGGATCACCGGAGCATGTTGTTGCAACCAAGGGAGTCCCAGGACCACAGGGTGCACCGATTTATCAAGTAGCAAAAAGGAGATTGTCTCAGTGTGAAGCACTCCCGTCCGTAAAGTGAGAGGCATCGTAGTTTCAGAAATGGATCCAGGTAGAGGGGTTCCCTGGATAGAGGTAACCCGTAATGGAGGTATCCGGCGCTTAGTAGGTAGTCCTAATTGGTGTACCAGTTCTCTCCAGATAAAGTTCCCTCCGGCTCCGGAATCAATGAAAGCTAGAGTCTGAAAGGAGCCACCTGGATACTCCAACGTTATAGGAACTGTACATTGAGGAGTAGCATTAACATAGCCTAGGGGAACCTCCTCATCTCTCCCTAGACTTGAGCTTTTCCCGGTCTCGCAGGACACTGACCCAGGAAATGACCCTTAGTGCCGCAGTATAAGCACAGGCCTTGAGTGCGGCGACGTGTCTTCTCCTCCTCGGTTAGGGGCGCCCGACCAAGCTGCATAGGTTCCTCAGAGGGGCTGTGGGAGGCTGATGATGTCTTGTGAGATAAAGTCAGAGACCTGGAGAAGGAGGGTGCCAAAGAGACAGGCCGACGAGGAACTCGACCCTCCTTAGCTCGTTGCTGCAATCGCCGGTCAATCCTCCCGGCCAAGTCTATCACCCCGTTCAGAGTGAAGGGCAGGTCGCGAGCCATCAGCTCGTCCTTGATACGGCCTGCAAGGCCTTCCAAGAAAATACCCCGCAAACAGTCATCCTGCCAGCCGAGTTCTATCGCCAGAGTACGAAATTCAATAGCGTACTCCGCCAGAGAACGGGATCCTTGTCGTAGCTGTAGAATTTCAGTGGTAGCGGTGGTAGCACGAGCTGGCTCGTCAAAAGTCTGTTTGAAGTGAGTCACGAAATCCTGTAAATTGTGCAGCATGGCGTCCTGTTTCTCCCACATGGGAGAGGCCCATAGCATAGCTCTCCCATCGAGCAGAGACAAAATATATGCTACCTTGACGGCATCAGACGGGAACTGCCCTGGTAGCAAAGTGAAGCGGATGAAACACTGATTCAAAAATGCCCTGCACGATCTGGCATCCCCGGAGTATCGAGTAGGCGCTGGAAGCTGAGTCTGCGCGGGAGCTAGAACCGCCGGTGGAGGCGGGGGTTGTGCCACCGGAGGAGGATTGGCGTCCAAGCGACTGGCTAGGCGATCCACCGTAGCAGCCAAGACTTCCAGACATTGCTGTTGCTGCTGGATTCTTTGGGCCATGCCAGGGATGGCCTGCATAGGAGCGGAGTCCGCCGAGTCCATGGCCTTTGCAAACTGTTATGTTATGAGTAAAGTCAATAGTGGACCCTTGGGCCGGCTGAGGTGGACAGCGTCCACAGGAGTTAATAAGCCGGGAGGCGGCACTCAGCTGGAGCGGACTGATGGCGTCTTCACCCTGGAAACCCAAGACCCCCCCCAGGAGGAGCCCGTAGGGGTCCGAGTCGCTGGGACTTAGGAGAATCGTGAATGAGTCCAAGGTCTGTGGCTGGCTGAAGACAAAGGAGAATCGTGAAGAAGACCAAGGTTCGAGGCTGGCAGAAGACAAAGGAGAATCGTGAAGAAGACCAAGGTTCGTGGCTGGCTGAAGACAAAGGAGAATCGTGAAGAAGACCAAGGTTCGTGGCTGGCTGAAGACAAAGGAGAATCGTGAAGAAGACCAAGGTTCGTGGCTGGCTGAAGACAAGGAGAATCAGGAACCGGAGCTGGAGTCAGGATATGTAGACAGCAAGTAGAGCCCAGAGCTGGAGCCAAGGCACAGCAGGACCAAACAGAACCTGACCTGGAAGCAAGGCACGGCTGGGACAAGCTGGAACCGGAGCTGGAAGCAAGGCACGGCTGGAACAAGCAGGAACCAGGGCTGGAAGCAAGGCACGGCTGGAACAAGCTGGAACCGGAGCTGGAAGCAAGGCACGGCTGGAACAAGCAGGAACCAGGGCTGGAAGCAAGGCACGGCTGGAACAAGCAGGAACCAAGGCTGAAAGCAACGCTGGGAAGCAACTAAGCACACAGTAGAGTGACCTCGTTGCAAAGGCAAAGCAAGGAAGTCAGACGCTGGTTTAAATAGCCGGCCAGCGTCTGACGTCAGGAACGGGGCGGTTCAGCACTTCCGGGTGCTGGACCTTTAGAGCCCCCTGCTCGCGCGCGCGCGTTGCCTGGCAGTGGGAGGAGTCTGAGTCGCTCCTCGGCAGCGTCTCCACGTGGAGAGAGACGCTGCCATGCGGCCCTGCAGGCCCCAGGAGCAACGGAACGCGGCGAGACCAGGAGAGGCAGCAGAAAGGTAAGGACCCCGTTCGCTAGCCTAGCGACCGGGGACCGCAACACTTATGGCAAACAGAGAAATCTTGCCCCTTTCCCAGTGCCTTGGATGGACTAAGCAGTGAAAAGTATTTAGAAAATGAGCAAGTTAGTCAGATAGATCTGTGAAGAAAGAAGCCTGTTGTGCAAAGGGCTTTAGCTAACAGGAGCTTCAGACCCTACAGTAAGGTTGTTGCTATAGGAGTCCTGGGTGTTAGTTCTGTTATGGTATGGCAAGTTTGGTTTGTTTTTTGGCAGGGCTTTACGTTGCATCACAATGTGCATGGTAGTGGAGAGAGTTTGCTTTGCTGTTAATGAGATGTATAAAAATAATTAGTTTAATACACATAATCATCAAAAGTCATATAATTCAATAGAAGTAAAAAGGCATGACATCATGATAGCTTAAAGGCACACATCCCTTTTCAACCCATACTGCTTAGCACAGTAGAGACTGCTAATCAGTTGGCTAGAGATAACAAGTCTGTTCTGGTAGAGGTTAAGGCTCATATCTATAAAGACCTAAGGATCACACTTTTGTCTCCTTATAGGTTATAAATAATAATAGCGTTATGCTTATGTTTAAACAAAGTTAAACATTTAACAGTGTCTCCCAACTCGTGGCATCATGTGTAGTGTACAGGGTGATGGCACACTTTTTTTCACTTGGCCATAGGTTCCAAACTGCCTGGCTTTGGCTCTGATTATGGCATGTGGCAAGAGGAGACAAGTGACAGGTTTATTTGCCTGTAGATGCTTCTGTTTATTTTACCGCATGTCTCCTTATGGCTGCTTGGGAGTTTGTAAGTATTTGGTTCAAGACCTTGAATGTTCCCAGTTGTAAAATGTAAATAAATGGGTTTAGAGATGAGAAAACAAAGGAAATTGGAAGGGAAGAGTAGTTGGATTGGCATGGGAATTAATCGTTTTTTACCTCTAGGTTGATGATTCACGTATGACTTGTGTCAGGAGTCAATGAAAGCCTTTATAACCTGATGGCCATTTGGTGGCCTGTGTGATATAAATAGGTGACACCAATTCATTACTTAGTGGATAAGTATTCAATTCACTAAAGCTACTAGCATAATTATCACTAATTGGCATAGGTCTAAATCTGCATATAGACAGAATCATTTCCTTCCCCAACCTCCAACTCTGACCTCTGCAGTCCTCTAGAATAGGGTAAAAACATATGGGAGATGAGCCCTAAGGTGTGCAGAAGTTGTGAATTTATGCACATAAAGTTTTCTAATAAGACTTGTATGCAAGTCGAAAATTAACACGCAGAAGTTTATTATTTGCAAAAAAGCTGTTTTTTTGCAAAAACCAGCTTGCAAAGACATTTTAATGTATATTTTAGCACTGAAAACATAGTTAATGAGCTGTTTTGCAAAGTTTAGCATTGCAGCAGCCCATTAACTTTTACTTTACATGAAATTTCACAAGAGTAAACTTACATGCATATGTTTATTACAAGCAAAACTAACAAAGTTTGAAATACTGCTTCATGCATTAAAAAGAAAACTGTGTTCCTAAGCCCAGCTTCAGAGCAAAAGTTGGCATTTTTAACATGCGAAGCAGACCTAGAGAAATTCAGCACACTTCAGTACATCAGCCTCATTGACAGAAAATGTTAGCACACCTGTGTAGGTGTTATACCTATATGAAGGATAAACTGCCGCCTTTTACTACTAGTAAGAAATTTGCTAGATATAACAAAATTCCTTAATCCTCTTTACACTCGTTATTTTCTTGCCTCAACTTTGGGATCAGGAGGATGCCTACTTGATTTCTTTTCAGGACACCTATCACTTTATAATTGCTAGTGGTAAGGCATGCTACGTGCAAGGAGTGCCCATTTGGAAACTCAACAACTTATCCGTTTTCTGAAAATGTGCCCAATCAGTGCCTGATTTGAAGACTTTCTCATACAAGTGAAGAACTTGTGATTTCCCCTACATGGCTGCTTCTCAAGAAGAATACCAGTGCCAAGAACTTACAGCAGCATCTCATAGCCTCGTCATCTGCTGCGAGAAGAATTGGACAGTAATAAAACCATAGTCTTGCACATACTCAATAAGTTCATCACTCTCATTTTTCAAAAAAGGTCGTTGTCAGTCTTCATACATTTCTTATGGTCAGAGTGAGACTTGAAGAAAAAAAAGTAGTTTCTTTTTCTCTTATATGCCACAAAAGAACAATTCCATTCTGGAAACATTCTAGCTGAAACAAACAGCTCTTCGTTCATTTGTTTATTTGGGATTCTCAAATCCTCTTCCATTTGAAGGAAAACGTGCAGATGTCTGTTCAAAACAAGCAAGCATCTGATTAAAAATTGTACTGGGTATTTGCAGTGAATTGGGTTTTTTTTTAGGGGGTGACTGATTTTGCTGTTAGTAATCTGTCCTTGGACACAGTGTACAGCACATCTTATCAATCAATCTGCATATGCCAGATTTCCTAATTCTCTCGCTCTACACAGTTGCAGCAGTTTCAGTGTTTGCTTTGTGTTGTTGGTCTTGGCAATCTAAACTTGAATTACATGGTGACCTGACCTTACCTGACCTGACCTAAACTTATCCATAAGGATCAGTAAGTGGTGTGGCCATTCATTTTCACCTATGAATCTCCTAACTTTGGGATTTTATTGGTTCTTCTTCATACTCAACACCTGAGGGTCATGCTAAGAAATCTCAAGTCTCCAGTCCACAGAGTGTAGAAGGACAACCTCATGCTGCATCTTGTAATGCAGCTCCTTGAACAGCAGTGTTTAACAAAGTTCCATATGCCCCCAGGTACTTTCAGTGATGTTTGAGAATATCACTTCTGTGATACACCAAGAGCCATCCAACTTCACCTGACCAAAGGTTCAAACTGAAGTATCCTGAGACAAAGCACAGTATAAAGATGCCATCTCAGATTGCCTTGATTTAAGATAAGGTCAGAAATACTCATGAATACTGCCTGCCACTTATAGTAAGATATCTACTGAATTGGGCCCTATTGAAGAATTTCTGTACATGGATTTGCAGACAATTAAAACAATTGTCATAGTTCATTCTAGTGCCCAAGCTCTAGCAGGATAGAATTTGAGGTGAGAAACCATAGGGGAATATAAGAACATAAGATATGCAATACTGGGTCAGACCAAGGGTCCATCAAGCCCAGTATCCTGTTTCCAACAGTGGCCAATCCAAGTCACAAGTACCTGGCAAATACCTAAATATTAGATAAATCACAAGCTACTATTACTTATTAACAACCATAATAGCAGTTTATGGATTTTTCCTCTAGGAACTTATCCAAACCTTTTATAAACCCAGTTACACTAACTGCTGTAACCACATCCTCTGGCAATGAATTCCAGAACTTAACTATGCACAGAGTGAAAAAGAATGTTCTTCAATTTGTTTTAAATGAGCTATTTGTTAACTTCATGGAGTGCCCCCTTGTCCTTCTATTATCTGTGAGAGTAAATAACTGATTTACATTAACTTATTCAAGTCCTTTCATGATTTTGTGGACTTCTATCATATCTTCCCTCATATATTCAAATAAACCCATGTGCTTTAATAATTACGTAATCAATAAAAGTGTCACTTCATGTAACATTCTTTATAAAAAAAAGATTAAATTCCTTCCCACTGATTTTGAAAATTTGATAACACAAATATAATGTTAATAATCTGTCCTTATGATAGATTTGCTAAATTTCCTTATCCAAGAAGAAGGTATGACATTTAGGTCTGAGTCTGGAGAAGTCCTGAGATGTGTTTTAAAGATTCTCCTCTTCCTTGGCTTCTGGGTGATCCGAGGCAATACCAATGAACAGGTGAATCTGTAATGAATTTGCACTGAATGTATCGAATTTCCTCCAAATTCAATGGAAATGTTTTTGACAAAACCCCAGCGAAACTAAGAAAAATTTGATAATTTTATCTGGCTAACTTTAGGACTACTCTAAGCACAACCAGAGTTATATAGATAAGTTATCCAGCTAACTGAATATTGGAGTTAGCAGGATAACTTATCTAGCTAACTTATATCTACCCCTGAACTCCCCTAAGTTATCCAGCTAAAACTTCTAGGTAACAGCTGAAAGCCTTTTTATTCACGGAGGCTTTTAAGATGATGTGATGATGGCATTTTTTAACTGGTTTAAAATGTTGCAGATAATTGAGTGACAATGGTTATAAAAAATAGATATGCCTTGAAATATTATTATGCAATTGTAATTTGATGAGATATGGATGCAAAGAATAGCATTTTTCCTTGCTTTTTATTACACTATTCTTTGTTCCTTAAATTATTTTATAATTTGTTTTTATGTTTTGTTATGTTTTATGTATGTGATTTTATTGGATTATGTATGTGACTAAATTTGTAAGCTTTTATTCATTTTTGATGTAATGGGATATAAAATGTTTAAATAAATAAAATAAATATGTATTTATTTAGCAGCTTTTATATTCCACATTCTCCACAATACCATCAATGCAGATAATAATAGTCATATTTATAATTTAGACACAAACAGTATACCCAATTACTATAAAACTGCAATAAACCAACTGATAAAACAATATAAAACATCAATGTAAATTTAGAAGAATAGTAGAAAGGTATGCCTTTACCTGCTTTCTAAATACCCTAACATCTGTTATGGCACACAAATATGCAGGCAAGGCATTCCACAATGTGAGGGCTACACAACTAAATGCTCTCCTGAGTGTTGTATATAATTTATAATCTAATAGATGGTACACTTAAATCCTGGTCTTGTGATCTAAGCACCCTTGCAGGAGAATATCTCTTCACAATATTGCCTAAAGAACATGGGGTTATCAGTAGTTAGTAACTTAAAAACTATCACCAACAACTTAAAATGAACCTTGTAAGCAACAGACAACCAACGAGGCTCACAGAGTATCAGTGATACATGCTGTGTAGGTGATGTTTTCATTAATATACATGCTACAACATGTTGAAGCAGTTGCAGTGCTCTATTATGCTTCTTTGTTAATCCAAAATACAGACTGCTGCAGTACTCAAGCTGTCCAAGCAATATTGCCTGTAACACTGATCTAAACAATGACATTATTAACAAATATTTCAATGGTTTGAGCACTTTTAGTCTATAAAAGTGCTCAACCACCAGTCTTATCTATAGCAAAAAAGCTTGGAATCAACACCCAAGTTTTTAGATTCTGTTACTACCTGTCATGGTTAGAAACCAACACAAAATTAAAACTAGATAACTGTCATGCTCCAGGAAATGTGAGCCCTTGGGCCATTGCTAGGTTGGCGCAGCCTGGGGTGTGCAATCATGCATCAGGCCCTAGCAGGTAGCACCTGACATGCCGCCTGGTTGGCCCCCTCCCCCTTGGATTGAACCCGCAAATTCTGGTGGCCAGTAGACTTCTCTGGTGGTGCGCAAGGAATGATGAACCAGACAGGACCAAGGCAGACTGAAGTCAGGGCTGGCAGAGTTTAGACAGTTTCAAGAGTAGGCAACAGTCAGGGTTGGTGGATAACTAGTGAGGTCGGTGTCTAGGCAAGTATTGAGGAAGGTAGAGAAGAAGCAAGGTCAAAATGTTGTTGAGGTGCTGGTTGGTTGCAAAGGACTTCCTTATATACCTAGACAGGATGTGATGTCATCAGCCAGTGCCCCATGAAGTCCTGGCAGCAGGGCCTATAAGAGGAGCTCCAGATTGTAGAAAGTACTATACAGGACCCTTTCATGCAGCACAGAGGGGGACGCTATGCCGGAAGTGCTTGGAGGGAAGGAATTTTACCAATCCATAAGACTGGTTTTGGACACATTAAGAGTTAAATGGTTTATATGTAACCACTCATTAATAGTAATTATACTATAAAAGAATGATTGCATAGGAAATGCATCATCATCACTAGGGACATAAAACAGTATGTCATTTACATACAAGTAATATAAAACACTGAATTCTTCAAGACAGATAATAATGGTAATAATGACAAATCCAGGAATATATTGAGGTAACACCAGAATTGGATTAGCATGTTTTTTGTGACATGGAGCCCGATAGCAATCCTACATCATTGCTTATACATTGCTTATACAGGAAATCCTCCGACTTAAGACACAATTGGTTCCTGAAAACTACGTCTTCAGTTGAAATGATGTAAGTTGAAACCAATTGTCCCATAAAAACAATATTGTAAGTGTGGGCTTGGCTCCAGCACCAAGGCCCAGTATTCTATTTTCACCATAATAGAGAATTTTTGGTGGAAGAAGAGGCATGCCTAGAGGACATTACACTGACATTGTTTTGAGGGGAGGAATTCCTGGTACTCTTCTTACTGACATCACTTCTCCAGATCTCATGGTCATTAGCATCTCAATGTGTGCCTCTTGGAAGATGCTCGAGTGTCTTAGTCAAAACAAGTGTTATAAGTCAGATAATAGGTGTCACTTTAGAAGCGCAGTAACTCTGAATCATTGTAACTTGAAACATCATACGTCGAGGACTTCCTGTATACTGCAGAACCAACTCATAATACCTGCATAATGCAGTAAACACCACAATTCAGTCACTTGATTTTCTATAAATGCAAGTACTAAGTACATTATCTTACTTTTTGATGGTAATGTCCAAAAAATTGATGGTACTAAAATAAGTCATTGTAAAGCGTAGATTCTCTTATTATGAAAGTCATTTCAACAGTGTCTCAGTGAATAGTATTCTGTTAATAGAGGAAAGGAAGACTTACACATTTGTAATTATCTTTCTTTAGCCATCCCAGAAGCTCAGCTTTACAGGCAAGTTTTCTACCCAGCTCATTTACATGGGAAGAAAACCTGTTTGTGAATGATGCCGCTAACCTGTGGGAAAGCCAGAAGGTAGTATGTCGGCCCCCAAGGATTAAAATATAAAAATAGGAACATGCCCAGAAAATCCCCACTTGGGACCATGGTAAACATGATCTACAAATTGTCTCTTTTCTTTTTATACACTCATGGTTTCTGCTTGGAGCAATGCAATCTACTGAAACAGCTCTCAAACAGCTGTGGAACTTGATTCCAATGGAGAAAATTTACTCAAATTGGGAACTTACAAAAATTTACAACCCACAGGTATTTAGTCATTTTGATGTGTTGCGTTTGTGGACCCCTGTACCAAGGTGAGGTTTTTACTATCCACAGGGTTGGCCCTTGTAGGTCCTCACCATTGACTGGCAGTGTTGGTCATAGGAGAGGCCTTCCAGAATCTTCCAGATCTGGTTCTGCAGAGGCAGGCAGGAGACGATCCTCGCTCGAAAACCACAAGTCCAGAAAACCATCCGAGAACCGGGCAGGGAGTGAACAGAGTCCAGTAACAATCCGAGGTCAGGGCAGGCAGTGAGCAGAGAGTATCCAGAAGCAATCCAAGGTTAGGCAGGCAGCAAGCAGAGTCCAATAAACAGTCTGAGATCAGGGCAGGCAGCAAGCAGAGAATATCAAGAGGCAATCCAAGGTCAGGCAGGCAACAAACAGAGAGTCCAGAGGGAATCTGAGGTCAGGCAGGCAAGCACTTCATGAATCAAATGAGCAGCCAAACAGCAGGAACAAAGAGGACCTGTTGCAGAGGCAGTCCCTGCCTCGCCACAGTAAAAACACAGCCCAAGGTAAAACAGTGAAGCTTTTCCTCAGCAGAGGTGAGACCTTCCCAGTTGCATGGGCTCCTCAAGGTGCCTAGTGTTAGGAGTGGCGGATGAAGGTCCAATCAGCGGGTGAGAGAAGGCAGGGCCAATACCACTGGTCGTCGAGACTTTAGTTCCCAAGCTCGCTGTTGTAATCAGTGATCATTCCAACCCGTTAGGTCAATTAAGCCTTCTAAGGAATCAGGCAAAACCCTGGCTGCTAACTCATCCTTAATTTGGGGGGACAACCCTTCCAGGAAGATGCATCGAAGCCTGTCCTCTCTCCATCCTAATTTGATGGCCAGTGTCCGGAATTTGATAGCATAATCCATGAGTAGACGTGTCCCCTGGAGAAGATGCAGGAGATTCGTGCCAGCAGTATCAAGTCGACCGAGCTCATCAAAAACTTGCTTGAAGGCCTTGATGAATTCTTGCAAATTTTGAAATAGCAGGTCCCCTCGTTCCCAGAGAAGGGAGGACCAGGCCAAGGCTTCCCTTCCAGGAGGGATAGGATAAATGTAGTCTTTACTGAGACCCTGGGGAATTGCCTGAGCTGAAGAGCGAAGTGCATAAAGCACTGGTTCAGATATCCCCCTGCACTGTGCTGGATATCCTGTGTGCCGAGGTGGTACGGCAGACGAATCATGGGTGCAGGAGTTGCTGCAGTAGAGAGTTCCAGAGGGGGTGTAACTGTAGGAGTGTCCACAGCATCCAGCCGAGCACTTAGACACTCTAGGGAGTTGGCGAGGAGTTCCAGACACTGTTGCTGTTTTTGAATCCTCTTAGCCAATCCCAGAAGGGCCTGCAGGCCTGCGAGATCTGCCGGGTCCATGGCCTCTGCAACCTGCTGCGTTTGTGGACCCCTGTGCTGAGATGAGGTTGTTACTACCCACAGGGATGGCCCTTGTAGGTCCTCACCATCGACTGGCGGTGCTGGTTGTAGGAGAGGCCTTCTGGAATCTTCCAGATACGGTTCTGCAGAGGCAGACAGGAGAAGGTCCTTGGCCAATAACCACAAGCCCAGAACACCATCTGAGAACAGGACAGGCAGTGAACAGAGAGTCCAGTAACAGTCCGAGGTCATGGCAGGCAGCAATCAGAGAGTATCCAGAAGCAATCCGAGGTCAGGCAGACAGTGAGCAGAGAATCCAATAAACCATCTGAGATCAGGGCAGGCAGCGAACAGAGAATATCCAGAGGTAATCTGAGATCAGGCAGGCAGCGAGCAGAGAATCCAATAAAAAGTCCGAGATCAGGGCAGGCAGTGAGCAGAGAATATCCAGAGGCAATCCAAGGTCAGGCAGTGAGCAGAGAGTCCAGAGGCAATCTGAGGTCAGGCAGGCAAGCACTTCACAAAGCAAGACGAGTAGGCTGAACAGCAGGAACAAGGAGGACCTGTTGCAGAGGCATCAAAGAAAGGAAGTGCAAGCCTGATATAGGGCCTACCTCCTAATATCATGGGGAGGCAACAGGGCTGTTTTCCCGCCACGGGTGCTTTAAGGGAGGCAGAACACCACACACGTGCCTAAGCACACTGCCTGTGCAGTGGCTCAGTGCGGCACAGAGCAGCTTCGCGGCGGTTGGCTACGTCTCCGGAGAAAGTGAGAACTGCCAGCCATGGGACGAGGATGCGACAGGCCGGGCGCAACAGCATCAGTGTGGCCATTTTCCAAACAGTGGCATGTTCTCAACTTTCATTCAACATTTTCTGAAGAACCTTTGATTTCCTATAAATGTGGGCCTAATATCAAGAATCGTATGGTGAGAGCATTATTATTTATACTTGGGCATCTATTATTTCTGAAGCTTGAATATTTTTCATGCAATAACTGTGATATGTGTGTGATAACATTCCAAGGTGCCACATGGGAGCATCCCATAACCTGTGTGATTTACAAACATAAGGTATGTGCTAATTGCAACTCTAAGAATGTGGTATATATCGTTCAGTGTACTTGCCCAAAGATCTATGTTGGTAGACTGTGAGAACATGGAAGTCGACTGAACACTCAGAAAATTTGATGCACCAATTGTTGAACACTGTCTTACTCATCAACATACTTTTGCAGATCTCTGTTGGACAATCATCGATTCAGTATTGCAATCATATAGAGGGGGAGATTTATCCTCCTCTTTAAATTTTAAAGAACAACATTTGATTTTTAATTTAAACTCAATTTACCCAATGGGGATGAACAATAATTTTGAATGGGCCTCTTTAGTCTAGCAGCATTTTCCTTTTGGAGATGAGGAATATTGTTTACCTTGTTGTGATTGGATCCCTATTTGCATGTACCAAACATATTGCTGAACCATGAATGGTTGTTTTGTAAACTCTCTGCTATAATTGGCTGTCTTAACATCTCTAACTGAATACTTATTTGAAAAGAAAATGGTGAATTCAGAGAACAATGTTTAAAAACCACATGGAATTCATGAAGCTTTGTCCTCTACAAGAAAGTCATTATATTTTGACATGTATGTCTTTTATTAATTTTTTTATGTCTTCTTTTTTGTCAACTTTGTTTAATAACTGTTATGTGTTGTAAAGGAATCATGAGAATTCTGTTTGTGTTATGTTTGGCTGTCCATGAGCTTCTCCCGCGAACCGCTGCACTCACCCCTCGGTCCGGGCCAGTGCCATTGACTCCCGATGCCACCAAGCTCTCTCTTCTGCCCGCACAGCAGGATGCCATACTTCCATGGGACAGGACACCACCGATGCCCTTCGCAGCAGGATGCCACTGACGCTCATCCAAACATTACCTGGGCACATGCGCGCCCAACATCATGATATTTAAAGGGCCCACGATGGGAAATTCCCCGCAAAGCCTGTTGATGATCTCACAGGCTCAGGCCTATAAAAGGCCTTCACTTTCTCTTCCACACCTCCTCAGCAACAGGTCTTACTCTATAGTAGTATGTGTTGCTCCAGTGACCTGTCACCTGTTCCAGCATCCTTGTCTTCAGTTCTTCAGCCCAGCGTCCCTTGTATTCTGTTATTCGGTTCTTCAGCATCTACCTCGTTGCCTGCCTGTTCTTCTCCTTGCCTTCCTACACTGCCTATCCGTCCTGCCATTGCCTTCGGATGAATACCTATTTTTAAAAAATTAGTGCTGCACTTTTCTAAGAGATCTATTATTAAAAGTCTGAGCTGTAGGACATTTAATTGGTATGTGCAAAACTTAAGCATTCTTTACTGCTTTTAAGTGAGGTTTTGCAAACTCTTCATTCATATTATAGTCTCAAGAATGTGATTTTTGTGGTGTCACATCATTTTGCTGGTTCTTTTGATTGATTTGTATTATTTACCACTGAAAGTTTGGGTTTATAATTTATTTTTAAATAGTGGGCTGGGCCAACCTTGCCTCCTTTAGCATGAGACAAGAGAGACAGTAGTGGACTGTGCCCTGGATCTGAACCACTGCCCCCAACCCCACCACTGGCATCATGTTGTACCTGTGCCCAGCAGTCCTCAGCCATGTGTAATAGTGGCCTTGGCTCCACAGAGTGTGCCAGAGTTGGACTTAGGCCTTCTCGCAAACAAAGGTTTTTCATTAGCTACAGAAAAAAGGGATCATTGTACAATCTACTTACCTTAGTTAACCCTGTAGTGAAGTTAAGGTTTCCCTTTCACAAAGTTAGGGCTGTCAGACAAAGTAATGTCTGCTCTCTCTTCCTTTCATCCTAGGCTTCTCCACTTGCTCCTGGGCCTTTGCTTTTCTGCCTCTCCCCAGGGATTTTGCCGTGGCCATTCTCCTGGGTGTTCCTTAAAGTGGACCAGCTAGATAACTGGAGCTGATCCTTTAAGGTAGTGTTTCTCAACCAGTGTGCCTTCAAACTGCACATGGAAAAGTCACCTTTCTGATGCTTATATTCAGGGCTCTGCTATCAGGATCTCACAGGAATAAGGGAAACCAGCTCTTAAACTTGTAGAAACTCCTTTCTGACAACATGTGTAAGCATGCATGCCTCCTCTATGAACCCTGGAGTGTGGTAATTAATGGGCAGCATGTAGGACATAGATTCCCTGGCCCCATTTTGTGCAGCACACACATATTACACACAGTATCTCTCCTCATCTTCCCCATCTTTGAATTCTTCCAGCCTCTGTCCTATCCCTGGGCCGAGTGAGATGAGAAGAGCATGCACTGAACACTGGATATGACTCACTTTGAGTGTTTGGATAGCAGAAGCCACATGCAGCAGCCAACATACTTAACCGAGTCGGCAACCTACTTCATACTGACTTCTCCCTTCTCATGCACTTATATATAGAGGGAGCTGGTCCATTGTGATGAGTTAATTTGTATCCCTGCCCTTTCTCTCCCTTTGTTTTCCGATTTGGAAGAGCGAGTGCTGGAGCTTTGACAGCTTTCCTAGCTTTCCTTTTGGCCAGATAATCCTTCTCCATGTCCGTGCTGTCTGCTCAGTGGAGGATGGTCTGCCACAGATTTTTGCTAAGGTGTGTGTGCCTTGTTGTGAACAGGTAGGGAAGCACTGCTTTAAGGTATTCTGGGGGTCTCTCTTATGTACTCTTTCACACCCTGATTATTATCACAATATGCATGCCCTCCTTACCCCCTTTCCATTATGCAGTCTGAAATTGAATGGAGAAAGTCATATGCTAATGTTCAAGTTGTGATGTCAATGAGAAGTAAGGACAGACAGGAAGTCATAACACTTGGCCACACTTCATTAGCCAGTAGAGATGTGAATCGTGTCCTCAATCGTCTTAACGATCGATTTCGGCTGGGAGGGGGAGGGAATCGTATTGTTGCCGTTTGGGTGTGTAAACTATCGTGAAAATCGTTAAAATCATGAGCCGGCACACTAAAACCCCCTAAAACCCACCCCCCGACCCTTTAAATTAAATCCCCCACCCTCCCGAACCCCCCCCCCCCCAAATGCTTTAAATTACCTGGGGATCCAGCGGTGGTCCAGAACGGCGGCGGTCCGGAACGGCCCCCTCAATTGAATCGTGTTGTCTTCAGCCGGCGCCATTTTGCAAAATGGCCGCCGCAAAATGGCGGCGGCCATAGACCAAAACGATTCGACGCAGGAGGTCGTTCCGGACCCCCGCTGGACTTTTGGCAAGTCTTGTGGGGGTCAGGAGGCCCCCCCAAGCTGGCCAAAAGTTCCTGGGAGTCCAGCGGGGTTCCGGGAGCGATTTCTTGCCGCGAATCGTTTTCCGTACGGAAAATGGCGCCGGCAGGAGATCGACTGCAGGAGGTCGTTCAGCGGGGGTTCGGACCCCCGCTGAACGACCTCCTGCAGTCGATCTCCTGCCGGCGCCATTTTCCGTACGGAAAACGATTCGCGGCAAGAAATCGCTCCCGGAACCCCGCTGGACTCCCAGGATCTTTTGGCCAGCTTGGGGGGGCCTCCTGACCCCCACAAGACTTGCCAAAAGTCCAGCGGGGGTCCGGAACGACCTCCTGCGTCGAATCGTTTTGGTCTATGGCTGCCGCCATTTTGCGGCGGCCATTTTGCAAAATGGCGCCGGCTGAAGACAACACGATTCAATTGAGGGGGCCGTTCCGGACCGCCGCCGTTCTGGACCACCGCTGGATCCCCAGGTAATTTAAAGCATTTGGGGGGGGTTTGGGAGGGTGGGGGATTTAATTTAAAGGGTCGGGGGTGGGTTTTAGGGGGTTTTAGTGTGCCAGTTTTCCTGCCCTCCCCCTTCCCCCGATTTACGATTTTTTAACGATAAATCGGGGGAATTGGTATTGTATCGTGGCCCTAACGATTTTTGACGATTTAAAATATATCGGACGATATTTTAAATCGTCAAAAAACGATTCACATCCCTATTAGCCAGGGAAATTTATAGACAAAACAGTGCCCAGAGGAAGAGTTAATTTCATCCCCCCCCCCCCCCCAAACAACCATCTTTGAGTGCAGGGTGTTCGCCTTGCTTGCCTACCCCTTGAAATGTCCCTGACCCCACCACCTCATTTATACATCCTCTGAAATTTCCCTAATCCGTAGGAAACAACTGAGAAAAAAGAAAAGAAACATGAAGAACCAAGGCAGAGGAAATGAGGAGGTGAATGAAAGGCATGTACATAGGGCAGAAGTGGACAAACTATGACTCATGGGCCATATCCATGGTAGCAAGTACAATTTTGGACTGCAGCAGCTAAAGCATGTCACTTCTGCCTGGAAATTATATTTGCTGTAAACCGCCTTGATCTGCTTTGTAAGTTTGGTATGTGTGGTATATAAATATTACGTAAATAAAATGAAATGAAAATAACATTGTTGGGCCAGAAGAGATGTCACTCGCTCCAGACTGGGCATCAGTATGGCCCTCTGATCAAAAGGTTTGCTCACCTCTGTGCTATATTTTACCATTGTTCGGGGGGGAAGATATTTATTTCAAGTGAGGCATGTCCCAGAACACTTTGAGAAGTAAGTTTATAAAAACAGGTTGGCAGAAATAACAGGTGACTGTGGGGTAAGTTGGAAGGATTAATACCATCCCCAAACCACAGAGTTAGCTGATATTGTACCTGTTATGGGAGTCTCTGTTTAGTGGACCCTTGGGCCGACCTGCTGGAGACTGGGAAAGGTGGTCAATGTCTCTAATGAATAGCAGGCCGGGAAGCAGATGTTCAGGCAGGACGTAGATGCTCTTCACCCTGGAAGCTGGTACCCCCCCGGGAGGAGCCCGTAGGGGCCCAGCCGCTGGGACTTAGGCGGGTTGTGGATCAGGACAGGTAACTGGAACCAGACTAGGACAGTAGCAATACTGTAACTGGGCTCGAGTTCTGGAACCAGGCAGGAACTGTAGCAGGATTCGGGTACTGGAACCAGGCAGGAACTGTAGCAAGACTCGGGTACTGGAACCAGGCAAGAACTGTAGATATACTAATGGGCTAGGCTGCTGGGAGACTTAGAACTACTGGAAAAAAGGGCCACTGGGAGACCCAGACAGGACAAGACAAGGACAGGGCAGGAGTACAAGAACAGGGCATGGTGTACACAGATACAGGCAAACAGGAACCAATGGCAAGACAAGGTTAATACAAGACAAGACAAGCAGCAAATGAGGAGGGCCACTGGGAAGCCCAGACAAGAACTAGGGAACGAACAGGGACAAGAAGGCATAAATAGTCCACACTGAAAATATGGCAAGGCAAGGCAAAAAGGCCTCTTAGGCCACATGGAAACTAGGAAAGGCAAGAAGGCCGCTAAGGCCACATGGAAACAAAGCAAGGCAAGACAAGGTTGGCCAAAGCAAAGAGCCAAGGAGACTCAATGATGACGCACAGAGGAATCTGTGAGGGAGGTTCTTATAGGACTGGCCTTGGTGCATCATGCCACCTTCAAAGCAGCAGTTAGAGCAGGGCAGAGCGTGGCTCAGTGATGGCCCCTGCTGGCGGAGAGGCTGCCTAGCAGCCAAAACTGTGACAAGCAGCTTGTATTTATATACCAAAAGAGGGAGTTCCACAACTGAGGTTTCTCTAAAAGGTATCCTGATAAGGTCAGAAGAAGGTTCTGCTACTAACTGATGAACTGTATAAATGTCTATTTGGATTTTTGTTTCTGCTATGAATGTTATCCAAAGAAGGTGCACATTTTGTAAATCATTTCCATTCCACAAGTACCTCAGTAAACTTATTTTTGGAATAATCCCAACCTGTGGCTGTTTTATTTTTCTTAAGGTAACAAAAAGGGCCAGAGCAAAGTTGTAATTTTAAGACAGAAATTTTTTTTTTGTATTTTAGTCTTTTCAAATCATTATACAAAGATACAAAACAGAACTTCAATTATACTTATTGTATAACATTTGCAACACCAGATGAATATAAACATTTCACTTAAAAAAGACAATGCATCTAGTTTTCACTGTAAGGTCTATAAGACTCCCTTTTCAAATAAAGTCAAATATAACCAATAAAGACAGAAAGGAACAAAACTTTAAAAGATTTCTATATATGAAGGAAAATGACATTTTATTAAAAAATAATAAGTTTTGACTGAAGTCTCATTTTTATATGTGATGGGGGTCTCAGTCCATCACTAATATTTTTCCCCAAAGTATATTTTCTCTAAAGCACATTTTTTAGGCTAGGGGTAGGAGGAGGAGATAGATATTTTGGGACTACTCCCATGGCTTTAACCCCACCTTTTTGGGGGAGAGACTGTCTTTTGTGGGTTTATAACACCTAGGAGAATGCTCAATGATCAGATGATTAGGCACAGCTGAAGGAGCTAGAGATCTCTCCAGGATCTCAACAGAGTGGGTGAATTGGCTGCAGAAAAAGGAAGGAGAGAGATTCCTCTTGAGTCTCAATTCATAGGAGTTATTTTGCAGAGATTCCTTCTGAATCTCAACTGAAGAGAAGAGTTTGGCTTTGAAGATTTTTGGATTTCTAGGTCTGAAGGGAAGGGTTATGTTGCTTTTGGTGACCCTCGAGTCTCCCCCATGAACCACCGCATTTACCTCCGGGCCCGAACCACCATCAGCCCTTGACACCACAGAGGATCCCCCGTGCAGTCGCGTGGCAGGCCGCTGCGTTCCAACAGGCCAGATGCTTCTGAGGTGGCTTGCGGCAGGATGCCATTGACACTCGCCCAGGCCTCCCCTAGGCACATGCACCCAATGTCACCATATATAAAGAGCCCGCGGCTAGAAATCCCCCGTGACGCCCACAGATGACCTCATAAGCTCTGGCTTATAATAGGCTCTCGTTTCCCTACAGTCTTCGCCTCGGTAACAGGTCTCCTTATGTTCCTGTACTGTGAGTTGCCTCAGAGTTTCTTGTCCTCGTTCTCCAGTTCCTGCATTCCGTGTCTTCAGTTCCAGCAGTCCTTGTCTTCGTCTTCAGTTCCAGTGGTCCTTATCTTTGTCTCCAGTATCTGTGGCCCTTCTTCAGTTCTTCGGTTCCTCGTCTGCCTGATCTGCTCCTTGCCTTCCTGCCCTGCCTATCTGTCCCTCCTTGCCTATGGACGGATACCTGGTATTGACCTTGGCCTGACTCCTAGACACTCTTTTCTGCTACCTGCCACTGTTCACCGCCCACTTCCTGGATATTCTTGCTTGCCACCTGCCACTGACCACTGTCTGATTCCTGGACATTTCCAACTGCCTCCGACCATAGCTTGCCACTGGATACACCTCAACATATTTCTTTACTTGCAGAGGCCCCCATATAAGACCTACTGGCTTTGGCATCCAAAGGCTCAACCCGAGGAGAATGTGGGTTGGTAGTCCGGCTCCTGTGGACCCTGATGTCTCGGAGGACGAGTCCGAACCCCCCGAGGAGGGGGAACTTCCCTCGGGGATAGAGCCATATCAAACTATGAGGCGGTTCTTTCCCAAGGAGGATCTCTCCGGCCTGGTCTCTCAGTGCCTGATGGAGTTGGCTATTCTGGGCCCCAGCACCATGGAGGCATCTACGCAGAACCCCCTGCTGGAGGGTCTTCGTCCCACAGCCTGCTATTTTCCCTTCCTGCAAGTGGCGCAACAGCTGATCGATTTGGAGTGGAATGCGCCGGAGGCCTCATTCAAAGGGGGTCGGGCCCTGTCCGGCATGTACCCCCTGGACCCGGCAATCAAGGATATGCTGGCATGCCCTAAGGTGGACGCCTTGGTTAGCGCTGTGGTCAAGCGCACTACCATTCCAGTGGAGGGGGGGGTGGCCCTCAAGGAGGCTCATGACTGACGCCTGGACGCCATCCTGAAACAAACCTTTGAGGTGGCAGCCCTGTCTCTGTGAATCGCAACCTGCTGCACAGTGGTGACGCGTTCCTGTTTATCACAGGTCAGGAACAATGCTCCGGCAGCAGACATGGAGTCAGCTCTCTCGTTCCTCACGGATGCCGCCTCCGACCTAGTCCGTACGACAGCCAAGGGGGTCTCATCCTCAGTAGCAGCCAGGAGGCAGCTCTGGATACGGAACTGGTCAGCCGACGCTCCTTCTAAGACACGTCTCACTAGAATGCCGTTCAAGGGGTCTCTTCTGTTCGGCAGTGATCTAGATAAACTGGCCAGCACATGGGGTGCCTCTCCAGTACCTCGACTGCCGGAAGACAGGTCCAAGAGGAACCAGCGCACCTTTCCGAGGCCCTCTAGAGGTAGAAGCTCCCAATGCTTCACTCCCTATAGGAGTCGCTACCAGGCACCTCGTCCTCAGGCCAGGAACCAGTCCTTTCGGACCAAGCAGCATAAGAGGGGAGCCGGCTCGGGTTCGGGTCCTGGCCGCACCCCACAATGAGAATCAGCCGATCCATCCGGGGGACGAACCATAGGGGGCAGGTTAACCCTCTTCTACCCCAGATGGGTCGAGATTACGTCGGACCAGTGGGTCCTCGCCATCATCCGAGAGGGGTATTATCTGGACTTCCATCACATCCCTCCGGACAGGTTTGTGGAATCTCCGTGTCCAATCCACAAGAAGGCAGCATTGGAAACTACCCTGGCGAGGCTCCTGTCCTTGAAAGCCATAATCCCAGTACCTGCATGGGAAATGGATTCTGGGCACTATTCCATTTATTTCATGGTACCCAAGAAAGAGGGCACTTTCCGACCCGTATTGGACCTCAAGTCAGTCAACCGATACTTAAGGGTCCCGAGGTTTCGCATGGAAACTCTGCGCTCAGTCAAAACCGCAGTACAGCCAGGGGAATTCCTCACGGCCTTAGACTTGTCAGAAGCCTACCTGCATATCCCGATCCATCGGGACCATCAGCGCTACCTACGCTTCAAGGTTCTGGGACGACACTTCCAATTCCGGGCTTTGCCCTTCGGGTTAGCCACGGCGCCGCGGACCTTCACCAAGGTGATTGTAGCGATGGCAGCGGCGCTCAGACGGGAAGGAATCCTTGTCCATCCCTACCTAGACGATTGGCTGATCAGGGCGAAATCCCGAGAAGAGAGCCATCGGGCAACCAACAGAGTAATCTCCCTGCTGGAAAGCCTGGGATGGGTAGTCAACCTAAACAAGAGCTGCCTACAGCCTTCCCAATCACTGGAATACCTGGGAGTCCAGTTCAACACCCAGGCAGACAAAGTCAGCCTCACCACCAAGAGAAGGTTAAAACTCCAGACGCGTCTACGGTCCTTGATGGGAGCCAGCCGGCCCATAGCTTGGGACTATCTGCAGGTTCTCGGTCTCATGGCATCCACCCTGGAAGTGGTACCCTGGGCGCGGGCCCATATGAGACCACTACAACGCTCCCTCCTCTCTCGATGAAGCCCACGCTTCTGGAATTACTCCGTGCATCTACCTCTACCAGCCAGACTGCGGACCCAGCTACAGTGGTGGTTGCAGTCCAACCACACGAGCAGGGGGTCGAAGATGTCCCCCCCCCCCACGTGGACTCTGCTCACCACAGATGCCAGCCTGAGCGGATGGGGAGCACACTGCGAAGAGCTCACCGCCCAAGGGCGGTGGAACAGAGAAGAGTCGGGGTGGAACATCAACCGTCTAGAGGCACGGGCAGTCCGATTAGCCTGCCTGCGATTTGCTCACAGACTGAGGAACAGAGCAGTCAGAGTGATGTCCGACAACACCACCACGGTGGCATACATCAACCGACAGGGTGGAACCAGGAGCCAACAGGTGTCCCTAGAGATAGCCCCGCTGATGGCTTGGGCAGAGGTGAATCTCCAGGACATCTCCGCCATCCACATTGCCGGAAGGGAGAACACCGCGGCAGACTTCCTCAGCAGGGAAAGCCTAAATCCGGGAGAATGGCAGCTGTCCCCCACAGCCTTCCAGATGATTGTGGATCAGTGGGGGACTCCAGACATGGACCTATTAGCGGACAGGTCCAATGCTCAAGTACCCAGAAAATTCAGCCGCAAGCGAGATCCGTTCTCTCACGGGATCGACGCCCTGGTTCAGCCATGGCCTCCAGGGACACTGCTATACGCCTTTCCTCCGTGGCCCCTGCTGGGCGCCCTTATACACAAGATTCAGAGGCACAGAGGCCTAGTTCTTCTAGTAGCACCAGACTGGCCAAGAAGACCCTGGTACGTGGACATGAGAAGACTACTGACAGGGGAGCCCCTTCCCCTGCCTCCTCTCAGGGACCTGCTTCGTCAAGGTCCCATCCTCCACGAGGATCCGGCTCAATTCTCTCTTACGGTCTGGCCATTGAGAGGGCTAGACTGAAGAAAAGAGGTTACTCGGAGCCGGTGATAGATACACTCCTCCGAGCATGCAAGTTTTCCATATCCCTCACCTACATAAGGATCTGGAGAGTATTTGAAGCCTGGTGCGACACTCATGGCACCAATCCACATGCGACCTCAATCCCTATTGTTCTGGATTTCCTGCAGGATGGGCTTCAGAAGGGTCTCTCCCTAAGCTCCATCAAGGTCCAGGTGGCTGCGCTGTCTTGCTACGGTCCCAGGAGGGATGGCAAGACCATTGCCACGCACCCAGATGTTTCCCGCTTCCTGAAAGGAGTCAAGCACATTCGTCCGCCACTGAAGTGGCCAGTGCCCCTGTGGAACCTCAACATAGTTTTGGATTTCCTCGCGGGATCCACCTTCAGACCGCTTCGGGGCCTGTCTCTCCGTTCGCTAACTTTGAAGATGGTGTTCTTGCTGGCAGTGTGTTCCGCACGCCGCATCTCAGAGCTACAAGCGCTGTCCTGCCATGATCCCTTTCTCAGAATCACTCCAGAGGCTATCCATCTTCGCACGGTTCCCTCTTTCTTACCTAAAGTAGTCTCACAATTTCACCTCAACCAAACCATTTCTTTGCCAACCACGGCGGGTTTGAAGAAATCAGAAGAAGGGCGTTTGTTACGCCATCTTGACATCGGCAGATTGCTGCCCAGATACCTGGAAAAGACAGAAGCAGTACAAAAGACGGACCATCTGTTCGTCCTTCACAGCGGGAAGAAGCAAGGGGAAGCGGCCTCTCGGCCCACCATAGCCCGCTGGATCAAAGAAGTTATCAGAGCGGCCTATGTAGAGGCCGGAAAGTCACCACCTCTGCAGGTCAAGGCTCATTCCACCAGAGCGCAGGCGGCCTCTTGGGCAGAATCTAGGATGCTGTCGCCCGTGGAGATATGTAAGGCGGCGACATGGTCCTCCCTCCATACCTTTTCCAGATTTTACCGTCTGGATGTCCAGGCCAGGGAGGACACAGCATTTGCGAGGGCAGTCCTACGTGGTCCTCAAGCAGCCTCCCGCCCAGTCCGGGAGTAGCTTTTGTACATCCCACTTGTTCTGAGTCCATCTGGCTACACGCCAGGAAATGTTGAGATTACTTACCTGATAATCTCCTTTTCCTTAGTGTAGACAGATGGACTCAGCATCTCGCCCGGCTGCCGGTGTACATGGGTTTCACCGATTCAAGGTAAGCCATGTCATTTTCTTACATAAGAGTGTCCACTCTACCAGGTGTCGACGCCTTCCGGTTGGAAGCGCTAGCGGTCTCCAGCTACTATCAATCGATCAGGGGAATCCTGTTTCACTAATTCATTGATCATCAGTACACATATATCCATAACAGCTTTTGCAAGGAAGATTACTGAGTTGCTTCACTTCCTGTGGGGGTATATGTACCCGTGCTGACGTCAGATCCGTCTCCAACTGCTAGCACGAGCACACTATACCCACTTGTTCTGAGTCCATCTGTCTACACTAAGGAAAAAGAGATTATCAGGTAAGTAATCTCAACATTTGTGGCACCACAGATAGATAAAATCATTTCACCAGAATAAAACAGTAATAAAACCAGAAAATTAAATGGGGAAAGTACTACAGTGAAGTATAATATAAACTTACAGCTTTCTTATTTTAAATTAAGCAATGCAAAAATAACACTGGGTATGGACTGTTAACTAGGGCAACCAACATACTCATGTAACACTTAGTGGGGTTTTAACCCAGGGCACACAAACTTATTTATTCTTTTTTGGGGCTGCTCTGGCTAGCAATTTACATCCCATGCTTAACTCTTAATCCTGGGGGTATTCTTTTTATGAGGGAAAGCTCTTGTGTGTTGCCTGGACCATGGACCTGCTTCCAATATGTTTAGAGTGTAGTTGCATCCCATGGTATGAGATGCTGGGACAAATCAACAGGATCAGGCTTGGGTATTAAGTAAAGTTTACTGATTTGATAATAATTAAATAAAAGTCCATTTGTCCATAAATAGTGAAGTTATATCTGACTGTGATACCTGAATGATCTTTTTCTGTAGGTAGGTGTCCTTTGTTCAGGCATCTGAGTAGAGCTCCCATGGTGATTTTAATTGTACAAAGCTCACCCAGCGGCTAACCCAGGAATCCTGTTTCAAAAAGACCCACTTCACAGATAAAATCCTACCTTGCTTCATCTCCTTCCTGGACACCCAGCCTGTCCTGGTCCCATGGGTGGAGATCTGGTTGGGGTCTCCCAATCTTGGTCTTTCATCCTTATTTGATATTTCTGGGGACTTATCTTGGAGAAAAGTCTGAATGGGATCAGGTTACCTATGCACTGCAATCTCTGTGGAAAGAGGGGATCCAAAAACCTCCCCACACTGTATGTGTCAAAAAAATATTTCCAAATATAAATGCTGGATATACCTTCAGCCTTCACTGTCTCTCACAGCAGGAACCATCACTGGTGCTTGTCCACCTAGGGTTTAGAGTGAACTCACAGGTCTTCGGTCCCCTAGTTAAGAGCCCTTTCACCCCAAAGAGAATCAGGTTAAAAAATTGTCTCTTCTGTAAATTAGTGGAAGAAGGACTGGCAGGGAGAACACAGTGAGGTATCACTTCAAAGTGAAACTCTTTCTTTGTGAAGCTGGTGGGCTTCACCAGAGTGTAAAATCTAAACATACTCTCTGTTCCAAGGCTTCCTAAAACTGGTCCCCCAGAGTTCTAAAATGGCTGGGCTAAATAGGGTTGACAGGTATCACAAAATATTCAAAATTATGAAACCATGCAAATTTTATTACAGTGACTTCATTGAAAGGTAGCGCCGGCGCCATTTTGTTTTTTGTCCCCCGACATCAGGAGCGTAGGAGATCGCTCCCGGACCCTCGCTGGACCCCCAGGGACCTTTGGCCAGCTTGGGGGGGCCTCCTGACCCCCACAAGACTTGCCAAAAGTCCAGCGGGGGTCCGGGAACGACCTCCTAAACTTGAATCATTTTGCCATATGGTCGGCGCCATTTTGCCATACGGCAAAACGATTCGAGTTTAGGAGGTCGTTCCCGGACCCCCGCTGGACTTTTGGCAAGTCTTGTGGGGGTCAGGAGGCCCCCCCAAGCTGGCCAAAAGTCCCTGGGGGTCCAGCGGGGGTCCGGGAGCGATCTCCTACGCTCCTGACGTCGGGGGACAAAAAACAAAATGGCACCGGCGCTACCTTTGCTCTGTCATATGACAGGGCAAAGGTTGCGCCGGCGCCATTTCTACAACGCACCGGAGGCCCGAGAGTAAAACCGGAGGCCCGAGAGTAAAAGATCACACCGGGACCCCCCCCACTGGACCCCAGGTAATTTAAGGCATTTTGGGGGGGGTTCGGGAGGGTGGGGGATTTATTTTAAAGGGTCGGGGTGGGTTTTAGGGTTGTTTTAGTGTGCCGGTTTTCCCACCCTCCCCCTTCCCCTCCCCCTTCCCCCGATTTACGATTTTTGACGATAAATCGGGGGAATTCCTATTAAATATCGCCTCTAACGATTTTTGACGATTTAAAATATATCGGACGATATTTTAAATCGTCAAAAAATGATTCACATCCCTACTAAACAGAAAGCGGACCTGATTTCAGTCTCTTACAGAAAGACCATGGTCCATCAGCTTCTCTTTCCTTGTCATATTTCTTGTGGCTATAGCAAGGGTTTATGCTTGATTTCAGCTGAAAGACTAAAGCAGTTAAGATAAGCTATTGAATTTGTGACAAAAGGCAAGGAAATAAACCTTCTCCCTCCTCTGCTAAGATGCTCTCTATGCAAAGTTTAGATTACTTAATTCAGTCTCTAGGAAGGTGATCCAGCCATATGTTCCTGGGCCTGGACATCTCTGGAAAGGAAGTCTCTCAGCTCCTGGTTCCTCTGTCCCCCATTGGGACTTTATATGTAGCTCGGCTATGAAGCAAGAACAGCTGTGTTTCTATTTCCTCAGAGCACAGACTTCTGTCTCTCCCTCTTGATAATTAGTTCTTCATGAGAAGAACTGTTTGCAGAGCTGCCAGATACACTCCTTTCTTCCTGGCTTCTGGCTCCAACTCCTTGCCATCCCCACCCTCACACACAGACAGAGCCAGCCAAATTGCAACTTTTCATACTTAAATGGTCTCCCAACATTACTTTGGCTTCCTCCTCTGCTGGCTATGCAGTGCTGTTATCTGGGAAGGCTAAACAGTATAGCCCTTTTCCTAACTTGTTAGCACTGTGAATGCTGGATGCTGGTTCTTGCAGAATATTGGTCATTCACAGGACAGCACTCGGGTTTGACGTATTTTTATATTCCCTCACCTTAACTGCAGCGGCTTGCAGTCTCTGCAGGGTTGAAAAACCCTTTTTGGCAGATCCAAAATACATTACTCTGATCCAAACGCAGCTTGGTCCACATTGTAAGGCTCCAGCACATAAGCTCAAGGAGGAAGGAACCTGGCTTATAGTAGCTTGCTACATCAGTTGAACTTTTTCTTGGTTTTGGGGATATATTTTTCCACTGGTTGTTATTACAAATTGGAACTGCACTCTAGTTATCCTGCTCTCACTGGTGAGGTTATTTTTTCCATTAGGATAAAGGTGCAAGGGAAGTGAGAAGGGAGATATCACCTATGGTGGATTAACTGAAAATAATATTCATTGATGCTGTTTTTAATTTTTGGTATTGTAGCTTGGATATCCTTTTTTAAGTTATAGTAAATACAAGATGGTGCCGGCCTTCCATTGCTCCTACCATGTGATGGGGCCAACCAATGGCACTGGTAGCCCCTGTGACATAGTAAGGGCAAAGGGCCATCGGCACCATTTTGATTACTGGCAGCTGACGGCCCGAGTGCAGGAGATCGCTCCCGGACTCCTGCTGGACCACCAGGGACTTTTGGCAAGTCTTGGGGGGGGGGTCAGGAGGGTGGGGGGTTGTAGTTTATTAGATTTAAAGGGTTGGGATGGGTTTATTTTTTGTTTGTTTTTCCAACTTTAATGGAAAACGAATACCGAATACAACTAATGGACGAATCTGGTTTCCCCCTATGAAAACGGATGCATCGGATTTGGATCCTGGCGCAACGAATACCGAATAGCAACGTATCTTTTCCCTCTGCACATCCCTAATCATTAAACCTTTCAAGTATCTGAAGGTCTGTATCCTATCTCCCCTGCTCCTTCTCTCCTCCAGTGTATACATATTTAGGTCCTTCAACCTCTCCTCATAAGTCATTTGATGGAGACATCCCACTATTTTGGTTGCCCTTCTCTGGACTGCCTCCACCCAGTTTCTGTCCCTTTTGAGATACGGTCTCCAGAACTGAACACAGTACTCCAGGTGAGGCCCCACCAAGGACCTGTGCAATCTCCTCCTAAAATTAACCAATATGTTATGAATCAGCGCTGCCTGCGGGTCCCCCCGTGAGCAGGCCACTTACCCTCGCAGCTTTCTTCGCCGACACAGCAGGACGCCGCTGTCGGCCTGCCCACGCAGCCAGGAGGCCACCCTGCTTCATCCTCCGCTCCGCGGTCGGAGACGCGGCCTTCTTCGGGGCTGGGAGTGCCCCCAACGTCATCACCATCTTCGCGGCGCACAGGCCGCAGCCCTGGGCTGGATTAGCGTCAGGAACCGCCCCCGGGGCCTCCGGCAGCGGCTGGAGCTGCTGCTCACATTGGAGCCTGCTCTCAGGCTCAGCCCTGCCTCTCTGACGTCTTCCGCACAGACGCTGTGCAGGCCGCTGGCCATGGTCCTGCACAGCCCCTGGTTCCTGCTCTCTAGGCGCACGGCCGCGTCTTCTTCTCCTATTTAAAGGGCCAGACACAGGAAGTGTCTGGGTCCCACCTAGATGACTGTTTCCTGCCTCAGCCCTATTTAGGGCTGCTCCGTTCATTGTTCCTGGCCTTGCATCGTCGTCGTGAGTCTTCGCTCTGGAGGCTCCAGCCTGCCAGAGCTCATGTAAGGTAAGAACATAAGAACATAAGAAAATGCCATACTGGGTCAGACCAAGGGTCCATCAAGCCCAGCATCCTGTTTCCAACAGTGGCCAATCCAGGCCATAAGAACCTGGCAAGTACCCAAAAACTAAGTCTATTCCATGTAACCATTGCTAATGGCAGTGGCTATTCTCTAAGTGAACTTAATAGCAGGTAATGGACTTTTCTTGTGGAGCTCCTCACCGTGATGTCGTCTCGTCTCGTCATGCTTTGCCATGCCATATCATGTCTTCATGCCTGAGGTCCATGTCCAGGTGTCTTTGTGATCTTCCATGTCCTGGTGTTCCTGCCTTCCTGGATGTTCTTCCCTATCCTTCGCCTCGATGTCTATGCTCTCGAGTCCTCTGGTACCGGTAGTCCCGGGGTCCCTCAGATGCAGTATTCCTGGGTGGACTAGCCTGCCAGTGGACGGTTGTCCTGTGCTCCTGAGCCGTCAAGTCCTGATGTGTGTTCCTGTGCTGTCCCGCTCCCGTCGTGGTCTGTGACCAGTCTGCTAGGGCTGTGTAGGGCGCGCAACGGACAGGGTGCTCCGCGACTCAGTCCCGCGGGTGGCCTGAGTAGGGCGCCCTGAGAGACAGTGCCAATGTCCATGCCTTGTGTTGCCCCTTTGGATGTCTAGTCGTGGATGCCGTTGCATCAGCCATTTGTCTTTGTGCCATGGATGCCGTCGCATCACCCCTAGTCTTCATGCCATGGATGCCGTCGCATCAACCCAAGTCTTCATGCTATGTGATGCCGTTGCATCAATCTACATGTCTTCATATCAAGGCCCGTCTGCCCTCAACCTCAGGCCAGGCCTGCTGCTCCATGCTGCTCGCAGCAGGTCCAAAAGGGCCCGGAATGGTCGGAGGACCATTCACCTTCCAACATCCTCAGATGTTTGGCCATGGGAGCTTGCCGGCCTGGAGGAGGGTAGACCGTCAGCCATGTGGGGCCACCGTCAACCCTTGGCTCGGCTCAGAAGGTCTGGGTCAGGCTGAGGCCCAAGGTAACACTAAAACACCGTTCTCAACAGAATGCAAGGCCTTTCGAGGCCGTTCTCAACACAATAACACAATAAATGATTTACAAGAGAAGATAAAAAGGGTTTGCTCATGATTGCTAGGAGTATAGATGTTGCATAGCACCACCAGGGAATTCCCAATTTTCCCTTCAACAATTCTGATTCCAATAACAGAATCCATCACAAAATCACTCACGCCTTAAATCGATCACCAGCCTCCTCAACAGTCTTAATTTGGTCCTTAACGCATCTAAGACCGAACTCCTCCTCATCTCCCCCCACCAAGACAACCCAATCTCACAGACCATCCCCCATACACAGCTCACGCACACACATGTAAGAGATCTCGGGGTACTACTTGACAATCGCCTAAACCTAAAGAAAATGATCAACACCACTACCAAAGATTGTTTCTATAGACTTCAGGTCGTAAAAAAACTCAAACCGCTTCTATTCTTCCACGACTTCAGGACAGTTCTGCAAGCCTTGCTATTTGCTAAAATAGACTACTGCAGCACTCTCCTCTTGGGTCTCCCCAGCTCTACCACCAAGCCTCTACAGTTGATACAGAACGCCGCAGCAAGAATCCTGACCAACACCAACCGCGGAGAACACATATCACCCATCCTCCGTAACTTACACTGGCTCCCAGTGAACTACAGAATCCTTCACAAATCACTCACCTTAATTCACAAATCCATCTACAACCACCTGCATTTGGACCTTGAATTCCCCCTCAAACTCCACATATCCAACAGACCAACCAGAGAAGTATATAAAGGAACCCTACAGACCCCACCTACAAAAGCCACTCGCCTCACCTCGACCAAAGATCGATCCTTCTCGATAGCAGGCCCAGCTATCTGGAACAACATCCCATACGACCTTAGACTGGAACCCTGCCTCTTAACATTCAGGAAAAAACTGAAGACCTGGCTTTTCCACCAAGCCTTCTCAGATCCACCCGATACCCACTAGATGACCGAAATTCCCTTCATGAACTATGGATCTCCATACTACATTCAAGTTCTTGATAAGAGCCTCTCCTGACTCTTCAATTGTTTATACTCTTTGTTTACTGTGTTCTTAGGCCTTTCTGTCTTTCCAGCAGTCCTTGCTTCCAAGTTTGCTTTCCTTGTTAAATGTAACTTTGTTCTTCCTTCTTCAAAGTATGGTTTGTGTTACAGTTCCCCAATTCGATGTAAACCGATCTGATATGGTCTCTTAACCATGAAGGTCGGTATATAAAAGAGTTAAATAAATAAACAAATAAATAGTTTGGATCCTCTAAAATAGTTTTATTTTCAAAGGATATTGTTTTATGAAATAATATTGCCATCCCCGCCTTGCATGTACTTTTAGACACAAAAATAATGTCATCCTCCCACTGATTTTTCAATATCAGGTGTTCACCGTCATCTAAATGAGTTTCCTGGAGCATCACAACATCCATTTAATGTCTTCGCCCATCTCATAAGAGAAAGATTGCTTTATTCTACTCACCATTCAAAACAGCACACATGAGATCCCCAGCCTAGGCCCCACCCATCAAATCAAATTTATTAGCAAAGTACAGTCAGGAAACTGCATCCCCATCGATTCAAACAAAGAAAAATTACCATTAATACTCGTTCATTAACCTATGAGTATAGTCAAAAAAGACCCATTCCCATGACACCCCGCACCCCCATCCCCACACATATAGAGGATAACAGTAATGAAGTGGAGCAACGAAATCTACCCACCGCTGACAATGTCCCTGTGAAAAAAAAGGCCTCTCAGCACAAACAGTACAACAGCAAACAATTGCAATAGTCCCAGGCCGGTTCCTCGCAGCTTCATGGCCCACTTGAGTCTAACAAGCTAGGTTTGCTCCCACAAGTCCATGACAATCCAGTGCAAAAGAACACCGCCACTGGAATGCCAGTTCCATTTGCATACAGTCCAAAATAAGGATAATATAAAAGTTCAAAAATAGAACAAAGGTCAAATTAGGTAACAGAGCATTCCTCCACCATTCTGAAAGGAACATCCCAGAGCTCAACCACAAAAATAAGATAGGAGAAAGGAACAGTCTATTCAGGTTACTGCAAGAGAGTCCACAAAAACCTGTGCTGCTTGAACAGTGACAAAAGCTCAACATTTACCATCATATTGTACACATAGCCAAGCTGGACATTGCAAAGAAAATGTAATCTGCTTAGAAAACAGCAAAGAACAGATCTTCACAAGTTCCTTCCTTCTCTGAGCCACACTGATCCTGGAAGACCAATATTTTCCATCTGTCATACATCAAGGACTGGCACTTGCGGTAAGCCTGTAACACCTCCATTTTATGTATACAGTTCAATATCTTAGTGACCTTGCCACCCCATCTACCTTTGCTCCTAGGCAATGTTCCTTTTCTATATGCAGAGGGCCATGTTGTAATGACAAGTTCAGCACCGATGGCAGCCATGCTTCTAAGAACACTGATAGCTCACCTTCTTTCAAAGATCCTGGGAACTCAATGAAATGAAGGTTATTGCAACAAGACCTATTTTCAAGGTCTTCTTGAAAATAAATCTTGTCTACATATTGTTTTACTTCTTTTCTGATTTTACTTAAGGCATTAATAGCAGCCTGCATGATGTCTTCCAGGCCGGAAATGTAATCATAGGCCTCAGTGAGCCTTTTTCCATAGTCATCAAATTTATGGTTTACAGTGTCAATTTTCCAGCAACTGAGTCAAGTTTGTCCTTTAAAACTTTTGACATTGTCTCAGCCACCAACTTTATCGCAGTTTCTGATATTACAGGAGTCAGGCCAGGTAGCAGGCAATTGTGGTCAGGGCCAGGCAAGGGGTCAGGTTCAGGCAGCAAGCCATAAGAACATAAGAACATGCCATACTGGGTCAGACCAAGGGTCCATCAAGCCCAGCATCCTGTTTCCAACAGTGGCCAATCCAAACCATAAGAACCTGGCAAGTACCCAAAAACCAAATCTATTCCATGTTACCATTACTAATAATAGCGGTGGTTATTATCTAAGTCAACTTAATTAATAGCAGGTAATGGACTTCTCCTCCAAGAACTTATCCAATCCTTTTTTAAACACAACTATACTAACTGCACTAACCACATCTTCTGGCAACAAATTCCAGAGTTTAATTGTGCGTTGAGTGAAAAAGAACTTTCTCTGATTAGTTTTAAATGTGCCACATGCTAACTTCATGGAGTGCCCCTAGTCTTTCTATTATCCGAAAGAGTAAAAAACCGATTCACATCTACCCGTTCTAGACCTCTCATGATTTTAAACACCTCTATCATATCCCCCCTCAGCCGTCTCTTCTCCAAGCTGAAAAGTCCTAACCTCTTTAGTCTGTTCCATTCCCTTTATCATTTTGGTCACCCTTCTCTGTACCTTCTCCATTGCAATTATATCTTTTTTGAGATGCAGCGACCAGAATTGTACACAGTATTCAAGGTGCGGTCTCACCATGGAGCGATACAGAGGCATTATGACATTTTCCATTTTATTCACCATTCCCTTTCTAATAATCCCAACATTCTGTTTGCTTTTTTGACTGCTGCAGCACACTGTACCGACGATTTCAATGTGTTATCCACTATGACGCCTAGATCTCTTTCTTGGGTAGTAGCACCTAATATGGAACCTAACATTGTGTAACTATAGCATGGGTTATTTTTCCCTATATGTATCACCTTGCACTTGTCCACATTAAATTTCATCTGCCATTTTGATGCCCAATTTTCCAGCCTCACAAGGTCTTCCTGCAATTTATCACAATCTGCTTGTGATTTAACTACTCTGAACAATTTTGTATCATCTGAAAATTTGATTACCTCACTTGTCGTATTTCTTTCCAGATCATTTATAAATATATTAAAAAGTAAGGGTCCCAATACAGATCCCTGAGGCACTCCACTGTCCACTCCGTTCCACTGAGAAAAGTGCCCATTTAATCCTACTCTCTGTTTCCTGTCTTTTAGCCAGTTTGTAATCCACGAAAGGACATCGCCACCTATCCCATGACTTTTTATTTTTCCTAGAAGCCTCTCCTGAGGCACTCCACTGTCCACTCCGTTCCACTGAGAAAATTGCCCATTTAATCCTACTCTCTGTTTCCTGTCTTTTAGCCAGTTTGTAATCCACGAAAGGACATCGCCACCTATCCCATGACTTTTTATTTTTCCTAGAAGCCTCTCATGAGGAAATTTGTCAAATGCCTTCTGAGAATCCAAGTACACTACATCTACAGGTTCACCTTTATCAACGTTTATTAACTCCTTCAAAAAAGTGAAGCAGATTTGTGAGGCAAGACTTGCCTTGGGTAAAGCCATGCTGATTTTGCTCTATTAAACCATGTCTTTCTATATGTTCTGTGAGTTTGATGTTTAGAATACTTTCCACTATTTTTCCTGGCACTGAAGTCAGGCTAACCAGTCTGTAGTTTCCCGGATCACCCCTGGAGCCCTTTTTAAATATGAGGGTTACATTAGCTATCCTCCAGTCTTCAGGTACAATGGATGATTTTAATGACAGGTTACAAATTTTTACTAATAGGTCTGAAATTTCATTTTTTAGTTCCTTCAGAACTCTGGGGTGTATACCATCCGGTCCAGGTGATTTACTACTCTTAAGTTTGTCAATCAGGTCTACCACATCTTCTAGGCAATCATGGTCAAGTCCAAGCAAGAGGTCAAGATCCAAAGAGTCAAGCCAAGGGTGGATGGAGAAACACTGAAGACACTGGACAAGACAAGTAGGACAAGGCAAGGCTGAACAAAGTGGGCTGGATGAGGAAGGCTGGAGAAGACAAGGCTGGACGAGACAAGGCTGGAAGACGAGTGAATGAGGCAAGGCTAGATGAAGCAAGGCTAGAAAACAAGGCACAGGAACCAGGAACACAGACAAAAATCAGGAACCAACTCAAAGAAGCAACACACGTTATTTCAGGAGAAGACTTGCTGCTGAGGCGAAGAACTGCTGCGAGGCCTTAGCTTATATAGGTCAGAAGGCTGATGTTATCTGGAGGCGCCACTGTGGATTTCACGTTATAGCGTGCATATTATGTTCGCATATGCACACGTGCCTCTAAGAAGGTAGCAGCCTGGCTGGGATGGCAGCATCAGCGTTGGTCAGTAGTGTTCAGTGATGGCAAGACACTGCCACAACAGGAGGCCTCTGGCAGCGTCAGACAGCAGCAGGGGTGAGTGCGGCGGTTCACTGGACTGTCCCGTGTAACATTCTGGGTCTGATTTTCAAAGCATTTACATGCTTAAAACTGGGTTTTCCATGTGTTATTGCACTTTATCCATGGAAGTGGGCTTTTAAAAATTGCTACAATATATGCCAGGGCTTCCCAAACCTGTCCCGGTGACCCCACAGCCAGTCAGGTTTTCAGGATATCCACAATGCATGAGATAAATCTGCATATTATGGAGAGCAGGCATATGCAAATTTATCTCATGCATATTCATTTTGGATATCCTGAAAACCTGAATGGCTATGGGGTTCCCAGAACAGGTTTAGGAAGCCCTGATATTTGCCATTGAACTGTTAATAGGTTTTCCCCACATTAAATGCACTTAACATGAATAAATGGCTTTTGTGTTGAGGAGGTGGACACTTGGCCCGAGGTTGTGTTGGTGCTACCCGTGGGGGAAGCCCCCACGGTTCCCCACCGTCAGAAGACGAGGCCAATCGGGAAGCGGAGGCCAACTGGAGCTTCACCAATACCAGCCCTCGTTCCCCGCAGGTTGAGCCCATGGGTACCGGGGCCAACTAGACTTAAGTAGGCCTCTGCGTGGTTGATCCCTGAGCAGGTGCCCAAGGCGGAGTGCCAGGAAGCAGCGGTGAGGCAAGATGCAGGTCAAACTGACTGAAATAAAGGCAGGTCCAGACCCCTGGACAGGCAGAACTGAAGATGAGGCTGGGTTCCAAAGTCCAGACAGACTGAAGCAGGAAACATGGCTAAGAACAGGGTTAAGTCCGAACTGTGAGTAAGCAAAGCCTAAGACGAGACCATGTCCAAGCAAGGATCCAGGCGGCTGGAGACAAAGTCAAGTTCAAGTTGGAGTCATGGCAGGCGGCTGAAGACAAGGTCAGGTTCAAGTAGAAGTCAGGGCAGGCGGCTGGAGACAAGGTCAGGTTCAAGCAGGAGTCAAAGCCAGGGAAATCCGTCTGAAGGGTAGAAGGAGCAGGAAACTGGAACAGGTATTGGAGCAAGGAGCAGGTATTGGAACGCTGGAACAGGAACTGGTATGCTGGAACAGGAACTGGAATGAACAGCAACAAAGCACATGACAGGAAGCATAGAGACCTGTTATCAAGGCAAAGTCTGAATGGCGGGGACTGCCTTATATATGGAGGTTAAATGACATCATCATCCGGGGCCGTGGGACACTTTCCCACCACAGTCCCTTTAAAGTCAGGGAAGGTGCGCACACACGCGCCTAAGGCAGACAGGCCAGAAACTAGGAGGTTTCTGGCCTGTCTGCCTTAGGCAGAGACACCGGAGGGACCTGGAAGTACAGGCGGAGTGAGAGGGTGGAGGCAGCTGCCCACCGTTGCCAGGGAAGGTGGGCCAAGTCCAGGACCCGGGCATCAGGGGTAAGTGGAGCCGGCCGTGGGTCTGCTGCGGCCAGGAAATGCAACATTTTGAAAATTCCTACAATATTATATTACATTTGCATGCATAATTCCTTTGAAAACTCACTTGAATGTGTTCCTATACTGTCCTTTTCAATAGAACAGTGTGTTTTTCACTTTTTACTATGCCTCAGAGAGGAACAAAAGCAAACCACTCCTACTAGCAAAAACTAGGGTTGCTCTCCCTAGATTCTAAACTGTAAAACAGGATTTTTTCCCCACTTGGTATCCCTGCTCCTGTGATGACATGCATAAAAATAATTATTCTTCTAACTGAAAGTTACATGAAATCACCCTAGACAAACTCCTTTTCTCCCTGCTACAGGTATACCCTAATTTTGAGATATTTTGGAAACTTTTAAAATGTATCCAAGATAGGAGATGCTTGTCAAAGCACAGTTCAGGTATACTTCCCCAAGGCTAATCACTATCAGGCCGATACAGTAAGAATCCCGGGAGAGCGGGTGCTCCGTGTTGAGTGCTCACTCTCCCGACGCACACCCAGCCACCTCTCCTGGGCACGCAGTTCTTTATTTTAATGAGGGATCGTGGTAATAAGGAGCCGCTAGGGACAATAGCGCGTACCTAGCACCTCCTTATTAGCGTAGAGGTGGCTGTCAGCTGGTCCTGACAACCGACGCTCTGTTTTACCGGCGTCGGTTTCCAAACCCTATGACAGCCACAGGCGGGCAGTTTTTTTTTTATTTTATATTTTTATTTAATTTTGTACAGAAAACCAGTATTTTCTGCTTTTCTGTAAACTTTTCCGGGTTGCTCAGAGCTTGGCCGCATATTTTACTTTCAGTATCCCGGGGACTAACTAATGGCCTCATCAACATGCATTTGCATGTGACGAGCACTATTAGTTTTCGGAGGGGTAATAGATGTGAGGCAAAACTGCGCTGCCAATCACATGCTAAAATGTGTGCTTGGCTGAGTGCACTGAACTGTATCAGCCCGCATGTTGTTTAACAAGCTGTCTCTGCCCTTGCCTGGGAGGTAGCTTCAGAATGTTACATGTGCTGACTAAACAGAGCTAGTTTTCAAGGGAAAAACCTGGACTGGATTATTCAAAATCCTGCAAACTGGAGTCAATTTTACAAAACATGTGTTTATTTATTTATATCTTATCACCTAAAAATGCTCACAAAGTATGCCCAAAGCAGCAAAAGATTACCCTATGAGACCCAATACCACCTTGGGACAATACAAACACTCCCACAGCCCAAAAACTGTCTGTTGACACTGATACCTAAATTTAAAATACCTACAATATTCAAAGCCAAAATAAAACATTATTAGGGATTCTGAATCTCTCCTCAGCTGCCCCAATGCTTAATTTGACTCATCTTATGTGTTTTTAACCCAAAAAATGCAATGGCAAAACTAAAGCCATTTTCACGTTTTTTTTTATTTACTTTTGGACCGTGGCAAGGGCCTTTCCAGTGACCCTGATAGGGTTGCCAACTGCCCAATCTTGAACCGAACGGTCTGGTTTTCTGTTAACCTATACAGAGTCAGGTCAGAAGTACTGACCAGACACTAAAACTCTGAGGCAGGCAGCAGCTTTCCCCTGCTGCGCTGTTTACAGACAGGAGAGGGAGCTAAGGCAGCAGCTGCCCTGCAGTTCTTCCCCCACCTCCTCTCTCTACTGTGATTGGCTGCTGCGGGGAATGGGGGTGGGTTCTCATTGGAGCACTCTCCTTAGCAGCTGCCCTGAGGCTCTTCCCCCACCTCCTCTCTCTTCTGTGTCTGTAATCTGTGGCAAGTGGAGATGGGGAAACAGCTCACTCTTTCCCTCCTCCAGGCTGCTCTAGCAGCACTTCCTGCATATCTCAGGTATGTCTCAGAGGAAAGAAAGAAACATAGAGGAGGCAAAAAAGAAGGGATGGGAGAGAAAAATAGGTATAGGGAATGGTGAAAGGAGGGGGAGGCACAGGCTGGATGAAAGAGCTAGAGGAGACACATAGAAGAAAGATGGGGAAAGAGGAGGCAGAGGAAATATAGGAGGGAGAGAGACAGAGGAGGACACAGGGGCTCGAGAGACAGATACACAGAGGATGGCACAGGTGATGGAGGAGGGAGAGAGTCAATAGGTGCTAAGGATGGAAAGAGACAGAAGGGCACTGATGATGAGGGGAGAGAAGGGGCACAGGGCCAGGAGCAAAGGATGGAGAGAGAGGAGGGAAAAGATACAGTCAAGGTACAAGGAACAGAGGGAAAAGAGAGGAGACAGTAGCAGGGAACAAATATATGCAAACGTATGCTAATATCAGAAAGGAATGGGGCACCTCCTCCTCCCAGTCTTCAAATGTCCACTCATGGTCAATGGAAAAGTTGGTAACCCTTGCCCCTGATCGTTTTCCACCCGATCCTGATGTTTATTTTTACGTTATTTTATTTTTTTGTTATTACTATTTATATTTTCCAGAACGGAACTGCGGCTGCTGGTGACATCATCATTGTTGTCAAGGATATTGCAGCCTACATTAGAACATCTTGCAGGGACTTTCCTGAAATCCCTGGACAGCTCCTTTAGCTTCCCCTTTCAAATTGTGGTGCCACAAACTTGTCTTACTTCCATGACCCAGAACCTCAGCAGGAGTGGGGACAGCGTTAGCAGCCTAATGCCACACTGCTCGCCCTCCCCCTCCATCCTGTAGCTTAATGCCGACTCGCTGTACCAAGGGAAGCCTCTCCTTTCCTCCCGCAACACTTTTTAACATGGCACACAGCCACCCAAAGCAGCACAACCAAGCTGCCCCAGCCTCAACAACAGGCCTTTCTCACCCCACAGGCCTCAAACCCATGGCTTTTCATACTCCATCCTATGCTCTTCCTGCAGCACAAGAGCCTCTGCTCCCAGGACTTCTCAGGCCCTCTCCCAGTCTAATGTTACTTTCATACCTGAATGCCCCTAAAACTGTTTGCTTCCATCTAAAAAATTGAACAAAAATTAAAAAAAATTTCCTGGCCACAACAATAGTCACTGACCCCCACCAAAGGACCGAGATACTGGCCATCCCAGAACCCAGGGAGAGCTCCAGGAAAACCATATTAAATAAAAAATAAAATAAAATATTAAGTTCAATCCCCATTTACATCTGGGTCCTCCCCAGGATCTACCCATGGTTTCCCTTGAGCTTCTCGAGGATTGACCTGAGGCTGACTCAAGGCCTCCCTGAGGTTGACCCAAAGCTATCCGGGGGCCTCTCTGGAACCTATTTGAGGTCTCCCCAAGGCCAACTAGAAGCTTCTCTGGGGGCCAAAACATTTGCCAGGGCCCAGGGAAGACCTCGAGTCCTTTCTCACCCTGCCGGGTGACTGGCACCATTTTTAAGGAACATCGGAAGGGTAGGAGGCAAGTAGGCATTGTTTCTGCACCTTTTATTGACCAGGACGCTATGGAAAAGTACATGGGGGATGGGTTTGTTCCTGGCTCCGGCACCTTTTTTGAGGAGAGGGGGGCACAAGAGGGAGGTCTGAAGGGCCTGGGAAGGCCAGTTTGGGTTTGAGTTTTTTTTGGGGGGAGGATTTATGTTTATTTCATTTAAGCAAAGGAACCGAACCAAAATAACATTAAACAAAATGACACCTGGAAACCCCTCCAAAAGAATGAAAAAAAAATGAAATTTTGTGGGCTGCACACTTCTATTAAAGCATATTTCTTTCATCAGTGTCTGAGAACTAGGGAGAGAATCTTTAACTTCTTTGTTTAATAAGTGCCTTATTTGTAGGACGGCAAATATATCATTGCAATATGAGGTCATATTGCAATTGCAGCCTGGGGCAAAGGGAGGAAAGCTGTGAGAGATTTGAGGAGGGGGTGATTGAGAAGTGAGACCTGTGGACATGGGGCAGGGAAACTGCCAAAGAGATTGCTGGGGAAGGAAGTTTGAGAAAGAGAGAAAATGATGGGGACAAGGTAGGGGGATTTTGAGAGAGAAAGAGACTGTGGGAACAATGGGGGATAGAGAGAATAGTGAGATCAGAGTTAAGTGCTTGAGAGGAAGAGACTAGTGGGGGATTGAGAGAACTACTGGTAGGGCCAGAGTGGAGCAATTAAGACTGGTGGGGGGAATGATAAAAGACTGGTGGAGAGAAACAGGATTGAGAAAGCAACTAGTGGGGACAGGGTGAAGGGATAGAGAGAGATTAGTGGAGATAGGGAGTAGTAAGGATGAGAAAGGAAGTTTATAGAGCTGGCGCTAGGGTTAACTGGCTCCAGATTTTCAGGACAAATTGATCCAGTCCTGGTTTTATCCCATTGCATGCACAAACTTGTAATTTTGTTTTCCTGCAATGGGATAAAACTAGGACTGTGTCAACAGTCCTGAAAATCTAGAGCCTACTGACAACCCTACTGACAGATAGGCCCGGCACAACCACATGTGCATACCATACATTTGTATGGGGTGGCACACCCGGGGCAAGGCGGGACGGCAGCAGAGGAGAGGCCATGGGGCTGCCGGCAGAACCTAACTCGCTGGCGGCCGAAGAAGGAGAGAGGCTGCAGGCCACCGGCTAAAGGAGAGACCCATCTTCTGTTTGCATGCATGCGCATATGTCCACGCATAGCTTCCACTCTCCCCCAAGATGTTTTGAAATATTTTATTGGTGTTTGGGAAATTTGATATTCTATTCATTAACTGGTTTGAAATATTATTTTTATGAATATGATTTTACTATTATAATCGGTTTTATATTTCTTGATTTTATTATTTACTGTTTTATGAAGAATGGAACTTTCTCTGTTTTCCATTGTTGCTCTGCATATTGAGGCTGGCTTGTTGTGGGTTCCAGTTCAGTTCTTCTCAGTACATTTCTGTTGATACGTTCTGATCTCTTTATTCTGTATTTGGGCAGGGTCTCTCTGGGTTCTGCATGTGACCAGGGTGAGGTATTTTGCTGGCATGTAATTTCTGTGAAGGGATCTATAGCAGCTTGGTTTCCTAAGAAGAATTTTATTGGTGTTCTAGGGCCTGGTGAAATATGTGCAGTTTGCCTTTTCATAGATAAGGTTGTTAGGGTTGTTTTGGTATGGGAGGTTTAATATACTGTAATGGTAATTCCATTTACCTGTGGCTTTCTGTGGGCCAAGCCCACACCCAGCACGCATTACAAAAAATTTAATTCCATAGCACTTCCAAGTGATTTTTTTGGAGAGTTTTCTGGTTCGCACCAGAGGAGTATATGTAAATATAATATGCATGTTGTGATATTTTTGCTTCCGAAGACTGTACATTTGAATGCTCTTTTTCATGTAAAATGTGTTACAAATGCATAATTTAATTGTATGTGTCTGTAAGTGTAAAGGGTGTGGAAGGGGTGTGTGTGGCATGTGAAAGATTGTAAAGCTTGCCTAGGGTTCCCTATACTCTTCCCTATGCATGGGTTCTGGAGAGGCAGGGTGTCAAGTTTTTAAAAAATACAGATCGCAGGACGGAGCTGGGCTTTATATGATAGGCCCGGGACAGGCACTGAATGAATCCGGCGGGAGGGGGGGCAGCAAAAAAGCTAGCGCCGGCCCTGCTGACAGATGATGATGTGGGGGAGGGGAGGTTGAAGCTCTTTAGTACCGTGGATTCTGGTTCGGTGGTTGTTGGTGTGCGAGAACTCGCCCAACCCCTGCTCCGTGACGTTTGACAAACGGCGACTCTCCTGGTCCTCCAATTGGGCGGCTGCTGTTAACGGGCTGGCAAGACTGAGCTACGCAACTGCGTTTCTCTCGGCAGCTCCGACTGGCTGAACGGCCAGAGAAGGTGGGCGGAGCCTCCACCGCTGCTGTTGCTGGGGAGGCGGTTGAAAGGGCCGCGTACAGTGAGTTGTTGGGTTCTTTTCATGGCTTCTCTCGCCGCCGCGTTACCGTTGTGCTGAATGCATGACCCGCGAGCTCGCTGCTGCTGCTAACTGATGAGGGCCTGGGCTCAAAAGCTGGATCCGGGAGAGTTCCCCAGGCCCCTGAGCGCCTCACCTCTCTCCTCTCTTGCAGGTGTGCTGCTGGCGGCATGGAGCAGAGGGCCTTCCCGAACCCGTACGCGGACTCCTCGGGCCCGCTGGCCTCCTCGACCGGCCACTTTGACTCTACGGGGAGGGTGAGTTAGGGGGGACAGGGATGCAAAGAACTGGCTAGGAGGAGTTTTTAGGTCATACTGAGGTGTCACTAATGAGTAGCATAAGCCCTAGCGCGCTTTGAGGGAGGACAGAAGCGACTTTTCAATTTACCTCCTTGATCCATGATTAAAGATTTAAAAAATTTAGGGTTGATGAGTGCCCGTTTCTTCGTTTCAGGACTTTTTTTTTTCCATCTAATATAATGACTGGGCCTCGGGTTCATTGATCAGAAACCACCAATATGTATGTAGTTTTCTATGAAACGAAATATCCAAATTGTTTCATCGACCGTCTGTGCAAAAATAATTCATGAGTGTTCACTGTTGCTGTCTTGAAAACCAGGCTTGCTGGCACATAAGGACAGGTATTAGGGACCACAACTGTGTGAGTACTAGTAGCCAAATAGTTTGAAGATGACCCGAATTTTCAAGTCTTAGTTCAAGGCATTTTATGCTGAAAACTACCAGAATGGTTAAAAAAAAACTTAGGACTAGCTTGCGAGTTTTTATTGTCTGGTTGCTGTAGTAGTGATTGAGTGAATGGAGGACTGTATATAGTAGGTGTATACGATCTCATACTTTGGGGCCCATGCAATACAGTGCGCTCAGCTGTTTAACCTGCAGGTGGAAGTGGGTTGTGTAGGTGCAATAAGGGGATTAGCACCTCCACAATGCGTGTGCAATGTGTGGCGAAACTAATAGCGCTCATCACATGCAAATGCGTGTTGATGACACTATTAAATACTCACCTGAAATGCAAAAAAAAAAAAAAGTGCATCCAAATCGCAGTTTTGGGCTCAGAAATGAACGCCTAGAGCAGGCGTTAATTTCTGAACACTCAAAAAGTTGTAGAGAAAAGCAGAAAATACTGCTTTTCTGTACATCCTCCTACTTAAATATTGCAACAATATTAAGTAGGAGGAACTAAAGAATAAAAAAATTTTTTAAAGAAAAGTGTGGGCAGTCAGGTTCAGGAAATGAATGCTCAATTAACAGGTGTCAGTTTCCCAAACCTATGGCTGTGCGCCAATTAGGAAAACAGACTCCAATAAATTCAGCGTCCATTTTCTTAACCATTAGACAGCCACTGATAGCTGACCGCTTGCGAGCACCAGTTATCAAGGAGGCGCTAGGAGCATGCAATCGATCCTAGCGCCTCCTTGACAACGCAACCCCTATTTTAAATATTGCATGGCACCCCCAGGAGAGGTGTCTGGGGGCATGTTAGGAAAGTGGGCGCTGAATAATCAGCACCTGCTTTCAGCACTTTTTTTTTTTTTGCATCGGCTCCTTTATTAGGCCAAGGACCAGGCCTTGCTAGTGAATAGCAGCATAGCTACACTGGACAGGGAGAACCTGCAATTAATACAGAGCTGACAAGTCACCAGACGACTTGGTAGTTCTGTTTCAGACTTAAAGGCCTATTCAATATAAAGTGCGGGAGAGCCTGCACTCTGTGTTGAGCGCTGTCCCGACGCATACCCAGGCATCTCTCCTCTACATGATTGATTCTCTATTTAAATTAGGGCCCATGCTATTAAGGAGTCACTAGGGACAATAGCGCGTCCCTAGTGCCTCATTAGCGGAAGAGGCGGCTGTCTGAGGGTCCAACAACCGATGCTTAATTTTACTGGTGTCAGTTGTCGAACCCGCTGACAGCCACGGATTTGGAAATCGGACACCGGTAAAATTGTGTGGCCATTTTCGGACCGGCGGACAGACTTTTTTTTTTTTTTTTTTTTAATTTTTTTATTTTGGGACCTCCAATTTAATGTCACTATGATATTAAGTCGGAGGGTGTACAGAAAAAGTTTTTTCTGCTTCTCTGTACACTTTCCTGGTGCTGTCTATGATTAATGTCTGCCTCTGGGCAGGTGTTAATTTCTGAGAGTAAAATGTGCGGCTTGGCCGTACATTTTACTTTCAGTATCCCGGGCGACTAACTAATAGGCTCATCAACATGCATTTGCATGTGATGAGCGCTATTAGTTTTTGTGAGTTTGGCTGCGCGTTTTCAAGGCGTTATTACCCCTTACAGTGTAAGGGGTAATAGATGTGCGGTCAAACGGGTGCTAAATGGTGCACTCAGCCGAGCGCACCGTACTGAATCGGCCTGTTAATGCATAGTAGTATTTTGTAGTCCTGCTGCTTCTATTGGATATTGATGCTACAAGTACCAAAATGCATCCAGAGAGGTGTGTCAGATGGCCAAGACTGACCTAAATTCTCCCTCCTGAAACTGGGTCATGAAATTTCACTAGTTCTGTTGTATCTGCCTGCTGAATCTTTATATTTTTTGGAAGCACTAGAAAGAGTGCATACATTTTATCCTAAAGTATTAAAAAAAACAGGACAAAAAGAAAAATCTAGAAAATCCCATTTAGGGTGGAACACATGAAGGAATATAGATCATACTGATTTGTTTTGTTATCAGTACTGAAAGAGTGTAAGGAATGTATGATTGAATTTAGATTTTGGATAATGCAGTGAAAGCCGTGCTGGCTGAAGGAGTAAAAGGAATCTATTTCTTTTTTTTTTTAAGTGAAAGATTTAATTGATATGGTATCTCTGGCCTGGTATCCATAGTATGTTAGGCCTCAGCAGTTAGCTGAGTCCTCAAAGTATTTGTTTTAATATCCACAGCTGACAGCAGAGTTCAGGCAGCATCTGAATAGTAAGATCAATGAACTGCTGCAACGCATGGAGAAAGGCCTGAAGTCTGCTGAACCTGGGGACTGCACTGTCTACACTGGCTGGACAGGTAGGAAGACTGTTCTGTTGCTCTATCTGAACAGTCCTCCTTTACGGATAACTGCTGATTATCACAGTTTATGACTGATGGAAGAGTCGCAACTGGGATTTCCAGCCCTGTGTTATCAAGTGTGGTAAATCCTGAGTGACCAAAATGTAACTGCTGGCCCTCACAACTGTACCAGAGCAGGGGAGGCCACAGCAAAGGCTGGAGGGAGAAGAGAAAGATGTAAATAAAAGCTGAAGGAAAATTAAAGCAAATGAATGAAAGAAAAACAAATAGCAACCCCCTTACAAAAGTAACTACACTTAAAAATGGACAAAAAAGTAAATATTTGTAAAAAAGGCCACCAAATAAATTATAAGCAAAAATAGTTACCCAAGTTTTCTAAATATTTTCTACTTTACTCCTATTATTAGTTTGATGGAATTCTGAACATGATTGTCACCTGACCAGGTCAACTTTCACAGGCAAAGCCAGATCTGGTTTTGCCCCATTGTAGCTTTGGTCTTGCATTTGTGGGATTTTGTGGGGGTTGGTTTTTTTTTTTTTTGCTTGGTAGTCCCTCCTTTCTCTTTTTTTTTTTTTTTTTCTTCACACTGTTGGAACAGGTGCTGGAATCCTGATTTCATGAGCCTTTATATATATATATAAAAACCAAAAATCTTCCCACTGTTTCTAGTCTTGAGTCTGAGGGTCATACGCCAGGACCCCTTCTGAAACCCTGTATCATGGGATCTAAAACTGGCCACCGGGTGTCACCCTTTTTAATGTCCAAAATTTCATCTCCATACTGCCTGGTGAGCTTCCCACTAGGCAGGGTTGGCAACTGTCTGTAGGCAGCCACTCCACAGGAGGTGGCTGTTAAGCCTGCGTCAGTGCCATTGCTGCTGTGCCAACATATAAACTCTGGCAGTACTGCTGTATCATTGCAGGGGGACACACTCAACCCCTCTGGACCAGCCATGACTTCAGAGGGGGATTTGCTGGCCTCTGGCTGGAGGGGACAGCTGGCTGTCCATGCCAAAGTAGTCAGGGTAAATCTGCTGCTGCACACATGACTGTGAATGCTTCCTTGTGTTGCAAGGAAGCATTCACAGTCATGATCTGGGTTGCAAAAGACTTGATTCAGGAATTGAGGGACCCTCGGCATAGCAGCTTGCAATGCTGCCAGCAGGCCGACCCTGGGCTTGTAATTTCAGTTTGCCCACAGATAAGCAGGGTGAATTAGCCATGACAACTGGGGATGTTCCTCCGGTCCTCTAAGTGGCAGAGCTCCAAAGAGCACACAGAGTTCAGCTCTGTGTGCCTGCCTGTGCATATCACCAGCTGGTTCCCAGCTTGCCTCAGTCTTGTTCTTCCACAGCAGAGCTCTGTATCTCTCAGAATATCCCCAGAATGTCTACTCCACTATCTCCACTCCTTGTATCAAGCGGGTCTGGCGATAGCGCTTACATGCACTCTAACTGATGCTATCGCAGCCTACCGCCTTCCACAGGATGGTGCTCCAGTGTCGTGCCACCCGCTGGTATCCAGATTTATGAAGAGTGTTCTCCAGTTGCGCCCGCCAGTAAAGAAGCCGCCAGTGCCGTGGGATCTAAATCTGGTCTTGGAGCAATTGATGCTGCCACCCTTCGAAACCATGGATAGCAGCCACATCGGATACCTCTCATGGAAGGTCCTTTTTCTAGTGGCACTCACCTCAGCAAGGAGAGTCAGTGAACTCCAGACATTGGTACCTGGAGTTCTATCACAACAAAGTGATGCTGAGGACCCACCTGTCATTTCTTCGTAATATGGTGTCTGCTTTTCACTGTAATCAGACAATCACGTTGCTGACCTTCTTCCCGAATCCACATCAGTCGGAGTCAGAGAAATGACTTCATACATTGGACTGTAAACGTGCCCTAGCATACTACAAGCGTCGAACACAATCAAATTCCAGAGCTTCACAATTGTTCGTCTCCTTCAACCCGAATGCTCCAGGGCGCCCTGTCACGAAAAGGACGCTGTCATCTTGGATCTCTCAATGCATTGAGTTTTGTTAGAATAGGAGAGCGGAAACTTTAGCTGCCATACCAAAGGCTCACCAGGTCAGGGAAATGACAGCTTCGATGGCACACCTAAGAGACGTGTCCATTCCGGATATCTACAAAGCCGCCATGTGGCCGTCGCTTCACACCTTCACGTTACACTACTGCCTGAACCAGCAAGAGATGCGGCGGTGGGACGAGCTATCCTACAAGCAGGTACAGCAAAAGAGACCCTCCGCAAGGGGAGGCTAGGTTGAGCCCACCCCGTCGGACCAGGATCGGACCATAGGCCACCTCCATCGCCAAGGGGTGCTCAACCGCCTAGCTTGGGACGCCCGAGTTGTCATGGCTAATTCAACCTGCTTATCTGTGGGGGGAAAAAAGCAAGTTTGCTTACTATAAACAATGTTTTCCGTGGATAGCAGGGTGAATTAGCCATGCTAACTCGCCAGCCTCCCCAGGACAGTCTCTGGACAGTAAAACTGCAAGCTTGGATATCAGACTGAGGCAAGCTGGGAACCACGTGGTGATATGCACAGGCAGGCACACAGAGCTCAACTCTGTGTGCTCTTTTGAGCTCCGCCACCTAGAGGACTGGAGGGACGTACCCAGTTGTCATGGCTAATTCACCCTGCTATCCACAGAAAACAACGTTTACGGTAAGCAAACTTGCTTTTTCTTTATGAAGAGAGACAGTGGTACAGAGCCAGGAATGATTCAGTTTGACCGGGGTCAGGTGGTAAACCTGATTCTGAATATGCTGGTAGAATGACACTCTGGATCTACTAGGCTTGTGCATTTCTGGCCAGAAATGCCTTTCTAAAAGGAAACTTCTCTCATGAGAAGCCAGAAGTAATTCCCATTTATAGCAAGTCCTTTGATTTTGGGGATGTGGACCAGAATGGAATATTCATTAGCTGAGTGGAAAAGGTTAGTTCAAGGAGATATTGGGATTATATGGAAGGGACACCATCTCACCCAGGGAGTGTGTAATCCCCTCATTCTTTTATGCTTTTATGTTTAATTTAGAGTGAGCACCCATCTTGCATTTGGAAAGATGGTTTCTTACTTTGGTTATAATTACCATTTTTCTATTTTATCTAGCAAAATTTCTTAGCACTTTGTACCTGTGTTTGGGGAAAAAATAATCCCAAATACAGGAACACAATTCTATATTTCTCTTAGGAGTATCAAGCCAGGAAAATGATATTGGAGTCATCATTGACAGTACATTGAAATCCTCGGCTTGATGTACTGCGGCATTCAAAAAAGCAAGCAGGATGCAAGGAGTTGTTTGGAAAGGAATAGAGAGTATTATCAGGACTCTATAAATCTATGGTATGAATGCATTTTAAAGTATTGTGTGCAGGTCTGGTTGTCCTGTCTCAGAAAAGATATAGGGAAATTAGAAAACATATAAAGGGCAAAAGAAATGGTAAAGGAGATGAAATGGCTTCCTTTATGAAGAAAGGCTAAACAGGGTAGGGCATTTCAACTCTGAGTAAAGGAAACTGAAGAGGGCTATGATAGCAGTTTATAAAATCCATGAGTGAGGAGGAACAAGTAAATGTGGGGAATGGTTATTTTACTCGGTGTTTGGGCAGGTCAATCCACATGAGTGGGTTATGCACCTCTGCCAACAGATAGAGACTGAGCAAAAGCTGTCGTCGTCATGGCTATATAGTCCTGCCCCAACATCAAACCCCCAAGTATTCTCCGTCTCAAGCAGATAATAGACATGCATTTCCATTCGGGGATTGCCTGTTGTGGCAGGGAGCTGTCCTTCACAAAGATCCGACTCGATTTTGTCTTTTGCTATGGCCCTTGAAGCGAGGATACTCTGAGGCGGTGATTTCCACCTTACTGAGAGCTAGGAAGTTCTCCACTTCCTTGGCCTGTGTGCGTATTTGGAGAGTGCATGACGCCTGGTGTGAGGATAGAGGTACTCTTCCTTCCTTGGTCAAGATTCTATTCATTTGGAATTTTTGCAGAATGGCTTGAATAAAGGCTTGACTCTTATTTCCTTAAGGGTGCAAGTACCAGCTCTTGTCTGTTTCAGGGGTCAGGTAAATGGTGGTTTCTTGTCTGCTCATTCTGGTGTGGCTGTTTTCTGAAAGGAGTGAACCATCTTCATCCTCCCTTGCGGTTTCCGGTGCCCCTTTGGAGTCTTAATTGGTATCGATTTCTAGAGATGAGCTTCATTTTTCTGGCTAGGGTCGGGTTTCAGTTCGGGCACTTTGTGGGAAAACTTGCCAAAAGTCCCTGGTGGTCCAGCGGGGGTCCTGGAGCGATCTCCTGCATTCGGGCCATCGGCTGCCAGTATTCAAAATGGCACTGATGGCCCTTTGCCCTTACGATGTCACAGGGGCTACCGGTGCCATTGGTCGGCCCCTGTCACATGGTAGGAGCACAAGATGGCGCTGGCTGTCCATTGCTCCTACCATGTGACAGGGGCCGACCAATGGCACCGGTAGCTCCTGTGACATCATAAGGGCAAAGAGCCATCGGCGCCATTTTGATTCGTAGCAGGCCCGACGGCCCGGAGGGAGAGATCGCTCTCAGGGCCCCACTGGACCACCAGGGCTTTTAGTAAATTTTGGGGAGGGATTAGGATGGGGGGGGGGGGGCTGTAATACAGTAAATGTGAAGGGTTTGGGGTGTGGTGTTTTTTTTTTTATTTAAAAAAAAAAAAAAAAGTCCCCCCCCCCCCCCCCGCACTAACCAGAAAAATGAATTTTCCCCCGAAGTTCGGGGAAAATCTATTTCGTGGTTCGCATACCCTGAACCACGACTAATTAGGCAATTTCGTTGCAATTGCCTAATTTGTGATAAACGAATGCACATCTCTATTGATTTCTTGGCAGGCCCTGCTTTTTACACCACTGCATACCCTGTTCTTGAAAACAGTATTCCTTGTGGCCATTTGCTCTGAGCGGAGGGTTTCAAATTCCAGATCTTGTCTTGCTGTGAACCAGTTCTCTCAGGTGACTCCAGGAGCAGTATAGCTGCCTACTGTTCGTTCCTTTTTACCGAAGATGGTCACTGAGTTTCTCTTGAATCAGTCCATCTCCCTGCCTTCTCTGGAGAGAGAGAGAGATGTGGAGTATCATCTGTTGCGACCCTTGGATGTCAAGAGACACATTGTCAGGTATCTGGAGGTTTTTAAGCCTTTCCAGAAGTCAGATTGCCTGTTTGTTCTTCATGGCGGTACTAGACAGGGAAAGATAGCCTCGTGGGCTATAGTAGCTCGCTGGATTAAGGAGGTAGTCATGGCTGCATACGTGGATGCTGGGAAGCCGTTCCCTGGTCAGATTAGGGCTCATGCCATTAGGGCTCAAACAGTGTCATGGGCAGAAGTTAGATTGTCCCCTGTCGACATTTGCCGAGCTGCGACGGGGCCCTCCTTACACACTTTTCCAGGTATTATCGTCTGGATGTGCAGGCCCGGGAGGATGCGGCCTTTACATGTGCAGTTTTGACTGGACCGTGGGCAGCCTCCTGCCCTATTGGAGAGTAGCTTGGGTACATCCCACTTGTTCTGGATTCATCTGACTGCATGCTAAGAAATGAGAAATTACTACCTACCTGATAACTTCCTTTTCTTTAGGACGGTCAGATGAATCTAGCTTCCCTCCCATGTCTGCCGAATGTTTTCATTATGGTCCTCTTGTGTGACTACATGCTACAGAGATTACTGGTAAGTGTTAATCCAGTCCCTAGACTAATGTTTATACATTCTTGTCTGCACTCAGAATTGATGGTTGGCTGAGTATTGAAATGGTTACTTGTTTTTAATCAATATTTTTGCTAGTTTGTCCACAATTGCTCTTGAAGACATTACTGGCAGGCTAATGTCACTGCAGGGGTATATGTACTGTCCCACAAAACAAAAAGGTAGGCGAGCTATAAAGCTCATAAGTCCAGCTTTATTTTATTATGTTATTACTTTCCAATTAAAAAAAACTTTGCCTGAACCCTGGGAACTCCAACTTCTTTTAGTTTTTTCCCTTTGATAAAAAAAAAATAAAAAAGGAAAAAAACTAAACTAAAAAGTTGGAGTTCCTGGGGTTCGGGCAAAGTTTTTTTTTTTTTTTTTTTTTTAAATTGGAAAGTAATAACATAAAATAAAGCTGGACTTATGAGTAAATGCAGGATGTGAATTATACATTCTGTGTTCTTGGAGGTCCCACAAAAAGAAAAAAAGAACAAAAAGTGTTGTAACAATTTAGGTATGACTAATTCAGATACTACTGGGTGACCTGTGTTTGTTGGTGGATTGCTCGTATAAATCCCCAGATTACATTACATATTGGGCTTAGAGTTGTTGCTGAGTTAATTTAACACATGAAAGTTTTATCTGATTATGTATGTATGAATGGAAAGTTCAGCAGCTTCAGGGTTGTGGTACACGTTATGTGACTTTTTATATAATTTTTTCAGGCATTGCTTTGCTCTACCTGCACCTCTTCAATGTATATGGAGATGGCTCCTATCTGCAACACGCACAGTCATATGTCACTAAGAGTCTCAACTGCCTGACCAAGCGCTGGATCACATTCTTGTGTGGAGATGCTGGGCCCCTCTCTGTGGCAGCTGTGGTGTATCACAAGCTGGGAAGAGAAAAGGATGCTGAGGAGTATATCAGGCGGTGAGGGGTTAAGTATTGGGCTTTTTTTTTTTTTATGTGTGTGGGGGTGGGATTGGTTGCTTGGGGGGTTCTTTTAAACACTATCCAATGTTAAACACTGAGATATTATGTGAGACTGTTTTGCCTGGCTGTTAACACACCAGGGCAGTATTGTGTGTCACAAAATCAAAGTCCATGTGGAAAGTGTTGCACTGGACAGGTAAAGCATAGACTAGAGTACCCTCTTGCTATTAATAATAAAAACATTTATTACAAAATCCAAATTTGGTTTCATATGTTTGCGTATTTGTGTGTTTCCAGCCTGTGCCAGCTCCACCCATCTGTTGTGAAGCTCGATTCCCGACTCCCTGATGAGCTGCTATATGGGCGCCTGGGCTATCTCTACTCGCTGCTCTTTATCAACAAGCATTTTGGAGGGGAAAAGATTCCACAAACTTATATTCAGCAGGTACAGTTTCTAATTAATAGGCTTGGCAAATCAGTATATACAAAAATCTTTTGTCTACCATTGTATTCCTGAGAAATGAATTTTGCCAAGACTAAGCAAAATTGGTTGACTCCTGTTTTTGTAATGTTTGTTTTATTTTTACTTATTTAAAATCTTTTATATACCGTCGTTTAGTAATGTACCATCACAACGGTTTACATAGAGGCACATATATTTTGTTTGGTTAAAAAATGTATCAATGAAAGTGCCATTATAGTGTCAGTACATGCTTATATAATATAAGTTATAAGATAGGTGACATGGATCTAGTCCATCCATATGATTGATAGGTAAATCATACAAGAATGTGCTTAAACTGAAGTTCTCTAACATTATCATTTGAGTATATAAGAAGATAAAAGAATAGAATGTGCGACCATGTATCTCGGTAACCTTGTTCTGTGTTTCTTATTCTCCGTTCTCACTGTAAAATGCTTTTCTGAATAGCCATGTTTTTAAGCTTTTTTTTTTGAATAGTTTTAGATCCCTCTGTAATCTTGTTTCTAGTGACAATATGTTCCATAATGTTGGACCAGCCAAGGATAATGCTCGCTCTCTAACTTGTGTTAGTTTTGCTGTCTTTACTGAGGGGATGGTTAGTAGAGCTTAATTGGCTGATTTCAGGTTTCTCTGGGGTACGTGTAAGTGAAGCATTGTGTTTAACCAGTCAGCTTTTTCTTCATTGATTAGTTTGTGAATTATGCATAGTGTTTTATATTGCACTCTCTGCTCTATTGGTAACCAGTGTTTGAGTGATGTGATCTCTTTGCTCTTGCCAGTGAGTATTCTGGCAGCAGAGTTCTGTAGGACTTGTAGTGGTCTTATTGTTGAGTACGGTAATCCAAGAAATAGTGTGTTACAGTAGTCTGTACTAGTGAAAATCAGTGCTTGAAGAACTGTCCTAAAGTGTTTTTTGGTTAGTAGCGGTTTTAGCCTCCTGAGGACCATAGGTTTGGCGTAGCCTTCTCTAACTTTGTGATATGTGTTGTTTAAGGCTAATTTCCATGTCAATTATTACTCCTAGGTTTCGAGCTTTCTGGGCTAGATCCACTTGCTGATCATTTTTAAGTTTGGGGTTTTGAATCAGTTCCATGTTTTTCTGTTCTAGGTGTATAAACTCCGTTTTTTCAATGTTTATTACTAGCTCCATTTGACTTAGTAATTGTTTGATTATATCAAGGTACATCATTGCTAGGTTTAGCGTTTTATCAATTGCTTCGTCTATGGGTAGAATTATTTGAATGTCTGCGTATATGTAGTGTGTGATACCAGCTGGGGGTCACGTAACTAGTTAGCATGGAGGAGTCTCGTTCGTTATCGGAATTAACCAGACAAATTGCTCCACCAACTAAGAACGGCCATGCACCACCACCCACAAAGAACAATAATATTTTCACTCAATAACTATTTTTTCTCTTATTATATTTTCAGCGAAAACCTCCAAATATTTGTCTATGAAAGGTAGACTATCGTAACACCCCATGGATACTGAACTTTTTGTATTTTCAGTGTTTTCGCTGCTGACTGGTCATAAATAACCATCAGTCCAATATCCATTAAAACAATTTTTTCAAGATTTTTTAAATGCTTATAAAAATCAAGCATATGTCCATCATACGAGGCTTCTAAAAAAACCTAAAAAGTCATGGGATAGGAGGCGATGTCCTTTCGTGGATAAAGGACAAACTGGTTAAAAGACAGGAAACAGAGAATAGGATTAAATGCTCAATTTTCTCACTGGAAAAAGGTAACAAAGTAGAAAGCACCAATCCAATAACAGATCCCTAAGGCTCTCTACTGTTTTTTTTACCTTTTTCCAGTGAGAAAATTGAGCATTTATTTATTTATTTATATATATATTCATATATTCATATATATATATATATATATATATATATATTATATATAATATGAGATCTGGAAAGGGATATGAGTGAGGTAATCAGATTTGTAGATGATACAAAATTATTCAGAATAGTTAAATCACATGTGGATTGTGATAAATTGCAGAAGACTGAACATTTGGGCGTCCAAATGGTAGATGAAATTTAATGTGGACAAGTGCAAGGTGATGCATATAGGGAAAAATAACCCATGCTATAATTACACAATGTTAGGTTCCATATTAGGAGCTACCACCCAGGAAAAAGATCTAGACAACACATTGAAATCGACAGCTCGGTGTGCTATGGCAATCAAAAAAGCAAACAACGTTAGGAGTTATTAGGAAGAGAATGGTGAATAAAACGGAGAATTTCATAATGCCTCTATATCACTCCATGGTGAGACCGCGCCTTGAGTACAATGTACAGTCCTGGTCGCCACATCTCAAAAAAGATATAGTTGCGCTGGAGAGGGTACAGAGAAGGATGACCAAAATGATAAAGGAGATGGAATGGCTCCTTTGTGAGGAAAGGTTAAAGAGATGTTAGGGCTGTTCAGCATGGAGAAGAGATATTTGAGGGGGGATATGATAGAGGTTTTTAAAATCATAAAAGGTCTGGAATGGGTAATTGTGAATCAGTTATTTACTCTTTCTGATTATAGAGTGCCCCCTAGTTCTTCTATTAAGTTAGCAAGTAGCACATTTTAAAACTAATCTGAGAGAATTCTTTTTCACTCAATGCACAGTTAAGCTCTGGAATTTGTTTCCGGAAGATGTGGTTAGGACAGATAGTGTAACTGGATTTAAAAAAGGTTTGGATAAGTTCTTGGAGAAGCAGTCTGTTAACTCTTACTAATCTAGTTGATTTTAGGGAATAGCTGCTGGCATTAGTAGCATGGGATCTGCTTAATGTTTTGTTACTTGCCAGGTACTTGTAACCTGGATTAGCCACTGTTGGAAACAGGATGCTGGACTTGATGGATCCTCGGTCTGACCCAGTATGGCAACTTTTTATGCTGTTATGAGAGATGTGTAAATACCTCCAAGGTTTCTATTCATTGGAGGCAAGCCTCTTTTCAACAGAAATGAGGCTTTAGAACAAGGCGTCAAGGGATGAGGGTGAAATGGGTTACACTTGGGAGTAATCTTAGGAAGTACTTTACATCGAGGGTAGTGGGGCCTCCTAGTAGAAATGGTGGAAAGAAAAATAGTATCTGAATTTAAGAGAGCATGGGATAAACACGGGGAATCACTGAAGGAGTGATGGGAGTTGCAAAGCTAAATTAATTGGGCAGATTAGATAGGTCGTATGTTCTTTTTCTGCCATTGCATTTCTATGTTTAAGTTGGAGAAGGGGTGTCAGTTTAGAAACAAAGCTCTGCATTATTGTAACTCGAAATGTCTTGATAGAAGTAGACATGACTTATCACACCCACGAAGTAATATTTAATATGAAACTGTTACAGTATTTGGCACCTGTTTAGTTAATATCATTTAACACAATTAAGCAACATGAAATTATGTGCCTTATTGTGAACCGTTGTGACGGCATCTAGCTTGACGGTATAGAAAAGATTTTAAATAAATAAATGAATTGCCTTTTGTAAAATGTAAAACTGAATTGTGATCAAGTACATTTAAAATGAGGCTTTGAGTTGTCTGTCTTCAGTCCTCTTGCTTCTATGTGAAGCATTATATAGACTGATTTTGCTCTGTAAATCAGTTCTGTAAGCCACAACAACCAATTTTTAAAGAAGGGCATTACTAGACAGGTAATATATATTGAATCGTTACAGCTACTATAATGTGTTTAAACTGCATCATTAATGAAAAATTTTGTGCAACAGCTGATCCAAAAGCAAGGTTTCTATTCCAGTCTTTTGAACTTGCCCCTGGAGTTTATTATAAGTAACATCAATCAGTATAGTGGCAGAATTCATTTGATATGAAGTTTATTGTACCATCATTCTGTTTGCAGGTCTGCGATACCATACTGGCATCAGGGGTGAACCTAGCAAAGAAGAGAAACTTTACAAACAGAAGCCCACTGATGTATGAGTGGTATCAAGAATACTATGTAGGCCCAGCCCATGGATTGGCAGGGATTTACTACTTTCTAATGCAGGTGAGATAAATTGGAAGACTTAGGGAAGGGTCTGTCTAAGCTGGAAGCAGAAATACATGTCACTTTTTCTCCTTCATATATAAAATTCTAAATACCTGTTAAAACAATGAAAACCTAAATTGAGATTTAGCAAAGTTTCATTTATTTATATACCAAACTGGAGTTGCCATATTAAAATAAAACAAAAATTGTTTTCCTGTACTTATCCTAAGTTCAAATTCTTTGCATTCCTTTGGCACTTGACATTGATATATTTAGAGTGCAGCATTTTGCTCCAAATCTTTGTGATTTATTTATATACCACCATATCAGGAACAGTCAACCTAGAGTGACATAATAAACACAAAAATAAATACAATAATAAATATAACAACAAATCACTCCTGTGGTTACCGTTCTAACCTGTTAAAATCCTAGCCATTGCCTTTAACCATCATTCCAGTACTTACTTAGATCAGTCCAGACTCCTGGGTTTGGACCCCTGCTAGCAGATTGAAACAGTTTTATTGACAATGCTCTATAACCTAGTGTGTCGCCTGCAGTCCCTCAGTATTTTTCTGTCTCTGCCAGATGGTGCAAAACCTGCAGTCTGAGAGAAATAAAAAAAAAAAAAAAGTAGATTTTCAAAATAAAAGAGAAGCGAGAGAAGGATAATTTCAAGTGGAGTTCTACCTGGGAGTTATTAAGTACTGGTGGGGCTATCCTGCCTGGTCGAGGCAGACAAGCAGGGGGTTGGTGACCCTTTTTAGCTTGGTCCAGAGAACCAAGGGGTAGACAACTGGTGGTCCAGATTTCTGTCCACACAAGACAGGTTGTGACTTGCTGGCAATCCTGTTCACTCCATGAAGTAAATGGGGAATTTGTTAATTTGGCTTGTTTTGTAAAGTTGCTGTAAAAAAAAAAAGGGCTCTTTTTTTTTTTTATTGGTTGGGGAGTCGCTGCAAAGCTCAGGAATCTAGGGCTGGTGACAGGGTATTTGCAGAGCAGCAGACATGCCTCTCAGAGAGGAAAACTCGTGATACTGAAACTTTTAAGGCCGAGGGAAGCTAGCGACACTAACCGTGCGGTCAGTGTTATTCCATGTGCTAAAGTATGTCGAGTCTGTAGGGGGGGGGGGGGGGGGGGGCGTCATGTTCGTGGCTGAACTGGCAAAATCTCTGCACCGGGTGTGCCTTTGGGAAAGACGCGTCGACAAGGCTTTCCCCATATGATCGCTCTGTATCTTCGGTGCAACATGCTAGGCCTGCTCCCGGGGCCTCTCTTCCCAGCACAAGTGTGACCGCGGACATTTTGGATGCTACCACGTAGTCCCCTGCGGCCTTAGGAGAGCCTGATGCTGCTCCACTATGCCCGTCCCTGGCTGGAGCAAAGGGAGGATTTCCCCCTGGATGCGAGGCCGTCTTGAGTTGGATTCTTACAGGACCGCGATTCGGATCACTCTCGGGTCTTTTCTTCAGAATTTTTTCTGATGCACAAGGCCTTTCTGGCCAGCAAAGCATCAGGGGGGTATGGTGACTCCCGACTTTGTTCCATGAGGGGATCCAAATTGCAAGAAGCGTCCAGTCCCCCTAAGCGAGAACAACTCTGTACCTCGGCATGTTTTAGGCCTGGCCTTGGGATCCGGTGATCTGAACAGTGTGACCGATGATTCTGAGGATCTGCAGGAGGCCCCAGGGGGAGGCGCTGGACTTGTTCAGGGACCCAGAGGAGATTCCTATTGCTGAAGGGGATGATCCCAAGGTGGTTTGTCTTTTGCAGAGAGGAGCTCTGGCCGTTGATTCTGCAGGTTCTCCAGGAGCTCAGAATCAAGATGATGCAGGAAGAATCTGACTTTAGAGGAAGCAGACCGGTGTTGAATGGCCTGAGGGCCGGTGAAGGCGTTGCCTTTCCTGTTCATACCCCAGGTCCATCCAGACAAGTGGGTTTATGCATCCCTATCAGCAGTTGGAGGCAGAGAACAAAACTTTGAGGTGCTGCTACATATCAGAGAGTGCCACCTGCAGTCCCTCAGTATTTCTGTCTCCAGCAGATGGTAGAGGTGCAAACCTGCAGTCTGTTAGTTAAAGTAAAATAAGATTAGTTTAGGATTAGAGCGAAGAAAAAGGACTGAAGACAGAGCTCCCAGAGGTGTTAGGCATGGCCCACAAAGGAACCTCTTATTGAGCAGGGGATTGGAAATCATTGGCCAGACTTAACCCTTCATTCCAGGAGGAGGGAAAGCCAGGGGTCCTGGTTGCCTCGCTCAGTCTTAAGTCCTCTCACCCTCAGCTATCAGCCAAGAGCAACCAGAAGCAGGGAAGTATTCTTTTTGTTACTTTTCCTTTTGTTGGTTGCCTCTCCTTTTAAGTAGTTAACAAAAAAACAAAAAAAAGCCTGAGAAGGCTCGGGCAGCTTTGCTTCCACTGGCAATCGTGGCAGTTGGGTGAGAGGAGTTTTGCCTGCCTCAGCAACAGCACCAGGGGTCTGGTAAGCGCCAGAAGGAGCGGTGACTATACATGTGGCGCTCAGACTGTTTTTGGTGCCAGCCGCGGTGGCAACAGCAGGGTGCCTTTCGCTCATTGCGGGAAAGTGTTCAGGACCTGTAGTTTGAGTTGATCACCTCTCAATAAGGCTGTCTGTGCCGCCGGAGGGGAAGAGACCTCTGTGGGAGGCACAGTGAACAAGCACTGCACCCAGTTGTCAGGTCCCATTCAGGAGACCCCAGGGGGGAGGTTGGAGGGGACTGCTGCCATTTTGACTGCACGTGGGACAACAGCTAGGGAGTTACACTCCCCTCCCCTCTGTCCCCAGTGGATTTACACTCGGGGGAGGACATGGGGGAGCCGGAGGAGGACACAGTGGACAAGGGGTCCAGTGAGTCTGAGGAGTTTTCCTCAAACTTTGTCCTTTTGCTCCTTAAGGCTTATAGGGCACAGAAGGAGGCGATAAATAAACGAGCGGACTCCCAGGATCCTAAAAGCGAATGCGTAGGCTAGGTCTGCCCGACTGTCCTTGCCTGGGATGCCCAGCTGGTATGGATTGGGAGACTTCGGACAATTCCAATGGTGAGGGTCTCCAGGAGGGCCCACGAGTTGGGCCACAAAATGATCCTTTCCTGGATGGATTATGTGGTCCACCTAAGGCTTTTTCTTTGCCGAAGAAAATGAAGAAGCTAATTGACCACGAGTGGGATTCTCCTGAGGCTGGCCTGAAGGTGGCTAGGGCCATGGTGAAGCTCTACCCCATTGCTGGAAGAGACCTTGGAACTCTGGAAGCTTCCAAAGGTGGATGCTCTGGTGTCAGGAGTGACCAAGAAGACTACCATTCTGGTGACAGGGTTGGTGGTGCTGAAGGTTGTCCAGGATCGGAAGTTGGAGACCCCTTTGAAGACTCAAAGCCGAGACTCTTTGAGGTCTGGGCTTTGAGTTTTCAAGCTGCTGTTTGTGCTAGCCTGATGCAGGTGGCTAAGTTGGAAGCAGGTGTGGCCTATGTGTAAGATGCTGGTATAATATGGTGTGGCTGTCAGCCCAAAGTATGGTTTCTGCGGTGGTGGCACAGAGACTCATGTAGTTGTGCAATTGGTTAATGGATGTGTGGTCTAAAGCAAGCTTTGTAATCTCTCCTTCAAGGGCAAGTGCCGAATGTGTGGTCTAAGTTACAGCTGTGTAATCTTCCTTTTAAGGGGAAGCTGCTGTTTGGCAAAGATCTGGAACAGTTGTTGAAAACCATGGGGGAATCCAAAGGGAATAGATCGCCAGGGGAATAGAAGGCTGTCAAGAAAACTTTTCCGCTGCATTCCTGGTTTAGGGATTTGGGGTGTTTTTCAGTCTGGCAAGATGGCCTCAAGCGCAGGGCAAAAGCAGACCTCGGGTTGGCAGCAGTACTTTTGGGGTTCCTGCTGGATTTCCAGGGATGGTGTCGGTCAGGGCATAGGAGGAGGTAAGGCTTTACAGTGAAGTCGGGCGGGTCCACTCTTTTTGTTCGAAGCAGTAGGAGGGAGACTGTCTGGCTTTTTCGAGGAGTGGCCCAGGCTCACCTCTGACCCGTGGGTTCTTGAGGCAATAAGAGAATTTTTCTCAGCTGTTACAGGATGCTTTCTTGGTGTCCCATTACATATCCCGATTCAAATGAAGGAGATAGGGGATACTCTACTTTGCTTGCAAGAGCTGGATGCTACTGTGCTAATTCCTGCTCCGGAAATGAGATCCATTTTGAATCTCCAGAAGATCAACCTGGTGCTGCGGGTGCCATGTTTCCAGATGGAGACACTGCGGATGGTCAGTGTAGTGGTATGGAAAGAATTTCTAGCTGCCCTTGATCTGATGGAAGCCTATCTGCATATCCCTATTTGGCCGGAGAACCAGAAGGTTTTGAGGTTTATGGTGCTGTGGCAGCTTTTCCAGTTTCAGGCCCTTTCCTTTGGGTTGGTCACTGCACCATTACTGTTCACACTGGTGGTGGTGGTGGCAGCATTAAGGAGGGGAAGGGATTCTGGACGCCTGACTCAGTCAAGTAAAGTCCGAAGGGGAATGTTGGCAGGCAGTGCACCGAGTGATAGAGGTGTTACAGTCACTCGGATGGGTGATAAATTTGAACTAGTCATCTGGTGCCGATCCAGCAGTTGGACTATCTGGGGGCTCAGTTCGGTACCCGGTTGTGTAGAGGGTGTGGGGTTTTTTTTTTTTGTCTTTTTTTTTTTTCAGCTCAGAGAGAATTGCAAAGATTCAAGGTCAGATGGCAGCCTCAAGAAACACCCTAGTTCCCAAGGCCTGGGATTATTTACTGGTGCTGGGTTCTATGGCATCTACACTAGATTTGATGCCGTGGAGAGGCCGCAGGTGGGCAAACATTCAGCGGGTCCTGCTGTCCCATTTGGAGTCCATTGTCGGAGAAATATCAACGGCATTTACCGCTTCAGGGGGAATCCAGATTCAGGCTTTTGTGGTGGCTGACTTGCCACAATTTGGAGAAGGGGGTGGATCTGGAGACTCTGGACTGGGTAGTGGTGACCTTGGATGCCAGCCTCAGTGTTTGGGGGGTGGGGGGGGGGGGGGTCTGTCTTGGACGGATGGCTCAAGGTCTGTGGTTGCTTACGGAAGCATTTGGCCTATCAATCGTTCGGAAATGAGGGCGGTTCGCAGGACGTTGATGTTCTTCCTCCTTGAGGACGTATGGTGAGATTTTTCTCCGACAATGCAACAACTGTAGCGAATATTAATCAGCAGGGCAGCATAAAGAGTCTCTTACTGTAGCTCAGGATGCCCAAGAACGTTTTGTCTGGTCGGAGAGGTGTTTGAAAAGAATAGTAGCTTTTGCATTTGACCAGAGTGGACAATGTGCAAGCAGACTATCTCAGCAGGCAACAACTGGGGGAATGGGAGTTGTCGATGGAGGCCTTTGACCTGATTCAGGTTCGCTGGGGAAGCCCCAGCTGGATCTGATGGATTGTCAGAGCAATGCCAGACACCACAGTTTTTAAATCACAAAAGAGAGGTCGAAGCTGAGGGTTTAGATACTCTGGTTTTCCGATGGCTGACAGGAATCCTGCAGTACACGTTTCCTCTGTGGCCGTTTATAGGTCGTGGATTGAGATGCATCGAGAAACATCCAGGTCAAGTAATACTCAGAGCTCCAGAGTTGGCCGCATTATCCGTGGTTCGCAGATCTGATTCATCTTGGATTAGACTAGTCCCTGGGTCTATCTTCTCGGGTCAGGCGTATCGCTGTTGTCTCGCAGCTTGACTTTTGTGTGGCAACGTTTAAGGTTAAAAGGTAACCCGGGGAGGTTATTGGCACTTTGCTTGAGGCCAAGAGGAGGATGACTGGGTCTTTGTGCATGGTTCCCTCGTTTTCTGCCCAAGATTGTTTGTTTGTTTGTTTCCTCGTTGCTTGTTATTCAAGCGTTATTCCCACGTTTCCGAATTGGTCGTCTGAGATGGCAGTGGTAAGGGAGTTTCATTTGTTGGATGTTCGAGTACTGTTGTGGTATCTGAAGGTAACCAGCAGTTTCCGGTGATTGGATCATCTATTTGTATTGTTTGGCAGGCCAAACACAGGATGTAAGGCTTCTAAGGGTATTATTGATCTTTGGTTAAATGAAGCTATTGTTTTGGCCTATCTTGGCAAGGGTTGGAAGGTTCAAGAGGGGTTGCAAGCACATTCTACTAGGGTGTAGGCGGCCTCTTGGGCTGAGTGTCAGTTGATATCACCACAGGAGATCTGTCGGGCGGCAAAGTGGTCTTCGTTGCATACTTTCTCTTGGTATTACTGGTTGGATGTTCAGGTGCCGGCAGAACCAAGTTTTGGTGACAGTGTGGTGAAAGCAGGTCTTTCGCATGCCTGCCTAGTTTAGGGGTGCCTTGGTACATCCCACTTGTCTGGACTGATCTGGGGTATGAACAGGAAAGGAAAATTCGTTCTTACCTGCTAATTTTCATTCCTGAAGTACCACAGATCAGTTCAGAGATCCAGCCCCTTATTTACAAAAAGACCGTAGACCGTTAGACTTGCATGAATGCAATCTAAGGATTTTCATTATATGTATATTCAGAACCTATCGAGACTACCAGGTTTTAATTGGTTCCGTGGGGTTATTGTGGGGCTGTAGTTCAGGGGCTCCAACCCTTGGTTTGACATTTGTCCTGGGAGGACAGGGGGATAGTTGTTTCACTCTAGTTTGGCTTAGGTACAGGTCAATACTGAGGGAAGCAGGTGGCACTCTCGGTTATGTAGCAGTGCCTCAAAGTTTTTATTCTCTGCCTCCATCTGCTGGTAGGGATGCAAACCCACTTGTCTGGACTGATCTGTGGTATTTCAGGAACCAAAACTAGCAGGTAAGAACCAATTTTCCTTTCTTTTTCATTTTATCATCTTACATTGGGCGAGGGTCCTTCTTTGCTCTTGTTCTTATTGTTAACTTCGGTTGCCTTTACTGTTCAGTTTCTTCTGTTTTTCCTTTGTCATTGCCTCCTGGTTCCTGATAGGGGGGGAGAGTTAAAGTTAGCCTTTCATAATTAAATTAGTTCTTAGAAAACCAAGTAATTTAATAGAGATGATGCCCTTTTTTATAAAACTAAGAGATAACCTCCAAAGCTTGTAACATAATAATCTTGGTTTTTTACAATTTTGACTAAAGTTTCTTCCTTAGTCAGTTCTCTTAGCATAATTGATTTTCAGCATTTTGATTCTAAAACACTTCATAAAGCAAATAAGTGGTACTAAAATGAAATAGGAAGGCTATATTTCACTTTTTAAGTTGTGACAGTAGGATGTGCTATGGGGAATTCACATCTGAGGCAGCATAGGCAAAGCTGTGACCTGCAGTCCTGTCTCAGTGTGGTAATGTAACATCAAACCCAGGTGTATAACTAAACACTCTTCCAGTTGGCAAATAAGTTGGTGGGTTGGGTTTTTTTTTTGGTTTTTTTTGTTTTTTGTTTGTTTTTTTGTATAATGCAATTTGTGTAGCTTCTAGGGTTTAGTGTCCTCTCTAGCTTTCTGAAATTCTGTTCAACCATCAATGTATTGTATGTACACTATGCATATATGCTAAGGATATGTGGAATGGCAGGGAGTACTATATGTGAAAGAATTGGAAAAATCTTTGCAGGCCTTTTAATTTGAGTATGTTCAGAGTGATGGCACCCTGAAGCCTGGTGCATTTCTCAGACATGGGACTTTCTGCCAGCATTGATTAATCTGGCACTCTTCTCTTGTACCTATCTCTCATAGCCTGCCTGCAGTACCAGCCAGGATGTGCTGCTCAAGCAAGTCAAACCCAGTGTGGATTATGTCAACCAGCTGAAGTTCCCATCTGGGAATTACCCACCTTGCATTGATGACACCCGTGATCAGCTTGTCCACTGGTGCCATGGGGCGCCAGGAGTTATCCACATGCTTATGCAGGCCTACAAGGTAGAGTATGACACCCAGCTCTCCACACTCGTAGACATAAGGTCAGTGCTTAAGAATTAGTGACTCACGAGGCTATTAGCGTTAATAGGAAAAGGCAGAAATTGTAAAATATACACGATACCTATTAATTTTTCCATAAATGTTCACGCCACCAGCTCTTAAGCCCAGCATCATCGAAGTGCATTTCCCCTAACCCATCTTTTCCTTTATGCCACTTCAGCCTCCTCCACTGGCTTCCTTCACTCTGTTTGAATGTGCAGGACCTGCCAGCGCCGCATGTTCAAACTGCAGAACGAAGAGGAGGTAGAAGCAGCATGAAGCACTGTTCCCTGTATGTACCCGGATCAATCCAGACAGTGGGTCTTCTGCCAGTAAAAGGGAGGGAGAGGAGTAGGAAAAGGGAGGAGGAAGAAATGAGTATGTCAAGCCAGGGGAAGGGGTGAGTGAGGGGGGAATTCCTTCTGCCCTACCTAAAAAAAAAAAAAAAAAATGGATGTTAGATAAAGCCTTTATTTTGCAGCCTGCCTTGCACCAGTTAATGTCTATATTACTGTAAAATGTAAGAGTGGGTCTCATTCTTGCTGGTCTTTAGTTTTAGTTGAATAGCAGCTATTCCTAGTTTTAACTCTGAATTAAATAAAGGAAAGACTGCTGAAACAAATTCTGTATGAACTGCATTGTGTCCTCTTTCTTCATTCCTTACTACTTCCTTTCTCCTGTCTTATTTTCCCCTCCCTCATTATCGGTACAGCAATATCTTTAAAAAGGTATACAGTGGTTTTCCAAAAACTACAAATTAACTTTTAAATCCTTTTTTTGATCTGGTGCAAGTCAACAAAGTTTTTAAGGGTTACTTGCTTCAGAGTGAGGGGCCTCTATATCAGTTATGGAGACCCCTAGATCTGTTATAGTAGAGCCACCGGGTGGCTCAGAAACTGAACTCCTGCCTCTCACCCTAGCACGCCACTTGTTCAAGATGAATTTTGTAGTCTCCAAGGATTTGATGGAAGCACGTCTGCATATTCCCTTAAGAAGTTTCTCCATTTCTTGGTGCTTGGTTGACCACTGATCCCAGAACTTTTTTACATCAAGAAGGTCTCCAGGTTCATCCTTATATGGATGATTGATTAGGCAGGTCAAAGACAGCCCATGAGAACAAGTTAGCTACCAATAAGTTTTAGTTGGGTTGATTATGACACTAATTGGGGCCGAGTTGTTGACAGTTCAGAGGGCCCAGATGCTGTAAGCACAGTTGTGTTCCTTGAGGTGTACCCTGAGATCCTCTGTATGGAGTTATCTTCAGGTGTTGAGGTCCCATAGTGGTGGCCTTGGAACTTGTTCAGTGAACAAGGACCCACTTGAGAGCCCTGCTTTCAAGATAGATCCTTATTCACAAAACTGTGCAATTGGGTTCTTGGTCCTAGATAAGAACATAAAAACATACGAAATTGCCAAACTGGGTCAGACCAAGGGTCCATCAAGCCCAGCATCCTGTTTCCAACAGTGACCAGTCCAGGCTGCAAGTACCCAAAAACTAAGTATATCCCATGCTACTGATGCTAGTAATAGCAGTGGCTGTTTTCTAAGTCAACTTGATTAATAGCAGGCAATGGACTTCTCCATGAACTTATCCAAACTTTTTTTAAACCCATCTTTACTAACCACATCCCCTGGCAACAAATTCCAGAGTTTAATTGTGCATTGAGTGAAAAAGAATTTTCTCCAATTAGTTTTAAATGTGCTATATGCTAACTTTATGTAGTGCTCTCTAGTCCTTCTATTGTCCAAAAGAGTAAATAACTGATTCCTATTTACCCGTTCTAATCCTCTCATGATTTTAAAGATCTCTATCATATCCCCTCTCAGCCATCTCTTCAAGCTGAACAGCCCTAATCTCTTTAGCCTTTCCTCCTAGAGGAGCAGTTCCATCAGGCATGACTAGGTTTCAGTTGGTGACATGTTTGTTTGTTTATATCCTGTCATTCTGATTTTCAATCATGACTGTGTACAAAACAGGACACAAGTGGTTTCTTGGGTTAAGCTTTGGTTGATTTCACCACTGAAGAATTACAAAGTGGCAACTTGGTCTTCCTTGCATTCTTTTGCGATACTTTATAATCTTGATGTTCGAACTGGGGAGGAAGCATCCTTTGGTTCAGAAGAATCGAGAGCGGGTTTGGCAATGTCCTGCCCATTCAAAGTAATAGTTTGGGTACATCCCATGCGTTTGGATGATCTGGCTGGATAAAAAAGGAGAAATTTAGTTCTTGCCTGATATTACTCTTTTTAAGTCCAGCCAGACCCATCCAGAACCCTCCCTTATCTGCCAAATGTGCTAGTGTATGGTTATTTCTTTGCAGAAAAAAAAAAATCTGTCTATATATATATATATATATATATATATTCAAAAATTTATATTCTGCCAAATGACTAGACTTCTATTCTTGGATTACAAATAAACCTAAACAAAATAAACACACAATGAAACTTATAAAATATTACATTCTGGTAATCTAAAATATAAAAGGTTAACAAAACTAAAAATTAATGCCTCAAGAAACAGATGTGCCTTTCAAAACGAACTGTGATCCTGAATGTGTCAGAGATTGCTGAAGCTTGTTCCGTAAATATGGAACTACTCCTGAAAATGCATGTTTGTTGGTTTCTTTCAGCCATGTAGCCCTTAACACTGGCTACTGCCAAGAGCTGGGAGTCTGAAGACCGCAAAGTGTATGAAGGCTGATACCACTTCAAAACTGTCTTAAATACATATAATGTACAATGTGCTAAAGCCAGGACTTTAAACTGGATTTGTTGTAAAACAGGGAGCTAGTGTAGAGGGATGTGGGTTGTTTTTTTTGTTTTGTTTTATTACAACATCGCAAAAGGTACACATTTAGAGAACCATAAACATCAAAACATAATTCTGGTACTCAAACATGTATACACACTTATTTTTGCAGCTATCACCCACCCTCTCCCTCTTCCCTTATTGGGTCCTTTACATAGTACATATGGTACTAATGAGAAAAACCTGAAAAAATTGTAACCTACCCACCTTGCAATACACTGGCAAATATAAAGAAATAAAGAACACAGTATAGAGCAGGGGTTCCCATTCTTTCAGGGAGCAGGGACCCTTTTTCAGCTTCAAAAAGTTTCATAGACCTCCACACACTTCTCTTTAATTTTTGCATGCCATAATAAAAGAAATGATATGCACTCCAGAATCATTCATAATGAATAAAACTTTGATGTAAACTGAATATGGAGGGAAGGCAATTTCCAAACCTATTTTAAAAATTACTCACATAATTAAAGGTTGATGGTATTGCACCTCCCACTCCAAATGCAATGGAGAAAAGGAAGCAAATTTTAAAAAGTTTCAGGTTGGCAACTTGGGATGACCTGTCAGAAAATCCGCACCAGTACCTGCAGACCTGCAATCTAATTTTCAAAGGGAAACTGCCTGTGGAGTTTCCTTTCGAAAACTCGGGCCAGTGGAGAAAAGGAAAAATTACTACTTACTTGATGATTTCCTTTTTTTTAAATAAGTACAGGTGAATCCAAAACCAGTGGGTTATGCACCTTTATCAGCAGATGGAGACAGGACAAAGCTGACATCACAGTATAGATACCCCTGCAGTGACATCAGCCTACCAGTATTTTCTGCAAAAGCCAACTGTGGACAAACTAGCAAAACTTGATTATTAACATGACCATTCCAGCACTCAGCCAACAGACAAGGAGAGTAATAACACTAGTTCTGTACATACCCAGATCAGTCCAGACCAGTGGGTTATGCACTCCCACCAGCAGACGGAGGCAGAGAACAAAACTTTGAGGCACTGCTATATCCAAGTATGCCACCTGCAGCTCCTCAGTATTTCTCTGTCTCCAGCAGATGGTGGTGCATACCTGCAGCTCTGAGCTGAGTTTGGATTTCTTGCTCCTTGGGGTGCCAGGTTCAGTTTTCTGGACCATCCCTCGAGTAGAGCCGGGTAAACGGGGGGTTGGATACCCCCGGCAGCGCTAGCCTGTGTGATCCGGGACTCCTGATAGCCAGGGGACTGACTCCCTCAGCAGCCTTTAGGCTCCCTCGCCGTGGGTTCAGGGAAGTATCCCCATTGGGGAAAGTTAAGAAAAAATTATTTCTTTAAGTTGTTTGTTATTTTTTTTCAACAAAATGCCTTTTTCTTCTGTCCCGCTTCTCACCGGGTGAATCAGTCTGCTCATTTGGGCTGGGCCAGACAGGCCCCGATTTTCAATTTTCTGTAGAGGGGGAAGGCTAGCAGCTGTTAGTGGAGCCTTCCCCGGGTGGGGAAGGGACTCCTAGGCAGTGTCTCTGCGGTGGTCCCGGGTCTATTTTTGGTGTGGCAGCCATTTTCTTTTTTCTTTTTCAGCTTCCACGAGGCTCCCTGAAGGTGCTGGGACTGTTTTTTGTCAGCGATTGTTTTGGGCAACATCAGTTCTCTAAGGCAGCACTTTATTCTTTCCGCGGGGAGTGCCCTTGGGCCACTTTTGGAGCGCTGCAATGGCAGAGAAGCCATTGGTGGAACCCTGCAAGGCTTGTGGGGTATGGTCTGCCTATTTGAACTCCCTCTCTCTGCACTACTTCTGCTGTGGGAGGAGAGGGGTCCTCAGTGAAGGGATCTAAGCCTCGGAAGGCCGCATGCGGATCGAGCGTTGGCTCCAGACTCACATAAAGTCTGTGTAATGTGTTTCGGGTGCGAGCATGATGTCCTAACTTGCACCAAATGTGCCTTAATGACACCAAAAGGTCGCAAGGCCAGAATGGAGAAAATGGAACTTCTCTTCCGTTCTCAAACTCCGCCGTCTATTGCATCGACGTCGTCTGAACTGGCACCGTCCACTTTGCGCCAGTATCGGCCACCAGCCGGTGACTGTCCGGTGTCGACGACTTCTCAGCCTTCGACTACCTCTACTCCCTCTCAGAACAGAGGGGATCGTAGAGAAAAACAAAGCCATCGACACCGGAAGTCTCAGACCATCGATGAAGGAAAATCATCGACCTCGCCTTTGTCCGAGCTGCCATCGAAGAAACCCCGTCCAGAAAAGGCACCGACCCTTTCTGTGACCGGATCACCGAGGCATCCCTCACCCGGATGGGTATCGGGAGCTGCGACTCCGCCTTTAACAGTGGTCCCTCCGGCTATGCCTCTGCCTCCTTCTTCCCTCCCGAAGCTGGAGCTGCTTGCTCCAGGTCTCCATGAAGAACTGGACCGGATGTTTCAGGAGGCCATCAATAAGGCGATGCACAGTCCTCCACGGTCCCCCGGCGCTGAAATCTGTGCCAGTCACGGAACCGACCATCAATCCCATTCAGGCAGAATTGGCACCGCTGCTCTCAAAGATGGAAGCGCTTGGATATAGCTTTTCCACCGATGGACCCTGGGTCACTGATGGCTCCGGTGCCTTCCCCGCTTACCCTGTCATCAGGAGGGGAAACACCGTTCCGCATTCCTCCATAGGGAGTCCTTCCAATGCCTCAACCATCGATGCCGATGCGCCCATCGGCGCCACCGATCCATCCATCGATGCCCTCTATGCCTTCATCGTGCCTCCAGTACTTCCCTCGATGCCTTCATATCCTAGACCAGGACCTTCAGGAATACCATCGTCCCGTCCTTCTCGGGTTCCTACAGGGACAGGTGCTGATCCCTATGACACCTGGACTGATGATTCATCTCAAGACACCGATGATTTACCATCACCACCTTCTCCTACTGAAAGTAGGAAGCATTCTCCTCCAGAGGACTTGTCCTTCATAAATTTTGTGAAGGAAATGTCTGAATTGGTTCCCTTCCAATTACAGACTGAGCAAAATGATGGAGCTGTTACAATTCCTGGATGCTCCCAAAGAAATAACCTCCATCCTTATTCACCAGGTTCTTTTGGATCTCCTCAAAAAGAACTGGGAACACCCTGGTTCTGTTGCTCCCAGTCAACAGAAAAGCGGATACCACTTATTTGGTCCAGTCAGCCTCAGGATTCCAGAAACCTCAGCTGGATCACCAATCTGTGGTTGTAGAATCTGCCCAAAAGAGGGCAAAAAGATCAAAACCCCACTCTTCCTTTCCCCCAGGTAAGGAACAGAAATTCCTGGATGCCATTGGCCAGCGTGTCTTCCAGGGATCAATGCTTATCTCTCGGATCGCCTCCTACCAGCTGTATATGACACAGTACAGCAGGGTCTTATTCAATCAGTTACAGGACTTTGCAGAGTCCCTGCCTCAGCAATTCCAGGAACAGCTTCAAACTCTGGTTCACAAGGGTTTTGAGGCAGGGAAGCATGAAATAAGATCCTCTTATGATATCTTCGACATCGCTTCCAGGGTATCTGCAACTGCTATTTCAGCAAGAAGATGGGCCTGGCTTAAGTCTTCGGACTTGCGCCCTGAAGTACAAGACAGATTATCTGATCTGCCCTGCATAGGAGACAATCTGTTTGGCGAACAGATTCAGCGGACGGTGGCGGAACTCAAGGACCATCATGAGACCCTTCGCCAGCTGTCTCTGATACCCTCTGAATATTCCTCCAAACAGCCTTTCAGGAAGGATACTAAAAAGTCATTCTTCCGTCCAAAGAAGTCCTATCTACCACCATCTAGAACTCGTTCCACGAGACCTTTCCAAAAGGCCCGGTCTCATCAATCGCGGAAACAAAAGCCGCAGGCAGCTCCTCAGCCGGGCCCTGCATCCAGCTTTTGACTCCTGCATAGAGAGCAGCAGCCAGTTTCCACTGCCTCAGATACCAGTGGGAGGTCGATTGTGCCATTTCAACAGGTGGCACACGATCACCTCAGACCATTGAGTCCTTGCCATAATCTCGCAAGGTTATCACCTGAACTTTCTCTCCATCCCACCGGCCTCCCCACCTCTACCGACGTGGAGAACATCCGACCACTCACGTCTCCTGGAGCAGGAGGTCTCCCTCCTCCTCCAGTCCAGAGCAATAGAGCCAGTGCCCTACTCCCAACAAGGCCTAGGATTCTATTCCTGGTACTTTCTAATCCCCCAAAAAATCAGGTGGCGTTCGTCCAATTCTGGACCTACATGCCCTCAACAAGTACCTCCACTGAGAAAAGTTCAAGATGGTGACCTTGGGTTCCCTCCTTCCTCTTCTGCAAAAAGGAGACTGGCTCTGCTCTCTCGATCTCCAAGATGCGTACACACATTGCGATAACTCCATCTCATCGCAGGTTCTTGAGATTTCTGGTAGGCCCCAAGCACTATCAGAACAGAGTGCTACCATTCGGCCTGGCATCTGCACCACGAGTCTTCACCAAGTGCCTCGTAGTAGTATCAGCCTTCCTCAGGACTCAAGGTGTTCACGTCTACTTTATCATTCATGGGGCAGACATGGACACCTTGCAGGCAAAGGCATTTCTGCCTTAACAGCAAGATCTCACTCTCATCTCTCCTGCATCCCAGCTACAGTCTCAGCACCGCACGACTGCACGCCACTTCGTCATCCTGCTAGGACATATGGCGTCCTCAGTACAGGTTACCCCAATGGCCCGCTTGGCCATGAGAGTCATGCAGAGGACTCTAAGGTCATAATGGACTCAGTCCGTCCAATCTCTATCGACCACTGTCCACATCACCGACTCACTTCGTCAGTCTCTAGCCTGGTGGCAAAATCGGATCAATCTCCTCCAAGGCCTGCCCAGACCCTCAAATAATTCTCACCGCCGATGCTTCCAACCTCGGCTGGGGAGCCCATGTCACTGATTTGCAGACACAAGGAACTTGGTCTCCAGAGGAAGCCAAACACCAAATCAATTTCCTGGAGCAATCAGATATGCTCTCAGGGTATTTCAGGATCACCTATCCAACCAGGTGGCCATGTGGTACATCAACAAACAGGGAGGGACGGGCTCCTACCTGCTGTGTCAGGAGGCTGCGCAGATATGGTTGGAGGCCCTCTCCCATTCAATGTACCTCAGGGCCACCTACTTGCCGGGAGTGAACAATGTGTTGGCGGACAAGCTGATTCATGCCTTTCAACCACACGCGTGCTCCCTCAACCCCACTGTAGTAGACTCAATATTCCCATGTTGGGGTTACCCCCATATAGACCTCTTTGCGTCACCTCAGAACCGCAAAGTAGAGAACCTTTGCTCTCTCACTCGCAGCCAACACTCAGCCAAGAGATGCGTTCTCCCTCTCATGGGCAACAGGTCTATATGCATTCCCTCCACTTTCACTCTCGTGAAGTTACGTCAGGACAAGGGAACCATGATCCTCATAGCACCTCACTGGCCTCGCCAAGTGTGGTTTCCAATACTTCAGGACCTCTCCGTTCGCAGGCACATTCCTTTGGGAAAGGACCCGCTTCTGATCACTCAGAACGACTGATGCCTATGCCACCCCAATCTCCAGGCCTTGTCTCTGACGGCCTGGATGTTGAAAGGTTAATTCTTCAGCCACTTAACCTTTCAGAGCCAGTTTCCCGTGTCCTGATTGCTTCACAGAAGCCTTCCATGAGAAAATCTTATCTTTACAAATGAAACCGGTTTAAATCATGGTGTTCTTCTCAATCCCTTGACCTGTCCCACCACGAAGTTTCTAGACTATCTCTGGCACTTGTCAGAATCTGGTCTCAAAACCTCTTCCATCAGAATGCATGTCAGTGTGGTAGCCGCCTTCCATAGAGGTGTCGGGGATGTTCCTATTTCAGTACAACTCCTGGTAACACGTTTTCTGAAGGGCTCGCTTCACCTCAAGCCTCCTCTGCACCCTCCAGCCCCTTCTTGGGACCTCAATCTGGTTTTGGGTCGGCTCATGAAACCACCATTCGAGCCTCTCCAATCCTATGATCTTCGCTATCTCACATGGAAAATGATTTTTCTTTTGGCAATAACATCTGCTCACAGAGTTAATGAGTTACAGGCTTAGTTACCTACCCGCCTTACACTAAACTTCTGCAGGACCGGGCAGTACTCCGCGCCCACCCTAAGTTCTTACCTAAGGTAGTATCGGACTTATCCATTATACTACCTACCTTCTTTCCCAGGCCCCACTCCAATCCAGGAGAACAGGCTCTACATACCCTTGACTGTAAATGGGCTCTAGCATTCTATCTAGACCGTACAGCTGCCCACAGGAAAAGCACTCAATTGTTTGTCTCTTTCTATTCCATCAAATTGGGGCAGCCTGTGGGTAAGCAGACTCTCTCCTCCTGGTTAGCGGACTGCATATCCTTTTGTTAACAGCAAGCAGGCATGTTAAAGCACACACTGTGAGGGCCATGGCGACTTCAGTAGCACACCTACGCTCGGTGCCGCTTCCTGACGTTTGCAGGGCTGCTACCTGGAGTTCTCTCCATACCTTTACAGCCCATTATTGCTTAGACAAAGCCGGAAGACAAGATTCCATCTTCGGCCAATCTGTATTGCGCAACCTTTTTGCAACTTGACGTAAAACACCCTTCCGCCTGCCAGTTAGGGTTCAGGATGCCCTCTACCAAATTTCACCCCAGTCCTAGTGCCTATTGCACATCTGGGTACATTTGGTGCATTTCTCAGACATCCTCAGCTCGATACTCACCCATATGTGAGGACTACCATCCTGTTTGTCCTGTGAGAAAGCAAATGTTGCTTACCTGTAACAGGTGTTCTCACAGGACAGCAGGATTTTAGTCCTCACGAAACCCGCCCACCGCCCCGCAGTGTTGGGTTTGTAATGTTTTCTTATTTTATTTCAGCACTTCCTGTAGCTTTAAACAAGACTGAAGGGGGACCCCTGCTGGCTGCAGGTTTAGTGCCATTCTGGGCAGTAGGTGCCAGTCAAACTTCTAGAAACTTTGACAAAAGTATTCCGTGATTGGGCTCCACCCTGTGATGTCACCCATATGTGAGGACTAACATCCTGTTACCGGTAAGCAACATTTGCTTTTCGTGGTTCCCAAGAAAGAGGGGACTATCCATCCTATTCTGGACCTGCAGAAGGTGAATCGCAGGCTGAAGGTCCCCCGCTTTCGGATGGAGACTCCCCAAACTGTTATCGCAGCGGTCCGGAAGGTAGAATTCCTCACCTCTCTGGATCTTACCAAGGCTTACCTGCAGATCCCGATTCCGGATTTCCAGTTCAGAGTGCTTCCATTCGGCCTGGCAATGGCCCTGTGCACCTTTACCAAGGTGATGGTTCTGGTGGCAGCGGCCCTCCGACAGGAAGGGGTGATGGTTCACCCGTATCTCGACCATTGGCTGATTCGAGCCAAGTCTGAAGAGGACTGCTTGCGGGCGGTACGCTGGGTGACCCATTGCCTTCAATCCCTCGGTTAGGTGATCGAGGCAAAGAATCATCTGACCCCTTCCCAGTCCCTGGAATATTTGGGAGCCCGCTTCGACACCTTGCTGGGCAGATTGTTCCTGACTACGGACAGGATGTGCAAACTGCAGCAGCAAGTGCATCTTCTACTGCATCTTCCAATCCCCAGAGTGTGGGATTATCTGCAAGTCCTAGGGTCCATGGCATCGACGTTGGAGTTAGTCCCCTGGGCCTTCGCTCACCTGAGACCGTTGCAGGGGGAACTCCTGTCTCGGTGGAATCCGGTGTCGGAAGAGTACCAGTTGCCGTTGTCACCACAGGCCTGGTCTAGCCTGGAGTGGTGGCTGTTGGAAGCCAACTTGCAAAAGGGAATGCCCCTCGAAGACCTGGATTTGGGTGATTGTGTCGAAGGATACAAGTCTCCAGGACTGGGGAGCAGTGTGCCTGGGTCATGCGGCCCAGGGTCTCTGGTCCCTGACTAAACAGTCATGGTCCATCAATCGCCTAGAGACAAGAGCAGTCCGCGAGGTGTTGGTGGCCTTCCAGTCCCTGGTGCAGGGGAGAATGGTTCGCGTCTTCTCGGACAACACCACCACGGTAGCTTATCTCAATCGCCAGGGAGGAATCCGGAGTCCAGCCGTGGCGCAGGAGGCTCACCTCCTGTTTTGCATGGGCCAAGCTTCATCTGGAAGGAATCGCCGCCTCTCACGTGGCAGGCGTGGGCAATGTGCAGGTGAATTTCCTCAGCTGTCAGAAGCTGGACCCCGGGTAATGGGAGCTGTCCCGGGAGGCTTGGAATCACATTTGTGCCAGATGGGGAGCCTCCCAGCTGGACCTCATGGCGAGCCACCTCAACTCGCAGACGGATCGGTTTTTCAGCCGAAAGAAGGAAGTCTGTGCGGTGGGAATCGATGCCCTAGTTTGCAAGTGGCCAACCGGCATCCTCCTATATGTCTTCCCACCTTGGCCGCTGATTGGACGAGTCCTGCGGCGCATAGAAAGCTCATCCCAGTCTGGTAATCCTGGTGGCCCCAGAGTGGCCATGGCCGCCGTGGTTTGCGGATCTGGTTTGTCTGGCAACCAAAGGTCTGTTGCGCCTGGCTCATCTTCTGGACCTCTTACGTCAAGGTCCCATCTTTTCAGATCGGGAGGATGACTTCAGTCTTGCGGCCTGGCTTTTGAGAGAATGAAGGGGTATTCGGAACAGGTTATTTGCACCCTACTTCAGGCCAGGCGGCCCTTGACTTCTATGGCTTATGTCCGGGTGTGGAAGGTGTTTGAAGCCTGGTGTGATCAACAAGGTTTAGTACTGTTGTCAGTGTCCATTCCTCAAGTTTTGGCTTTTCTGCAGCAGGGGTTTATCAAAAGGCTTGGCTTATAACTCCTTGTGGGTTCAGGTCTCGGCCCTCGGCTGTCTCAGAGGTCGGATGGATGGCAGATCCCTGGCCAGCCACCTGGATGTAGCCCGTTTCCTAAAAGGGGTAAAACATCTTCGACCTCCGATTCGTAAGATGTGCACGGAGTGGAATTTCAACCTAGTCCTACGGGTGCTCTGTGACCCCCATTTAATCCTCTGGGGCACACCTCTCTGAAGGACTTCACCTTGAAGGCGGTGTTTTTGGTGGCCATTTGCTCCGCTAGGTGTATTTCAGAATTGCAGGCCCTGTCCTGTAGGGATCTTTTCCTGCGCATTTTGGCGGATAGGGTGTCCTGTGTATAGTGCCCTCCTTTTTGCCGAACATGTAGTTGCCTGGTTTTCCCGATTGGTCTCGTGATTTGGCTTCGGGAAGAGATCTGCATCTTTTCGATCTTCATTATTTGAAGGTCATTAACTCCTTTCGGAAATCGGACCACCATTTTGTTTGGGGGCCCGAAGAAGGGTGAGAAGGCATCCAAGGCCTCCTTGCCTTGCTGGCGGAAGGAAACTATTTGCTTGGCCTACATCGGCAAGGGGCATTCTGTTCCAGCCGGATTGAAAGCTCACTCGAAGAGGATGCATGCGGCTTCTTGGGCGGAGTGTCAGTTGTTACCTGAAGAGATTTGTAGGGCCGCAGTCTGGTCCTCCCTGCATATCTTTACAAGACATTACCGTCTGAATGTCAGGGCTCTGGACCAAGTGTTGAAGTAGCAAGTGTAACACCTGCTCCAACCGAAAGTCTGGGATTATCTCCAGGTTCTGGGCTCTATGGCTTCCACGTTGGACTTGGTTCCATGGGCCTGTTTCACATGCGACCTTTGCAGAAGACACACTTGTCTAGATGGAATCTGTGGTTAGAAAAATATCATCAACCTTTTATCTCTATGGGGAGAATCCAGATCCAGTCTCTCGTGGTGGCTCTCCCATCCCAATTTGGAGAAGGGAGTGGATCTGGAGGCCCCGGATTGGGTAGTAGTGACCACCGACGCCAGTCTCAAAGGTTGGGGGGAGTGATGTGTCAGGGGCGTCTGTGCAAGGGTGCTGGTCTCCAGAGGAGATGGCCTGGTTGATCAATCACCTGGCGATGAGGACAGTACACAGAGCCGTGGAGGCCTTTCTTCCTTTGGTCAAGGGTTGCATGGTGAGAATCTCAGCAATGCAACAACGGTGGCTTACATCAGTTGTCAGGGAGGTACGAAGAGTCACAGGGTGGCTCTGGAGGCTCAACAGTTGTTTATTTGAGCAGAGCATGATCTCGAAGGTGTAGAGGCATCTCACATAGCGGGCGTGGACGATGTGCAAGCAGACTTCCTCAGCAGGCAGCAGTTAGAATCCGGGGAATAGGAATTATCCCTAGCTGCCTGAGATTGCCTTTGTGTCAGGTGGGAGTTCCCCAGTTGGATCTAATGGCAATGAGAGCCACTGCAAAGGTGGCAAGGTTCTTCAGTCACAGAAGGGAAGTCGGGGCAGAAGGGCTAGATCTCTAGTTTGCCTGTGGCCAGCGGGGATCCTCTTGCACGTGTTTCCTCCTTGACCACTGGTCTGTAATGTATTGCGGTGTGTAGAGGCGCATCCAGGGCAGGTGGTTCTGGTGGCGCCGGAGTGGTCACGGCAGCCATGGTTTGCGGATCTAGTAGGTCTCGTTATAGACAGTCCTCTCAGGTTGACTCACTTGTCAGTTACTTCAGCAAAAGGCTTAAGACTTGGCTATTTAAACAAGCTTTTCCCGAGTCTAATATACATTAACAGACCATTGCTGCACAATGTAAATACTGCTCATTGTAAATAATTTACTTCTGTATAATTTCTTTAATTATTGTCTCCTTGCTCTACCAGTTCTAGCAACTCTGTTATATTGTAACTTTATTGTTTCTTATGTACGAAGTTACTGCACCCCTGTTATCTGTAAACCGGCATGATATGATTGTATCATGAATGCCGGTATAAAAAAAAGCTCTAAATATAAATAAATAAATTTTTGGATCGAGAGAATCACTTTTGTCTCGCAGCTTGGCTCTTGAGTGGTGGCGGTTGCGCTTAAAGGGTTATTCAGAGACAGTCACTTCTACTTTGCTCCAAGCTAGATGTCCTCCTACATCTATGGTTTATGTTCAGGTCTAGAAAGTGTTTGATGCTTGGTGCCTTTAGCAGCGTCTGGATCCCCTTTCTGTGAGCATTCTGCACATTCTAGGCTTTTTGTAGCAAGGGCTTTCAAAGGGTCTGGCTTACAATTCACTGCGGGTTCAGGTTTCCACCTTGGGTTGCCTTAGGGGCAAGGCATGTCTTTAGCCCTCCCATCCTGATGATGTGCATTTTCTGACAGGAGTCAAGCATTTACGGCCTCTGGAGAAGAAGTTGTGTCCGGATTGGAACCTCAGCCTGGTACTTAATGTGCTCTGTGAGGCCCCATTTGAGCCCTTAAGGGGAGTGTTGTTGAAGGATCTGATGTTGAAGGCTGTCTTTCTGGAGCTGCAGGCTTTATCCTGTAGGGATCCTTTTCTCCGGATTGAGTCTGACAGGGTGATGTTGCGGCTAGTGCCGTCCTTTTACTGAAGATGGTTTCCTCTTTTCATTTGAATCAGACAACGGAACTTCCAGCCTTTCCAGACTGGTCTAGGGAGTCTCCACCAGAGAGGGAGCTGCATTTTTTTTGGATGAACACAGGACTATGTTGCGTTATCTGAAGGTTACTAATTCTTTTTGGTGTTTGGATCACCTCTTTGAGGTGTTCAGGGATGTTGGCAAAGGGGCTAATGCTTCAAAAGCTACAATCTCTCTCACTGGTTGAAATAAGCCATGTCTTCCGCTTATATTTGTAAGGGTCGTGCGGTGCCTGTGGGCTTGCAAGCACATTCTACAAGGGCGCAGGCGGCCTCCTGGGTGGGGTGTCAGTTGGTATATCCGTGGCATGATCAACGCTTCATACTTTCACCAAGCATTACTGATTGGATGTTCAGGCACAGTTAGATGCAATCTTCGGTGAGAGTGTTCTGTGCGCGGGTCTTTCGGGATCCCACCCAGTTTAGGGGCGCTTTGGTACATCCCACTTGTCTGGACTGATCTGGGTATGAACAGGAAAGGAAACTTGGTTCTTATCTGCTAATTTTCCTTCCTGTAATACCATAGATCAGTCCAGAGACCCAGCCTATTTTTCTGCCGAAAAACTGAATATCCTGGTATTAATTGCAGAAATTTACACATTGTAAATAATTGATTTTGGTTTTATGTGGTTATCAGTGTGTTTTTTGTTTTTTCTGGAAGCATGGAGGGCTCCAGGTCTGGGGGGGGGGGGGGGAGGTTTCCAACCCTGAATTCCCTGTTCACCCTGAAAGGGTGATGATCTCTACTCTTTAGCTTGAGATCAATACTGAGGGGGACTGCAAGTGGCATTATCTGTTATATAGCAGTGCCTCAAAGTTTTGTTCTCTGCCTCCATCTGCTGGTAGGGATATGAAACCCACTTGTCTGGACTGATCTGTGGTATTATAGGAACAAATATTAGCAAGTAAGAACCAATTTTCCTATCTGATGATGTCACCCATGTGTGAAGACTAATCCTGATGTCCTTGGAGAGCACCTGTTACAGATAAGTAACTCTGCTTTAACCAGGTAGACTTTGGGAAAGCCAGAGCTTATTCCTGGGAGTGAGATACAAGATATAGATCAGTTACTGCAGATCTGCCAGGTATTTGTGACCCAGACTGGCCATTGTCATAGGATGCTGGACACAGTGGACTTCGGTCTGACTTGGCATGGCTCTTCTCATGTTCCTTGCTGTCCTGGAATAGATGAGCTCACTATTGATTCTAGTTAGCTGTTAGAAGAGCAGTTGCTAACCAAATTCAGATTAATTATTATACTTTTAATTTGGTTACCAGGAAAACCAAGTTTGGTCAACCCCACCCGGGTCCCAGATGCATAGAGAGAGAAATGACTTGTCCAGCAAGAGTGCATAGACAGCTTGTAGAGTGTCTTCAATCTGTGTCCCAAATCTTCTTTTGAGGCATAATTCAATATTTTAACCACCAGCTCATTCTTTACCAAGATAAATGCTTATATGGACTAGGAGTCAAAGACAGGCCTCTTGCTTAGAAAGTAAGAATTCTATCACTGAATGACCATGCTTCATTTAATTTTATTTTAATTCCTTGACCAAGAATTCCAGATTTAAGACAGGTGCCTTAGTAGCCAAGACAAGTCTTGAACTCTTGACCTAGGACCTCTCCCACATGAATATATCCACTTTGAAGTGTCTGAAAGGCGGCATATGTATGTCAAATATTTCAGCCATTACACTAGACACTCTTTATGGAGGAGGTTCATAGCAAAAATAACTTAAGCCCAAATCACAGGAAACCAAGGTGGAAATTCTTGCTTCTATCCAAGTTGTTCCTCTCCCACTCTTGTTTATTTTAAGTCAGACTAATGCTAGGATTCTCTAACCTGATTGGTTTAGATATTGTACACTGGGTTTAGAATACAAGACTAGCAGGTTTAACTTGATAACATCTATTTCCCTTTCTCCAGGTATATGGTGAGCAACGGTATCTGGCTGACGCTCTGCAGTGTGCAGAAGTGATTTGGCAGCGAGGGTTGCTGAAGAAGGGTTATGGGCTGTGCCATGGGGCTGCAGGCAATGCCTATGCCTTCTTGGCACTGTATAGTCTGACACGGGATGTGAAGTACCTGTACAGGGCCTGCAAGGTGAGTGTGTTAGATCAGCAGTCCAAACAGCAAAGTCAACCGTGGTTCATCAAGTGGAAAGCCATTACACAGAATCGTAAAAATGGCATTGGTAGCAGGATCCCATTGGTTAATGAACATTATCTTGTAAATGTTCAACTGCAATTCCTAAAAGACCCTTTTTTTTTTTTTTAACAGAACCAAAAGCAATCTGTTTCTTATTGGCAGCAGTACTATGTGTATCAAAATATTGATTGGCCTGTTTGATGAATTATCCTTTCACCCTGTTAGCGTTGATCCTGTTTTTTTTCTCGTAGATAAGCAGCATGAATTCCCTGTACGTACCCGGATCAGTCCAGACCATGGGTTGAGCCCCCCTTCCAGCAGGTGGAGACAGACCAGAGCTCAAAGAGTAGCCTTTATAAGGACAGAACCCACCCTGGAACCCTCAGTATTTGTCTGTCTCCAGCAGGTGGAACAGCTCACCCCTGTGGTTCCCTGTTAGCTTGCCCTCTGTGTTCTTTGCTGTTTCTTCTACTTTCTTTCTGGGCAAGCTCACGCAAGTAGATTTTTAGTTTGTTTTCTTATGTAATTTAAAAAAAAAAAAATAAAAAAATTTTCTGACTGACTGTGTTAGGGAAGACAGTCCTGTCTCCCTCGCTCTTAGGGTTCCTAGGGGGGCTTGGCCCCTTGATTTTCTGTCAGCCTAGGTTCCCTTCCCGGTGACCTTGTACGGGTGATACTGGTGGTGCCAGTCCCTCTCCCCACTTTCTCTGCTGCCGTGCCCCGAGATGCCCATTCCTCGGTTTGGCTTTTAGGGATGTAAATTCCCCTACCTCTGTGAGTAAAAAAAAAAAAAAGGAAAAGTGTCATTTTTGTCACAGAGGACCACATAGCTATTTTAAGAGAAAAAAATTTAGTCCTTGTTTGGTAAAAAATAAATAAATAAAGGCAGATTTTTGTGAGGAGGGAGTGGGGTTTGATCTCCCGCCCAGCTCCTCAGGGGCTCCCCGGTCAGCTGTTTCTCTTAGTATCGCGGCTGCCTTTCCTTGCTTCATGCCACGGCCTCTCTGTTGTTTAGCGTGTGGAGAGTCTGCCTCCCGCGAAGGGGTGTGCTCCAGGTGCCTTTATTACATGAATCATACTTGGCTAGCTTACAGAGGGAGGTGGAACCCCTCCCCCCAATAGTTTCCCCTCCCCCGAAACTTCCTCGTTTGCCTGAGCCGTGTCTCGCTGTTATTCCGGACCCTCAGGGCTCGGTTCAGGTGGTCCCGGGAACTCCCTGTGGACCAGTTTGATGAAGGGGAGGGTGATGCCGCGGCCCAGGCCCCCCCCCCCCCCCGCTAGAAGACGATGATCCCTGTGTCCTGCGCTTGTTTCAGTGGGAGGAGCTGGAGCCTCTTATTCCTTTTGTTCTCCAGAAATTGGGAATTGATGCCCCACCAGATGACTCTGTGGCAGCGGCGATGACACCAAACGCGGACCCGGTTCTGGCGGGACTCTGGACATTACCGCGTACTTTCCCATTCCATCTGATGCACCGCTTGCTCCTCCTCCGGGAATGAGAGTCCCCAGAGACGGGTCTTCGAGTTGGTAGGGCTATGGAAAAGCTCTACCGCTTCCTGAGGACTGCCTGGACATGTTAAAGATTCCGAAGGTGGATTCTTCCATCACCGCGGTGACGAAACATACCACCATTCCGGTGGGCGCCACAGCATTACTGGATGTGCAGGACCGTAAGCTTGAATTTTATTTGAGGCACATTTTTAAGGTTTTAGCTCTTGGAGTCCGGGCGACAATTTGCAGCAGTCTCATGCAGCAGGCAAGCCTTAGGTGGATGCAACAGTTACTCAGCACCCAGGACCTCCCGTCTGCAGAGGCAGAGCAGGCCGAGCGTCTGGAGAGCGCTATAGCCTATGGTGCGGATGCCCTCTACTACTTGCTTCGGGTCCAGGCAAAGGCTATGGTTTCCGTGGTCTCGGCCAGACGTCTTCTCTGGCTATGTAATTGGTCTGCTGATGCTTCATCGAAGGCTCAATTGGGCAAGTTGCTTTTTAGTGAGGACCTGGAGCAGCTTATTAAATCCTTGGGTGAGAACAAGGTCCACAAGCTGCCAGAGGACCATCCCAAACAGTCGAAGTCTTTCTTCCCGACTCGCACTCGCTTCAGGGGGAACCGCCGGTACGGCAACAGGGTGCGTGGCTCCTTCCCCAGGGGAGACGTGTCCAGGTCCCAGTCTTGGTCCCATTCCTTTCGCGGCTGTCGATGTTTCCGAGACGGCCACCAGCAACACACGACCACAAAGTCAGCTCCCCCATGAGATTTGGCCGGTCCATTCCTCCGCACGAAACTTAGGTAGGCGTCTTTCTCTGTTTCTCGAGGAGTGGGCCAAAATCACATCCGATCTCTGGGTCCTTGAGGTGATAGAACACGGCTGCGCGTTAGTTTGCCAGGGACCTGCCGGATCTATATATCGTGTCCCCTTGCGGCCGTTCCAAGCTGCCTGCGGTCTGTCACACTCTGTTGAGACTTCAGGAATTGGGGGCGATCCTTCCAGTGCTAGTGCAAGAACAGGGCACCGGCCAGTATTCAATTTACTTCATTGTTCCCAAAAAGGACAATTCCTCAAAAGGGGCAATCGGGCCCTCAAAGTTCCCCGTTTTCAGGATGGAGACCCTGCGTGCAGTGATTGCGGCAGTCCGTCCCGCCGAGTTCCTCGCATCTCTCGATCTGACGAAGGCTTATTTTTACATCCCCATCCGTTGGGAACATCGGTTTCCTTCGTTTTCAGATCCTAGGCCAGCACTTCCAGTTTCGGGCCTTCCCCTTCAGTCTCGCCACCGCACCTTCACCAAGATCATGGTAGTCGTGGTAGTCGTTGCGGCAGCTCTCCGACGGGAAGGGATATTAGTCCATCCTTATCTGGACAACTGGTTGGTAAGGGCCAAGTCCGCTGCCCTCTGCGCGCACGCGGTAAGCAGAGTATTAGCCCTACTCACATCACTCGGCTGGGTAATCAACTAATCCAAAATCAATCTTCGTCCCTCACAAGAGCTGGAATTCCTGGGCGCTCTTATCAACACTTTGGTCGGGAAAGTATTTCTTTCGGACTCACGGGCACTCAGCCTGATCGATCAGTTGAACAGTTTCGTCTTTCTACCGCTTCCCATGGCGTGGGATTATGCTTCCACAATCGATCTCGTCCCCTGGGCGTTTGCTCATATGCGTCCTTTACAGAAAGCATTGTTATCCCGTTGGAAGCCGATGTCCGAGCAGTACCAGGAGACTCTACCATCGCCAATATACAATGGTGGCTCTCCCCGGCACACCTTCTCAAGGGGATGCCTCTTCTGACTCCCTCATGGGTCATAGTGACTGTGTTTGGGGGGCCGTCTGCCAATCTCAGACGACTCAAGGTTTCTGGTCCCTGTCCCAGTCACAGTGGCACATCAATTGTCTAGAAGCCCAGACGGTACGCCTGGCCCTCAAATTTTTTCTTCCTCTGATTCGCCACAAAGCGGTCTGGGTGCTATCGGACAATTCCACCATGGTGGCCTACATAAATCAGGGGGGGGGGACTCGAAGTCGTCTAATGGCACTAGAGGCCAGCAAGCTCTTTCTCTGGGCAGAGAGGCATTTGGATTGCCTGGCGGCCTCCCACATAGAGGGCAAGGAGAATGTTCAAGCCGGCTTTCTCAGTCGACAGCATCTCGATCCCGGCGAGTGGGAGTTGTCAGACGTAGTGATGGACCTAATCGTGCACGGGTGGTGTCCCCCCTCACCTGGACCTCATGGCGACGCTAGCCAAGGCTCCCCGGTTCTTCAGCCGGTGGCGGGAGCATTGTTCGGAGGGGGTGGACGCGCTGGTTCTTCCCTGGCCCTCCGACGTGCTACTCTACGTGTTCCCACCGTGGCCGTTAGTGGGGAAGGTTCTACAGAGAATAGAGCTCCATCGCAGGCCGGTCATTCTCGTGGCCCCCGAATGGCCCCAACGGCCGTGGTTCGTGGACCTGGTGAATCTCACTACGGACGGACCTCTTCGTCTCGGTCACCTGTCCCATCTTCTGCGGCAGGGTCCCGTATTTTTTCGACCAGGCGGATCGCTTATGTCTAGCGGCATGGCTTTTGAATGGAGACGTTTGAGACGCAGAGGTTATAAGGAAGAGGTTATTGCCACCCTCCTCAGGGCTTGCAAGCAGTCAACATCGCTTACCTACGTCCGGGTCTGGAAGGTTTTTTAAAACATCTGCGAGGAGTTGGGTGTTTCGGCACGTTCACCTTCGGTTGCAGTAGTTCTCACTTTTCTTCAGCGTGGTCTCTCCAAGGGTCTTTCGGTCAGCTCCCTGCGAGTTCAGGTTTCGGCCCTTGGTTCCCTTCTCTGCACCATCGAAGGTCGGGCGGTCGCCTCTCATCCGGATGTTGTACGTTTTTCTCAGGGGCGCTAAGCACCTGAAACCGCCTGTCCGGTCTATTTGTCCATCGTGGAGTTTAAATTTGGTACTTCGAGCTCTTTGTATGGCACTGTTCGAGCCTCTCCGTCAAGCCACTCTCAAAGACTTGACTCTCAAGACTGTCTTCTTGGTCGCTATTTGCTCAGCCAGGAGGGTGTCTGAGCTTCAAGCTCTGTCCTGCAGAGACCCTTTCTTGCGTTTCTCGGACTCTGGCGTCTCTCTCAAGACCGTACCGTCTTTCTTGCCGAAGGTTGTTTCGTCTTTTCATGTCAACCGGTCCGTGGAACTCCCTGCTTTTTCGCCTGACGATATCGCGGCATCTGGTGGTAGTGATCTTCGTCGTCTTGATGTCAAACGAGTTTTGTTGTGTTATCTGGAGGTCTCTAATGTTTTTCGGGTATCTGATCATCTTTTTGTCCTGTGGAGTGGACCCAACAGGGGGAAGCAAGCTTCTAAGGCTACGATCGCTCGCTGGTTGAAGGATGCGATTTCTTTAGCATGAATCTGCAAGGGCTGAGCAGTCCCGGAAGGCCTAAAAGCTCATTCTTTACATTCTCAAGCGGCCTCTTGGGCGGAAACTCAGTCGGTTTTGCCGCAAGAAATATTTAGGGCGGCTACTTGGAAATCCCTTCATACATTTGCTCATCACTACTGACTTGATGTTCAGGCTCCAGTCTTTGGTTCCTTTGGTCGGCAGGTGCTTCGAGCGGGACTGTCTGGGACCCACCCTTTGTAGGGAAGCTTTGGGATATCCCATGGTCTGGACTGATCTGGGTACGTACAGGGAAAGGAAAATTAGTTCTTACCTGATAATTTTCATTCCTGTAGTACCATGGATCAGTCCAGACGCCCGCCCGTTCTTCTTTCTGCTTGAATTCTCTTTTTACTGTTGTTCCTTCTTATAGGATTTTCTTTTTTTGTATCTCTGCATAGTCTTCCTGGAATTTACTGATAGGCACCGGAAGCATCGTTACGATGATCCGGGGTAGACATACAAGAGCGTTTTTTAGTTACAAGTTCATTCAATTGTTCTGTTATTTTGTTGTTTTAAATTAAATTACTAGTTATCCTGTTACTTGCTTGATCTTATACCTTTCTGCTTTGACAATGGTTGTACTGAGGGTTCCAGGGTGGGTTCTGTCCTTTATATAGGCTACCCTTTGAGCTCTGGTCTTTCTCAACCTGCTGGAAGGGGGGCTCAACCCATGGTCTGGACTGATCCGAGGTACTACAGGAACGAAAAATTATCAGGTAAGAACTAATTTTCCTTTACCCATGCTGTCTGGGAACATCCTCTGTGCCACTAGGTGGCGAAGCTCTCAAAGCTGAAAACTTATCTTTGATAGTGAGGTGCACCTGCTTGCATGATCCCGTGCCTCAAGTCTCCTCAGTCTGTTTTTTTCCGCGCGACTGCACAGAGCTCTCTCCTCATGTTTTTTGGTTTTTAAATAATAATACAAAAAAAAAGAGAGAGAAGAAAATCAAAAGAACTGATTTTTCAGGAACAACATAGAAGAGCTGCCCTTAGGAGAAGTGAATAATCTTCTCTGGGCAACCCCCCCCCCCCTCCCAAGTTGTTAGGGGCATAAGAACATGCCATACTGGGTCAGACCAAGGGTCCATCAAGCCCAGCATCCTGTTTCCAACAGTGACCAATCCAGGCCATAAGAACCTGGCAAGTACCCAAAAACTAAGTCTATTCCATGTTACCATTGCTAATGGCAGTAGCTATTCTCTAAGTGAACTTAATAGCAAGTAATGGACTTCTCCTCGAAGAACTTATCCAATCCTTTTTTAAACACAGCTATACTAACTGCACTAACCACATCCTCTGGCAACAAATTCCAGAGTTTAATTGTGCGTTGAGTAAAAAAGAACTTTATCCGATTAGTTTTAAATGTGCCACATGCTAACTAGGGGGCACTCCATGAAGTTAGCATGGGGCACGTTTAAAACTAATCAGAGAACGTTCTTTTTTACTCAACGCACAATTAAACTCTGGAATTTGTTGCCAGAGGATGTGGTTAGTGCAGTTAGTATAGCTGTGTTTAAAAAAGGATTGGATAAGTTCTTGGAGGAGAAGTCCATTACTTGCTATTAAGTTCACTTAGAGAATAGCCACTGCCATTAGCAATGGTAACATGGAATAGACTTAGTTTTTGGGTACTTGCCAGGTTCTTATGACCTGGAGTGGCCACTGTTGGAAACAGGATGCTGGGTTTGATGGACCCTTGGTCTGACCCAGTATGGCATTTTCTTATGTTCTTATGAAGCGCCGACACGTGGGTGGAGCACCGAGACACCGACAAGCTGGTGAAAACAATTGAGGTTCTAGTGTAAAGTAACACCTAGCGATCAGAATGATGAACAGAGTCAAAAAAAAAAAAAAAAAAAATTCAATCTCCACTCAGAAATTAGCAAAGGCAAATTGCCTCTCCCTCTCGAAAATTGTATGCGGTGAACAACCTTTTTCACCTTTGGAAACGGAAAGTAGAGGTCATGTCTCTGTCCGTGGATGATTCATCAAAATCATATTACTGGACAACCTTTTATCTAGATCGTCTTACTGACCATATTGGGTTTACTGACCCACTGGTGTCGACTTCAACCTCCACATTCGCAGGGGAAGCGGTGGCATTCTCAAGCCCCCTGCCAGCTTCCACGAGCCAGCAAGTTTTCTAGGATTCCCTATTCCCACCACCTTTAGTAGGAAGCAGGCTCTCCCACTTCATTCTATCCCGGGGCACAGATCAATCGACCTTTACACTCGGCGTTATACGGAAGCACTCTCTCTCTCTCTCAGCTTCTTTCTTGCTGCACCTGTAATGCCTGGCCCACCGCAATCTGCACAACAGGTTTCTGCTACAGGAGATCAATCCTCTCCTCCCACAGTGGTGCCCCTACCCCCCACAACCTTCACTGGCGCTACTCCGCTTGACATGGAGTACGATATCCTCCGTCGAACCCGAACCTTCGCCCTCTCAGAAGATACCCAATGAGGAACGGATCCTCTGCATCATAAGTTTTGTCACCAAGGATTCTGCAGTGGTACTGCCGCACCCCTTTCATCGACATGGGATCCGGATATATTTCCTACCTGGATGACTACCTGTGGGTGGCCGCTAGCCAATCCACCCTGCGACCAATCTTCTTCTGGCCTGATCCACACTACTCACGTATGCAGAATCCCATCTGTGACGCACACAGGCCTTGCAGTTTATTGTGACCCCCTTTTTTTTCGATCATTCAGAGCAGAATCTTCCTTCTTCAGCCCGAACGCAGGCCATGCAAAGCGTATTGATCACACTGCAAGCGACCACCACGGACCTCAGCCCAATGCATCCTCACCATTCTCGGTCACAGGACATCCTTATTCTATCTCACGCCTCATACGTGACAGCATGTGCCATTCACACTGGACCCAATAGAGTCAGTTCTTCATCTTCCCTCTGCTGCTACCTCACTCCCTCCCAGAAGCCGCAGAGACTCACTGATGGCAGGACACATTGGTGTTATCTGCGGGCTTACCCCATCCCACATGAAATGCCACTACCATGGACAACAGTCCCCTATTTCACCCACTTACGGATTCACAGATGGTACCCACTTACAGCGGGCGCAACGCATCACCTGCCCGGAGCTTCGGGGCCCGACCCACTCTTCGGACATTCGAGCGCACCCTTCATACCCTCATCCTTATGCTCCGCCCAAACAATCACAGTTTCCCATTCTGCTTTACCAAAAGAGGACGGTTAGGTTCCGGATTCCCTGCAGAAAACCAGTAGGAATCCTCGAACTAGTAGGAAGCAGATCCATCTCCCTTTCGTTCCTATTTTCTATCTGAAGTTAATAACTTCTAGGCATTCACCTTTACTTTTTCATACCCTCGACTGGGTATTTTCAAGTGGCGTCAACTTAAAAAAAAAAAAAAAACAAGGAATGGAAAGATGCACTAGGCGTTTTTTCCCATCTCAACCTCTTCGCATCTGAGCAGCACAATATACTCTACCTATTTTGCTGACTCTGCCCAACCGTCCGTCCTCTTTCACAGGTCGCAGTTCTCGTGGACTTTCTCTCAGTCTACTCCCATTACTGGCCTTCCAGAACTACATAGCAGATTGTGCGAACCTAATTTTAACATCAAACCAAACAGTCATGATACGCCTCCGTAAAGCAATTATCGTTGGCCCACCAATCCCTCAGGAAAAAAACATCCAACACCTTCTCGCCCAAGCGGTAATTGCTACACCGCTTCACCTATTGAAATTGCACGGCTCAGATCCCAGATCCGGGATTCTGTTCCTAAGCTTGGAGTTCTTCTGCTCTTGTCTCAGAACACACTCTCCTTCGCATAAACTACCGAAAAAAAACCACACTGCATCTTCGGGTGTTTTTTGCTATCAGCGCAGGTCCACCAGACCGTCTCCAGTCTTCCTCCACCTCCTTTGCCGGAGCCCTCTGACCAGCTTCGGCTCGAGCATACCTCAGTGCTATGGCCTTTGCCATTTCCCCTTCAATCTGTGTCTGCTCTCTGCCCCACTCACCTCCAAGTTCATGTCGGGGATCTTGCGTTTCCGGTTATGGCGTGACAGCCTATAATTCCATGGGACATAAAGTGCCATAGCACATTCATGCTCCCTCCACGGGGACCCCTACGCACTTCTCACCCCATGTTCCCTCGCCTGAAGGTAGCCTTTTCGATCGCCTCCACCTTCGCAAGGCACGTTGGCAAACTGCAACCCATCTTGGGCTAACCACCTTGTCAGTTTTTCACCATGACAAGGTTGTGCTGCGTGCATATCCCGCCTTCCGCACAAAGATGCTTGTCTGCGTCTACATCAACCAATCCACCGCCTCCTGGTTTTTCCCAAAAACCTCGAGCCTACCATGGCGAGCTTACCCTCCATACGCTATTTTGTAACCAAACATTCGCTTTTTCACAACGTCACAAACCTTCTGACTACAGAGCCCCGCAGCTCTACGTTTCCTTAAACCCAAATGCCCGAGACCGCCTATCTTCAATGACACTCTTAACTTGGATCTCGGACTGCTTTCTTCTCTGCTGTCAGCAGCATTCAAAGACCCTGTTTACGACCTATTTCATTCACCACGTGCTTGCTTCACTGGACCATCTCCATGAATTACCTACCCTGGTACTTGCAACACAACCCCAGGGTTCTCGCTATATCTGATAACCTCCCGCTACTGCTTTACGAGCAGACTGCAGATGATGCACATGGGACAGACACAATCCTCGGGTGGCACATATCTAAACCACTACGACAGCACCATCATAAAACTGTCCACTTATGGTCTAAGCCTTGAGTGCATTTTCCTGGTTACATCAGGGACACACAGTATGGGCTATATGTGCTCAATATATTAGCTGGGGACTCCCAGACAGCATAGCTAATTCATGCTGCTTATCTGCGAGAAAAGAGCAAGTTTGCTCACCATAAATGGTGTTTTCCATAGTTAGCCATACTGACCCTCCCGCCTCCCCGGACAGTTTGTCACTTTGCATCTCGTCTTGCTTTGATATAGACTGAGGAGACTTGAGGCAGCATGGGATCATGCAAGCAGGCACTATCAAAGATAAGTTTTCAGCTTTGAGAGCTCCGCCACCTAGTGGCATGGAGGACATTCCCAGACAGCATGGCTAATTCATCTATCTACGGAAAACACCATTTAAGGTGAGCAAACTTGCTCATCCTGTCTTTGTATTTGGCTCAAACATTCTATAGTGCAAATATTTTTTACCAGTTTAAAAATGATAGTATCCTGAATGCTAAATTGTACTAATCGGCTGTGGAAATAGCAGTATTTACGTGTGCTGCTTTTGACCAGACCAATGTAATACTTTCCCTATTTATGGTAGCACACTACTTTGTTTGTTCCACTCTTTCTCTCCTCATAGGGCCTCTTTACTCCTCCGTATCCCGGTCTTATGTTTGAACTAGAAATGAAATCCAAGTATCCAATGTAGTATTGTAGAATACCTCTCTGGGAATCTCTTTAATTTATTCATTCCTTGTCTAGGCAAGCTAGTCCACCCAAGTGGGTTATGCAATCCTGCCAGCAGATGGAAACAGGTCACTGATATCACACACCAACATCAGCCTACCAATATTCTGCCTCCAGCAGATGGCGGACATGCATTCCTTCTGTCAGGCGTGGAAGGCTTCTGAGGCGATAGCATTTCTCTCTCAGTTAAGCAGACTGTCCTTGAGCCAGTTTTGTTGCTCGGTGGTAAAGGCTTTTAGCGTACTCCCCCCCCCTGTAGGCTCAAAAGTTGCTTCCAGCACAGGTAGGAAGCTTTGGCTCACTTACCTGTTTTCTTCTTCAGCTTTTTTTTCTTCTCCTCTGGGGCAATTTAAGAAAAAAAGTGAAACAAAGTAGCAACAATAGTGTTTCCGGGGACATGGCTCAGTGCTTCAGGTATCTCCTGGGTCAGCATCAGTGGCTTTTTTTTTCCTCGTGGAAAGTTATTTTTCATGCCAACTGATTTCCTGCATGCAATACTGAGTTCCTGCTGAGTTTATTGCTCTCAGCTGTTTACATGGGCTTCTCGCATGCAAGGGAAACATTTTTTCTTTTTGATGCAGAATTATGTCGCTGGGCAGCAAACGCGGGAAAAGACTTTCCATTTGTGTTACTGGTGCATGAGACCAATTCAGTCTTCTCTTTCACTCAGCTTGTGCAGTAAGTATTGGGAGGTTCTAGGAGAATTATCCACCACAGATTTTGCTGCTGCATGGGCCTCTTCCTCAGAAATGGAGAGGCCAGTTGAGGGAGACCTGAGGAAGGGGGAGGAGCTTCCCCCCATCCCGCCCTTATGACTATTTTCACTGGTGCTGAAGGCCCGGGGTTTGAGCTTCTTTTGTCTGATCCTGTGTGACTGGGAATAGATCCAGCATCAATCTCTTGGGTGGAATTTTTTAAAGATCTGCAGACTTTTTGTAGAACTCAAGAAGATAGGCATCCGGGATCAAGAAAGAAGATTCACCTGAGGTCACTCTTCCCGAGGAGAAACACATGCTCGAGACCACCCTCTACTTTGATGCATGGCAAATGCCGGGGCGGGTAGTAGGGATTGGTGGTGGAGAACTCTTCTGGTGACTCTGCTTCTTCTCTGGGTGACTTGACAGTGGTAGTCTTGGAGGAAGGTGAAATTCCATCAGACATGGACCCACATAGAACTATGCTGTGTTTATTCCACTATGCTGAGTTGCCTCACTTGTCTCAAACACTGAAGGTGCTCGGAATGGAGGCAGCTGAGCCAGATGTGGTTAAGGCGCAGAAAAAAATACTCTATTATGATCAGTTTACGGAAGTGGTCCTGTTACTTTCCTTTTCATGAAGCGGTTCAGGATCTAATTGATTTGGAATGGAGTTCATCAGAGGCTAATTTTAAAGGAGGGAGATCCTTGGTGAGCATTTACCCTCTGGATCCTAAAAGAAGCGAGAAGCTTCAGTTTCCAAAAATGGATACCTTGGTGAGTGCCATCATCAAGAGAACCATGATTTCCGGTGGAAGATGGGGCAGCTTTGAAAAATGCTCAAGATAGAAAGATTGAAGCTAACCTGAAACAAGCCTTTGAGGCGATGGCCATGAATTTGCAGGTGTCTGTTGCTGCTGCTGTATGATAGCACAGGCAAGTTTATGCCTGACCCAGGACGCCCAGGAGGTACCTAGGTGAAGATGGTCCTGGCTGATGTAGACTACGATGTGGCATGTACCACTACATGAGGGTGTTATGGTTTCGAGGTGTTTGAGTGGATTCTTGGGTACTACGGAGATGGCCACTCCCACGGGGAGGAGCCCCACGAGGAATCACAGTACTAAGCTAGACTCTATACACGCATACACAGAGAATTTGTGTTTATTATACAGCTTGGTGGTTCTGCCCAGGAGGTGGCATCAGTGAGGTAATCCAGTAGAGTAGTCCAGGGGCCTCTGCAGAGGAGATCCATCCCATGCTCCAATGATGGTAGGCTGCGCTGGGTAGAGGAGAGAGTCCCGGATGTGGACTCGCAGCGCTGAAGGTGAGACAAGCTGGCAAGATTAGTTTACTCTCTGAATAGCTAGCTGTATTTGATGAAGATCCTGGCAGGCAGAAGTAGTTGGTTTGCAGGCACCAAGGCAGGGAGAGAAGGCTCTCGACGAGCGAGTACCCGGTATCCCAGATAGGCACCTGAAAGAAAACATAGGGCCCCCGAGGAGCAGGTACCCAGGTTAGAGGTGAACGGCCCCGGAGGGCAGAGAGAACTTCCAGTGGCAGCAAGGAAGCAGCAGAGTAGCTTAGACCGGAGGCGAATCCAATCCTTGCTAACTCAGTTTGTTAGCAAACGAAGGGTAGGCTACATACCTGAATGGCGTGACGTCACTCTGAGGGGGCTGCCCCCGAGGTTCCCGCCATGAAGTGGATAAAGACGTGGGTGGTGTGCGCACGCACACCCTAGGAGGCCCTCAGGAGAAACATGGTGAACACCGTCGCTGTAGCCGTTCCAGGGACGCCGGAGAGAGCGGCATGATGACGCGGCAGCAGCCATCTTCCCAAGGCTAGTGGAGAGAGAAGGAAAAAAGTTGAGGCACAGAGGTCAAAGCCGTCTGAGACCGGACGCAATAGAGGAGTGGAGTCAGTGATTGCAGCTCGAAGCCTCCTGTGGTTGCTGACATTTGGTCAAGTTTGACTTAGAAATAGTTACCTTATAGTGAACACCTGTTTGGGAAGCAGTTAGAAAAAATGGCGAATTGATGGGGAGACTCAAGATTCTGCATTTGCCAGAGGATAGGAAGTCTACTTCGCGTTCCTCTATTTGGATTCTCGTCGTTTTTACTTCTCCAGAGATTCAGGGACGCAGAATTCTTGGTCCTTTGAGAGATCTTGGTCATTTCGGAAAAAGAAGTTTAGAAAGGATGGAAACGCAGATCCTGGAGCTTCCCATTCCTCGCAGTGAGGCCTTGGGGGGGCCATCCTTCAATTCCAGAAATAAGCGGTTGTCTATCTCAATTTTATCAGAGTGGACCCATATTACCTCAAACCAGAGGGTTCTGGATGTGGTGAGAATTGGCTACACGCTGGAGTTTCGTTTCTTTCCTATAGATGCTTTTATGGTTTCCCCATGCAACTGGCAAGAAAAGAATGTAGCTGTACAAGACACTGTCTGCAGAGGTTACTCACTCAAATTAAAGACTGTAATTCCGGTCCTGGTGGGACAGAAAGACACAAGGCGTTATTACATTTATTTTGTAGTACACAAGAAGGAGAGTACTTTTTGCCTCATTTTGGACTTAAAGGGAGTCAACAAGTGGGTGACCCACTTCAGAATGGAAAACTTTGCATTCAGTATTTTTAACTGTTCAGCAGGGAGAGTTTCTCATATCTCTCGATCTGATGGAAGCCTATTTATATATTCTCATATGGTATAATCCGTGCTTTCTGTGTTTTGCTATGCTTGGTCAGCACTACCATTTTCAAGCATTGCCGTTTGGGTTGGCTATGACTCCAAGAACCTTTTACCAAATTGATGGTGGTGGAGGCAGCAGCCTTGCACAAGGAAGGCATCTTGGTCTACCCTGTATCTAGGCGACTGGTTGATCAGAGCCAAGTCGGCAGAGGAAAGCCAAAACCAGATCGTGTCTCGCAGGGTGGTTCAGCTGTTGTAGGACCTAGTCTGGGTAGTAAATCTAGCTACAAGTAACGTTTGGTCAACTCAAGACATTGGCGTATTTTGGAGTCAGGTTCAATACAGCTCAAGGCAAGGTATTCCTGTCAGAGCATTGTTTCCTGAAGCTTTGGGAACAGATTCAGGCCCAAACAGTGAAGATTCTCCGCTGGTTTAGGATTATCTACAGACATTGGGGTCCATGGCGGTGACTCTGGAGGTTGTTTCACGGGCAAGGACACACATGAGGCTCCTTCAGAGGACATTGTTGTATCAATGGAATTCTCAGTCTCAAGAGTACAAGGTAAAATTATCCGAGCTGCAGTGAAGCAGAAGTTATGGTGGAAGAAGAGAGATCATCATGCCAAGGAAGTGGACTTGAAGATTCCCGATTGGTTAGTAGTTACTACAAATGCGAGTCTCTATGGTTGGGGAGCCCACTGCCAAGAAATGTAGCGCAAGGGCAGTGATCTCCTGAGGAGATGTCATGGTCCATCAGTCAACTGGAGGCTCCAATGATTTAATTGGCATTGGTAAGGTCCGCAGATCAGATAAGAGGTACAGCAGTGAAGGTGATGTCTGTCAGTGCTACTGCAGTAACATACATAAATCATCAAGGGGGAACACAGAGACAACAGGTTTCTCTGGAGATAGACAAATTGCTGCCTTGAGCAGAGCAACATCTTCATGCACTATCGGCAGCTCACATTGCAAGGGTGGCCAGTGTTCAAGCAGATTCTCAGCTGTCACACCTTAGATCCAGGAGAGTGGGTGCTGGCAGACAAGACCTGTCAGCTCATTGTGTCTTTAGATCTGATAGCGAACCATGAAAATACAAAGGTTCAGTGGTTTTTCAGTCGAAGGAGGGACTCCAGAGCTCTCAGGATAGATGTTCTTGTGCAGTCGTGACCAAAGAGAGTTGTTTTATGTTTTCTCTGTGGCCAATAATCAGCAGGTTACTGCAAAAGAGAGCACGATATCCCAGACTAGTTCTTTTGGCAGCACTGGATTGGTCACGCAGACCATGGTTTGCAGATATCCAGCGACTGATAGTCGACAGACTGTTGCGATTACTGGTGCGGAAGGACCTTCTGCATCAGGGACCAGTTTCTTCACGAAAATCCGGTTCAGTTTTGTCTTACGGTTTGGCCCTTGAGATGGCTCAGTTGTTGAAACATGGTTATTCTTTGCCAGTAGTGAACACGCCATTACAAACTCGAAAATTTTCTACTAGTTTGGCCTACGTCAGTCTGGAGAATTTTTGAGAACTGGTGCAAGGAGTACTCGTGTCACCCTTTTTAAAACAGGGGTGCTTTTAATCTTAGACTTTTTGCAGGAAGGTTTGATTAAAGGATTATATCTGAATATGTTCAAGGTACAAGTAGCTGCCTTGGCTTGTTACAGAGGGCATGTTCAGGGTAAATCTTTCCGCATCTGGAAGTTTCCAGATTTTTTGAGAGGAGTTAAACATATTCGGCCTCCGCTGCATTTTCTGGTACTGCTGTGGGATTTGAATCTGATATTATCCTTTTCATGGGTTCCACCTTTCATCCTCTTAAACAGCTTTCATTACCTTTGCTGACTATGAAAACAGTTTTTCTGGTTGCAGTTTGTTTGATAAGAATAGTTTCCAAATTGCAAGCTCTTTCGTATAGGGTCCCTTTTTTGTTAATGACTAGTGACAGTTCAAATTAGGTCGGTGCCTTCTTTTTTTGCTGAAGGTAGTTTTGGATTTTCATTTAAATCAGTCCATTTCCTTACTGTCATTTGAGTCACGCAATGAGCAAGATTATCATGTTTTGCGTCCTTTTGATTTTAGGAGGCATCTGTTACGATATCTTAAGGTCACCAACCTCTTCTGGACAATAGATCATTTGTTCGCCCTGTATAAGAAAGGGGGAGTGGCTTCTCTGGCCTCAATTACATGTTGGATTGAAGAGATCCTAACAGCGGCCTGCATGGCAAAGAAGAAGCCTTTGCCCAGGCAAATTAGGATGCATTCAACTAGAGCGCAGATTGTTACATGAGTGGAATTAAAGATGGTATCTCCGTTGGAGATTTGTAGAGCTGTGACATGGCCTTCCTTACATACCTTGTCCAAGCGCTATTGTTTGGATGTTCGGGCACAGGAGACCGCGTCTTTTACAAGAGCAGTCCTTTTGGGAGTGTGGGCATCCTCCCACCCCTCTGGGGAGTAGCTTTGGTATATCCCACTTATGTGGACTGACCTTCCTAGATAAGGAAGGTGAAATTACTTCTTACCTGATAATTTCCTTTCCTTTCATTTAGGATAGGCAGGCCAGTCCACACTCCAGGCCAGAGCTCTTACTGTTCATCTTTTTTTTGGGACAGCAGATATTTGGAAACCATTAAAAGCTCTGGATTGTTGAAGTTTTCTGGGTAAGTGACAGAATTGAACTTCGTTTTCTGCTGTTACTGGGCTCAAGAAAAGAAAATCTATTGCTTTTGGTCTCCTGGAAGAAAAAAAAAACCTTTTGGATTCGGAATATATTGATTCTTTCAATTTAAGTGTTATTTAGTTGTCCACAGTTGGCTTTTTCAGGAATACTGGCAGGCTGATGTCAATGCATGACTAAAGAAAGGGATTAGTAGGTTAGTAGCACTTTGGAAGAACTAGTTCAAATTAAGATGTGTAAAATAGGGCCGAATTTTAATAGGAACTAACTGTAGGCTAGTCCTTTATTTATTTTAATTTTAAATGTATGAGAGCTTTTAGCCTAGGCCGTATTGTATTAATTTATATTAGTTGTAGTTTAGGTCTTATTCTATTGTATTAGATCTATAGTTTTTAATGTATTTTAGTTTTAATTTAGGTTTTATTCTATTGTATTAGATCTATAGTTTTATGCTCATATTTTATGAGTCAGCTGTGATTTATTTGCTGCATTGTAAACCGACTTGATATCGTTTGAGGAAGGTCGGTATATAAAAAGATGTAAAATAAATAAATAAAAATAAATAAATATAGGAGTGATGTCCATGACCTCCATCTCCATCTGCTGGCAGGATTGCATAACCCGCTTGTGTGGACTGGCCTGCCAATTCTAAAGCAAAGGACATTTATCAGGCATACCTTTAGTTGCCTTTCCAGAAACTCTGCCCCAGGCAATTTATATTTGAATAAAACAGATAATAGAAATGCCAGTTGGTCAGTCTAATAATGTAATAAAATATGAAATGACAATGAAAATATCCCAACAATGAATAATTACAATACAATAACACAAAGATAAAATAGCAATAAACGTGAGCCAACAGCAATAATCCATAAACTAACCCAAGTACAGACAGAAAATAAATTTAATGGTAGGTAGTGATGTATTTTGAAGTTTGTGATATTTTACTTTCTCATTTTGTCTTCAGTTTGCAGATTGGTGCCTGGATTATGGGCAGCATGGCTGCCGGATTGCGGACACTCCCTTCTCACTCTTTGAAGGTACACTGTAGCAAGTGGGGAGTGGGCTTGGCAAAGGACAAAATAATCACTATAACTAATCTTAATAAGATGAGATTAGTAATTCAAAAGCTCTCCTGCTAGTCTATTCCCAGTAATTTATATTCTCTGAGGACAAGCAGAATGGCAGTCCTTACACATGGGTGACATCATCCAATAGAGCCCAGCATGGGAAACTTGTCAAAGTTTCTAGAACTTTGAGCCTCACTGAACTTGCCCATGTATGCATTATGCCAAGCATCCAAGTAGGGGTCCCTTCAGTCTTACTTTTTCTGTGGAACCTAGTGGTCACAGTCTTTGAGTCTTTTTTTTCAACTGCATGGCCACTTCTTGGTAAGAAACTATTTTGCCTGGTTGTCGCAGGGTCCCACGGTTCTTCCTGTAGTGTCCCTAGGTAGCTTTTTTTTTTTTTTTTAACATTTATCTGAGTTTCAGATTTCAGCGTTTAAGTTTCCTTTTGTAGCCGATTCCTTCTAGGTGGTGGTGCCATTAGTGCCTGTCAGCCATTGACAGGTTTGCCGCCATAGAGTTCAATTTAGCATCCCTTTTATTTCGAGACCACATATCTTCAGGGTTTCAGATATGACCCTGATGCTCAAGGACTATGTCTCACAGATCCCCGTGATAGATTTATTGTCTACATGGGGGCATCAAATGATGTGTGGCGTGACCACAGCTGTGCACAAATGACCCCCAATGGAACGTCTCTTCGGGTACTGGAAGGTCAATCCATCAACATCTGCATCAGATGCATTGACATTTAAAGGATCATGGAACTGCACCAATGGTATCAGCATCAGGGGGGACCATTGGTTCCCTCTGTGTTGATGACAGGTAGGTGTCCCGGAGACAGGTCATTTATCTTCTTCCCAGTTGAAGAAGGGATCTGGTTTCTCTACTTCGACCTTTACAGCAGGGAAGCCAAAGAAACATCAGCATTGGTTTCTGTTGAGACACGGTGCTGAGCATGGAGATGGTCCAGCTTCGGCCAAGAAACCTTAAACGTGACGCCACGGTGAGGAGAGCTCATCCAAGTTACCTCGGGGTTTTCCATGGTCTTCACCGATCCTGATGTCAGCCACCAATCCTCCATGCAATTCTAAAGAGGACATAGTTATTCCTCCTGCCTCCCAGTTGGTGTTGACATTGGCGATTCTCAAGAAGGCATTGGAGGAACGAGTGCAGGTAGCACCAGGCACAAAATGCTGAACATCCTCCAGCACGTGGACCCTCTTAATGTGGTTGTAGTTGTCACAGTACATGAGATCCTTCAGGAGTTGCTGTTAAGGATGGCTCCCGTCTCAATAAGATGGTCCCCTCTTGGTGGCTCCCACTGCAGGAAGACGGATGTGATATACTTTGTCCAGAAGGCTCATGGATTTGAAAAGCAATGGCTACCTCACCAATCTGTGGTGGTGGAATCTGCTCTCAAGAAGGCCAAGCGTCCTAGGACCCATTCCTTTGTGGCCCCAGGGAGGGATCCTAGTGTTATAGACACTCTTGGGAGGAAGGTTTTCTAGGGAGCTATGTTCATTGTCTATGTAATGGCCTATTGGCCCCTCTTGGGCCAGTACATGCAGGACATTCTGAAGCGGGTGCAGGAGGTGGCTGTGCGCTTCCTCAGAAGCAGCAGGACACCCTCCAGTCACTGGTGACTAAGGGTCTTGAGTGTGGGAAAACACGCGGTCCAATTGACATACAATATTTTCAAAGTTGCATCAAGATTCTCTGCTGTAGGGATTGGAGCCTGCAAACTCGTCTAGCTGCAAACCTCTGAACTCCGTCCAGAGGTGCAGAAGCAACTCCTTGATATGCCATGCATCAGAGAAAATCTCTCTTTAGAGATCAGGTTAAGGATGCAGTGGCACCGATTCGTGATCACTGTACAGCGCTTTAGTAGCTCTCCACTGCTGCTTCGGACTCAATCTCCTCATCCAGGTGATACCCAAGATCTGGGTAGAGAAAATCTATCTTCTGCCCGAGGAGACACTATCCTCCACCCTCTGTCCCATATGCAGCTGGCCCCACATAGCCACCCCAGGAAGCAGAGGGCACCTGAACCCCCAAATGGCATCTCAACCAACTCCTGGGACAGTGTTTGACTGGACCGGAGAGAGCATAGCCAAAATCCCAGTACCATGCCGAAGGACTTTCAGGTCGGGGGCAGGTGTGGTTCTACGCGACTCAGCCTTCCAGTATAACCTCGAGCAAACGGGTCCTGGGCATAATTCAAAGAGGGTACAAATTTAATCTATTGGGTGTCCTCTTGGAGGGCTCATAGCACATCAGTAGGTAGTATATTTGGAGCTCCTCTCCTCCTTAATGACCAGAGCGGTTGTGCTTGTTCCACCAAGGAGGAGAGGGTGGGCATTTTACTCCCAGTACTTTCTTATTCCAAAGAAAACCGGAGGGACTCTGTCTCATCCTAGACCTAATGGCCTTGAACAAGTTTCTCAAAAAGGAAAAGTTCAAGATGTTTTCTCTGGGTACCTTGATAATTTTTCTGCAAAAAAGGGGGGCTGGTTATGCTCTCTCGATCTAAAAGATGCCTACACTCACATTGCGATATTCCTGTCACCGGAAGTATCTCGGATTTGTGGCAATCTGCACCTTCGGTATCACATTCTGCCCTTTGTGCTTTTGTCAGCCACTTGTGTCATCACAAAATGCTTTGCCATGGTGGCAACACGCCTTCTCAGGCTGGGAGTGCACATATTTCACTATTTGGATGATGTGCTGATCAAGAGCACATCTCAGACAGGTGCCAATGAATCAGTGCGTATGACTATCCGGGTGTTGGAGTCACTAAGGTTCATCATCAACTACCCTGAGTCTAATCTCGGCCCATCACCTCAATAGGAGTTTATTGGAGTCTGCTAGAATCAACTCAGGCCGGAGGCTTCCTTGTGCAGCACCCTGATGGCCATTGAGGCAGAGATCAAGAGAGTTAGCAGACATCAGCTTGGCACATATTGAGGTTGTTGGACCACATGGCCAAAACTGTTCATGTCACTCCCATTGCTTGACTGTTTATGCGAAGATCCTAATGGACCCAGAGGGCACAGTGGCTTCAGGACACTCAAGACCTTCCAGATTGCATCCAAGTCGCTCCATTACTCCAGGATTCTCTATTCTGGTGGCAGAACAATTCCATTTTGGTTCAGGGATTCCCTTCCAGATTCCTCCAGTGAAAACTGTGCTAACTACAGATGCGTTCAACTTGGGTTGGGCAGCTCATGTAGATGGGCTTCACAATCAGGGTTCTTGGTCTGCTCGGAAAAGTCAGTACCATAAGAACATGCCATACTGGGTCAGACCAAGGGTCCATCAAGCCCAGCATCCTGTTTCCAACAGTGGCCAATCCAGGCCATAAGAACCTGGCAAGTACCCAAAAACTAAGTCTATTCCATGTAACCATTGATAATGGCAGTGGCTATTCTCTAAGTGAACTTAATAGCAGGTAATGGACTTCTCCTCCAAGAACTTATCCAATCCTTTTTTAAATACAGCTATACTAACTGCACGAACCACATTCTCTGGCAACAAATTCCAGAGTTTAATTGTGCATTGAGTAAAAAAGAACTTTCTCCGATTACTTTTAAATGTGCCCCATGCTAACTTCATGGAGTGTCCCCTAGTCTTTCTACTATCCAAAAGAGTAAATAACCAATTCACATCTACCCGTTCTAGACCTCTCATGATTTTAAACACCTCTATCATATCCCCCCTGAGTCGTCTCTTCTCCAAGCTGAAAAGTCCTAACCTCTTTAGTCTTTCCTCATAGGGGAGTTGTTCCATTCCCCTTATCATTTTGGTAGCCCTTCTCTGTACCTTCTCCATCGCAATTATATCTTTTTTGAGATGCGGCGACCAGAATTGTACACAGTATTCAAGGTGCGGTCTCACCATGGAGCGATACAGAGGCATTATGACATTTTCCGTTTTATTCATCATTCCTTTTCTAATAATTCCCAACATTCTGTTTGCTTTTTTGACTGCCGCAGCACACTGAACCGACGATTTCAATGTGTTATCCACTATGACACCTAGATCTCTTTCTTGGGTTGTAGCACCTAATATGGAACCCAACATCGTGTAATTATAGCATGGGTTATTTTTCCCTATATGCATCACCTTGCACTTATCCACATTAAACCTCATCTGCCACTTGGATGCCCAATTTTCCAACTTCTGGAGCTCGGGTGATCTAGTATGCACTATGGGCTTTCAGAGATTGACTGTTCGACAGATTTGTACTAGTTTGGACTAACAGCCAAGTGATTGTTTATTTTATATCAACAAGCAGGGAAGTATGGGATCCTACCTCCTGTGTCATATGATGGTCTGGAAAATGGGGTGGAAGACAGTCTGTCGGTCCTTCAGACCCCATTATTGGTCCCTGGACCAGGAGGTAGTGAATCGTGTCTTCTGCCTCTGGAGGATCCCAGAGATGGACCTGTTTGCAGCTCCCTGAAACAGAAAGATCCCTCTCTTTTCCATGTACAGAGCACAAAGCAAGCTAGCCTCATATGCTTTCGCTTTCCATTGGAGCGAAGGACTTCTGTATGCATATCCTCCAGTCCCACTGGTTGCAAACACTTTGTTGAAGCTCAGAGAGGACAAGAGGGACTGAGTGATTCTCATAGTCCCTTGTTGGCCAAGACAGATTTGGTTTCCACTCCTCCAGGAGTTGTCCATCTGGAAACCGATCAGATTAGGTACTTCCCCCCCAACTCTCATCACTCAGGGGCAAGGCAGATTGTGGCATTCCAAGCTGCAAGCCCTATTGTGCTCACAGCTTAAATATCGAGAGGCTGATCCTACAACCCCTTGATCTTTCCATGGATGTGTCTCGTGTCCTTTCGGCTTCCAGAAAGCATTCCACCAGAAAGTCCTATAGACTGAAGTGGAGTAAGTTTGCTGCATGATGTAAGCAAAGGGCCTTGGACCTCTTTTCCTGTTCAACATAAAAGCTGTTTGACTACATTCTACATCTCTCCGATGCTGTTCTTAACACCAACACAATCAGGATTCATCTTGGTGCAGTTCTCTGTACCACCTTTAATTGTACACTTCATGCACGGTCTGCTTTACTTGAAGCCTCTCTTAAGACCTCCCACTGTGTCATGGGACCTCAACGTGGTTTTGGCTGAACTATTGAAAGCTCCTTTTGAACCCCTGCACTCCTGTAACCTGAAGTATCTGACCTGGAAGGTCATATTTTTGGTGGTAGTCACTTCAGTTAGCTTCAAGCCTTAATGACTTATACTACGTGTTTTCATGATGGAGTATGTATGCAAGACCACCCTAGATTCCTGCCTAAGGTGGTGTCAGACTTCCATCTTAACCAGTCAATTGCCTTCCAACATTTTTGCCCAGGCCTTAGGCTCAGCAAAGTGCACAAGCCCTGCACAGTCTGGACTGCAAAAGAACCTTAGCCTTGTATCTGGAGCAGTCAGAAGCCCATAAAGTCCACCCAGATTTTTATTTTCTTTGATCAGGACAAGCTGGGGATTGCCATTACCAAACAGATGTTCTCTAATTGACTAGCAAATTGCATCTCCCTCTGTTATGCCCAGGCGGCATTGAATCTTGTGGGCCATGTTGAGACTCATTTTGTCTAAGCCTTGGCAGTTCTGTGGCTCACTTGCAATCAGTCCCCATGAAGGAGATGATATGCAAGGCTACGACATGGAGTTCCATCCACTAATTCACATTGCACTACTGTTTAGATAGAGATGGTCAACGCTCAGTAGGTTTGGACAGTTTGTCCTCCAGAACTTGTTTGAGGTGTATAACCTAACTCTATTCCTGCCTAGGGTCCATTGTTTTTGTTTTTCTTCAGGCTGCCCCCACCTCCCCCCCCCCCCCCCCCCCCCCCCCCCAACACCTTAGGGTATAAACAAATATATATATATTAAAAAAAAAAAAGCCAGTTGCCAACAAATCGTTGCTGCATTATGTTCTATTGTAAACCGAGGTGATGTTCCAAATGTGCCTCGGTATATAAAAACTCTTAAATAAATAAACATCGTTATTGTTGTGCCTGTTGCTACTGAGTTTCTTGTCCTTTTTTTATTGTTGTTGAGGGACCCCCTGTAACTAGAGCTCCACCTATTTGTGAGGACTGCCATCTTGCTTGTCCTCAGAGAAAGCAGAGTTGCTTACTTGCAACAGGTGTTCTCTAAGTACAAGCAGGATGTCAACCCTCACAAGATCCACTCATCTCCCCGTGGAGTTGGGTCTCCACAACATGGTTCTTTTCTTATGCTATGTAATTTAGACTGAAGAGACCCCAAGCGGATGTTTGGCATAATGCATGCATGGGCATGCTCAGTCAAAGTTCTAGAAACTAACATAAGTTTTCCATGCCGGGCTTCATTGGATGATGTCACCCACGTGTGAGGATTGACATCTTGCTGTCTTCGGAGAACACCTGTTACAGGCAAGCAACTCTTTCTTTGAAAAACTGGCAGGTGACTTTTATTATAATCTATATCCTAGATGTCTGAGCAGCAAACATACAGTACTGGAAATACTACCAGGTCCTAGACAGCAGTTCAACTCCTGTGCACTGCCTAGAGAGGAGTTTGTCTGCCTGTAACTTTTGCTTAGCTAGAGGATCAGTATTGCATATTCCAAAGCTATGTTCTCATTCTTGTTGGAATGCAAGTCAGTAAGGGAAATGTTTGGAATGAGACTTGACATTGGTTTTAATACTATAACTAGATGTACATATTTTTTCCACAGGTATGGCTGGAACCATCTATTTTCTGGCTGACCTACTGGAACCAGCCAAGGCCAAATTCCCAGCATTTGAACTCTAAGGAGAAAGTGTGTGTCGAATGCTCTACCACGTTGTTGGTGCAAGTGTGATTCATTGGCTTTTTTTCTTTAACCTGTGGCTTGCAGGCACTTCGTTCGTACTGACATATTCAAGGAACTCGGCCTTTCTATTGAGGGATTGGTATATTTATTGTAGCAGATGTTTGTTATTGCTTCCATATGAAAAAAATACCACACATCTTAATGCCTAAAAATGGTTGTCATGTTAGGGGAAAAAATCACTGCAGGCAGATGTATTTAATCAGATGACCTGTGACACTGCTGAGACATGAAAATGTAGAATGCTCAATTCCTAGCTATAGCTTGTATTTTTATTTGAAAGGAAAATGAGGATCCCATAGGACTTAACACAAATGCAAAAAGGGATCCAGAATTCTATAAACAGCTCCTAGTTAATCAGAGCATACACAAAGGCTTTAGATGTTATCAGATAGTGAACTGTATCTGCCTGGAGGTTATTTTTGTTACAAAAGTAATCCAGCAAAGCTAAGGAAGCACTGGTACTTTTAAAGATTGCTGATATCTGCTCCTTTTCTGTCTTTAGTAAGAATATTTCATTAATGCTGTATGTGCCATAGAAGAGCGAAGTTTTGATTAAAAGGCTGTTTCAAGTTTGTATCCTGAATTCATATAGCTATCAGTTCAGAACCCAGTTTATGGTTTACTTCTGGTTTTGCTTATATAAACCAAATATTGCATGGGGACACAGCTGAGCCATATCCAACTAACCAAAATTCCACAATGGATTTTTTTTAAGAAATGTTTTTGGATAACCTGTAGGTTGCAGCTGTAGAGATCTCCACCAATAGCACAATTCTGTGCTAAACCAGTGTATGCATCTTTATGCATTAGACAAGTGCTGATGGTTCAAGGCTTGTTAGGTGCTTGATGGGAGCAATTTTCACTTGCCTACATAGGCACATGGTTCATAGGTACTTCTGTACCTGAATACCATGTAGTTAATTTTCAAAGGGAAATTGATTAGCTTCCCTTTGGAAAATTAGCTACAGTGTACATGGGTTCCAAAGAATGCATGAATCTTGCACCTGCTTTATCTGCAAGGCAAGTACGTGCAGGTTAATATGCATGTAGATTTGGTTTCTAAATCTTTGTATTTTCCTTGCTCTGATCCAAGCCTGCACCTTTGACAGCTCTTTTTTGTCCCACAGATAAATTATACACATGTAATAAAAGTAGGCAGTTAAGCTTTATGAGGTTTACAGATTTCATCTGCTTGGATCTAGTCAGGTAACTTCTCAATTACTCATCTCAGTCCCTTTGTAGAGTGCTCTATGTAAGCATTAATGTTAAAGAAAGGGAAAAATTAATGGGCTAGTTGAGTGATCATTGGATCATCACAGAAGTTTCATTGAGAAACACTTAATTACAAAAATGCTTTCATATTGAGTTTAGCTCAGGACATTATTCAAAAACCTGACCATTTTTTCTGTAATTTCTGAAGTGCTTTTCCTATTAAGGCATGATTTAATTTGCTGAAACAATCAAACTAAATTAAAATTGTTGTACAGTAAACACATCAGAAGGCATCAAGCATGGTTAAAGCTATCTTACCATCACGTTGTGCCCTTAGCCTCTCAAAGGTTTCAGCAGAGTTGAACAAATTGATAAAGTATGAAAAGTTTTTTTGGGTTTTTTATATTTTAAAACCCCAAATCTGTTTTCAGTTTCCTGGGTGTTTGATGTGGAAAAATCAATAGTTCTAGGATACCCTAATCATTCAGCCCCATAGTATCATATTTCACAGTGCACCGAGGATGCATACAATCTTCTAAAATCATCTTCTGTACCAGGCAATATGGAACTAATAATCATCTATCTTTATCAATACTTTTTTACTGACTAACAAGTAATTTTTGTTCTCTGGTATTACTACTTGCCATGTATACTCTTCCAGTATTAGTCACAGGGTACCGTTTTTTTCCTTTAGCGTGTACTATTATTGCTTGTTTGATGCTCTCTTGTAAGTAGATACCAGCTTCAGTGTCAAAAAGTCAGTATATGGCTAATTCAGTTTTTTTAACAATTGAACATATGTCTGTTTATAGATTGGGTACTTAAAAAGTTATGCTCAAAATATTTTAGCTAATGAAATCCATGTTACATCTATTCAGGCTCTTAATATAGACCCCAAACACATTATATCCTATAAAGGAACTGCAAAATTCCAAAAATAGGCCAAATTCTGAAAAAGGATTTTAGAAATGCTACCCTGCCATGGCTGTATTTCAAGCAAATTGCTCTGTCTCAAAGGGTTGATGATTCCAACAAAGAAACATTTTTCACAACCAAATTGCATCTAGAGAATGACAGTGAAAGTAGATATTTAAACCAGTTTCCTTCAGTCCATTGGCTATTATGAAGTGATTTGTGCCCCCTTGAAGGCATTTATGCCGAAATGCTGGTGTCGGGATTTGTCATCTGATTCCTTCCCATTCTGGCATTTGAGATTTTAACAAGTTTTTCAACCACAGTGTTTCTTCCAGAGAATCCCTTTCTGTATGCGAGCTTTGAAACTGATGATTTGGCATATCACAGTTGGGCTATAAATGCAAGTTTGATATTAAATAATTTTTTTTGATGGTAGATGATTATACTCTGTGCCTACAGAATGTTACCTAGTGGCTTAAGGAGCCAAGTTCCCTGTACGTACCTGGATCAGTCCAGACACCTGGGTTGTGCCTCCGCACCAGCAGATGGAGACAGAGCAAGATTTGTCGGGCTCAGCCACATATAGCAGGGTGCCACCCGCAGCCTCTCAGTCTTACTGGTCCTTCGAGGAGGAAGACGCAACCGGTGCTGCGTTCCTGAGGCCTCAGTTCCCTGAGCCTTTACCCGGGTCCTTCCGGCCTCCCACAGTGCCCTCGCGGCTTCCAAAGCCGTCAGAGCCCAGGACTGATATCCCCCACAGGCCTTGCCTGCGAGTCATGGGGGGAATGATTCCACAAAGTCTTCCTCATATTACTTGAAGACTCCCTCTCATAGCCTTCCCCACAAGAGGAAAGGCATCTGTCCTTCGCAAGATTTGTCACGGCCATGGCCGAGGCTACCCTTTCAACTGCTCATGGAGGAGGATGCGTGACACAAGATGCTGGAAGTACTCGTTTGTCGATGCTCCTAAGGAGATTAGGGCGGTTCCCATCCACGACATCTTCAAGGACCTCCTCCTTCAGATGTGGGAGCACCCAATCTCTATCTCTCCTGTCAATAGAAAGGCGCATGCCACCTATCTGGTGCAGCAAGCCGTGGGGTTCGAAAAGCGGCACCTCCCCCACCAGTCAATGGTCATAGAGTTTGCCCTCAAGAAAGCCAGGCGCTCCCGTACTCGTGCCTCTGTCCCTCTGGGGCGAGAACATAGGGAGCTCAATGCCTTCGGCTGCAAGGTCTTCCAGGGCACCATGCTTATCGCCCAGATAGCCGCCTACCAGTTGTACATGATTCAGTACAACCGGAACCTATGGAAGTGAATCCAGGATCATACGGAGACTCTACTGCAGCAGCATCAGGATGCGCTCTCCGCTATTGTCCTGCAGGGCTTTGAGGCTGGCAAGCACGAGGTGCAATCCATCTATGATGTCTTTGAAACTGCAGCTTGTGTAGCTGCCATGGGCATCGACAGCTGTAGGATGGCCTGGCTCAGGGCTTCTGATCTCTGTCCAGAGGTGCAGGAGAAACTGGCTGACCTCCTCCTCTGCACAGGTGACAATCTCTCTGGGGATAAGGTCCGAGATGTGGTAGTGCAATTGAAGGACCACCATGACACCCTTCAACAGCTTTCCACTAGTGCTTCCAACACCCCTTCCTCAGCCAGGAAATCTTCCACAGGATCCTGGAAGTCCTCCTACAGACAGGAAGTATTATCCTCCAAGCTCACATGCCACACACTAACTCCAGGGACCGCTCCCGCCAGCAGCAAGCGCCCAGGCCCCAACCAGCAAGCCCAGTCTATGTGCTTTTGACTGGCGGCATGGGAGCACGAGTCAGTTGAGCGCACCCCTGACACCGGATCCCCCAGTGGGAGGCAGGCTTGTTGGCTTCGCCCATTGCTGGGAGGATGTCACCTCAGACTGTTGGGTCCTTACCATAATCAGTCAGGGGTACCATCTCAACTTCCGACAGCTCCCAGGGACCTCTCCCCCCATGTCCATCGTGGGGTTTGTCCGCCCAGCAGGTCATACTTCAAATGGAACTCTCTGCCCTTCTCGCAGCAGGTGCAGTAGAACCAGTCCCTCGTCCCCAACAGGGCCAAGGGTTCTATTCGAGGTATTTCCTAATTCTAAAAAGGAACAGAGACTTACGCCCCATCCTCAACCTCAAGGCGTTGAACAAGTTTCTCTCAAGAGAAAAGTTCAAGATGGTCTCTGGGTACACTGATTCCCCTCCTCAAAAGAGGAGACTGGCTCTGCTCCCTCAATCTCAAGGAAACTTATGCTCACATAGCCATTTTCCCCAGCCACAGAAAATACCTCCACTTCGTGGTGGGGAAGGCTCACTATCAATACAAGGTGCTACCTTTTGGGTTGGCCTTAGCCCCTCACATCTTCACCAAATGCCTGGCAGTGGTGGCTACGTATATCAGGTGACGTGCAGTGCATGTCTTCCCATACTTAGACGACTGGTTAATCAAGAGCGATTCCCACGCAGGGGCACTGAGTGCTTTAGCCCTGACAGTGTGGGTTCTACAAGCCTTAGGGTTTGTGATCAAGTTACCCAAAATCTCACCTCTGCCTGTCTCCTCAGCTGGACTATATAGGCACCAGACTAGACATGGTGCAGGCAAAGGCATTTTTGCCACATGTTTGGGTCTTGCCCTCGCCTCGCTGGTGACCTCCGACCGCAGCAGCTGGCAGGTGACTGTGCTCTGTTGGCTGGGCCACATGGCGGCTTCCGTCCATGTTACCCCTCTTGCCCGTTTGTGCATGCAGAGGGCTCAGTGGACCTTGCAGTCACAGTGGCGACAAGCCTCTCAGGACTTGCGTTGTAGTCACGGAACCTCTGTGGGCGTCTCTGACCTGGTGGGAGCACCTCTCCAATTTGGAGCTGGGGATTCCATTCCAAACTGCTGCTCCTCAAGTGATCCTCACTACCAATGCCTTTCCTCAGGGCTGGGGACCCCATGTGGACGGCCTCCACATGCAGGGTCTCTGGACTGCTCACGAAGCCTGTTAATTATCAAATAAACTTTCTGGAGCTTCGGGTAATCCATTATGCCCTATGGATGTTCAGAGACCTGGTGTTGCACAAAGCAGTCCTGAACCGGACAGACAACCCGGTGGCAATGTGGTATATCAACAAGCAGAATCACCTTCCCGCCAGATACTTGGCAACCCCCCCCCCCCCCCCCCCCCCCCCAGGCTCATCTCTGCCATGAAAATGAATCCATAACTGTCTCCTGACCCGAAACCCACCTTCCCCCTAAGTCTCCACTCCCAGTTAACCACTCTAAGACACCATTTAGATCGTAATCTATAACTTTTCTTCGCAAGTTAAAATGTTATAATATAAATGTTTCTCTCCCTCTTTTATACAAGTTACCATGTTACAATGTAAAATAAGCCGATCTTGCCTTATTTGTTCAGTTATATGTAAACCGATGTGATATCTCGATCGAATGTCTGTATATAAAAGCAAATAAATAAATAAACCAGGGAGGCATGGGCTCATACCTCCTCTGTCATAAGGCAGTGCAGGTATGGACCTGGCCCTGTCGCAGGGGATGTCATTGCACATGATGTACCTACCTGGAACTCTGAACTTGCTAGTGGACCGGCTGAGTCGCTCCTTCCAACCACATGAATGGTCCCTCAACCAGGAGTTAGTGGCCAAACTGTTTTGTTGGTGGGGACACCAAATGTGGACCTAATCACCTCCCCACACAATCATAAGTTGAGCAGATTCTGCTTACTCTCGTTGCGGGGGCAGGCATCTTGCCCACGATGCTTTCTCCCTCCACTGGGGCAGAGGTCTGCTGTATATGTACCCTCTTCTCCTGTTCTGCCTAATGACCCTGCTGAAGCTTCAACAGGACAGAGGGACCGTGATCCTCATGGTGCCTTTTGGGGCCCCAACAGGTCTGTTTCTTGTACTATGGGACCTGTCGATCAAGCTCCCCCCCCTCCCCATCTTACTGGGGACTGCGCCCGATCTGCTCATGCAAAATCAGGGTACCCTGTGCCATCCAAACCTCTGGGCACTAGCCCTGACGGCTTGGATTTTAAGCGCCTAGTCCTTAAACCTTTGGCCTTCTTGGACAGTGTTTCCCAAGTGTTGGTGGCTTCTAGGAAACCTTCCATCAGAAAGTCCTACAGCTTGAAATGGAGAAGATTCTCCATCTGGTGTGCAGGGCAGGGCTTGGATCCATTCATATGCACCCTTCCCCAGCTGTTGAACTACTTGTGGCACCTTTCCGAGTCAGGTCTTCAAACCAGCTCAGTCAGGGTCCATCTCAGCACTGTGAGTGCATAGCATCGCTTGTACACCTGTGTTGGTGCAGCCTTTAGTAGGTCACTTTATGAGGGACTTGCTCCAGCTGAAGCCCTCTCTTCGGCCTCCTGTTGTGTCCTGGAACCTCAACATTGTCCTGGTGCGGCTCAAGCACCCTCCCTTTGAACAGCTGCACTCCTGTGACATGAAGTTCCTCACCTGGAAAGTTATATTCCTGGTAGCAATTACTTTGGCTCATAGGGTCAGTTCCTTATGCGCATAAGAAATAAAGGCTTTTGTTCATGAGAAACACACTGTCTCTGTTTTCCTCGTGCCCTTGATAAACTTTAAATCACAGTATGTACCTGCCATACAGGAAGTTTTTTCATGATCGTGTGGTGCACCCTAAGTTTCTGACTAAGGTTGTGACTGATTTCCACTGTAATCGTCTGTTGTTTTACCCACCTTCTTTCCTAGGCCTCATTCCCACCTGGGGGAAAGGGCTCTTCATACTCTGGACTGCAAGAGGGCCTTTGTTTTCTGTTTAGATCACACAGCCAGTCAGACAGTCCAGTCAGCTCTTTGTGTCCTTCAATGTAAACAGACCTTATCCAACTGGCTGGCGGATTGCATCGCCTTCTGCTATGCGCAAGTTGGCCTTCCGCTGGCAGGCAGAGTTAAAGCTCACTCTGTGGGGACCATGGCAACATCGGTGGCTTATCTGTGAGTAGTCCCCGTCAAAATTTGCTGGGCCTCAACGTGGAGTTCTCTTCACACATTCACGGCTCACTACTGCTTGGACAAGGATAGTCGTCAGGGCAGTGCCTTTGATCAGTCCATCCTGCGCAATCTGTTCCAGACCTGAACCCAACTCTTCCGGCTAGTACCCCTCGTGGGAGCCAGGCAGTCCCCTGCTAACCAACAGCAACGCAGTTGTGCGCATTGGCACCTTGTTCAGTAACAGTTGGCCTCTCTTGCCTGGAGCTTGGTACTCACCCATATTGAGGACTACCATCTTGCTTGTCCTAGGAGAAAATGCAGTTGCTTACCTGTAACAGGTGTTCTCCTAGGACAGCAGGAATCCCACCCACCTCCCTACGGAGTTAGGTTCTCCTTCCGGTTTGTTTTATTTTTTCGCTTGTCTTTTTTCTGTTACAAGACACCAAAAAGATTAACAAGAGTGAAGCAACTTATAGAATAAAGAAGCCTCATGCCCTACGGACTAAAATTTAAGACAGAATAAAACACCGGACTCTGAACCAGGGGGCCTGTTCAAGGGACACCCTGCACTACGCAGTGTCACAATTGAAGCCACTTATATATTATTGAGACAAAGGTAGATGATAAATCTGGACCAACTTTTCAAAGGAAAGCATTTGTTTAGCAGCTGTTGTTTGCTGCAGAGTCCAGATCCCCTTTGCCTGCCACATAAACCAATTAATTATCTTCTTACTGATAAGTAATTGCGGAGTATACCATATTGGAGAGTGCATACTAAAAGTTCATCGATTTTTCTAACAAGATATCCAAGGTACATAAGTCTCGTTTAAAGCTGGAATCCTTCTTACAGAGGGGCTTTCATACCAGTTATTTAGGCTCGATGGCAATGGAGCAACTGACCATTTCAAGAGAGAACCAATTGAATGTACAGTATAGTGCAAATCCTCTTCATCTAAAAGCCATCTGATCCCATACCATAGAAGAAAAGCATAATGGTATCTCAAAGTCTGGGAACCCCACTCCACCCAGATCCTTTTTTTAATTTCAGTTTACACAAAGCAGTAAGAGGCTTTCTCCATAAAAATGAAACAAATCTATCAATTTTGGCATAAAATGATCTAGGGAAAAGAGGAGACCTACTTAAAATGTAATTTATTTGTGATGCTACATAAGATTTTGCCATACTGGGTCAGACCAATGGTCCATGAAGTCCAATATCCTGTTTCCATTAATGGCCAAGCCAGGTCACAAGCACCTGGCAGGATCCCAAGGGGTAGATAGATTTCAAGCTGTTTATCCTAAGAATAAGCAGTGGATTTCTGCAACTCTACCTTAATAAGGGTTAATGGACTTTGTCCTCCAGGAGCTTGTCTAAACCTTTTTTTAAATGCAGTTACTCTAACAGCTTTCACTACATAATACCAGTTTAAAAAATATTTACTCTATTAGTTTAAAAGATATTATTACCAAGTAACTTAATTGTGTGTCCCCTGCTCTTTGTACTTTTCAAAAGAGTAAACAACTAATTAGAGTTTACTCATTCCATTCCACTCATTCTATAGACCTCTATCATATCTTTCCTCAGTAGTCTCTTCTCCAAGCTGAGTCCTAACCTCTTTAGCTTTTCATAGGAGAATTGTTTCATCTCCTTTATTATTTTTGTCACCCTTCTCTGTACTTTTTCTAATTCTGCTATATCTTTCTTGAGATGTGGTGACCAGAACTGCACACAATATTCAAGATGAGGTTGCAACATGGAGCAATAGCGGCATTATGATATTCTCTGTTTTATTTTCCATTCCTTTCCTAAAAATCCCTAGCATTATATTTGCTTTCTTCACTGCTGCTGCACACTGAGCAGAACATTTCAATGTATTTTCAACAATGACACTTAACATCCTTTTCCTGAGTGCTGACTTCTAATGTGGAACCTTGTATTATGTAGCTATAATTTGTGTTACGCTTCCCTAAGTGCATCACTTTGCACTTGTCCACATTAACGTTCATTTCCCATTTGCATGCCTAGTCTCCCAGTTTTGCTATGTCCTCTGCAATTTTTCACAATCCTCTCGTGATTTAACAACTTTGAATAATTTAGTGTCATCGGCAAATTTAAACACCTCACTTCTTCCTATTTCCAGGTCGTTTATAAATATATTAAAAAGCAGTTATCCCAGAACAGATCCTTTGAGTACGCCGCTATTCACCTTTTTCCATTGGGAAAATGTACCATTTAGCCCTACTTTTGCTTTGCTATCTTTAACCAGTTGGCAATCCACAATAGGACACTGTCCCTATCCCATGACTTTTTAATTTCCTAAGAAGTCTCTCATGTTGGACTTTGTCAAATGCTTTCTGGAAATCCAGATACACTATATCAACTGGCTCACCTTATTCACATGTTTGTTTACGCCCTCAAAAGAAATGTAGCAAATTTGTGAGGCAAGACTTCCCTTGGCCAAATCCATGTTAGCTTTGTCCTATTAAGCTATACTTATCTATATGTTCAGCAATTTTGTTCTTTATGATTGTGTCAAGCAAAATGGTAGAAACTAACATCAGACTCACTGGTCTGTAGTTTCCTGTTTCACTCCTTGATCCCTTTTTAAAAATTGGCATTGCATTGGCAACCCTCCAGTCTTCAGGTACCATAGATGATGATAGTTTACAAATTTCCAATAGCAGGTCTGCAAATTCATTTCTCAGTTTTTTCAGCACTCTGGGATGTATACTTTCTTGTCCAGGTGATTTGCTACTGTTTAGTTGGGCAATTTGCCCTAGTACATCTTCCAGGCTCACTAAGATTTCATTTAGTTCCTCTGACTCATCACTTTTGAATATCATTTCTGGTGTGGACATAACTCTAAATCAAAAAGAGTCCAATGTGGAAAAACAGTGATACTTAATCCCACATAAAATTCACAAAAATCATTTATGAAAAAATCTTGCAAAAGACTTTTTTTCATAAAGAACCTTTTTACAAAAATATACCCAAAATAATTGATTAAAGGACCTCCATTTTTAGGGCAAAGCTTCATGCGGCAAAATAATCAATGCCCGACCCATTAAAATATAATCATTGTCCAATATTTGTAAAAACTCACTTTTTAATAAACATTTTTTATGCATGTAAAAATGAATTACTTATAAAGCCATCAGTGTCCAGATCTGAAACTTTTCAGGTGAGACAATCTGTAATGACACTGCATCTCTGTTACCACGCTGCCCATCTGTCCCAACATGAACTGGGTTTCAAAGGACAAGCAGCCTTCTTCAGGGGTTCATTCACATAGCAGCATGCATCAGCAAACATAGATCAGGTTTCAAAGGTTCGTTCACACAACAAATTCACACAGCAGCATTTTTCAGCAGAACATCACTCGAATAGCTAAATTGAGAACAGTAAAACCGTTGTTCTTATCCCAATGTGGCAAGTCTGTAACCAATCAAATAGATGCGCGTCATCACTGAGAATAGCAGCAACTTTATTGTTCAAACAACAACAATATAATCAAGGCACATCATCACTGAAATCAGCTTTATTCAAACGTTGTAAGCAAGACATAGCAGCAAAAAAATGTGAAAAAACGAAATAAGAGAAAACCATTCAACAGACAAATTCAATCCAGTGGGCCGTACAGTGTCCCATTGGTTATCCTCCTATCAGGTCTCTTGAGATGCCAATTATAGCTCTTCATCCAGTGCTATACACTCTAACTCTCCCATCTTATTTTTTAGATGTCTAGTATTTGTATACAGACATTTCAAAGTATGTTTTTTTGTTTACATTAACAACCTACTCATCGGTTGATGGGGTAATTTGGAATCTTTCTGCACTTAAAGGCACCTGGTCCACTTTGGCATTTAATATTGTAACCTCTCAACTAAACTGCCTTATTTTCCTTGTTTCATTCCGAATCATGTGCTTCTGAGCGACTGTCTGCTTTCGCCCATCTAGTTTAAAAACTGTGCACTCTCCTTTTTAAAGGTTAGTGCTAGAAACCTGGTTCCACTCTGGTTAAGGAGGAGCCCATCCTTTTGGAAAAGGACCCCTCTTCCCTGCACCATTGACTTACCACTCATGGAGACTACAGCTCTCCCTGCCTCTGAGAATGCTACCCTGGTGGTTCTGGATTTCAGCTTTATATCTAAAACTGTAAATTTGGCTTCCAGAACCTCTCTTGCACTTTCCTATGTCATTGGTATACAAATGTACCAAACGTCAGCTCCTCCCCAGCACTATTTAAAATCCTATCTATGTAATGTGTAAGGTCTACCTCCTTTGCACCAGGCAGGCAAGTTATCAGGTGATCCTCGGGTCCGCCAGCCAGCTATCAACCTTTCTAATAATTGAATCACCAACTATAATGGCTGTCCTAACATTTTCCTCCTGGGCACATGCGCCTAGAGCTCTATCTGTGGTACGAGAGGATACTATTTATTTATTTATTTAAAGTCTTTTTTATACCGAAGTATAGCAAAAAATGCCTTCACTCCGGTTTACAGAATAACAACTTGATACATACAACGAGTTTGATACATATAACTAACAATATGAAAGAGAATCCAAATAAAACAAGCAATGAACAATATAAATGGGTAACATGTAAACAAGATGTTACGGGGACTATTAAGTAATTATTTTAGGTTGAACAAGTCTAACTATGTATAAATATTGCTTATCAGGTTGAAAATAATAATAATAGTAAATATATATCTAACTATGTAAAATATTGCCTGAACCGGTTATAATAAAGTGCTGATGCATTAATTCTATGACAAGACAGGGTAATGTCAGAGAGTCATTTTGGGTGTGTGAGGTATGCTTAACCCATGTCATCTGTGAAAGACTGACTGAAAATCCATGTTTTGAGTTCTTTTTTGAAGGATTTTATGTCTCTGAGTGAACTTAGATAGACAGGTAGGGAATTCCATGCTTTTGGACCCGCAGTGGAGAGGGCTCTGTTCCTAGTGTTGGAGTTTTTGGCCAATGGAATAGAGGGTATGGTTAGGAGCAGTTTGCTTGACGTTCTAGTCGTGCGTTGTGGTTTGTGAGTTTGGAGCATGTTATCAAGGATGGTGTTATCTGTTCTGTGGATCGCGTTGTGTATGATTGTTAGTGTTTTGAACTTTATTCTTTGTTCGACAGGTAGCCAGTGAAGGCTCTTCAGTACAGGGGTTATGTGGTCTGATTTTTTTTTTGCCGGTTAGAACTCTGGCAGCGGCGTTCTGTAATAGTTATAGCGGTTTTAGGGTAGATTTGGGTAGACCAATTAGTAATGCGTTACAGTAGTCGAGGCTGGTAAAGATGAGAGATTGCAGGACGGTTCTGAAGTCTTGTTGGTGGAGTAGAGGCTTGAGGTGTTTAAGTATGTGGAGTTTGTGGAAACCGTCTTTTGTTTTCATTGCAATGTTTTTTTTGAAGTTTAGTTCGGAGTCAAACCATATTCCAAGGTCCTTTGTATTGTTCTTCAGTTGAATGCTAGAGGTGCCAATTTGAAAGGAGGGTAATGTGGTCATTTGGTCTGTGTTTCTATCGAAGAGTATGCATTCTGTTTTGTCCATGTTGAGGCAGAGTTTTAGCTGGTTCAGCATGTTTCGAATTGCGATAAGGTGGTTTGCTGTTAGTCGCAGTGCATCTTCGACCGTAGTGGTAATGGGAATGAGGAGCTGAATATCGTCAGCGTACATATAGAATGATATGCCTAGGCTTGCAATGAGTTGGCAGAGGGGGAGTAAGTAAATATTAAAGAGGGTTGCTGAGAGGGCTGATCCTTGTGGAACACCTGTTTCGAGGGCAGGTCCTAGCTACAGGATTGCTTCCTGTCTCATAAAGCTGATGCTTTCCTTCCAAGTGACCTTTCCTTTCAAAGCAGCCCAGGAGCTACCAAATTGGAAGTGGGACTTCTCTCCAATGTCCCTGAAGGTATCCTCTATATACTTCTCTGCCTCCCTTAGCTCCTCCAGCTCTGCCACTCTAGACTCCAGAGATCTTACTCTTTCTCTGAGGGTTTGGAGATCTTTGCACTTAGTGCATACATATGACCCCCCCTCGTCAGATGGGAGATAATCATGCATGTGGCACTCAGTACAAAAGACAGAAAGCCTCCCTCTCGCTGCTGGCCTACTTCCTGAATCATAATTTTGTTGATTTGTTATAGATTTAAATTTTCTAAGGGAGCAGGGATGTAAAGCTAACCTAAAGTACTTAGTCTATGGATTTATATTTTATATTTAATATTTTTCAATGACCCTCAAAACTACACTTACTCTAGCTTCCTAGTTACTTAGCTTATTGCCTCTTGTTTTCAATTAAATTCCTTATGTCTGCAGCAAATTACTCCTGCCGACGACAATTACCATGTAAAATCAAAACGCATAAAACCAACTAAAACCAGATTGTTACGTCCGTCAGTCACAGATGGCTGCGACCGCTCTGCCTCACCTCTTTTTTACCTTTCTCCTCCTCCTTCGGAAGGATGGCTGCCTCTGCTGCTGTTTGCTGAACCCCTCTGTGTCTCCGAGCTAGCATGGGTGTCCCCGTCTGCTATGCTTCTTCCTGAGGCCTCCTAGGGTGCGCTCTGCCCGTGTTCTTAAGCACGTTATGGTGGGAACCTCGCGGGCGGCCCCACCGCATGATGTCAGTACCTCTGGCTATTTAAACCTCCGCTCCAATACAACGAGTTAGCAAGGACTTCGGTTTTGCTACTCTGACCGCTTCTAAGCTGCTCGCATGGATTCCTCACTACCCTCCGGGGTATTTTGCTACCTACTGAAGCTCTGGGTACTGCTCCTCGGGGGCCCTTCACTTCTATTTGCCCTTTGGGGTTATTCAGCCTAACCATCAGAATACCTGCCCCTCGGGGGTCTTGTCTGCTTTATTCTAGGTAGCCTCGGTGCTCCTAGGTACTCGCTCCTCGAGGGCCTATCCTGCTCTGGGTCTCCTGCACCTCGGACCAATGGTCCTTCTCTTCACTCGACTACCGAAGGAAGCTATCATCGCTGCTACCCTGTGAGTACTATTACGCTCCAAGCTCTCCTCGCTCCACTCTTCAAGTTCACGGCCTATCCCGCGATGCAGAACACTACCGGACCTTCGCTACATCTGGGTGAGATTCTACTGAGACTATCTGGAGCCTTACTGTGATATCGCTGGACTACAGCATTGTCTGTTCCTCGGACAAGTATCATCTTCATCACAGCAGCCTAATAAAGCTTCCTTTTCTCTGTGTCAGCTTGTTACTGAGCCTAGCCTATTGTGGTTCCCCATGGGGCCCCTCCCCATGGGAGGAGTCATCGCCACTTCAACCAAGAGTCCACCTTATGCTACAAGCCCAACACAGATAAGGTAGAGCATGGTAAATGGTTAGAGTATTTATTTATTTATTTTTAACTTTTATATACTGACATTCTTGCATTAAATGCAAATCATGCCGGTTTACAGTGAAACAGAAAAAGCAGGAAAAAATTCCTTAGTCGAATACAATGAAACAGCTTAGTTAAAAAAGGAAACATAAAAATACATTTTTACATATACACAAAGGTTTGCACGAAGGGGTGCACAAAGGGGAGAGCACCTTTCCTGTGCCCCTTTGGTGCGCGACGCCTGGTGTTGAGGCTGTCTTAACTGTCCGATGTTAGTGATGTCATGGAGGGGCGGGTCTAATCGCAGCACTTACATCGCTGCTTCTTTCCAGTTCCAGGTGAAGATCAAGTGGTTTCCTTCACTTCCCCTCCCATGACTGTGGGGTGAGAAGCGCTGCAGGGTGCCCCTTGATGTTATCTGGCTTCCCACACGCGACGCCTGGTGTTGAGGCTGTCTTCACTGTCCAATGTTAGTGATGTCATGGGGGGGCAGGTCTAATGATCGCAGTATAGTATAGTAAGGAAGTTTGAAGTGGAAGCTGGGACTGTGGAGCTCGAAGCCTGGATTGCTTGCTGTGATTTCTGGAGTCCTCTCCCAAGGGCTGCTGGGAACAGTATGTAGATGAGCCTTCCATGCTGCTGCTGCAAAGGGTGCAGGGCCTCTGGAAGCTGGGGCCATGGAGTTCAAAGCCTGGATTGCTTGCTGTGACTGCTGGAGTGCCCTCCTGGGGACTGCTGGGAATGGTATGCAAATGTGCCTTCCGGTCCTCTTGTGTGGCAAGGTCTGTGGGGCTGCTGGAAGCTGGGGTCATGGAGTTTGAAGCCTGGATTGCTCACTGTGACCTCGAGTCCTCTCCTGGGGGCTTCTGGGCACAGTATGCAGAAGAGCCTTCCGGTCCTCTTCTGCTGTTAGTACCATCTTAACCTCTTCTGCTGTTCATACCAGCCTTAAGCTTCCCTGACCAAGATAAATATAATGGAGAGTATTGATGAATTGCATCTTCCAGCAATTTTGTGATTTTCAACATCAATACTTCCAACATAAGATCAGTATCAGGTATACAAGTAATCCCCAAGTATTTAAAGTATAAGTTCAGTTTTATCCCAATATTAATTTATATCCAGAAAAGGCTGAGAATGCCCTCAATAAAGTCAATAAACTTGTGAGAGAGTAATCAGGGTAGGATAGAAATAATAGCAAGTCATCAGCATAGGCAGCAATTCTATAATCCTTACCCCCAGCATAAATTCCAGAGATATTGCCCTTTTGCTGAATGGTAAGTAGAATCAGCTCTAGGGACAAAATATAAGCAATGGAGATAGAGGACATCCCTATCTAGTGCCTCTGCCAAGAGTTAAACTACTAGAAAGAATGTTATCAGCTAGAAGCCTTGATTGCAGATTACTATATAGTACTCCAACATACCTAATAAATGACTCTCCAAACCATGTGAGTACCCTGAACATATACCCCCACTTTACTCTATGGAATGCTTTTTCAGCATCAATAGGCAAAGCCAATAATGGGATCTATTAGGATTTTGCAACGGAGATTATGGATCTGACAACCGTAGCAATGCTGGGCAGCTTTTGCTAGCTTTATATATATATATATATGTGTTGGTGTTTTATGTAGGGACAGGTTACATTTTTCATTAGAGATGTAGTCCAAGCTTTTTATTTTGGTACTAGAAGAATTACCTTTGTACACCAGGGTATTTGTAAAATATTTTAACTAAAAGTAGTATTGAAAAAATATGTACATAAAATTTTATAATACATGATGTTGTAAAATGGATCAAACTGAAAACTAATAAATAGTAAAATTAGGGTCTGAAATCCAAGGATAAAAATTTATCAAATTCTAAAATTAAAAAATATTTTTTTGCACAAAACACATTTAACCATATTGCAGTAGTATAATATATTTTCATTACATTTTGGAAACAAAAGATACATCCATAAATTCTCCTATATAAATATGAGTGAAAGTTTCAATACAACCAATATGAGTTCGCTCTTGTGTTTCTCTTTTCCTATATAAATATGAGTGAAAGTTGCAATACAGCCAATTGCCATTGTTAAAAAATACATGTTAATTCGGCAGTCTTGTTCAAACCACGCCCCCTTAAATGATTGACAACTGAGTTTAGCGCCATCAAGTTTTCATAATAAAATTTTAAAAAAATTTCTATGTAAGAGTTTCTAATAGAACTAATTTTTTAAGTCTTGAGATACATTCTAAAGCACTAAATACTGCTCTCCCCTGTAAAGAAAAAAAATTTTTGACAAGTTTTTTGGCGCCAAAATACACTTTAAAGATGGACGACTGACAGCCTCCAGAGATTTGCTTGTCGAGAGTAGAGACCAGATATCCGTTGGTGTAGAACAAGGTAATTGTATTTTATTTTTTGGTTTCAGAATAAATTCATGATTCAGAATCTATACATTTTTTTCCCCATGTTTGGTACCCAGACGCGGTATATCTTATACAATAGAAGCATACCTAGTCGGCTTTGAGATGTATTTATTTTCCATAGTAGGTTTATTGCCTCCACCGTGTGGGATTCTGATTCATATATGGGGTACTAGATTATGACAGTAACTTCACAATTTTAATATATTTGATAGTGAGTATGTAGTTGCTGTAAGATTTTTTTTCCGTGAATTATGTTAAATATCGAATATATTCCAACTTAATGTCAGACAGTTTTATAGGCACCAGCCTTCATGGTCAATATGAGTGATCTATAATAAAAGGTTGTTTGTTTGAGTAACCACAAATTCAAATTAATAATTTTGTATGCAACGCGATGCATTGTAGAATATTTGAGCAATTCGCCAATGCTCTTCATAACTTCTGTAGACATGAGAACACTATCCGTATTAACACCATTCGCTCATCTTATCCAACAACTCATACAAAAACTCTTTATGTATTTATTTCATTTTATTCACTACTAGCTTACGCTCACATTATCTCTGAATTAAGTTTGACACTAGCAAACACTGCACTTTAACACGGCATTACAAATACAGCAAATTAACGAATTCAAAATAGATTATAAGAGACAGAGATGGCGAGTATGTCATCCGAATGAATATTTAGACACAGGACTAACACCAAAATAATTTTTATTCTGTCTGCACATTTACTTTTGGTTCAATTTCCATAGGCGCAATGAAATGGTTCAATTTCATCGAGTTATGAATGGGTCCGAATGAGACAAGGTAAATGTTTATCATAAGATATCAACACACAGTAACAGACAAAATCTCATGTTAATACATTAATATCATACATACTTTTTTAGATTTATTACCACTGCGGATTATCTACAAACAATAGTGGGTTATGAGGTTAAACCAACCTCAACAGATTTGAGTCCAATGAGTGTTTAAGGTAAAAATGAATAATATATGAATAATTATACAGACCAAAAAGTTTTCAAAAAAAGTTTGTAATTATAAACTCAGAGTACAAAGTTTTCAGTGGATACAATGAATTTGATGTTTTAAAGGTTTTTTTTTATAAATTAACATACACACCAACTTTCCCCTTTTTTCAACAAATAGGTAAAAGTATAAGTTTACTGTATTATATTTTAATGATTTTAGATGTCACCATTTTTATAACTTCATTTATAAATTTATGTTATTACTATGATCTAATTTGTTTTAATTTTAATTTTGCTAATTTTATGCTCTATATGATTGATTTTATTAGGGATGTGAATCGTGTGCCCGATCATTTTAACGATCGGGTTTGGCTCGGGGGGGGAAATCTGATCGTTACGAGATGTGAATTGGAATCGGTTCCGATTCCAATTCACATCACTAATTTTTTTTAGTGAGGCCCGCGCCGATTTAAAAAAAAAAACAAACTAAAAAAAAACCCCACCCTGACCCTTTAAAATTACCCCCGTAGCCTCCCCCACTCTCCCGACATCTCCCAAAAACTTTTTACACATACCTGGTGGTCCAGGGGGGCCGCGGGCAGCGATCTCCCGTTCCCACGCTGTCAGCTGCGCTAAAAAATAAATGGCACCGATGGCCCTTTGCCCTTACCATGTGTCAGGGCAAAGGTAGCGCCGGCGCCATTTTGAATACTGGCAATATGGCCGGAGTGCAGGAGATCGCTCCCGGACCCCCGCTGGACCCCCAGGGACTTTTGGCCAGCTTGGGGGGGCCTCCTGCCCCCACAAGACTTGCCAAAAGTCCAGCGGGGGTCCGGGAGCGACCTCCTGCACTCCGGCCATATTGCCAGTATTCAAAATGGCGCCGGCGCTACCTTTGCCCTGTCACATGGTAAGGGCAAAGGGCCATCGGTGCCATTTTTTTAGCGCAGCTGATAGCATGGGAACGGGAGATCACTGCCCGCGGCCCCCCTGGACCACCAGGTATGTGTAAAAAGTTTTTGGGGGTGTCAGGAGAGTGGGGGAGGCTAAGGGGGTAATTTTAAAGGGTTGGGTGGGGTTTTTTTTTTTTATCGGGCCATCGGCGCCATTTATATTAGTGGCAGCCAAAATGGCGCCGATGGCCCGAGAGTGGAAGATCGCGCCGGGACTCCCCCACTGGACCACCAGGTAATTTAAAACATGGGAGGGTAGGGGATTTGTTTTAAAGGGTCGGGGTGGGTTTTAGGGTTGTTTTGGTGTGCCGGTTTTCCCGCCCTCCCCCTCCCCCGATGAACGAGTTTTCACGATAAATCGGGGGAATTTCTATTGTATCACGACTCTAACGATTTTTGACGATTTAAAATATATCTGACGATTTTTTTAAATCGTCAAAAAACGATTCACATCCCTAGATTTTATAGCCCCTGAGGCAGCAGCTATGAGAGCTGCAAAACTCTGCCTGAGTCGGTCTTTTTATTTCACATACGTCTCTACTCCAATAAAGTTTTGGAAAAGACCCAGGCATCTATCCCTTTTGTTTTCCTAAGGAGAGAGGCCTACCATGCAGCTCTGGACAAAGCCATTGTGGAGCATGTGGTTCCAAAAGGGCAAAGTTTTCATTAGGACCTCTCTGTGCTTGTGTATATGTGTGCAGTGGAGGTTCTGGGTGAGTGCTCCAAGGCCCCTGGGACCACAACTGTGGCCCCCACCTCCGCAGGGAAGGTTTCTTTAGTTGAACCATGATCCGAGCGCACCTTGGAGGAGGCCTCAGGCTCTTCGGTTTTAGTGGGTGCATTGACCATCTTGGTCCTTTCTCCTGTGGGAGGCTCCGGCTATGAGTAATATCTGGCTGATTTTGGCCATGGGTTTTAGAGGCACCCCCCCCCCCCCTCCCCGCTGCTAGACCCATCAGTATCCTTCAGAAGAGAGATTTATTTTTAAGACAACAAAAGAGTTTGGATGAGCTATTCCCAGAGTTTTTAAGAAGTTCTGATTTGGGACCGCAATTGCACAGAGGTAGAGGAGATGGTGCTAGTAAAGTGGGAGACCCCTAATTGTGGACTCACAGGAGTAAAGTAGATAAAACTAGCATAATACATTTCAGTAAGGCCTTTCACATGGTTCTGTATAGGAAACATATAAATCGAACGCCCTTGGGATGGGATCTAGAGTGACTGGTTAGGAACTGGCTGAGTAAGAGGTGGCAAAGGGTAGTGATAAATGGAGTTTCCTCTGAAGAGGGATGTTACTAGCAGTGTGCCTAAGGAATTGGTCCTTGGACCAGTTCTTTTCAATATTTTCATGAATGACATAGGGCAGGGATTGTTGGGAAAGGTTTGCATTTTAGTCTATGATACCAAAATCTTTAACAGAGTGGATAGCCAGGAAGGTTTGGACAATGTGAAGGGGGATCTAGCGAACTTGAGGAATGGTCTAGGGTCGGGCAGCTAATACTTAATGCTAAGAAATGCAGAATAATGCCTTTATAGATGCAAATACTCAAGGGAGAAATTCTTCTAAATACAAAAGAATAGCAGGATCTGGGGCTGATTGTATCTGATGATAAGGTGGATAAAGCAATGACAAAAGCCAGAAAGATGCTTGGCTGCAGAGGGAGAAAAATGGGCAGCAGAAAAAGGGAATGTATAGCTATAGTTAGCCAGATAAGTTCCACTGTGCCCACCATGGCACCATGTTTCAGAAGACCTGCTTCAGGGGCTTCAGTTAAAGATAAAAAAAAAAAAATATGCCAGCCCATGAACCCACATTGGTAGCGTGTGTGAGCCTCACCAACTTGAGTATCAAAGAAAAAATGCTGTCTTGTCTTGAAGTGCAATGTTAATAACAGTGATCAACGAGGCTTAGCTGCAAGCAGCTTCCTTTGCTGCTGCGCCCTGAAGCCGGTTCTCTGAAACATGGTGCCATCTTGGGCCCAGTGGAACTTTAATTTTGAGCAAAAATAAGCATTTTCTATTTCACACGTTTTTGATGATTTGGAAAATTTTGTTTCTTTGATATCTCACAATCATTACACAAACATTTGAATAAGCATTTCTAAAAACAACCTTTTGACCTATGATTACATATAACCGTTCTTGTGGAGAAAAAGTATGGTACTAAGTAACCGCTCCGGTGTTATGGTCTTTTAACCAATTAAATATTTATGGTTCATTTAGTCTTGTGTCTATTCAAATATTAAATTGGAGTAGATTTTATTTTATTTATTTATTTATTAAAGGCTTTTCTATACCGAATTTCTTGATACAAATCAAATCAACTCGGTTTACATCAAACAATTAGGAACTATAACCAACCAAACAGTAAATACAATTTGAAGGAGAGTAAAGTTACATTATAACAAGGATGTATAACTTGGAGGAGGAAAAATAAGAGGGGGACGAGAGATTAAGATATACATTGGGGTATGCGAAGGTGCAGTAGATGAGTGTTTTTATCCTTATGAGGCTGGCATAAGGGAAATGACATTGTATAAGAGATGGGAGGATCAGCTCCTAGCTACAAGGGGGCACTGTAAACAATCGAAGACATCGTACGACATCTCTTTCATTTGGGGAGAATTAGTCTAGGCCACGCTGGCCCTGTAATCTCTCTGGTTTGTCAGTTTACCTGGTTACAGATTAGCCTGCACTCAATAGCTGGACAGCTACAAGCCTAAAGCCACTAGGCCTACATGCCCCAAGCCGCCCGCCTCGCTACAAGTGCCAACAAGGAAACTGCAAAAAAAAAAAAAATATATATATATATATACTTGGAGCCTATAGTTTAATCCTTTCTAATCAATAAGTTGGAAGTAATGGAATACAAAAAATTCTAAATTAAAATAAATATAGGCCTATTGTAAAGTGCCTTGGGTTTCAGCTTGGCCCTCAGAAAGCCATGAATAAAATGAACTACATATTACACTATAGTAAACCTCCCACATCAAAAATGCCCTAACGTCATGTGCTCAAACAGTAAGAAACCTACTTATGAACATGCAACACTGCAACTATTACGTCAGAACCTAGAACACCAATACACCTATTAAGAAAACAGAACAAGCCAGGCTGCTATAGATGCCAACACTGTAGCACCTTCTTCACACACCAGAACAGACAGACCCTAAGAATAAAGAGACCATAAAGTATAAATAGAAATGTGTAAACAAAAACTGAACTGTAAACTGCAAAAAGCCAGAATCTGTATGCAGAACAATGGAAAAACAGAAACTGCAATTCTTCATAAAATAATACAATCAGGAAATATAAAACAGCCATACTAATAAAACAAATTTCAAATCAGCTGATGCATAGAATAACATTCTATAATTAAACTCAAACATTTTCAGAAAGTTCCCAAAAAAACAATAAAATGTCAACACAGCTGACACATTATTCAATAATTAAAACTAAGGATTATAAAAACTCCCAGCTCCCCATACTTCAGAACTTTTGACTTCCACTCACCCTGATATTATCCTAGATTAATGGGAGAAGGGGGGTTGCACACAAACTTTGCCCACTCTCATATACAGTCTCTAACACATACGTTTATTCTCTCATACATTCACATATGCTCACTTACATACTCTCTCGAGCTCACAAATACCCAAATCTCTTTCTCATTCACGCATGTTCCTTGTTCTCTCCTGGAATGCACAAGTGGCAGCAGCCTCTTAGCTACAGCCAACCGGATGACTCCTCTTTCCTCCTGGGGCAAAGGCTGATGCTGCTCATTTCTTCTGTAAACAAAATCTCATTCAAAATAAGGTGCTCTTGAAAACCAAACACCTATGGCTTTAAAAATGACTGAAATTGTACAAATACTTAATGTCTTATTCCTTTCTACATGCCCCAAGTATAATTGGTCAAAAATAATAGTAAAGGTGCTTGATGAATGTATTCACGTTTTGATCAAAGTACATTTTTTAAAGCATATTTTTATTTTGCAATTAAAACTCACTTTTAACTAGCTTTGCATCATGCCATACATATAACTCTGTACTTATCTTAGATACTGCTTTCTATCTTCTGGGAAGATGTAACCACTAATATCCTTGAATATGCATAGATGATGAAGACCATGGAAGCAAATGAGAGCCACTGGTGCCAATAGTGCATGAGAGGAGGCTGCTGGAAAGTGGAGAATCAGGGAAGGGTGGGGGCTGAGGAGGCTACTGTGCAGGCAAGGAAAATGGGGACTAGGGCAGAGGGGGAGAGTGTGAGGGCATTGTGGAGTTGGGGAAGGAGGAGAGTCCAGAGGGAGTTGGGGAGGAGCAGCTACTGGATAGACAAGGGGAGCACTAGGGAAGGAGAGGGAACACCAAACAGAAGGAGACAATCAGATGAGTGAGGGGGGGGGGGGGGTTGCTCTTCAGGAAAGGAGATTAGGGACTAGGTCAATGGGGGGGGATGTAGAGGACTGGAGAAGAGGTCAATAAGAGACTGTGAGGAGGGAAAGGACCATGAGATGGGGAAAGAGTTGAAGGAAAAGGTCAATGAGGAGTTGGTGCTTAAGGAAGGGGAGGTCAGTAAGGTGTATGTGGGGTTCTGGAAGTAACACCTTATGCATAGAATTTATGGTTTCTGGCTCCTAAAGTCAAAATAACTTAAGGCATGAATTAACTATAAACTAGTTGATATTTAAACAATTCCTATGAATATTTGATTGCCTGCCTGAAAATCACACCTGTTTGCAGTACTCAAGGACAAGAGAGCTCCTTGGCACTATGACTTCTATTCAGTCCCACTGCTGGAAATCGGGATGGTGCATGGCAACAACTTTTCCCAGTTCTGGAGGCACACTGGGTCTCATAGTCTCCATGAATAAAATGAAATAGTTGCATACTCTGGATTCCCAAAGTATGACATGTATATTCTTTACAGTTAGTCTGAAAACTAGACTTGTTAGGTGTGCTTCCAGGACTAGTTTGGAACATACTTATTTTGTGTTAAGGATAAAGGCAGTAGTATCACTGTGTTGGCAGAGTTTAGAGGGAGGAGATTAGCATAAAAGATTCCATTATAGTATTAGGGCATATACAAATTGTGTTAAAATGTAACAAGTAGTTGAAACAGGAAGAGAAAAACCAAGGAGTAAATAGTAGTACAAAAGCGAGCCAAGAAACAGGCAAGTGGTACTTTGGAAGCAAGTAATTAATACTGCTGCTGTAAGACATACAATGGGACCAATTTATTAGAAGTTTTGTTTTATTAAAATATGTTCTGACTCAAACACTAGAGAGCCTCTTTAAACTTATGAAATAAACTTAATTTGATTGTAGAACTGTGGAGTGGGTGTCTTGAAAATGCAAGCTTGTTTTAGCTGGAAATTTGCTCAGCTTCAAAATGTTTGCAAAACAATTACTAAATGAACAGTATGCTCCAGTTCTGTGCCTTTAAAAAGCTTGCAAAATCATACCCTGGGAGTCTAATTTTGTTTTCCCTAATAAAGTGAGTTCTTTATGTAGGTATACACACAATTGTAGTGTCAATTATTTGCAAAACAATGTCTAGCTAACATAAGCTGCTGCTGTAAAAGTATAGAGTTACAAATCTAAAGAAGTCTCCGCATTTAGGAAAACCATGTATGCCCAGGGCGATATTCTGTTACTTTTATTTTCCTTTTGCCTAACTTGTTTATATTCACAGCTGAGTTTCCTACCAAGTAGGAATGTGCCCCACTCTATGCTGATGGTTGTAACTGGGCAGGGCTCAGGTTGGGCCCTAAGCTTATATGAAACTTAATTTGCAGCCACTGTATTTTTTTCTCTCCTTTCTTTGCTCAGACATTTTTTAAATTTATATTCTGCTTTCATTGATACTTCAAAACAAATTACATTCAGGTACTGTGGGTATTTACCTATCCCCAGAGGGTTTACAATCTAAAGGGTAGATCCAATAAACTGCGTTGGGCATTTCCCATGCAATAATCAGTTTAATGCAGCGATAATGAGTAGTATTTTAAATACTTTGTGTATTTTTACTCTCAGTAATACCAAATTGGTAATGAGCTGTTGTGCATGCAAAGCAGCTCATTACTAGGCAATATCATGGTAACAAAATAACATGACTTGCCAAAAAAATTACAAGATGTTATTTTCTTGAAAATTGGCTACAACTCAAACATTGTACCTAACGTTTCCTGGGAGCATAGGGCTGCTAATGCAAATACTGTTGCTCCTGGGCCATGTACTTAGAGAGCCCAAGTGGTGTGAAATCTCCCCATCCAGAAAAATACCAAGGGTCTTGTAAGACTCCCTCTCTATTCCACCCCCACCCCCCTGTCGCTTCTAGAGGCAGCACCAATACAATAAAAAATATAGAAATTTACAATCATGCATTGAAGGCCCCTCCCCTCCTTTTCTGACTCCAAATCTTTGTAGAAATTGTCCATCTCTCCCCCAGTCATACCTGGAAAACCCTGATGGACTAGTGAGGGCCCAGAGTGCTCCCTAAGAACCAGGCCCTATGCTGTCTGATTAAAAATGGCACCAGTCAGTTGCCTATCTACTTATGCCCCTATCATATGATAGAAGCATAATTTAAGTGGCCAGCTGGTGCCATTTTTACTCTGTGCAGGGCCAGAGATTGAAAAGTATGACCTAGGGGGAGGGGTGCGGTCCTGTTTGGGATTTTAGTCTTACATGGTGTAAAACAAGGTCCATGTTGATCCTTTATGGGAGGCAAGATGGCGGCGTAGTCAGACACGGATGCGCTGAACTCTGATTCCTGAAAAGATTTCTCAACTATGCCCACAAAAAGGAAAGGCAAACTCCGAATTTTTCCTTCGGATTTGGAGGTTATGGCCACTCAGCGGTTAATAACTTCATACGTACCTGGAAGGACCACCGAAACGGGTGGAAAAAGCTCTGTTGTGGAGTCCACTGAGGAAGCATTGGCTCTACCAGGAGAAGTTACTCTTATTCCCCCGGATCCTCGGAGCCCTCAGGCAGCGGAGTCGCAGGTCTGTGACGCAGTAGATGTGACCCCAGCGGGAGGAGGCCAGAGGGCGGAGGACACTCCACTGCAACCCACAGCGAGCCTTGAGATATCGCGAGCCGACTGTTTAAATTCAGTGCCTCCGGTGTCTACCCCGACTTCGGAGAGGGAGCCTGGGGGGCTCGGAGGAGCATTGACTGACCCTGGTCGGGAAGTTTTGCTGACGGGTCTATCTCCGGTGCAGAAAATGGGTGAGGCACCTTCTAGACCCCGTTTTCAGATGCCTGGTAAGCCAGATACAATAACTTTGGAGGCAATTTGGGACATAATGGCTGCTTTAGTAAAATCGATCGGGGATTTTCAAGATAATTTGGAGAATGTTGAACAAAAATTGGAGGTTTTCGACACAAAAGAACTCAAGCCGAGACTGGAAACAGTAGAAGTTGACATGGGGAAAACTCAAGAATGTAACGTGAAAATTATAAAGGACTTAATTGTGGTATCCAAAAGACTGGAATACTTAGAAAATTACTTGCGACATTTAAACTTAAGATTTCTAAATTTCCCGAAAATTGTTGGAGAATTTATCCTATGTTACTCTTATGAAGTACTTTAAAGAAGTGTTGAAATTTAAGGAGGGTGAAATTCCTTCAGTGAATAAATTATATTATTTACCTGTATCTACTAGAAACAGAGCAATACAACAAGTTGATATGAATAAAGGTAATTTGACTAAGTTTCTAGAGGATTCAGCTTGTGAATATTATGAATGTGCTACACTTTTAGTATCATTCATAATTGAGAAAGATGTCATGGAAATTATGAAAAGATATTTTAGGAATGCTGATCTCCAATTTAGGGGATCACAGATTCATGCATTTCCAGATTTTGCTCCTGTCACTCAAGACAGGAGATGAGAATTTCTTGCAGTGAGATCACAAGTACTTGCTTTAGGTTTCTCATATGTTTTAAAATATCCGTGTAAGTGTGTTGTAAAATCCCCGAAGGAATGTTATATCTTTTTTTACCCCGAGCAATTAAAATCTTTCCTAAATGCTAGGAGGGTTATTGTTACCCCCGGATTAAAGCCTTAAAGCAAGGCTCATAATAAGAATGATGGTCTTCAATCTATGTTAAAGCCAAATACTTGCAGTATATGTTTAGCTTATTTTCTTCCTATTTTCTGCCTCAAATACAGTTTCTTAAAAGAGGAATGCATTATACTAGAATTTTGGGGGATACAGTATGTTATGTTATTTTGAATGTATAAATGCATTTTCATTTTCTGTAAGTAAGTTTGGTTGACTTGCTGTAAGTTTAAAATGATTAAAAATAAAATTAAAAAAAAACAAAACAAGGTCCATGTTCTTGTAAAGAGAGCAGAATGTCTACACCTTTCTTGAGGTTGAGAATAATAAGTTTTATTACAGCAGCATACACATACAATGATTTTACATCATCGATATAATTTTCTTTAACGTTCCTGATTTAATAATGCAAAGCACTCTTGTTTATAAAGTTTATGCAAACACACTTTGTTTAACTCGGTTAACTTGCATTTTCAAACACAATCAGGGCGATTCAAAAAACTCGGCGGGAGAGCCGGCGCTCCGTGTTGAGCGCCTGCTCTCCCGACATGTGCCCAGGCACCTCTCCTGGGCGCACGATTCTTTATTTAAATTAGGGCCCCAGCTAATAAGGAAGCGCTAGGGATACTAGCGCATCCCTACCGCTTGAATATTAAGTTGAAAGGTGTACAGAAAAGCAGTATTTTTTGCTTTTCTGTACACTTTTCCGGGTTGCTCAGAAATTAACGCCTGCCCTTGGGTTGGCGTTAATTTCTGAGCCTAAAATGTGCAGTTTTAGGTATCCCGAGCAACTAACTAATAGCCTCATCAACATGCATGTGTTTTTTGACGTGCTAAGCCCCTTACCGTGTAAGGGGTAATAGACGTGCATCGAAAACGCGTGGCCAATCACACCATACTGAATCTGCCTGATTGATTGGGGTTAAAAAGTTACCAGTCAGGGAAATACTGGAGTAGATGAAGAGGAAAGAGTTATGAAGACCAAAAAAATTAAGGGTGCTAAGGAATAAAGGGAGTCAACAGTAAAATGCAGCAAAGTGATCAAAATGAATAAAGAAAAGAATGGAGATTTGAACAGAGGTAGATCTTTTCATACTTAAATGAGGACTATTTCAGTGGTGTATATGGCCTATAAGCCAGATTGGAAGGAGGAGTGAGAAGAGGGGAAATTAAGAGTACAGGAATATAAGTGAGCTTCAGGAGCCATGCAAAGTTATTGATGGAGGAGTAGTGTTTGGTGAGAGAGCAGTGATGAAGCAAGAAAGCTAAATTGTATAGCACAGAAAGCAATGGAAGATGAGTTGAATTCTGTTTTAACTACCTACTATACATCACTACAGTATGGCAATTTAATATGACAAACTCATGCTAATAAATGTTAAGTGCAATACTTTGTCATGGTCTAGTTTGTGGAACTGTTTCTTTACAGGTCTGTGTCTTTACAAAAATTATTACAGAATCTGTACAAGGCATTTCTAGTAGATAGCAATAAAACTTAATGACAATTTCTAGTTCATATAATCACTTGCAACTGCAGTTTATAGATGTCTTTCATGCTGCAATGTATCTTTTATTTATTCATTGTAAATTATAAACCTCTCCAGGGGTGTGGCAGCTTATCTTGTTCCCTGCTGTATGTTAAATATACAGTACATCAGAAGATAACTAGGAAAAAATCTGTTGTTATGCCAATAAGGTGTTGCTTCAGTGTTTGTCTAGGCATGGGAGGGAATACTAGTTCTAGAAGTTAGGTGAAATGGACTTTAGGATCAGCACATGACCTGAAGGAAGAGGACCTATCATCTCAACCCCCTTCTGACCTGTGTGTAAATATTAGGGATGTTTACCGGAGAACGTTCTTGGGTACAGATAGTTCTGAGTTCATGCCCTCAGTACCTGCACATCTCCTCCAAGAGTTTTCAGCACTAAACTGGAGATTTAGAAAAACTATTGAAGACAGCTGATTTTAGTGGTGGCTCTGGTATTATAAATGATTATTTAAGAGCTGGGAAATGAATGAAGATGTATGACTAACAAGTTACATATGAAATCTCATCCTTTTTAGGGATTTAGAAAAATACATTGTTAGGAGTCCAGTAGAGAATGTATGTAAGAAAAAGGAAGTGATTATCCCCTTGTACAGGTTCTTGCTGAGGCCTCACCTGGAGTATTGTGTTCAGTTCTGGAGACCGGATCTCAAGGGAGACAGAGACAGGATGGAGGCGGTTCAGAGAAGGGTGACCAAAATGATGGGTAGTCTCCATTGAATGACTTATGAAGAGAGGTTGAAGAACCTGAATATGTATACCCTGGAGGAGCAGGGGTGATATGATACAGACCTTCAGATACTTGAAAGGTTTTAATGATCTATGGTCGTCAACAAACCTTTTCCATTGAAAACAATTTAGTAGAACTAGGGGTCACGATTGGAAACTCCAGGGAGGACGACTTAGAACCAATATCAGGAAATATTTCTTCACTGAGAGGGTGGTGGATGCCTGGAATGCCCTTCTGGAGGAAGTGGTGAAAGCTAAAACTGTGAAGGATTTCAAAGGTGCAAGGGATAAATACTGTGGATTCCTAAAAAGCTAGAGGATGGGAATAAATAAAAAAGCTAAAATGGCATGGAGCATAGGCTCAGCAGCGCGCGCAAGCCCCAGGACACACGAATGTCCCGGGGCTTCGAACAATGGGCGGTCCAGGGGCAGGGCCACGGTCCAGGGGTGTGGTGGAGGTCCGGGGCGTGCCTGTGTGCCCCGACACAGCGGCCTGTGTACGCAGGTTACGCCTGCCAGAGGCAGGCGTCACTCTACGAAACAAGGTGGGGGGATTTAGGTAGGGCTGGGGGGTGGGTTAGATAGGGGAAGGGAGGGAAAGGTGGGGGGGGGGGGACCAAAAAAAAAGTTCCCTCCAAGGCTGCTGCGATTTCGGAGCAGCCTTGGAGGGAACAGGGAAAGCCATCGGGCCTCCCCTAGGGCTCGGCACGCGCAAGGTGCACAAGTGTGCACCCCCTTGCGCGCGCTGACACCGGATTTTATAACATGCGCGCGGCATGTTATAAAATCGGGTGTACATTTGTGCATACCGGGTAGCGTGCGCAAAATTTGAAATCAGCCCCATTGTCATTTCACAAAGAATTATGAGAATGTGCTGCAACATTTGAAAATTCACAAAACTATATGCCACAGACTTGTAAGGAAGGGTGATAAAAATGATAGAGCTGGAATGGCTCCATTATGAAGAAAAGCTAAATGGATCATTTATTATTATTTGAAAGGGTAAACAACTGTCCCCTGTTTACCTCTTCCACCCCACTCATGATTTTAAAAATTTCTATCACATTGTCTCTCACTTGTCTATTTTCCAGCCTGGAAATGATGCGGAATGATGAACCCTGCGCTACAGGGGGGCGTGGGAGCAAAGCAGGGGGCAGTTGGGCGATAGCCTGCAGCCAGCCGCACCACGGCGGTGTGGTTTCGCCTGCCGCGCTGCAGCCAGCTGCAGGCTATCACGGGCATAGCGCCACCGTAAAAGGTGGTGCTATTCCCAGCGCTACTGCCAGCGATAATGTTCGAAACATTATCGCCGGCAGCAGTGCCGCCGCGGATTACCATAATTCTCTCTACATACGCTCTCACCTAGCCATGAAAGCACACTAATTAATCTTCCCCACCCATACCCCCACAATTTTGCCCCCACACATTTACCACCCCCCCCCCCCCCACATTTAAACTGTCATGTTTTCATGACATTCAAATCAACTCTAGAGAAATACCATAATTTTCCTCTCAAACAACATAATCACTATATCCTATTATTATCTCTAGAAAATGTTATCTTACCTTGCACAATCAATATATTCAATGTTAAACATTATATTACTGTTAACACTGTAAAAAAATTAATTGTTATAGTTATTATACCATTCTAGTATAGTTATTAATGTAAACCGTTGTTTTTACATGTAAACCGTTGTTATACCTGTAAACCAGAGTGAAGGCTTGTACCAAACGTCAGTATATAAAAGCATACAAATAAATAAATAATTCCCTCCCTAACTCCGCCCCAGCTCCTCCCCTCCCCCTAATTTAAATGTTACCACCACAATAAGGGCCTGTCACGGCTTGGAAAATAACCCCCTTAGGGCCTCATTTTCTAAAGTATCGCAGGCCTGCTTGAGTTCTCTCAACCTAGCTTGAGTTCTCTCAACCTAGCTTGAGTCCATCAAGCTAGGTTGAGAGAACCTTATCCAAATCTCATCTTGGAGTGAGTTTCCTCCCTCCAAAGGTCATCAAATCTTCATGAGACTACTGTTCTGTTCGTAGGTGTCACGTAGAATGTCAAAGTGGCCCCTAACCCCCTACACTCTTACCTAAACCCCACCTCGAGTTACTAGGTGGGCCTACCGTAGGGATACAAATACCTACATATGGGCCATGACATTATGGCCCCTCTCTCTCTCCATCTGAAATAGGCCTTACAGGAGACATCACAAAGGGCAATGAAACCTTACATCATGGCAGCTATTGCACAGCCTAACGCAATTCAAAGAGGTGTAGTTAAAATCGGCATTATGGCTGTGCAATAGCTCTTTGCAGATAGGCTAACCCAGCCCACTCTCCGCCCCTAACTCCTCCTATTTTCTGAATTTGCATCACACCATATGATATGGTGCTATCGCATGTGTTAACAGGGCTTTTCGCATTTTGATAAATGACCCCCTAGATTGTAAGTCCTCTGGGGATAGAGAAATACCTACAGTACCTGAATGTAAACCGATGCGATATCTCAGATCGAATGTCGGTATATAAAATAATGAATAAATAAATATAAAAATGCTTACATAAATTGGAAGAATATTATCCTATCCACCAAATTCTGCAAGGAAGCTCCAAAACCTCCCTATTACTTGGAAAGGATCAGGCTTAAGAGAATAAATTGACTTTAGTAACCTCTTAATTCATTAGAATGGATCAGGAAAAAGACACATCAGTTGGCATCAGCAACAGACTAAATTAACTGAAAGCTTAAAGTCACAAATTTAGTAGAAGATCTGAATCTGTAAAATAGATAGTAAAAGCTAAGAACTTGTAACTTAATATTTTCATCCAATTTCCATCTTCAGTTGGTAAAAGAAGTGAGATTCTAGTGTGATTATTAGTGCTGTATACAAGAGACTTTAATACTGGATTTGACAACTGAACTAAGATTAGGGCCTAGGAACTATTCTTCCCTGTGCCAGGGAATCAAAATGTATGAAAAGCAGGAGAGGACGTTATCAGCTAAACCCTTATTTGAGGAGTCATCTTTGGTGCCTGTGAGAGGACACTAGTCCAGGGGTTACAATTATTATATAGAATAGGGCAAGCCATTGCTATTTCTGGAAGTAAGTAATAAGAAATAAATCTACTTTTAGGAGTCTGTTGGGTACTTGTGACTCAGTCTGGTTGCTGTCGGAGACAGGATCTGGGCTTGATGGATCCTGGTATGACCCAGCATGGCATATCTTATGTTTTTATATTCATTTACAAAGCAGTATAGGGCAAAATATGCCCGTTCCAGAACATATCCACAGTTTGGTGGTCTATAAATTTGAAATAATCTAAAATTCTGGGTAGTTTACAAGCAAAAATTCACACTTAGGTAAAATACATAAAAGACAAAGTTTAAAAAGAAATGAAAGGAGCTTTACAAATGTAATGAAAATAGAAAATGTAATCATTTTTCACCTTTTTTCATAAAAAAAAGTACTGTTAAACTTTGTTCCAAAAATTCATATCAGCAGACATTTTGTTTGCAAATTTTTCCACAAATATGAAAAGCTTATTTTCTATCAGTAGCATTTTTAATAAATTATGTCAAGAATATCCCTGAAAATAAGAAGTTAAGGAGTAAGTATACTTAGTGTCATCTTATTTTTCTTTATACTTTTTTTGTTTATATAGCTCACACCTTTTCATTAGTAGCTGAAAGCGAGTTACATTTAGGTACACTAAGGGGCGGATTTTAAAAGGCGCGCGAATAGCCTACTTTTGTTTGCGCTCCAGGCGCAAACAAAAGTACGCTGGATTTTAGTAGATACGCGCGGAGCCGCGCGTATCTGCTAAAAACCTGGATCGGCGCGCGCAAGGCTATCGATTTTGTATAGCCGGCGCGCGCCGAGCCGCGCAGCCTACCCCCGTTCCCTCCAAGGCCGCTCCGAAATCGGAGCGGCCTTGGAGGGAATCCTCTAACGCCCTCCCCTCACCTTCCCCTCCCTTCCTCTACCTAACCCACCCCCCCCCCCCCCCCGGCCCTGTCTACACCCCCCCCTTACCTTTCTCCGGGGATTTACGCCTCCCGGAGGGAGAAGTAAATCCCCGCGCGCGAGCGGGCCTCCTGCGCGCCGGGCCGCGACCTGGGGGCGGGTACGGAGGGTGCGGCCACGCCCCCGGACCGCCCCGGGCCGTAGCCACGCCCCCGTACCCGCCCCCGAAACGCCACGACGACCGGGCCCGCCCCCCGACATGCCCCCGACACGCCCCCTCGGAGAACCCCGGGACTTACGCGAGTCCCGGGGCTCTGCGCGCGCCGGTAGGCCTATGTAAAATAGGCTTCCCGGCGCGCAGGGCCCTGCTCGCCTAAATCCGCCCGGTTTTGGGCGGATTTAGGCGAGCAGGGCTCTTAAAATCCGCCCCTAAGTATTTTAATGTACTCCGAGAGCTTACAAGCGAAGGGCCTGATTTACTAAGGCTTTTCTCCCATTCTGTATCTGAGGATAAATGCTTAGTAAATGAGGCCCTAAGTTTGTACCTGAGGCAATGGAGGTTGAAGTGACTCAATACTAAAAAAATAAATATATATTGTAGATTTGTTTACTGTGGAATTAATATTTATATAGAACTATACAATGCAGAAAAGGAATGAGCATTTTATATGCTGGGCCTGGGATATAATCCTTTGACAGCATAAATATCCATCGCCAATTTGCCAAAAGCACCATAGAGAATTCTTAGAAGCACTTATATTGCTCTCTGTAGTATAGACTCCTAGGTCCTACAGACGCCAAGTGGATTTATCAACTGGATCCATGTCATTTGAATAGGCACAATCAGTTTAGGGTTTATTCCATTGAGCTTGTGGTTCCAATATTTCTAAGAACAGTAGGATTACAAATCCATTGATGTAAGGAATAAAACCAGGATTGACTCAGCTGACATGAAATCAATTGTTAGCCTGATTACCCTAAAGTCCCCACAGTCAACTCTTTTCTTTACCTACTACAGATTGTCAACCATAAATTGTTTCTTTACCTACTAGAGATGTGAATCGTTTTCCATATCGTCTTAACGATAGAAATCGTGTGGCAGGGCAAGAAAATCGTGTTAGGCACGATTTTTTAGTTAAAAAATCGTTAAAAATCGTTTTTTCCGATTAGTGCGCACTAACTCGAGTTAGTGCGCACTAACTGAAAATGATACAATTTGACAATTTTCAGGTCAGTTAAGGTCAGTTTAGGAATGAATATGTATTCCTATTGGCTGCCCTCTTATTTATTCATGTTACCAAGCTTCCCACTGACAGTATATGGGGGATGGGAAATGGAAACAGTTGGTAGCTTGACAAAACAAGTAATGTGATCAGTCAATGTGACTAGAACTTGTGCCCTAACCCTGATACCAGGGGTATTGTGATCTTCCTGCACACAGTGCCCTATCCCTATTAATACCAGGAGTGTTGTGATCTTCCTGCACACAGTGCCCTAACCCTGGCACCAGGGGTGTTGTGATCTTCCTGCACACAGTGCCCTATCCCTATTAATACCAGGAGTGTTGTGATCTTCCTGCACACAGTGCCCTATCCCTATTAATACCAGGAGTGTTGTGATCTTCCTGCACACAGTGCCCTAACCCTGGCACCAGGGGTGTTGTGATCTTCCTGCACACAGTGCCCTATCCCTATTAATACCAGGAGTGTTGTGATCTTCCTGCACACAGTGCCCTAACCCTGGCACCAGGGTTGTTGTGATCTTCCTGCACACAGTGCCCTATCCCTATTAATACCAGGAGTGTTGTGATCTTCCTGCACACAGTGCCCTAACCCTGACACCAGGGGTGTTGTGATCTTCCTGCACACAGTGCCCTATCCCTGGCACCAGGGGTGTTGTGATCTTCATGTACACAGTGCCCTATCCCTATTAATACCAGGAGTGTTGTGATCTTCCTGCACACAGTGCCCTATCCCTAATACTAGGGGTGTTGGGATCTTCTTGCACACATCCCGGTATCAGGGATAGGGCACTGCATGCAGGAAGATCACAACACTCCTGGTATTAATAGGGATAAGGCACTGCATGCAGGAAGATCACAACACCCCTGGTATCAGGGATAGGGCACTGTGTGCAGGAAGATCACAATACCCCGGAGGAGTGAGGGTCAGGCAGCTCCCCCCTGTCTGTGAAGCCAGCCTCTCACTAGTAATGCAGGGAGGGAGCTGTCTCAGACTTCACCATCCTCCCCCCCCCTCCCCCACACACCATTCACTAGCTGGGACATGGGGGAAGTCAGGAGTGAGGGTCAGGCAGCTCCCCCCTGTCTGTGAAGCCAGCCTCTCACTAGTAATGCAGGGAGGGGGCTGTCTCAGACTTCACCATCCTCCCCCCCCCCCCTCACCCACACACCATTCACTAGCTGGGACATGGGGGAAGTCAGGAGTGAGGGTCAGGCAGCTCCCCCCTGTCTGTGAAGCCAGCCTCTCACTAGTAATGCAGGGAGGGAGCTGTCTCAGACTTCACCATCCTCCCCCCCCCCCCCTCACCCACACACCATTCACTAGCTGGGACATGGGGGAAGTCAGGAGTGAGGGTCAGGCAGCTCCCCCCTGTCTGTGAAGCCAGCCTCTCACTAGTAATGCAGGGAGGGAGCTGTCTCAGACTTCACCATCCTCCCCCCCCCCCCCTCACCCACACACCATTCACTAGCTGGGACATGGGGGAAGTCAGGAGTGAGGGTCAGGCAGCTCCCCCCTGTCTGTGAAGCCAGCCTCTCACTAGTAATGCAGGGAGGGAGCTGTCTCAGACTTCACCATCCTCCCCCCCCCCCCCTCACCCACACACCATTCACTAGCTGGGACATGGGGGAAGTCAGGAGTAGGGATGTGAATCGTGTCCTCGATCGTCTTAACGATCGATTTCGGCTGGGAGGGGGAGGGAATCGTATTGTTGCCGTTTGGGGGGGTAAAATATCGTGAAAAATCGTTAAAAATCGTTAAAAATCGAAAAATCGAAAAACCGGCACATTAAAACCCCCTAAAACCCACCCCCGACCCTTTAAATTAAATCCCCCACCAAATAACTTAAATAACCTGCGGGTCCAGCGGCGGTCCGGAACGGCAGCGGTCCGGAACGGGCTCCTGCTCTGAATCTTGTCGTCTTCAGCCGGCGCCATTTTCCAAAATGGCGCCGAAAAATGGCGGCGGCCATAGACGAAAAAGATTGGACGGCAGGAGGTCCTTCCGGACCCCCGCTGGACTTTTGGCAAGTCTCGTGGGGGTCAGGAGGCCCCCCACAAGCTGGCCAAAAGTTCCTGGAGGTCCAGCGGGGGTCAGGGAGCGATTTCCCGCCGCGAATCGTTTTCGTACGGAAAATGGCGCCGGCAGGAGATCGACTGCAGGAGGTCGTTCAGCGAGGCGCCGGAACCCTCGCTGAACGACCTCCTGCAGTCGATCTCCTGCCGGACGATAATTTTAATCGTTAAAAAACGATTCACATCCCTATTACCTACTACAGATTGTCAACCATAAATTGTCAACCATAAACCATATTGTTTATTGTAACGCCGTACGTTTTTTGTTCAATACTCTGTTTATTGTTTAATGTAACGCCTTACCAGCGACTGTTTTGTTCTATGGAAACCGACTTGATTCGATATGTATATCGAGAATGTCGGTATATAAAAACCCTAAATAAATAAATAAATAAATAAATAAAATAAATAAATAGGTATCAGTGGACAACCCAAACCTGGTGTAGGCAAACCTTTTAGCCTGAGGACATAACTAGTAGCCTAATGTGGGTGGGATGGCGAACAAGCCATGATAACACCAGGAGGACATGGAAGTGCCATTCTAACTGTTGCAGGCCAGATTAAAACTTACCATTGGCTGGATAGGGCCTGTGGACCATAGTTTACTCTGTTCTAGTCTAAAGCCAATAAAGCCCATACATTTTGCCTATTTTCCCTTTCTACTACAATTTCACAGGCTTTATACTTGCTCTATCACAACTAAGAATTCTTTGTGCATGACCCATACTTTCTTGTATTTTGATGTCAACATTATCTTGATCACTATTACCATGAGACTATTCCATATATCCACTACTCTTTCTGCAATGAACTATTTTGTCACTCTTGAGCCTATCCCTCTCTAGTCAGTATACAATAAAAGAATAAATTACTTCTGCACTCATACTAGGCTAAACAAAACCAGCCTTTATTCATTTGAACTACTCTGAGTTATCACTAATATGTTTAATTAGCAAATATATATCTTTTTATTTATACATTTTATATACTGTCAGCGTCAACTCCATTTTTATCTCAGTGATTAAACCACAAAATTTTAATAACATTTTTGAAATGAGGAAAATATAAACCCATAAAACTAATTACAATTGTATTACCTAGCAGAAGAGAGATGTTAACAAATTTTAGAGAATACATTGTCTGTCGTTCCATGACATTGCAGTCAGGGGAGTCTATAAGTGTGATTGTGGCCAAGACAGCAAGGTTCCCCAAGTTCCTGCCAGCTGACCACATGGAGGAACTGGTGGGCTTCCCCAGGCTCTTCCAACTGCAGACATGGAGAAGCTGGTGGCTAGAGCAGCAAAGCTAGTGGAGTTTCCCAGTTCTCACCATTCAAAGATACACAGGAGCTAGTAATCATGCAGGTGAAGCCCGTCTTTTGCAGCTGCTGCATTTCACCCACCCTGACACTTCTCAAGAATGCATGGAGTAAGCACACAAGATCCATAGTTACAAAGATGTGAAGATAAAGCTTTATATCAATAGACTCCATAGCATCACAGCAAGAATGGAAAATGAGCAGATTAGATCGACCTTCCACTTTTCATCTGTCATCAGATTCCTCGTGTTCTGTTAATTCCCATGTTAACTTTTAATTTGTTTTTAATGATGGTCCTTTCTAGTTATTGGATATAAATTATAGCGCTCTGTTTGTAAGAAATGGTTTGAGAGTTAACAGATTTGTTATAAAGAGGGTTTGTACAAACAAAATGTAACTACAAATAAACACACTGTCCAGGAATTATTTGGGGAGAATAATGAAGGCCAGTTTGTAGGCAAGGTCTGTTATAAAGTGGTTAGAAAAATGTACACTTTGTTAAAAAGGTAAGAAGTCAAAGGATTTCTTTTGAAGACAGTGATAATAAATAGTTCTGCTTTTTTTAATGCATGAAGGTGTGAACAGTATATTGTGGACATATTACCGGCAAGAGGATAAGGAAACCTTAAAAAAGAGAATGAGAGTAATCTTATTTTTTGTTTTTAAGTATAGGTAGTAAAAGAAAGTAAATTGGTGGACAGACAATATGTAAAAGTCAATAACGGACATTTAAGATTAGCTTCCAATTTTCAAAGCTATCACTTTCACCTTGAAAAATATCCTAATTTGGATTTTTGACATAATATTTCAATAAATATATTTTAAAATGTTTTACAGGCATGTCTATGTATGTGTGTTTCTGGCTTTATGACCTGTACCATAAAATCCAGATTTGTATGCATATGCCATACTTGGCATGTAGCTTTTCTGTGTGGACATTTACAATATATGCTGTAAAACATCACATCAGATGAGCTGATTGACCAATTCAGTTGTTTATGGTTTATAAATCCCTAATATACAAGCAACATGCATCAGTACTAAAGTCTGTATGATACCAAAAAGGCTTTTTCCTTGTATCACAGCAAACATTAAGAGGACTTGATTAGCAATTAAATCCTTTTCTATAGGTGCATATGTGTTGAGGGGAGGCCACCTGTTGGGTGACTAGGTCAATGACTCCATTTCGTGTTATTTTGGAACGTGCATCATGTGGAACAACTGGATAATCTAAACTGAAAAAGACCATTTTTGGTTTGTTTCATTCTAAATGAAATGAATGGTCAGGAATGCCATTCATTTTTTTGATCCATTAGTCTATGGGGCAAGCAACACTGCAGGTTTTTTCCTACTCAAGTCAGACAGAGCATAGCCAGGATGGGAAGGGACAATGAAGGACCAGAACCAACCAAGTGAAGCAGTTTTCAACCAGCCCGTCCCAGTTGGCAGCTGCATGGGTGGGTAATGATCTAATTTTTAACCTGAAACTGAAAGGGAGTCTACTGACTGTCATCAAGATCTATTTTGAAGTATTTCTCTCTTGGATTTCAGAGAGTACTGTGGCTTTGTGTTTCGATGAAGATAATTTTTTTTAAAGTTTTACTTAGGAGAGAGGAAGTTAGGCTGCTAGGCTTAGCCTATTGATACTTCTTCTCAGTGTATAATATGAGACACTGAGCTCTCTCTATTAGGGTTACATTATCAACAGGAGTTAGGGCTGTGGAGAGACAGGGTTTCTTTGTCTCCACCAGACAGGAAGAAAGCTATATGTGTTTTCTCACTCTGGCTAGAAGGCAACCTTTCTACTTTCAGCATTAGTCTCTCACAGACCAATTTTAAAAGCCCTGCATGTGTAAAAGTTGGGATTATATGCATGCAGGGCCGGCACGGCCATTAAGCAAACTTCGGCGGTCACCTAGGGCTTCGAGCCATAGGGGGCGCCGAAGAGCAACTACGTGGTGCTGCAAGCAGGGACTATCCCGTTCGCGGCTAACAGAAATAGAGACTGTGTGCTTCTCAGGGGGGGGGGGGCAGGTTAGGTAGGGGAAGGTGGGGGGGCAGAAGAAAAGTTTCCTCCGAGGCCGCTCCTTTTGCCCTTCTTTTGGTGCCTTGTAGTATCTTGCCACTGTTGAAGGTGCTCTTTGCCTCTCTCACGATTTCAGAGCAGCCTCGGAGGGAACGGCTCGGAGCCCTAGGCGACCGCCGAAGTTCGCTTAATGGACATGCTGGCCCTGCACGCACATAACCCCAACTTTTACACATGCAGGGCTCCGATTTTGGAGCGTCCTCGGAGGAAGGCTGTGCAGTTCGGCGCGTGCAAGTTGCACAATTATGCACCCTCTTGCGCGAGCCGACCCTGGATTTTATAACAGGCGCTCGGCTGCGCATACATGTTATAAAATCGGGCGTACCTCTTAAAATCTGGCCCTAAATATTTAACTGTGATATCCCCCAAAAGTTCCAAGATGTGGGTGGAAAAAACATCCAATAATAAGATAGCAAACAGAAACTTCCTGTTAGGTATGCTTGAATGTGGATTTGGATTTACATGCCTTTCCAAGTTCAAGGCAAGGGATATTTCAGGTTTGGCTGTTGGCAGGTATTTCCCCTTCCCAAAAGGATTACAATGTAAGTCTCCTTTCTGAATCAGTCCTTCACCACCGCAGATGTGGGGCAGCTAATCGGCAGATTTCCCAAACAACTGAGCGGAAGGAAATCCTGCGGCACATTCTCAACTGACTGCTCTGCACCGCGATGACCGCAGCACAGGCAAACAGCTGAGTGCTGCCTGCTTACTGCTGCAGAGCTGGGGGGAGGCACTCCTGCTGCAGTTCCCAGCTTGTCATGACTCTGCCTTAATAGCAGCATACCAGCTGCCTTATTCTGTAGCTGCCATGTGTGATGGGGTGAGTGAGACAGAGAGAGTGAGCCAGTCTGTTTAAGTATGTGAGAGAATGTGTGTGATTGAGAGAGTGGTCAGGGAGGTGACTGGTGTATGTGTGAGAGAGAGTGGTCAGAGAAGTGACTACTGTGTGTGTGAGAGAGAGAGAAATTGGTCAGGGAGGTGACGGGTACATGTGAGAACAGAACTAGGACATTCTCCATTCAATTTACCATACAGATAAGATATTTCTGGTGTCATCTCAGTAACAGGAACATAAACACTCTTTTCTACTAAATGCAATAGTTCTTCTTATGAAAAAACAGTAATTTACCACCAATACATGCCCTATTAAGAAAATACACAAATAATATTGATGCAAATGCCTACATGCTAATAAAATACCTCACCTCAATCTCACACACAGAATTGACCTTCACCAAGTACAGAAAGACCGTAAATTACAAATATGGAGACAGAAACTGGTGGGTAAAAAAAATCATACATGTGACATTCGGTGCAAAAGACTAGGAGGCCCCCCTCTTGCTGCTGGACTGCTGCCTTCAACTCAGATTTGTTTAGTTCCTAGTTAAGTTTTAGATTGCTCTGGGAGTAGGAATGTGTCTAATTATGGTCCTTTAAATGTATTAGTGTATTCACTATATATTTGTTAGTGGCCTACAAGGGAATGATCAAACTCTCAATAAGGTGTAGGGAATTCGTGAAGTGAAGTTAAAAGGCTGATTTTTTTTTTTTTTAGTTTGAAAGTGGCACCTGCCTATAAATTAAAGGATGAGCTAGGGGTGGGTGGGAGAGTTGGGAAATACAAACACACTAACTTCTGTTTATTAGCTGCCCTACTGACTATTTAAAGCCTAAACACACAAACACACTAATATACCCCAATAGTTTACTTCTCCCCAGTACTTTAAAACAATTTCCCAAGCAGAACTTACTGATTCCTTTCAGCCACCAGCAAGGTGATCCTCTCCTCTCAGTGCTCCCACTCGATTGTGAAAAGATGTAAATATTTTTAATACAGTGCCACTTATTCCGATCTCCATTAATCTGTGAATCAGTATAGAGTAATCTACGGCAGTGGTTCTCAACCTTTTTTCTGTTGGAACTCACCTGACAGATGGTTCTCACATGCGTGACGCACTCAACACATAATCACCATGGCTCTAGATGAAAACATATACTCTGTATCTACAGGAACCACCCTGCTCCCCCAACAATGGGTGCAGAACAGAACTGCCAGATGGGAGAAGGCAGCTCTGCAACCGCCAGATGCATCCTTCTGCCCACCCCTGTAGGCCTTTCTTCTGGCTGCATTGGGTTGGGCTCCATTGCCGCTGTCGTGCCTTGCCAAAGACCTTGTTCCTTGGCAACCCCTCTCAGTAGGAGCTGAGATGAAAACTATGTGACCAGTTTAACCAATTCACCAGGGGATTGCCAATCCCCCTGATGGACTAATCTGCCACTGATTGGGGTAAATTTGCCAAAAAACAAAAAAGAGAAAAAGCCTTCTTCTGCCACCCCACCTCCATCCTGGTTCAGCCCCTGGTTCTGCCATTGTTACTGTCCAGCCTGCTCCTACTTCTCTCATGGTGCTTCAGGGAACTCTTGCCATTTCCGGTATAGTTTTGCCCCTCTTGTGGTACCATGGGTTATTTGTTCACTGTTAATGGTACCTTTTGCCCTTCTTTTGGTGCCTTGTGGTATCTTGCCACTGTTGAAGGTACTCTTTGCCTCTCTCATGATTCCTTGAGATGTTCGTGCTACTGTTCATGGTCCCCTTTGTTCCTCTTTAGATGCCTTAAGGTGTTTATGCCACTATTGCTGGTGCCTTTTGCCCCTCTCTTGATGCCCTGTGGTGTATGTGTCGCTGATGGAGCTGCGTTTCCCCTCTCACAGTGCCTTGAGGTGTTCATGCAACTGTTGAAGCTGCTTTGCTCCTCTTTTGGTGTCTTGGAGTCTTCATGCCTCTGTTTGGGCTGCTTTGCCCTTGTTATAGTGCCTTGGGCTATTCATGCCACTCATGGTGCCACTTTGCCCCACTCCTGGAGTCGATGGGTGCTCTTCCCTCTGCTGCTGATGCCTACCTCTATGCTTCACTAAACTTGTATAGAAAATAGCAATTTGAGAGCCCAGAATAGGATGCATCGCTTCTCCCAGTGATCTTAATGGAGAATAAATTGCTGAATAGCATGAATACACAAATAATTATTTTGGTCCCAAATTGAATGGAATGAATTGCCAAGCTGAATAAACAAAGCAAACCAAAACTTTTTTTCCACACACATCCCTACTGCTGTTCACCATTTTCTGTTATGGTTTCAGGCACATGTACCTATTCCAAGTTTAGCGTATCCATCCTTCCTGTCAATATGCTAGTCTGCTCCTTTCTCCAATGTGAAAGTTATTTTCTCATACTGACAAAAAGATTGTTAGATTGTATATGCTAAAGGGAGAGATATCTGTGGGGGAAAGATGCATATGTGATAAGTCCTTATCTCACACCCACCATTCTACCCACCATTCTTACTGCTCTTTTCCCCATCCCATACTACATAAAATGTAGCATATATTGTGATGGTTCAAAAACATACTGTATTTTAAACTGAATTAGAGATAATCTTTTGCAAAGAGAGATATCTGTCAATCAAGGACTCAGAGCTAAGTTGGTGCAGAATAATCTTGGTTATTTGCCTATATTTAATAACAGAGAACCATCTGCTATATAATTCTGGGATACTGACTGACAGTTCCATTGACAGTGATAGATGAGAACAGCAGCTTAGCTGTTTGGAAAATATTGGCTGGGGACCAACAGCCATCTACTGTACACTTAAAGTGATGGATGGTGAGTGGCAAACAGCTCCATTAAAATTGATAGTCACCACAGATTTCCTCCAGATTGGCTGCAACAGACTTGGAGAAATGCCACAGCCAAAAGCAAGCTTAGTTAATATTACTTTATATTGTACGAATAGAGATACAGCTCATATACATACATTCATCACTGCTACTGGCTTTGTGTGAACTTAATCAAATCATGCTGGCCTCTCTGTACTGCTTTCATCACTTTCCTTCTCTCTCGCTCTCCATATCCGTATGTCAAAAACAAAAAAATAGGGCGCGTTCCCCACATTGTCACAACAAATATAATGTTAACCTTATGTATAAAAAGAAGAGAAAATGTTTCCAATTGTTCAAAATAAAACTTAAAACTTTTAAAAAAGAATTGAAAAAAATGAAAAAAAACATATTCTGCATGAAAGCTGACAAACCATAGAATAAAAATAGTAATCATGACACCCTGAAAAACACTCAAAACATTTTTTTTCTAAATTCTGACATTAATTTTAAAACATATATCAAAAGACTCAATCAATTAACCAACGAGTCCAATATATGAATCTAAGTACGTTAGGCTATAAAATGTTTTCCAATATATGTGAATAGTACCGATTCTGAAATATATTCATAGGCAGGTGACTCTCATACCATCCCGCAAGCTCATTGGCATATCTGCTATCAAGCCGCATCAGGGATCATCTTTAATCACTGGTCACAATTTTGCCCATGTATTTATATGCTAGTTTTTTACTTTTTGTTATTTTTTTTCTTTTTGAATAAAAATTGTACTTCCCTTATGAAGCTCAATGTCCGCGGAGGGTGATGCCCTTCCAATTACTTTTTTAAATGCAGTCCAGAGTTCAGTTCGACGTGCACGTTTCGCGTCCTGTGCTGCTTCAGGAACCTGTCTGGCTGTATTCGCGTGTGCCAAATTTCCTTCGGTTACACTTCAATATCTGAAAAAGTAAATGTTTGTCAAAAGACATTTCTGTTGGGATTGTACCTTTCTTCCCTGAGTTTCTTCACTTACTGCCTCGCGAACGTGAAATTCACTTCGTCGCGGTCTGGGAGAGATTTCTCCTGTGGAGCGGCGGCTCTAGAGAGGCTGCTTTTAAACGCATGCGCTTCATTTAGATTCAGCTGATTATTCTCCTACTGATTTCATTCACTTAACTCTCGCGCTGATTATTCACCTACTGATTCCATTCAGATTATGCTTTACGCTTGCGCATGCCTCAAAGCTTGCGGGATGGTATGAGAGTCACCTGCCTATGAATATATTTCAGAATCGGTACTATTCACATATATTGGAAAAATTTTATAGCCTAACGTACTTAGATTCATTAATTTTAAAACGCCAGAGTTTAGAAAAACTCTGATGCACGTATCGGCAAACGAACGAAGGTACACTGGAATTTTAAATCAGGCACGCACTTGCGCGCATATGCTTTAAAATACACCAACCGCACATAAGTAGATTCCTAATTTTAAGAGGTTACTCGAGCAAAGCTAACGCACTTTACTTTCATAGAACTTTATCAGCTTTTACGTGTGTATGTAAGCAGCTTTTAAAACTTGCTCAGGCAAGGCACCTTCCCAGTTTTCCAATTAGTCCACCAGTTTGTCCAGTTAATGTCGAGGTCTTTTAGACCCCTCTGGTTATTCATCCTGCACGCCGCCCAGTTGACCTGGACCCCTCACCCTGTCCTGTAAGCCCTAAAACTCGAGATCTACAGACTTGCTCCTCATTTGGAGCAGCGGTATAGTTACGCAGATATCTAGCCTACACACGCTGCAGTTTTCCATTTTTAAAATACGGCATTATGTGCCTAAGTGTTGGCCCTGTCCTGGAATGTCCATGCCCCACCCCCTTATTTCTCAGCAGTGGATGGGTACATATGCACGTAATTTGCGGCTTTTTAAAATCTGCATTGCTTGCACGTGGCCCACGTACATGTGTATGTGGGCATGTTTGTGCAAGCAATGCTTTTAAAATTGACCTCTTAGACCTTAAGTGCACCTTAAATTAAAAATAACAATCTAATATACACAACATGAATGCAGTTTTTCTAAAAGAGAAATTCAATGCATATGACTACGATGGAGTCTTGCATATGAAACCCAAGTTTTATTTTTTAAAAACCCACAACCTGGAGTCCCCTTAATTAAAAAAATAAAAATCAACTCACAAGTTGGAGTCCGTTCAATTTCAGAACACTTAAAAAAAAAATCCCCAATTACAAATCCCCAAATCAAATAGAACAATGCAAGTCCCCAACAAGTGACCTTTGTTTCATTGTTAGGCTTCCTCAGGTGAAATTTTTTTTTCAATACTGAAAAAGCAAATTTGTGACATAAAGAGGATAAAAGTTATCTGTAGGGTGCATGTCGTTCCATCATGGCCTATCTTATAACATCGTTTTCAGCCATGAACATGTCTTCTAAGGCCAAGAATAAACAGTGATATGCTTATTGTTTTTACAAATAGCATGCAGTGTCTTACTTGCTGAGTTTAAATGGCATCTTGATTTCAAAAACAACTTAGATCCATAATGTCTATGAAATAGGAAAGAAAACATTCAGCTTTGAAAACATTGAATATAGTGAATCAAAGTAATATATTTAATTAAGCTTTATTATTTTTCTTGGTCCCACTCGCATGTTTATAAAAAAAACCAAACATACCCTTTACTGCTCACAGTTTAAATCAGACTTCATTATCATGCCAGCCCAATGGCTTCTCAACAAGATGGAGGTCTATATAGCACCTGATCCATCAGCCTACAAACAATATTGATTAATCATAGATGCCAATAAGGCTACAAAAAAACTTGCTACTCAATGTCTTCATTAAGACAACAGGGGTTAAGCAGTTTGCCACATAAAATCAAAGAACATTCATGATGTAACAGATTTTGAACAGGATAGTATAATCTGATGAATAACAAAAAATTATATGCCACCTACAGAGTGGTTAAAAGCAAGATAATGAGCAACAAGAGGAACTTCCAATTTCAGAGTATGAATGCAACTTTGATGTTCAATTATGCAAAATCTAATCTGATGTTTCATCTGACTGATATATAGTTTAGAGCAGGGGCACATAATCACATAAATGTCATGTTTAGTATTAAAATGAAAATAATCCAGCAGTGTGTACTAGAAAGACAGTTGTTGATGAGTAAAAGTCTGAAGTTACAATACGTGTGCAGCTACTGAACATTTGCTACATTTAAAATGGCCATGCAGATTGGAATCCTTTGAATATGTGATGGTTAAAGAGAGAAAACAAGTTGATACCTTAGATTTTTTTTCCCTTTTTAAATGCAAAAATCAGTTGATCTCTAAAAACCTTGTGTGCTGATAAAATATTCCAAAGTTAAAATAATTTTCCTACTAGCAGAATAAGAGGAACACAGGATCGTGCACTCTAGACATGCAAGCAGCTCTTGGTGGAACCTTGGAGCAAAAGGGCTCTGTTGGCAAATAGCGCTTATTTAAAGGCAAGTTTAATGCACTGAAGTTAGTAGCCCTTCTGATAAAAAGCAACCAGCCATATTTGCATCCTAATATTAATACTGCTGAACTGTAGAGCACAATCGCCTAGGTTGATGAAATTGCCCAACTAGAATGTTATCTCAGTCAACGTCAATGGCAACTGATGTAATGAAGGAGATTCTTCCTGACAGTTGATTTCCTATAGATCATAGTTGTAAGTTCACCATCTGTCTTGTATATTGAGATATTGAGAAGGGAAATACCGTGAGGATGGCTTTGTAGAGAAAACTGCAAATTTGGGTCAAGCATATTAATCCATTGTGCAAAATCATTAAAGATACTTGAGTACCAGTCCATATCCAAAAGATATCATCAATATAGTGTCTCCAGAATTTAATATGGCAAGTATTGAGAGGTGTAAATATATTGATGTTCAAAAGTTGTTACACAAATCACACTAAGTGATTTCACACTAAGTGAAAACTGCTTTCCTGTACACCCTCCGACTTAATATCATAGCGATATTAAGTCGGAGGCCCCAAAAGTAAAAAAAAATTTTTAAAAAGAAATTTAAAATCTGCCCGCAGCCGGCGGGTTGGAAGACGGATGCTCAATTTTGCCGGCGTCCATTTTCCGAACCCGTGGCTGTCAGCAGGCTAGAGAACAGACGCCGGAAAAATTGAGCGTCGGCTGTCAAACCAACTAACAGCCACCACTTCTGTCAAAAAGGAGGCGCTAGGGACGCGCTAGTGTACCTAGCGCCTCCTTTTACCGTGGGCCCTCATTTACATTTTTTTTTTTACTGAATCGCACGCCTAGGAGAGTGGCCTGGGCGCAGCTCGGGAGAGTGAGCGCTTGCCGGCTCTCCCGCGGGTTTTTCTGTATCGGCCTGATAAAGAACCAAGATATCACAAGTGACCAACAACCAAATGATGAATCAACGGACACAGGATGCACTTTAGGACACAAAAGGCTGTAAAACACTATCTTCATTAACATTGTCAGCTCGCACCATCGCTCGCCTCCTTCCCCCTCTGATGCTCCCCCAGTCTCATTCCCCCCACCATGCAGAGTCAATAAAACCACCATACAATGCATTTTGCGAAAACAGGCCACAGCTTTTATTGACTAGTAACATAAACACAACTACCACAGTACCCGAGTCGCATGCGGACACTACAAACCCCAATCCAGGCATCGAACCAGCATCCGCCATGTCACAGCAAGACAGCTTCAACCCTCCGGCCCCCCGCTGTGCATCTAAGCAAGAGGGCCATCACATCTGGGCAACCCATGCCCACCGGAAATACTGGTACCATCCTGTAGGACCTGGAGTTCAGCAAAATCTCTATCATCCACCCGCAAGTGGCCTAATGACTCGGATAACCCCCACCTCCCCCAGCTGTGACGATAGGTCACACATCAATAATATGCTATCTAACATATACCACTAACTGTCCAACCTCACATGCCTCTTAACCAATGGGGTGGGGGGGAGGGAATGTGGGCGCTGGCCAACAATATGGGAAATGCCGCCCACTGGTATTTTAAACAGGGGTCCAGGCCAGGGATCTCGCAATACCCGGGATCACGCTTTCAGCACCCTGCCTCCTCCCCCTGCAGACATCACTAGCAAGTTCCCTCCCCCCCTGCCGCACTGACGTCCAAGCTGCTGAAGGACGATGGGGGAGGGGAGGGAGCTTGGCTTCGTGCCATGTCAAATGCGATTTTCGCACATGGGCTGTGGAATCTCTCTCTCTAGCATTGGCAGTTCGCACCATCGCTCACCCCCTCCCTCTCTCTCCGATTGTCCCCCAGTCCCATTCCCCCCACCCCCCGCCACCATGTAGAGTCAATAAATGCAACTTACAATGCGTTTTGTGAAAACAGGCTGCAGTTTTTATTGACTAGTAACACAAACAAAACTACCATGGTACCAGAGTCATATGCAGATACTACAAGCCCCAATCTGGGCATCAAACCTGCTTCTGCCATGTCACAGCAAGACAGACTCAACCCTATGGCCCCCCTGCCGTGCATCTAAGCAAGGGGGCCATCACATCCGGGCAACCTATACCCATAGGAAATACCGGTACTGTCCCATAGAACCTGGAGTTCAGTCAGATCCCTGTCATCCACGTGGCCTAACGACTTAGGTACCCCCTGCCATACGCCTGGGATAATGTATGACTTGTCCCAGGCCTCCCCACACTAACTACTGTGGCCTGACCCAACTTATGCCCTCCAAAACTCTCTCTAATGCATCCTGAATAGCATTATTAAATAAGTCCTGCCCTATGTCGGACAAATGTATTTTGTCCATCTGGTACAAACCCTCGCATAAATCATCTGCCCATTCATGCCTTATCTGATGTTCACCCAACTTCTGCATCCATCCCCTTCCTGCCTATTTACCTTCTTCCTTCCCCTGCCCCAAAGCTTCTGATGTGAAGTATGATGTATGACCAAATCAATTGGGCCATGCGGGCCAAATCCTTCATCACCGCCATATCCCTTTTTATCATGTCGATCAACTGCTTGCACGAGTATTCCCCAAGATCGTTACCTTCTAAATGAATGACAATGATATGTGGTCTCTCATACATGTCCAATTTGCGCCTTACTGCTGATAGCAACTGTTCCATCACATTCCATGCCTTCCCATCATGTGTACCGTATGGCCTCTCTTGTACCCTCCTGGCTGCCCAATAAATGAAGGAGTGTCCCAACATCCAGACTGTCCTTTGGCCTTGGGGCAAACCTGCAATGGAAGGAATTAACAGTTAGTACTTGCCCTGCACAATCTAGGCCTAACATACAAATTAACCGCTGATGATTTCCAGCGTCCACTCCTACGGATGGTCTCCAAGTTCAAGTCTGCATGAACTGCACTTGTGGCCGCCCCGATCCTGAAAGAATGTGTGCCATATTCTGCTGGGTCTAACCCAATTTGCACCAGCACCCTTTGGAGACAGCAGTAAACTGGAATCTAGTTAAAGCGGCACCATCTGCATGGACCAACAAATGCGCGGCCCCAGCGGGCCTCACCCGCAGATAATCATTAAGGTTTCTAAGGGGACATGTCACTTGCGAATCGACCTGCGTTTGGCACAACTCGGTCCCTTTTTCCTGCTGATTGGTTTTTGACTGGGGAACTATTATGCTAATATTCTGACCCTGCACCGAAACATTCTTTGCTAATATTCCATTGGGCCCCCGTATCCCCCTTGGATGTGCCCACCGATTCGCTCACCGCAGCGCCGCAAAAAATACTACACAAAAGGCAGCCCTAAATAATCCCATTTCAAAACCAGATGCACAAATCTCTGGCAATGTGTGCCATAGACGGATTGACACTTCATGGGTTATTGGGTGCCTCTTATCCTCAATTGCTCCCATCTTTCTCCCCCAACCCACCAAAATCTTCTTGATCATGAAGTTGGCAAGTGGGTCCCCCAAACCCTGATCTTTCTCAAAGAAGGCGAAATCTGTCAACTGGTTGACTGTTGCTCCTCTAGATAATCCTGTGTCCTTGGCCCAAGAAATGAACTTAACTATGTATTTACCCTCCACGGGGCCCCCAACCCACCCTCAGCCTCTTAGGAATTCTTGCACCCTCCTGTAACCCCTGAAATACGCTATCCACATTGCCGGGACAATGGACCCCTTCAGTAATTCCCACTCAGTCACGTTCCAATCTCCCATAACTGGTTCAGGAATGGCACTCCGTCTTTCTCTGCTTCCGGTACCTGCATGCGAAACAAATCCCACTTAGCACGGGAGAGAGAATCAGGTATCCCATTGCTAACACCTGGGACATGCCTCGCCCTAAAAGTCATGTTCAACCGCAAGCACTGAAAGATCACCTTCCTTACAGGCCGATTCAGAAAAACGCGCAGGAGAGCTGGCGAACGCCCACTCTCCCAGTGCGCGCACAGGCCACTCTCCTGGGCGTGCGATTCAAGAGGGTGGCCTATGCAAATTAGGGCCCGCGGTAAAAAGAGGCGGCGGCTGTCAGCGAGTTTGACAGCTGACGCTCAATTTTGCCGGCGTCAGTTCTCAAACCCGCTGACAGCCATGGGTTCGGAAACCAGATGCCGGCAAAATTGAGCGTACGGTTTTCAACCCGCGAGCCATGGGCCGATTTTACTTTTTTTTTTAAATTATTTAAAATTTTTAGGACCTCCGACTTAATATCGCCATGATATTAAGTCGGAGGGTGCACAGAAAAGCAGTTTTTACTGCTTTTCTGTACACTTCCCCGGCGCCGGCAGAAATTAACGCCTACCTTTGGGTAGGTGCTAATTTCTGAAAGTAAAATGTGCGGCTTGCCTGCACATTTTACTTTCTGTATCGCACGGGACTAACTAATAGGGCCATCATCATGCATTTGCATGTTGCGGGACCTATTAGTTTCGGGGGGTTGGAAGCGCATTTTGGACACGCTATTACCCCTTACTGAATAAGGGGTAGAGTTAGCGCGTCGAAAACACGCATCCAAACGCGGAGTAACATTGCGCTCCACCGTTAGTAAGGCCACCACGCGAGGATATCATGCCGCCTGCTTGTTAATGACTAGCATGACTACCTGGTTATCGCACCAAAACATAATTTTCTTATCACGCAACTTAGCATCCCAGATGACCAATACAACAATGATTGGGAATAGCTTTAGAATGTAATATTCCTTACCAGCCATTCTCAACCCAGCCGCCCGGCCACGGTGTGGTGCACCAGCCCCTTGGCAGTAGGCTCCGAACCCCCAAACACCCAAAGCATCGGTATGTATGTTGAGGTCCCAGCTCGATACCAGGGCTTCTTGCCAAATGGAAACGCCGTTAAATTTGCTCAAGAAGGTGAGTCACATTGATATGTCCTTCTTCATAGGCCTGGAAATTCAGATGAGGTGATATGGTCGCGATACCCCTATCATAGCGTCTGTTAACCACCTCAGAAATGCCCTCCCCATGAGGATCACCCGGCACACAAAATTTAAACTACCGATAATGGACTGCAAGGCAACAAGCGTGACCTTCTTGGTCGATAAAGCCCACCAAAGCATATTCTGTAACTTGTGCAATTTGTCCCGTGGCAGTCTAGACACTATCGCCTCTGTATCCAGTTCAATACCAAGACAGGAGATCACCATCACAGGGCCCTCGGTCTTCTCATGGGCTAACGGCACACTGAAATCTTCGGCCATGGTCTGGAATTCCTGCAACATACGAGTGCAAGAATCTACCCTGGAGGAGCACACAAAGAGAAAGTCATCGAGGTACTGTACTACGTTGTGGATCTGTACTTTTCTATCGAGTACTCAGTGGAGAAAAGTGCTGAATAACTCAAAATATGCACAAGAGATAGAGCACCCCATATGCATACACTTATCAAAGTAGTATAAACCCCGACATCGAAAGCCCAGGAAAGGGAAACTACTGGGGTGGACTGGCAGGAGTTTAAATGCAAATTTGATAACTGACTTCGCCATTAACGCCCCTTTACCATACCGCCTCAGCAAGCTAATCGCACAATCAAAAGAGGCATATTGAACTGAACACTCCTCCTCTGGCAGCTGATCATTCACGGATTCCCTGGGAGGGTAGGACAAATTTTGAATTAGTCGAAACTCGCCCGCTTCCTTCTTGGGCACCACAGCCAAAGGCGAAAGCATCATCACCTCAAATGTAGGCTCCGTAAAAGGGCCTGTCATCCTACCCACTTCAATCTCTGCCTCCAACTTCTGCTGCACAATCTCAGCATGTTGTGGCGAGGAAGGGGCATTGCCAGAAGAGCTATTCCTGATCTTACCCCAAAAGGTATCACAAAACCCCAACGAAAAACTTCAGTTAACCTCTGTGCGACCCTATACTTTGGGTAAATGGACAACCATTCCTCCATGGCAGATAATCGAACCAGTGAAGGGTAATCGAACCTGCAAAACCAGGTATCTTTTATCTTTTCCAAAATTCCCTCCTGTGTTCCCTGCACATCTCTTCGTACACTTAGACGTGGGATGTGGGCTGCAGACACAGAAAAGGCATGCTCAAATTTACAATCCTGGAAAGGGCAGGTGAATTTGTTAAAGCGCCAGCATACTTTGCTATTTCCATTCTCCGCCCTGTTTGGGCTGCCACTCAGTGCTACAGAGCTACTATTTGTGTGCCCCAACTTATTTTTCTGCTCCTGCATCAGCGGCCTTGTTGGTCATCTGCCTTAACCACAACCCCACAGCCTGTGACCTCCAGTCATTATCTTGCCAGTCATTGCAGTGAAAAACCTTGGTCAGGGACCACAGTCTAAGCTCCCTCCAGATCTCTGTATGTATGTACCCTGAAATTTACAGCATTTACAGACCTCCAGTTTCTGTCAGCCTGAGAAACAGAAGGCGGGTGAAGGATTTGAACCTGGATCTCTTTCAAGGCAGCACACATCATTACCACAGAGCTATCGAGCCATCCAGATTGATTTCTTAATCTCATATTGAGCAGCACTTATTTATTATTTGGATTTATTACCTGCCTTTTAAATAATAAATTCACCCAAAACAGGGTGAATTTATTAATGCTGCCATTTTATTAGGAGGGAAAAAGTGGAAGAATGACAACATGCATGCTTTAAAAAGATGACATGGACCTCAAACGTGGACAGTTGGCAATTCAATGTCTGTGACTATTGTCAATTTCTGTTTGTAAAATATTTTGGGATGCAGCTAATATGAGTCCATTTCCTCAACCAAAATAATACCTTATTGCATCTACCAACAAGGAAAGGAAGACATTAAGGTGAAGGAAGCTGCCAACATGACATTTCCTGATAGAATTTCTGCAAAATAAAAAGGAAAATAAGGGAAGGTTTCAAAGAACCTGAATCTTGTCCCTCCTTGCCTTGAATATGTTCTCTAAGTGCCTGGGAGTTTCAGGGATGAGGTCCTGTGATTGGCTATGTCCCAGCGGTTTGCAGCAAGGATAATTTGCCGCAGTCTTTGCAGTGGCTTCGAGGTGTAATCTTATCTCATGTTGGAGTATCTTCCTTAAATCCTTTTGGAGCTTGGACCATAAATAGCTCTAATGCACTTCTGAAGGGTGCAAGACATGGAACAAATGGCAAAAATGATCTGCATAGCTAAGGCAGGCTATAATCAGATCAAGTGAGCAGGAGGTCAGGTTACAGCATTTGGTTGAGTTTAATAACTGTCACCTTTCTACTTCGTTAATTCCCATTAGTGAGAGGGAGAGGGCAATAACACTGTAGAGACATTCTTAGTAGCGCGCTTTTCAAGTTATGTCATAGACTCACTGAGTCCTCAGCCTGCTAGTCTCTCTCTCTCTCTGACTTGTCCTAACTCAGTGCAAAGCTGTGCAGCAGAATTCAGATTCATAGCAATATTACAAGGGCCACCATGTGATTGCATTATGCTACCATTGTTAATTCTCAATTAAAACATGAGTTTTTAGTTATTTTCTGCCTTTCTGCCATGTCACAGCAGATTGCATTCAGGTACTGCAGGTATTTCCCTGTGCCTAGAGCACTCACAATCTAAGTACCTGAGGCAATGGAGGGTGAAGTGACTTGCCTAATGGTACAAGGAGTAGCAGTGGGATTTGAACTCTGGCTCACAGCCCACTGCACTAACCACCAGGCTACTCCTCCAATCCAGGGACTTGTGGTTAGAGTATTTATTTAATATGGGTAGTAGTTGTGTTTGAATATTAGTTTTATTGCTTCTGTATGTTAGATACTTATATTGTAAGTGTTAAATTCAGTGCTTTTTATATGCTTTATTGAAATTAGGTACTGAATTTCGTTTTTTATCGTAAGCCATTTTAGGCAGTTTTCTTAGACTGGAAAGGAAGGGTATAAACTCATGCAGATCTCACGTTCAGACATATCATGGCCTGCTCCTGGACTGTGACAGACTTAGCAGCATTTCATGAGGAGCCTCTTGCAGCTCCATTGGGAGCAGACTCTGCTGGTACCTGTGATCGTCTGTTTCAATACCATTTTGTATACAAATAAAACAAAAATGAAATAGAAAGGAATATTAAGTGAAATAAAAGCCCTGTCAGAAACTGAAGAGGCCAACCCAGGGGCAGTGCTGTACCCTGCTATGTGATAGGTTCCCAGTTTGATCCTCCATTCTGGTCTTCTACACCCTGGGTTGGCTGGAAGTGGGAAGACTGCAGAAGCAGCAGTCACAGACCCTGGGGAAGGAGTTGTGCTCATAATGAAGGGTGACATCAGGTAGATGAATAGAGAAGCCATATGATGGTGTTTCAGAAGGAGGCCTGGGGCATAGCTCAAGGCTTCACAACTCTTACTGCAATGACCAGACTAGGAACAGTGGGAAGGTGAGTCTAGTAAAATGGAGGGGGGAGTGGGGAATCCTTGGGTGATTGCGAATGAAGGCTCAGGGTCCCTTCGTGATAAGAGTCTGATAGCTACAGCCTTAGAAAAGAAATACAGTGAAAAGTATATCACCAAGAGATCGTAAACGCAAGTGGATTAATTGCATTACAATGTACATTCAATAAGCAGTCTGACCAAAGCCAGGTGGCCACTAATTAATAGTGATTCAAGAAGAAGATTCGCTGTCTTGGAAAGCATTTCATGGAGGCTGGATATTAAACATAAAAACAAGTACAAAGTCAAAGCTACAGAGAATATATCGCTCAAAATAAACCAGAATATCCTTGACCCATCCTTTTATTTCACAGTTATCCCAATTTGTCTTGCAACATGTAGCGCTGCAAAAGAAAAGGATAACTCAGTATAACTGTAGGAATTCACCAGGCATAAAGTTAAAACCACCATAATACTTAAAAGTACTAAATAATGAAATCGGTATCTAGAACAAAGACCCACCTACAGTAAGGCTTCTTATATCCACATGAGAACTGGACTTTAGCCTTTTTGGATAATTTAATCTGCTTTGGAATTTGGTACAGTTTATATTTCATGTCCTGGTCCTAGCAGCTTCTAAGAAGTATTTGGGGGCAAGGGGACAAACGAGATATGGAGGGGGACAAGCCAAAGCAACATCTCCATACATCACACACCCCCTTATTGCATGGCTCCCTATCTTTCTGGAGATAAAGTCTCTATCATCCTGAAAACTGTGAGGTAAAGATAAACATGAGGGTGGCTTCAGGCAAGAGCCTAGTGAATGACACGGATATAAACTCAGTCCTATCCTCTTTAATGTCCACATCAGTGAACATTTTCCCATCTCATGGGTGGGTGTGAGGTGCTAATGTCAGAAGGCACAGGGCTGGCTCTAGGCTAATCTGCGCCCTGTGCGAAAACTGAAAATGGTGCTCTCGTCCCCCCTTCTGACACCGTATAAAACTGGGGGGGGGGTGACCGGGGGGGGGGGGCAAATATGGAATGGAACAAACCATAATGACATTTCCACACATTATACCCGCCTCTACAGTAGGGCCCCCTGCCTTTAATAAGGCATCATAAGGGTCTTTGATGTAATAAAGAAAACCCTGGCTAGTTTCCACCACCCAGTAAACCTATTATTTGATATCATTCAACCAATTCTTCTATATGGGAGTGAAATCTGGAGTCTACACAGGACAGGACAGAATCTCATTATATCCATACATTTCTAGTTCTCTATCACATACTCCAACTCCACATAAATTCCCCCAGCAGGTGCAGAGCACAGCTAAAACATTTCACTTAACAGCTTAATATACAAAAAATATAAAAATAAGTGTGCAACCTGGCGCGCACAAATCTATGCCCGATTTTATAACATAAATATTTCAAAACAGCAAGCGTATCTAATAAAACCTAGTATTTAAAACTAGTTAGAAAAAAATATCCCCCTGGGAACTTTTGATTCCAGTCACCCTAAGATTGTCATGGATTAATTGGGGTGTGGGTACAACCGTTCTCCTTTCTCTTATATTCATACAATTTCACACATGCTCATTCTCACAGACACATAAACTCTTATGTGCTCATTTACCAGCACACACTGGCTCACACTCTCTCACACATGCATTCTCACACACACACACACACACACACACTCCTTCACACGTTGCCTCACACACTGACACACAGGCTCTGACACACATGATCCCTTACTCACACACTCACACACACAAACATGCTCTCTGCCCTGACTCACATGCTCACAGACATGCACGCTCCCTCATAAAGTGATATAATGCTCCCTGACCCACACGCTAACACACACACACATGCTCCCTGACTCATACATACACTTTCTCCCACTCCACCCTCTGTAAAAATAAAACACATTCAGGTCCAATGCAATATCGTGCGCTCAGGCTAGCATACAAGCTAACCTGTGGTTGGGACGCATGTTTTGGATGCGTGTCCATAACCCCTGATGCAATAAGAGGATAGGTGTGTCCAAAACGTATGTCCAAACTAGCGCGTAACTAATAGCACTCATCACATGTAAATGCCTTGTCAATGAAACTATTAGCTAGTACTCCTTGATGTAAAAAATAACCATACACCTATTGCGCACATTTTAACCCTCAAAAATTAATACCAGCCCCTGGGCTGGTGTTAAGTCTTGAAGAGCCCAAAAGTTGAACATAAAAGTAGAAAATACTGCTTTTCTGTGATTTCCTCTTACTTAATGTCATCACGATATAAAGTCTGAGGAATCAGGGAAAGCAGCAACATGGGGGGGAAAAAAAGGTCTTGACGGCGGTCAGGTTCGTAAAAGGGATGCTCAATTAACAAGCGGCCATTTTCCTAACCCGGGCACAGCCACTTCTCCTGGGCACCTGATATCGGAGGCACTAGAGATGCACAATTTCCCCTAGTGCCTCCTTTTTAACGCAGCAGTCCATTAGCATACTGCATCTCGTGCCCGGGAGAGGGGGATGGGTGCGTGTTAGGAAAGCAGGCGCTCAATCATGCGTGCCCATATTGCATCGGCCTGATTGTTGGTAATGGAGGATTCAGGCAAGGCACCAAAACGATCCGAGTCTGTTACCTCCCTGCTGCTGCTGACTCGATGATGGTGCCCCTTGGTGTATTAGAAGAGAGAGGTTGAAAGACCCCAATGCTGCTACTTTTTTTTTTTTTAATATATATTTTACCGTGGCTACCAGCATGAAGGAGGCTGGCAGCTTAGAGCAGCGTTGAAGTAATAGGGGAGGTCTCTGGGCAGAGCTGCCTCCCTATGGTCCAGGCAGAGGCAGAGCACCGTGGGAGGAGGTAGTGGGAGTTTTTCCCACTGCGGCAGGCCTGCAACGATTGTAGGGAAGCACCCAGGGCAGGGCCATGGAGGCAGAGCCACCATTTCTGCTGCCGTCGCCTGCGATTCTTTTGCCCCCACCAGGCAGCAGCAGTAACATTTTTCAAAATACCCTATTGCATCGAGGTGTTGTGGGGGAAGGGGCAGCAAAATGCCCGACAAAACAAAATACTAGCATTACCCTAATGCAATGGTTGAAGTTGGACTTGGATGATCTCTTCGAGGTGAGCTCTGATGCACTTTCTCGTGTTCTTAGCTGCTCTCAGTAGAAGGGGAGAAAGTGTGCAGACAGCATGAGGCTGCAGAGGCTAGCCATTGCATGGACATGATAAGCTGCTGCTTGCAGCCTAGTGATGTTGGAAGCCTGATTTTGGAGAGGTGAGACGAGGAGAAGTAGTAAATGTTGGAGGGGACACCATCTTTACACACTGCACTGGCACGGTGCCGTGGTACCCCCTCATTGATGACACCCTATGTAATTGCATGGGTTGCTCACCCCAAAGCCAGCTATGACCATGCAAACAAGAACTTTGCAGTACCAGAGAAATGCTGGGATCACAGCCCTGACAGAATTCCAGAGAATGAAGTTGTGATCACATGGGACATTTCATTCCAACTAATTAAAAGCTTGATATTAGAAAACAAGACATTGTGGCAAATGTGAAAAACGTAAGAACAACATTGCTAATAGAAGTCTCAGTACCAACAACTATTCTGTACTAAGTATATAGAGACAGAAAATTGAGTACCAAGAAATGAGACAACAAAAAATGCAGTAGAAAGATTACAAAGTAGTCCCAGATTTATTGGGCACCATCACCTGATTGAAAAGAACTTCTAAGCTCACCTTGATATGTTTACCTGTATGTATTACATCCCATGAACTCCACATGGAAGCCATGTTTGGCACAACTGAAGTATTAACAGCAATAGCCTTGGAATCAGGATGGAAACTAAATAACTCAGAAATCAAATGTCTGCTGTATACAGAAGATCTGGTCATTCTATTTCTTACCACAGAAGATTTGCACAGAATTTAAACTTGTGAGAGACCTACAGGTGAATCCGTAAGAGACAATGATGATGATTTTTCTGAAACAGTGGAACACAAATTCATGTTTTCCTAAATATGCAAGAAATAGAGTTCACCCTAGGCTATGCATACACCTTGACACTAAATGCATCTGAGAGCTTTAAATAAGCTCAAAAAGTGGAAAACTATTTGAAAAGTTAGGAACCGCCAGTCAAACTTTTAAGCAGCCAGGAAAATTATAAAGAGAAACATTTGGATCTGTAGATCTCTTTTTAACAAAGAAACATGGTTTTTTGGAGGATTCAACTTTACAAGTTCTAGACAGGAATACCCTAATTGTTTCATTTGTTACCACTGGAGATATCTCCAAATTAATGAGACATTATTTTCAAAAATTTCCAGTCTCTTTTATGGGACAGGATATAAAAATATTTCCTGATTTGGCACCAGCTACCCGTAGTAAACGTAGAGAATTCCTTTCACTAAAACCCAGAGTTTTAGCACTGGGTTTTTCATTTCTATTGAAATATCCATGTAGATGTTTGATTAGAAGAGGTAATGAATCTTTTTGTTTCAATCTTGTGGAACAACTGACCCAATTCATTGTCGCTAGAGAACCAATCACCTCTTCCCCAGTGGTAACCTAGGAGACAGGCAAAAAAATATAAAACTGTGGAAAGTACCTATTTTGGTAAATATTATTGGTTTATTTCTCCTTTTATATTCCTTTACAATGACTCTCAGATGTAATATTAAATACTCCTGATGAAAAATTACTAATTTTGATTACAATTCAACATATGATTGCTTTTAGCTAAGTTCTTTTTGTTGTAAAATTGCTGAATTGTGAAGAAATGTATTAATATTTCAAATGTTGTAATTTGGAAATGAATGAAAGTTTGCTTTATAATTATATGAAAATTATAATAAAGAAATATTAAAAAAAAAAAAAAAAAAAGAGAAACATTTTCTGTTTGTGCTTTTTGTTTTTCTTGGCAATTTTTGTGGTCTTTAGAGTGTTTTGCTTATTTTTAGAGAGGGGAAGTATTAATGTTTTTTTCTTTTTGCTTTATTTACTTTCCACTCCTAGTCTCTCCTTCATCTAACCAGCTGGTATCTTTATCTCTGACAGCACAGAATTATTGCCTCCTCTCTGGGCTCTGGCTGCACCATCTCCCCTTTCTTCTAGCAGCTTTTTCTTCTCTGGAAGCCTTTGCAAGCATTAGGCATGAAATTTTAGTCTAGTGGGTGATTAAGATCCTGGGATTTTTCCAACCCTGAATTGGCTATATAGACATGACAAGAATAAGTGCTAAGGGCCTTCTGTGCTGTAAAGAAATCCTCAGCCAGCTTCAACCACCCAATAAAACTACCATTAAAATTGTTTGCTAGAATCATTCAACCAATTTTGCTAAATAGGAGTAAAGTCTGTGGTCTAAATGGGATGGAACAGAACCTCAATATAAATCCTGCACTTCCAGTTCTGTAAACACGCTGCATCAACAGTTTCTCCCTCACTCCCACCCGAGAATGGATGCAGAGCAGAACTAAGACATTTCTCCTTACAACTCACCATACAAAAAAGACTTATTCAAATACTGGTATCACCTCAATAATAGTAACAACAAACTCCCTCCATTGCCTGGCGCATAGTGAAATACCTAAAACTGTAAAACACACACAGCACACATGTAGCAAACCTGCCAGACCAAAATAGCACTAACTCTCAGGACTGTTATAACCCTTCCTATAGAGTGGTAGCATGAAAAATATTACATCAGGCCCTAGAAGTGGAGGGGTAGCCTAGTGGTTAGAGTAGTGAGTTGCAAACTATGGAAACCAGGATTAAATTGCACCTTGTAACCTTGGGTAAGTTACTTCACCCTCCATTGCCTTGAGAACAAGATTGTAAGCCCTCTGAGGATAGGGAGTTGCCAGTATAATACATAGGATACTAATTTCCTTTCAGGAAAACAGAGCAAGCTAGACTGCTACAGATCTTGGACATTAACAATCTTCACCTTGATTGAACATAGAAAAACCTTCACCACATACAGAACATGATTTTGTAAAGTGCAGATAAAAACTGAAATGCTGTCCTGTACTATGCAAAGTACAAAGATATCAGAGATGCACATTCTCAAAGCTGACATATTATAATCACTAAGTGAAAATAAAATGTTCTTCTCTACTTTTGTTGTCTCAAAAAATGTTTTCTAATCACATTGGTCCTGGTCTCTTTCCTCTTTTTTTTCTTGTTCTTCTTTTAACAAAGTCCAAACTCAAGCAGTCCAAACTCAAGCAGCCCAAACGCAACTAAAACTCTGCAATGTGATCCAGCTCTTACAAAGGAAGTGCTCTACAGTCAATTGTTTTTTATTTTTATTTTCACAAAATCTTTTTTATAAAAATGTTAGGAGGAAAAGACTTCAAAAACCTTCCAGCATTGCTCATGTGCCAAGACTCAGTTCATACCATCAGTCAGAAAAAAACCTCCTATATTTTCTAAAAGCCAATTTAAAGTGTTCTTATTTTCCCATGTAGTTAGCATAGATAGGCTCATAATTACATACAAGACTATGAGGAGATCTGTTAGTGTTTATGATGGAAGTGTAATTTGTCAATCTTATATATATTCTGCTGTTCAAGCACTTCAAAGTAGATTACATTGAGGTACTCCACATACGTCCCCAGTGAGTTCATAATCTGTTTTTTCCTGAAGCAATGGAGGGTAAATTGATTTATCCAAGGTCACAAGGAGTGGCAGTTGGATTTAACTATAGTCCACTCCTCTAATCACTAAGCTACACCCCCACTCCTAGATAGCAATGGGAAAAGGAAATATTGTGATTGGTAGAAAGGGGGCTGTTGCAGTCACATAATCACACGTATGACTGAAGAATGTGTGTGCTATGAATGGTAGTAGATATACACTAAGGGGCGGATTTTAAAAGGGTTATGTGCATAATATACACGCGTAACCCTTTTAGACCCACTTCTGTGCGCGCCGAGCCTATTTTGCATAGGCCGGCAACGCGCGCAAGCCCCGGGACGCACGTATGTCCCGGGGCTTGAAAAAAGGGGCTTGGCGGGGGCGGGGTGAGGCGGGGCGGGGGCGGGACCGAGGCCTCCAGCACAGCGGCCATGCCAGGGGGTCGCGCGCCGGCACTCGGTCGATACGTGCAACCTACGCCTGCCCGGAGGCAGGTGTAAATAAGAAAATAAAGGTAGGAGGGGGGGGATTTAGGTAGGGCTGGGGGGCGGGTTAGATAGGGGAAGGGAGGGGCAGGTGGGGGGGAGCGGAAGGAAAGTTCCCTCCGAGGACGCTCTGATTTTGGAGCGGCCTCGGAGGAAATGGGGAAAGCCATCGGGGCTCCCCTAGGGCTCGGCGTGCGCAAGGTGCACAAGTGTGCACCCCCTTGCGTGCGCCGACCCCGGATTTTATAACATGCACGTGACTGCGCACGCATGTTATAAAATCGGGCATAGATTTGTGCGCGCCGGGTTGCGCACGCAAATCTACGCCCGCGTGTATCTATTAAAATCCGGCCCTAAGTGTTTTGATGCATTGAAATGAGAGAGATCTTAGAGGGTCATTTATCATTTTGCATTAGGGCCTTAACACTAGAGTTAAGCCTTAATGAATGCGATAACGTCATAACGCATGCATTATTTACCGCATTGTACGTTAGTATGCAAATTTCACATTTGCTATGCGTTACCGACCAAAAAGGTTGTTATCGCAAATGCCAGTTCAGGCTGTTGGTTATAAAGAGAGAGCACCCCTGTAGAGGCTCATATATAAGTTTATTAAATGTATTGTGCATTGCAGAAAATACCTATGTAATGCGGGAGTAGGGAAAGTACCATAACCACGCCCCACGTTTTTAGCATGGGTGCTATTTCCACTATATTTATAGCATTTTGATGAATCCATGGCTTAGTTTGTACAATTAAGATTGCAGTAAAGCGATGCTGTGATTGGTTGAGTTAGGAAGCCCTTTAAATTGCAGACCAAGAAGAATTTGTGTGGTGTATGTGTGTTGTGACTGGTTGGTGCTTTATTTCAGTTTGTGTTTAATTGCACTTCCTGAGTTTGTGTGCATCATCTTCATTTAGGAAGATGCTGGGTAGGCATTTGGTAAACACTGAAACGCAAGACAAGAAATATAAATCAATCATAACATCTCCCTTCTTCTATTTCCTCCCTCCCTTTTTCCCTTCCATCTCACTCACCTTCAGTCATTCACCCTCCTTTCCTCTCAGTCACTCAACTCCCACACCCTCTTCCCTTCCCTCTGTCACTCACCCCCTCACTTCCACTCACCCTTTTCCCTTGCTTCATTACTCTTCCCTCTGTCACTTACCCCCATTCCCACTCACCTCTCAGTCACTCCCTTCCTTTTCTCCCCTCCCTTCTCACTCACTCACTCTTACTCCTATTCACTCCTCTGTCACTCACCCTCTCACCCTCTCACTCAATCCCCTTCTCTCTGTCACTCACCCTTCACTCCTACTCACCCTCTTCTGATTCTCATTCTCACCCCTTTCCCATTCAGTCATTAGCCTCTCTCTCCCACCCACCTACTCACTGATTTCCTTCCCTGAAACTCGCTGCTTCCTCCTCAGTCACTCAGCCTATCCTTCACACTCATTCATCTCCCTTCCATTTCACTTGCTCACCATTCTCACAACTTTCCTTCCTTCCCTCTCTGTCCCCTCCCTTACTCACCACTCACAGCAGCTACTGGTTCTTACAGCAAATATAAGAGCCAATAGCAACACTTATACAGGGGAAAGGCAGGCGAGTGTCTGTGCCGCACCGCATCCTGAATGAAGATGGGATTGGCATTCATTCACCTGCCCTCGTGGAGAGAAATGTTGGGCAGCTTGCTTACCTCCTCCCCCGACGTCATCAGCAAAGGCCAGCACCTGGTGTTCAAAGGGAACTGCATTAGCCTTTGCTGATGATGTCGGCACTCGTGCTAACTTTTAAACATGTAGCGGGCTGGTAGAAGTAAATGATGGGCCTGATTTGGCCTGTGGATCATAGTTTGCCCACCTCTGTCCTAGGCAATCTGGTTTTTATGGTATGCACAATGAATACACATGTAATAGATTTGTATGACTATGCACTGCTTCCATTGTATGCCACAGCACATGTGAAACAGCTGTTATTTTTTAAGAGAGAGGTTGAGAGAAAAAAGGGTTGATTTTGTAATCTCCCATGGAAACAAGGTAATCAGAGAATTTTAAGTAGGCAGACAATGAAAAATAGCAAAATGTGTGACCACCAAAGGGGTTTCCCTACCTCAATGCTCTGAAGTTGAAAGCAGAGCTAGCTTCAAGATTGAAAAGGCTGGGTCTTCTCTGAACAGTTGTATCATATTTTGAATGTTTTTGTCCATTTCTTGAGGGGAGAGGTATTCATGTTAACTGGGAATGCCAAATATAAATATTGACTCTTTCTAACTTTATGTACTGGGGGGAAAGGAGCTGGGAAGGGGTTTTCAGGGCAACCAAAATATGCACATGAACTTGTTATTTAGAACAAATGTAGAAAGATGTAGCTCATTTCTCCTATTCTAATAGCTCCATCCAACATTAGAATATGTGCTTCAAAAATATAAAAAATCAATTTAGGTGTTTCTCATTCATTTTTATCTTGAGTGTAGACTTCCTTTTCACACCTCTCCAATCCAGTCGTAATTTTCTGCAAGGTCCTGCCAGGTCAACAACCCAGAACCTTCCAGAACTTGCTTCCTTTTCCCCACTGTAAAAAAGTGGAAGTGGGACGCTGCCAGTGGAACTGACCCAGTACCTTCTTCTTCTTCTTCTTTTTTTTTTTTTTAGCAAAATTACCACTGTCCTAATTAACGGAAATTCATGGGAGGGATTTCAACAATATCTTGAATTATGTGGCAGAGAATATTCAGGTCTCATGCGGTCAGTTCCTGATCTCAGTTATATGAGAAGCAAAGAGAAATTCCTAAGATGAGTAATGTCATTTGACTCCCTTTTCCAAATCAGGCACTGCAGCCTGTACAACCATTTAAAGACACTTAAGGTACATTTGTCTTAGGGTAAGGGGCATTCAAGTGGACATAGTAACACAATAGTAATACTACATTAAGGATTTCTAGAACTGTAATGGTTTTTATAGGGACAGCTGGCAGCATATTGCCACAGACTTTGCAAGTTTCCTGTTGAATGTTTGCATTGTCTCCAATATCATGACGTCAATTTGTATCTATGTATATAGACATTATGTAAATGCTGTTAAACCTCTTCAAAGTCCCTTCTCTTTCCAACTCTTTCATCTTTTTTTCCCCCGCCCCTCACTATTGTCCAATGCTCTTCCACATAAAGTTACTTCAAGTCCAGAGGTGAAAACCTCCAATGGATGAGAAAGCAATGGACCCAAATGGCTTTGAAAGGTTCATTTATGTTTGGTTGCTTTTGTTTTTTAATCCAGCAGTTTCTTCCTACTCCTTCAGGCTTCTTGTGCCATGAGCAATTTTTCCCATTTTTATATCTTCTTCAAACTTATTTGAGTGCAGTAATTGCAACAATAGTCCTCAGATAGGGACTATGTAAAGGGCCCTAAATCTGGCCACTAGAGTTTGCTATTGTGCACTATGATTCCTTCTCCATTAGAAATTGTGAACACTGCTTCCATAGCATTTCTAGTCCAAGCCGATCTTGGGAAGGGGGAAGTAAAGGATGCCATGGTAGCCCTGAACTAGGAAGCAAACCCAGGTCCCCCGGAATGATAGGGCACAGCACTGTCACTGAGCCACCATTCTGGACCTTTAAGAGGTTAGCATTTGGGGCTACTGTATTATTGTTGGGAGTCTAACATATGTATACTGTTTAGCTAATGAACAAAAATATTTGTATAAAGTGCTATGATTCTGTATAGATTGTGTACCACCCTCCCCCCCCAAAAAAAAAAAATGCCCAATTACTGTGCAAGGGTGTTCTGGGTCCAGAGACGATCAGGCAGGAGCTCCGTTATTCAGGCTCTGTCTGCTTGTGTGCTTAGTGCTTGATGCCATCACCTGGGGAAGAAGATGTTAGTAGGTGACATTTCCCTCCCTTCACCCAAGAAAACTTGAAAAACAAAAGAGACTGTAAACAGGGCTGGTATTATTTACAAGTATGAATACATTTTGGTTTTATTACATGACTTTTACATTTCTACAAGATATTTTATTTATTTATTTATTTATTTATTTATTTAGCATTTTTTTATATACCGAGGTAGAGCAGAGTAGCCTTCACTCCGGTTTACAAATTATAACAACATGTTACATAAAACTATTGAACATTGAAGAAAAAACAACAATTAACAATCTGAGAACTGTCATGTCAAACATATGAACAAGGCAAGATATCCCAAAGGATAAGCACATTGAGCATAAACCAGATAAGATGTACCAAAGGATAGGTACATTAAATAGACTGAGTTCAAGTATAATGAAAAAATAGACTTAGATATCTTAGGAAACAGGAAGATTAGACAGAGGGGGAATAAATGACAAAATATGGGAAGCTGTGGGATTAAGTTTTGAGATTGTTGTGCAGGCTGTCAGTATGAGATTGGCAGAGTAGCCAGGCTTTTAGTTCTTTCTTAAAAGATTTTGGGTTTTCTTGGGAGGTGAGGAACTGAGGTAAGGAGTTCCATAGTTTTGGGCCGATGATAGAAATGGCTCTGTTTCTGGTGGACAAGAGTTTAGCAAGAGGGAGTGATGGAATCACTAGCTGTAGTTTACTAGTTGATCTTGTTGTGCGTGGAGAGTACTGGATATGAATGATGTCATCAAGTGCGGTGTAGTCTGCTTTGTATATTGCTTTCTGTAAAGTTGAAAGGATCTTAAATTCGATTCTTTGTTCAATTGAGAGCCATTGTAATTGCTTGAGTACGGGTGAGATATGATCAAATTTTCTTTTACCCGTCAGAACTCTGGCAGCAGCATTCTGAAGAAGTTGTAAGGGTCTTAGGGATGATTTAGGTAAGCCAATTAGTAGAGAGTTGCAATAGTCCAGACCAGAGAAGATTAGGGTTTGAAGGACGGTTTTGAAATCATGGGGGTGAAGCAGAGGTTTTAGGTGTTTGATTAAGTGTAATTTGTGAAATCCTTCTTTTATTTTTGAAGAGATGTGTATTTTATAGTTTAGATCGCTATCAATCCAGAAGCCCAAGTCTTTAACGTTGTCTTTGAGTTGGATGGTGGTATTGTCAAATTGGAAAGGTGGGATAAATTTTGGTCTGACATTATTTCTGGTGATTAGAATGCATTCGGTTTTGTTCATATTTAAGCATAATTTGAGCTGGAGTAACAAGTTTCTGATTGAATCAAGGAGTGAGGCAGCACTGGACATAGAATCTTCAATGGAGGAGGAAATTGGAATGAGAATTTGAATATCATCGGCGTACATGTAATAGGTGATATCAAGTTTGGATAGGAGATGGCATAGCGGAATAAGGTAAATGTTAAACAGAATGGGAGAGAGAGCTGATCCTTGAGGTACACCAGTATTGAGGGGGATGGCATTTGAAGAAGAGTTGTTGTAAGAGACTCTGAAAAATCTATTTTTCAGGAAGGATGAAAACCAACTTAGGGTTTTTTCAGTGAGACCGATGGTTTCCAGACTAGAAATAAGCAAATTGTGGTCCACCATATCGAAGGCTGCGGAAAGGTCTAGAAGAATCAGTAAATATCCTTTTTTGTTGTCAAGACCTCTTAGAATTGTATTGGAAAGGTTGAGTAGGAGGGTTTCAGTGCTGTGGTTTTTTCTAAAACCAAATTGGGTGATATCAATTGATACATTTAGCTACTTGAGAGTATTAATCCTCACAAAATTCCACCATATAGAAAAGAAAGCTCCTCTTGTGTTTCCTTTGATCCCATACAGTTAGCATTCCCCTTTTTTTCTTCCCACTGTACCACAAGTCTCACCCATATGAAGAAATGTAACTAGGCCACTGGGTACTGCCAGTCATAAGGTGAAGGATCTGATGCATCCATACTGCTACTGCCATCTCCTCTGCTCTACTTCCACTCTACTGCTAGGTTCATGCCCTCCTGGGGGACCAAACCCCTTCTTCATCTGCTTCTGAGGTACATACCCTCTTGGGGACATGACTCCACCTCAATGTGCCGCTGGAGTCTGTTTCCCTCTGGGGGATCAAAATCCACCTTCTGATCCACTGCTGGGGTCTACGCCCTTCTGGGGGACCAGTTCCACCTCCTGATCAATTACTGGAGTCTATACCATCCTGGGAGACCAACTCTGCTTCCCTATCAGCCACTGTGATCTGTGCCCTCCTAGGAGACCAAACTGTGTCTCTGCACAGCCAATGTCTCTTCCTTAGGAGTGGTTTCCATTGTTTGAGTTTATAGCTCAGCTAAGTTCATGGCTTATTCATTGTTCAGTTATTCCAGCACAGCTAAGCCCATGACCGGCTATTTGTTTTTACCCAGTCTAGAGGCATCCCGCCTTATAATTACAAAGCTAAGTCCCTGCCAGGATTAAAGAGTCAAGCTCTCCCATGCTGCCAAGCCTTTGTTTTGTATCTACTCTGATCCCCATTGAAAGACTGTCTTTCAATAAGCTTTTGATATGGTCCCACACAGAAGACTCATCAACAAAATGAGAAGCTTGGGAGTCAACTCCAAGGTGTTGGCATGGATTACAAACTGGTTGAAGGACAGAAGACAACAAGTGATGATAAATGGAACCTACTCTGAAGAGAGAATGGTGTTAAGTGGAATGCCACAGGGATCGGTGTTGGGACAGGTTCTGTTCAACATCTTTGTGAGCAACATTGCGGAAGGGATAGAAGGTAAAGTTTGTCTATTTGCAGATGATACTAAGATCTACAACAGACTGGACACACCGGAAGGAGTACAGAGAATGAGACAGGATTTAAGAAAGTTGGAAGAGTGGTCAAAGATATGGCAGCTGGGATTCAATGCCAAGAAATGCAGACTCATGCATCTGGGGTGTGGTAATTTGAAAGAACTATAGGCATTGGGGGGTGAAGGGCTGATGTGCACAGAGCAGGAGAGAGACCTTGGGGTGATAGTGTCTAATGACCTGAAGTCGATGAAGCAGTGTGATACGGCGATAGCCAAAGCCAGAAGAATGTTGGGCTGCATAGAGAGAGGAATATCTAGTAGGAAAAGGGAAGTGATATTCCCCTTGTACAGGTCCTTGGTGAGGCCTCACCTGGAGTACTGTGTTCAGTTCTGGAGACCGTATCTCAAAGGAGACAGAGATAGGATGGAAGTGGTCCAGAGAAGGGCGACCAAAATGGTGGGTGGTCTCCATCGAATGACTTATGAGGAGAGGTTGAAAAACCTGAATATGTATACCCTGGAGGAGAGGAGGAGCAGGGGTGATATGATACAGACCTTCAGATACTTGAAAGGTTTTAATGATCCATGGTCGTCAACAAACCTTTTCCACTGGAAACAATTTAGTAGAACTAGGGGTCATGATTTGAAACTACAGGGAGGAAGACTTAGAACCAATGTCAAGAAATATTTCTTCACTGAGAGGGTGGTGGATGCCTGGAATGCCCTTCTGGAGGAAGTGATGAAGACTAAAACTGTGAAGGATTTCAAAGGGGCATGGGATAAATACTGTGGATCCCTAAAAGGATAGAGGATGGGAATAAATAAAAAAGCTTAATCGGCATGGAGCGGCAGTTACTACCCATAAAAGAAACATGGGGGTAACCTGCACGGAGCAGCAGTTACTGCCTTGGGAAGCTTGCTGGGCAGACTAGATGGACCATTTTGTTCTTTTTCTGCCATTATTACTATGTTACTATGTTTTCAACACAAATCCCTCTTTTAATCAAAGTTCTACAATCATCTAGGACTTTTCCAATATTTGCTGTGATTAAGAAGTAATAATCTGAAGCTATGACTTCTTCAGTAGGAGTTTAATAACCTTCTTAGTAGGGGGGTCTGATAACCTTTTTAGTATTGCTCTGACTTTCCTGGGCTGGCAGCTCAGGTTACTCTGCCTTTTCCTATTATAGAACATTTCAATAGCAGCATGCTCTTTCTCATTCCCAGCCACACTCCTCTCCCCGCCCCTGCCCATCTCCCAGGAAAGGGGGAGTCAGCTGTAGTACCTTTTAAGGATCAACATAATATGGGTCTGGACAGGATACCCCCTAGGATATTAAGGGAGCTGAAGGACCAGTTCAATACATATTTGGAGCAGATGTGTTTCTGTGGGATAGGAGAAGAGAAAATATTGTCCCTGGAAAAAATATTGTCCCTGTTTATAAAACTGGTAATAGAAAGGATGTTGGAAATTATAGGCTTGTTTGGCTTCAGAAAGAAAACTAATGGGGACTCTTCTGAAGGAATGGATAGTAAAGCATCTTGAATCTAATAGGTTGTGGGATATGAGGGAGCACTGATTTACAGAGGGAGTTTATGTCAGATGAATCTGATCAATTTCTTTGATTGGATGACGAGAAAATTAGATCCAGCAGTTTACTTGGACTTCAGCAAAAGTTTCGATAATTTCCCAGATAGGAGGCTCATACATAAATTAAGCAACCTGGAGCAGGTCCCATGGGAGTGGACTGGGTTAGAAATTGGTTGAGTAATAAATGCAGAGGAGAGTGGTAAATGGAATTCATTCTGAGGAAAAACAGTTGATTAGTGGTGTGCCGAGGGATCAGTCCTGGGGACAATCTTTTTCAATATTTTTGTATTAGTGAAGAAGGATTACGAGGGAAAATGTGTCTTTTTGCAGTTGGTGCAAAGATCTACAACATAGTGGACACGCCTGAGGGGATAGATGGAATGAGAAGTGATTTAAGGAAGGTTGAAGAATGATTGACTGCTTGGCAGCTAAGTTTCAATACAAAAAAAAATGCAGAGTTAAGTATTCTGGATGCAAATATCTAAAGGAATGGAGTGATTAAGAGAAATGTCAGGAATATTTTTTCATGTAAAGAATAGTGGAAGCCTGGAATGCATTCCTGGGTAAATGAGGGCAACTAAAACAGTAACAACGTTTAAGAATGCATGGGATAAACACAGAAGGCTGGATTTTAAAAGGGTTATGCGCTTAAGCGCGTAACCCTTAAACCCCCCCCCCCCCCCCCGGGTGCACCAAGCCTATTTTGCATAGGCTCAGTGGCGCGCATAAGTCCTTGGGTTTTGCTAGGGGGGGGGCGTGTCGATGGCGACGCGACGTTCGGGGCGTTCTGGGGGGGCGTTCTGGGGGGCGTTCTGGGGGGCATTCTGGGGGGCGTTCCGGGGGCTTGGTGCCGGCCTGGGGGCGTTCTGGGGGCGTGACCGAGGCCTCCGGAACAGCCCCCCAGGTCGGGTGATGGCGCGGCAATGGACCATCGGCACGCACGAGTTACGCCTGCTTCGAGCAGGCATAACTTATGCGACAAAGGTAGGGGGAGTTTAGATAGGGCCGGGGGGGTGGAAGGAAAGTTCCTTCCGAGGCCGCTCCAATTTCGCACGCAAGTTGCACAAATGTGCGCCCCCTTGCGTGCGTCGACCCCGGATTTTACAAGATACGCACGGCTACGCGCATATCTTGTAAAATCCGGCGTACTGGTACGCAAACAAAAGTACGCGCGCGCTGTTTTTTAAAATGTACCCACATTGCTAAAAGTGGAAGGAGCAGAATGCACAACTTATCAACACATATTTAAGCATTCACAGCACTATACCCACCTAATTCAATGATTTATTTTTATTTAGATTTAGCTCACGCCTTTTCATTGGTAGCTCAAGGTGTGATACATTCAGGTACAGTAGGTATTTTGCCTGTCTCCAGAGGGCTTACAGTCTAAGGGGGTCATTTACTAAGACAAGTTAAGCATTTTATGGGCATTCAACTGCGTTAACTGCATATTGAACACTTAGGGGTAGATTTTTAAAAATTGCACGATCACGTACTTTTGTTTGCGCAGCAGGCGCAAACAAAAGTACGCTGGATTTTATAAGATATGCGCGTAGCCGCGCGTATCTTCTAAAATCCTGGATCGGCGTGCGCAAGGCTGCCGATTTTGGGCAGCCGGCGCGCGCTGAGCCTCGCAGCCTGCCTCCGTTCCCTCCGAGGCCGCTCCGAAATCGGAGTGGCCTCGGAGGGAACCCTCTTTCGCCCTCCCCTCACCTTCCCCTCCCTTCCTCTACCTAACCCACCCCCCCGGCCCTATCTAAACCCCCCTACCTTTATCCATGGATTTACGCCTCCCTCCGGCCCGGGGGCGGTTCCAGAGGGCGCAGCCACGCCCCGGAACGCCCCCGGGCCGGCACCACGCCCCGGTCCCGCCCCCAAACGCCGTGCCTCGCCCCCCAAATGCAGCATCACTCAGCGACGCCCCCGACATGCCCCTTTTCAGCAACCCCGGGACTTACGCGAGTCCCAGGGTTCTGCACGTGCCGGCGGCCTATGGAAAATAGGCGCGCAAGGCCCTGCTCGCGTAAATCCGGGCGGATTTACGCGAGCAGGGCTTTTAAAATCCGCCCGTTAATGTGGCAATGCACGCAGTGTTTTAAATATCGTGTGTTATTTAACCCCAAAAAATACTAGTATGGTAATGATCTGCTTTGAATGCGTATGCTTTATAAATGCATGCAAAGCAGCTCATTACTAGTAAATTTAATGCCAATAAAATAATGCAACTTGCCTCAGAAAGACTCCCCTTCTCTCCCCATGACAGAGGCAGCAGTAGTGGAAGAGTAAGAGAGGCCTCAGGGACCTTGCCTGCATTAGAGAGAAAGGAGCCTGTTTGAGTTGTGTATATTTGTGAGAATGGGAGCCTGCCTGGGTTGGGTGTATATGAGTGTCAATGGGTACCTGCTTGAGATAGAGGTGGATATGTGTATGTGTGTGAATGGGAGACTGCTTAGGGTAGGGAGATGGATGTGTACTTGGACTGGTGCTTTTCAATATATTGATAAATGATCTGGAAAGGAATACGACGAGTGAGGTTATCAAATGTGCAGATGATACAAAATTATTCAGAGAAGTTAAATCACAAGTGGCTTTTGATACATTATTTATTTTACTTATTTATTTAAAAATATTTCTATACTGTCTTTCACAAACAGTAGTTGACCAAAACGGTTTACAAATTTTCAAAATAAAATAGATAACAGCTACTAATTAAATTAAATAAAAATACAAAATAAAATAATACACAATATAAAAAATATAAACAAAAAGATAGTAAAGTTAAGGAAAAAAATACAATGTATACTTTTAAGCCCTGATTCTAATTACTTCTCCTCAGATTTGTAATTTAACTATGCTGAATTTTATACAAAACAGAAATATAGTCAGAAATAGCTAAGAAATAATGTAGAGCCAAAATTCCCAAAGTTTTTCATATAGTTTACATATGATTAACTGAAAGTCAATAAGTATATGAGATCTCAGAGGATTATGCATTCATTCCTTCTTGTTCTGCAAAAGCTTCTTTGAAGAGACTGAAGATTGGACATCCAAATGGCAGATGAAATTTAATGTGGACAAGTGCAAGGTGTTGTATATAGGGAAAAATAACACTTGCTGTAGTTACACAATGTTAGGGTCCATATTAGGAGCTACCACCCAGGAAAAAGATCCAGGTATCATAGTGGATAATACTTTAAAATCGTCGGCTCAGTGTGCTGCAGCAGTCAAAAAAGCAAGCAGAATGTTAGAAATTATTAGGATAGGAATGGTTAATAAAATGGAAAATGTCATAATGCCTCTATATCGCTCCATGGTGAGACCACACCTTGAATTCTGTGTACAATTTTGGTCCCCGCATCTCAAAAAAGATATAGTTGCGATGGAGAAGGTACAGAGAAGGGCAACCAAAATGATAAAGGGGATGGAAAAGCTCCCCTATGAGGAAAGGCTGAAGAGCTTAGGGCTGTTCAGCATGGAGAAGAGACGGCTGAGGGGGGATATGATAGAGGTCTTTAAGATCATGAGAAGTTTTGAATGAGTGGATGTGAATCAGTTATTTACACTTTCAAATAATAGAAGGACTAGGGGGCATTCCATGAAGTTAACAAGTAGCACATTTAAGACTAATCAGAGAAAATTAGTTTTCACTCAACGCACAATAAAGCTCTGGCATTTGTTGCCAGAGGATGTGGTTAGTGCAGTTAGTGTAGCTGGGTTCAAAAAAGGTTTGGATAAGTTCTTGGAGGAGAAGTCCATTAACTGCTATTAATCTTCTTATGTTAAACTTCTATCATCTTCTTCCTCCACTCCCAGTTAGAATCATCCTTGTTTTATTGTAACTTCTTTTTCTGTGCACTTGTTATAATTTGTAATGTATACACTCATGTTATAGTTATGTACATTATAGTGTATTGCTCACCCCTTGTTTTATGTAAACCGACATGATACGAACCTCCGTGAATGCCGGTATAGAAAAACACAAATAAATAAAAATAAATAAAATAATCAAGTTTACTTAAGGAATAGCCACTGCTATTAATTGCATCAGTAGCATGGGATCTACTTAGTGTTTGGGTACTTGCCAGGTTCTTGTAGCCTGGTTTGGCCTCTGTTGGAAACAGGATGCTGGGCTTGTTGGACCCTTGGTCTGACCCAGCATGGCAATTTCTTATGTTCTTTTGTTCTTATGAATATAAAGGAGGAAAAGAAAAAAGATTGTCCTGTTATAGGAGAAATCTTGTAGGTGGTCAAACCCTGTGCCTGGCAGCTGCAGTGTATCCTTCACAGCATACACTTGTCTATATTAAATTGTCTGCAAAATATCTGTACAAATATATATGCAAAGCCAGTCGTAAACAGGAAACATCTGTACCTGCTCAAAAGGAAAACGGGAAGCTTAATTTTAGGATATATATAATCTGCCTTTATATCTGGAAGATGGCTAGCCTTTAGGTTTCAGATATATATTTACCTATGGAGTGAATTTTCAAGAACATCTATGCGTGTAAAATCTCATTTTACAAGCTTATATAGGCCTTTTGAAAATTTCCCCAGGATTGTATGTGTAAAAGTACACATTGAAGCAATTACACTTGTACTTTTAAGTGTGCTTGAAAGGTGCATTCCCGGGTACTGCATTAGAACTGGAAAACAATTTGCATGCAACACTTTGTAACATTGGAAAACATGTGCATCAATGTAGGCAAGAAATGCATATAAATGTGCACGCTTGCGCTTTGCAAGGGTTCGTGCACACCCGCTAATTTTCAAAGCGGACCTACGTGCCTAATGCACATTGAATATTATCCTCAAAATCCATGTGTACTTTGCACATACAGACTTCAGCCCTGGAAGTTTAGTATTGTTTATTACACAAAAATGATATTCACCTGGATAAATGCGAGTCTTTTTTTCCATTGATTTCTCCTGTTTCTGTTTTTTGTCGCAAAGAACACTGAAAAATAAAATAAAAATTGAAAATGAAGATCCATGGTTATAAAATTGGACTCTATCTATACATGTTATAGTTAGTGAGGTTTGGGTGGATCCTTGGACACTGTGGCAGCTGACCACGCCCATGGGGGAAGTCCCGTGAGGGGCCACAGGTCAGGCTCAGCTCTGAACACACAAACACACGGGCCGATACAGTAAGGTCCGCGGGAGAGCGGACAAACGCCCGCTCTCCCGGCGCGCGCACCAGCCCCTCGCCGGTGTGCGCGATTCACTATGCAAATTAGGCGGCGCGGTAGAAACGGGGGAAAAGGAGGCGCTAGGGACACTATCGCGTCCCTAGCGCCTTCTTTTTGACAGGAGCGGCGGCTGTCAGCGGGTTTGACAGCTGACGCTCAATTTTGCCGGCGTCGGTTCTCGAGCACGCTGACAGCTACGGGCTCAGAAACCGGACGCCGGCAAAATTGAGCGTCCGGTTTTCGGCCCAACAGCCACGGGCCGAATTCAAATTTTTTAATTTTTATTTTTTTACTTTTTTTTACTCTTTGGGACCTCCGACTTAATATCGCCATGATATTAAGTCGGAGGGTGCACAGAAAAGCAGCTGCAATGAAATACTGAATAAAAAGATAAGGACAGAATGAGAAGAAATAGGGAAAGTGATAGGAAGGTAGAAAATAACACTGAGAGGAGAAATGGAAGATGCACATAGAAAAGAGAGAAGTACAAAGAAAGATCATTTGTTAAGCTAGTATCATGACTAGGAGCTACGACTAATCAAATTACTCAAAGTAAATTTATAGGAGCAGATTCTAAAACCTACTCGAGCGGCCTACATTTCTGCGCGCTACCCGGCACGCACAAATGTACGCCCGATTTATAACATGCGTGTGCAGCTGCGTGCATGTTATAAAATCCAGGGTCAGCGCATGCAAGGGGGTGCACACTAGTGCACCTTGCGCACACCGAGCCCTAGGGGAGCCCCGATGGCTCCGAAATCAGAGCGACCTCGGAGGGAATTTTCCTTCATCTCCCCCACACCTTCCCCTCCCTTCCCCTATCTAACCCACCCCCAGCCCTATCTAGATCCCCCCCCTCCCACCTTTATTTTGTAAGTTACGCCTGCTTCGCCCATGCCCCACCCCTTTTTTCAAGCCCCGGGACATACGCACGTCCCGGGGCTTTACACGTGCTGCCGGGTCTTTTGAAAATAGGCCCGGTGCGTGTAGGGCTTTGAAAATCCGCCCCATAATGTTTATACAACTCCTGCGATACAAAAGGGGAAAGAATGTGAGAGGTACATGGAAGAGAGGTGAAAGTTGGAATACATGGAAAAAGAGAGATTCAGAGAGACATTTGTACAGCTGGTTTACAGGGGTGGAGGTACTTAGGCTACAAGAATTCTAAGAAGCACCAGGGGAGTTTCATCTGTTCTGGAAACAAGTGTGCTGGGATTAGCAACTTGTGCAGTTGATAACCTTTTTATTTAGACTCCTACATTGAGAATCTTCCCTCAGGGCCTGTCTCTGCGAGAACTGACTCTTTTGGACTCTGTAAGGAATCCCACTTCCTGGGAGCCAGCCCAGCAACAGCATCTTGCCTTGCCTCACTGGCAATCAACCTCAAACAGGTGCTGGAGAAATTCATTTCACTCTTTAATTCCTTACTGTGTATAAAGAGGACAGTTAAGTCTCAAGGCCATGCTAACAAACTGACAATAATTAATATAAGTATGGGGAGACTACCAAAAATATGCTCACTTTTTCGTTCCAGTCGCACAAGATATTTTGTGTGGGAGAGACCCTGGGATTCTAATTTCACTAAAGTTCATCTAAAATGTTTTAATTGTTGAATGTGTAATATCATTGAATAACCACAGGGGGAGGGTCTATTGGATGTCTTAATGTTGTGAGTCTGGTGAGCTGGTCCCCTTAAGAGTGGGGGTTCATGATTGGTGGAAACTGCGTCAGTGGGAGGTACAAATCCAGGAGGATTTGGTGGGAGTTTGCCCTTTCCTAGGTTGGAGTCTGAGTGAGAGGGACCTCCGGGATGTAGTGGCCTAGAGGGCCCACCCCGGTATGAAGTGAGGCCCGAGCCAATAGAGTAGAAGAGGAGTTTCTTCCCCAAGGAAATGTCCAGCAGGGGTGCTTTCTTCCCTCAAAGAAAAGACCAGGAAGACAGGTTGCTCTGACATGAAGAATGCCCCATGAAAGTCCATGACGTGGAGGACACCAGGAAGACATGCATGGTGGATGGAAAAAGTAGAGAAACTTGAGTGAAAGGTTGGGAGTCTTAGGAGTCGTAAGTAGAACCTGAGTCATCAGTTTTCATATTCCCCATGGATGTGAGTCAGAGAAGAGGCAGGTGAAGGGAAGTTATACCTGTGTCATGTATTAGGGAGGATTGAAATGTGAAAGGATGTGTAACTAAAAGTGGAAGAATTTGGGTACATGGATCTGCACAGAATATATTCCAAAAGGTTTGGTAAGGGGAGTAGGAAGATCTAATCAGAGATGTGCTAAAGGGGAGCGAGGAGGGCGGTCCATCCCCGATGACAACAAGGAGGGGGGTGCCAGTGACTGTGCGACCAATCAACCTCTTGTCACCACCCGGTAAGAAGAAATGTTCCAGCCAGGAGCAGCAGCCGGCAGGGAGCCCAAGCCCTGCTGGCCGAAGAGAACAGGCCCGGAGTGGCACACCCAGGGAAGCGGCAGGCCGGCGGCAGCAGGAGAGGCTGTGGGCCGCCGGCAAAGCCTAACCAGCCAGCAGCCCGTGGCCTTGCCTGCTGCCATATGGCCCACCGATCTTCCTGCTTGGGAGAGGGAGGGAGTGGAAGTTGTGTGCGCACACCCACGCACAGCTTCTGCTCCTCCCCCCCGAGCAGGAAGATCGGTGGGCCGTTCGGCAGCAGGCTGCAGGAGAGGCCACAGGCACCAGGTGGTTAGGCTCCACCGGTGGCCTGCGGCTAGAGTAGGTGCAGCATGGCTGGGATTCAACTGCTACCAAGCAGATGGGCCTTGCTCCAAGAATGGTGAGGAGGACTACAATGGATGGGGTAATGACAGCTCTCAGCAAAGGGGAAGACAGGCTGCAGGCCCCAGATGCCAAGATGGCAGTGATGAGGAGAGGGGCTGGTGGTGGGAGGCTGTGGAACCTTTTAACATCTCCACACAGAAAGTATCTGCCCCCCTCACCCTGTAGAGTTGATGGTGGAAAATAAATGCTGGAAAATACTCCCTGCAGTGAGTGGGGAAATAGGAAGGAAATGTTCACTTAAAGCTTGCAGGAATTAAGGTTATAGCTTCCTCATGGTCCCCCAAGCCTCTTGGGGGCTCCACACAGAGGGTAGAGGTGGATCCAGTGCCAATGGGGAGGGTTTCCTACATAGGAGGGGGAAAGTACTGGTGGGAGGACAGGGGAAGGAAGGGGATTCTGAGGTCTAGATCATGTGTGTGTGAGTGTGAGTGTGAGGGAGAGAACAGAGAGTGTGTGTGTGTGTCAGCGAGAGAGTTCTGAGAAAGCTCCAAGGGGATCTAGACCCTGCTGAAGGAGCTTCAAGGGTGACCATCCCATCCCTTGGATTTGCAATATTTCAACATCCAACAAAATTCAAAGTTTACTTAGCTCAATATCTCCTTTTAGAAAGTTTCAGAGTCCCACCCTTTGTTCCACGATTTCAAAATCCTGATGTAGATGAGTTTCTGCACCACTATGCTGCCTGCCTCTGCAGATCAATAAATTATTTCAAGCATAGACCTTACAACTGATGGATGTAAACATGCAGAGTGCACTCTTACTGACCGACTGGGTTCATTATTTTTTGCTGAAAAAGCACTAAAATATGATTGGTCCTGCTCCTTCCTTATCCCATCCCCAATTAGCTCTGCTCTGTCTGGATTTCTTCCCCCATAGGCTTGAATAGAACTAAACTAAATGAGCTGAAAGTATTCAGACTTTTTGGGGAACTGCACCAATTCAGTTTGGATTACCAAAACTGAACCGAAAATTGACTCATTTGGAATAAATTTCATATTTAGATCCGAATACACATTCCCATTATGCATGCTTGTGCACTTAGGGGCAGATTTTCAAAGCCTAGGCGGATTTACGGTGTAGGGGGGGTTACGTGCGATAGGCCCGGCGGCGTGCGTAAAGCCCCGGGACGCACGTATGTCCCGGGGCTTGAAAAAAGGGGCAGGGCATGGGCACCGCCTTGCACACGCTGACCCCGGATTTTATAACATGCGTGCGGCTGCGTGCGCATGTTATAAAATTGGGCGTAGGTTTGTGCGTGCCAGGATGCGTGCACAAATCTACGCCCGTGCGTAGCTATTAAAATCCAGCCCTTAGTTTCTTATCCACCCCTTTCTGAAACAGTTACGTCTCCCTCATGCTGCTCTCCTTGTCAGTGTTGTGAGGTGAGTGGTGAGCTCTGGGCTAGGCATGGAGGTTCGACTTTGTCAGAAAAGAGAGGAGAGCTATTCTAATTTGATTCTTGATTGCAGTGTCCTATGTCTTCCTTGTTATTTTTGTATTTCCCTTCCAATTGTCTTGTGTTTCTCTTCTGAAGTGAAAACTTATATGAAAGTGTCTTTGGCTTCTGTCTTGTCAGTCTTGCTTCTGTCTCAGTCTTTAGAGTGTAGCAAAGCAAAATATCTGTGTGTCTGGAGAGATAGCATAGTAAGAGCAGAGGAGCAAGTGGATGTGAGAAGAGTGTGTCCAAGGTGAGAGATGCTAGGACAAGACTGTCAAGGAGGGCCATGAGAGAGGGAATAAGCAAGACAGGAGATGAATCATGGAGAAAGTGAGGAATATGCAGGTTGAAAGGGACAAGGAGGAGAACAGCAGCAGGGGAAGGTGGTGAGGAGGCAGGGGACTATTAAGGCCCCGTGTTGGCAGGGGATCAGCTAAAACTTAACTGGCTAACACCACTCCTCCCTGGAATGCCTGCCTTCTGCCCCAGGAATGCCCAAGACTTGTCTGGCTGGAATTTAACCAGATACGTCTTTTTAATATATGGCTAATCCATGTTGACATTTAACTTTCCTGTTATCCGTCTAAATGTCTTTTGAATGTCTACTCCACAGTATCTGTTACCTTGGAATTTAAACATACACATAAGGAAATTTCAATTGAAATGCTCCCCCTCATCATTAATTTGTATTCCATTTTGTATTAATTTACTTTTTAAAAAGAGACTATTAGTACAGGTTCGTGCCTGATATGATATAGTGTGATAGGACACTGCTTGTGCCCTTTCTTAGACCAATGCCAGATAATCCAAGTGACCGGAAAACTTGTAGAAACAGTCTCTTTATTCCTTTTTTAGGTCTTTCACATCATTGATATCACAGTTCCTTCCTTGAGACATTGGCCTCCCATACAGTGCATTTCAGGCACTTATATACAGGCTGACATAAACTTCCATGCAAAGACTCAAAAACTCCCTTTAGAGCAATAGTCCTACTACTATCTAAGCCAACTTCAAGCTATAGGTTTCTCAGAAAACTATCCCCCCTAAAGTAGCAATGCTCAGTTTATAATGGTTTCCATGCAAATAGCTCTTGCTCTTCTGCATTCTCTCAGGCCAATGCAATATTGTATGCTCAGGCTAGAGCACAGGTTAATCTGCAGTTGGTCACACATTTTGGGTGCGTGTCCATAACCCCTGATGCTATAAGAGAATCAGTGCATCTGAAACCTTCATCCAAACCAGCTCGTAGCTAATAGCACTCAGCACATTTAAATGCCATGTTGACGAGGCTATTAGCAAGTACCCTTGATGTAAAAAGTAACTGTATGCCTGAGCTGGAGTTAAATCTCGAGGAGCCCCAAAAGTGGAACAGAAAAATAGAAAATATTGCTTTTCTGTGGTTCCTCTGACTTAAGTATCGCAACACGGGGAAAAAAAAGTCTTGACAGTGGTCAGGATCAGAAAACGGATGCTCAATTTATGAGTGTCCACTTTCTTAACCTGTGACTGTGCACGAGTTAGGCAAATGGATGCTCATAAAGTTAAGTGTCCATTTGCCTAACCCGTGCACAGCCACTTCTCCTGGGTGCCTGTTGGAGTCATTTTTTGTTCCTTTTGCTGAGGATGTATTTAGAGGTTAGGCTATGTGGATTCAGAATTCTCACCCAGACACAGACTAGTTTGAAGGCCACAGGCCAACCTCTGAGTGAATTCATATTTACTGTTTTGCACTGTGAAATGCTTACGAACAGGCCAAGAGTCTGTTTAATTAGTTATTCCAGTAGGTCTATGATGAGAAAGCGAGCAATTAACTTATACTAAAGTCTGAGAGAGAGTGAAGGCTACACAGCTGCGCCTGAGATTGATAAGAACTTAGAGGGAGGGAACATTGCAGCTTTTCCCAAGCATTTAGTATATTTATTTATTTATTTATTTATTTATTTATTTATTTAAGAACTTTTATAGACCGGTATTCGTAGAAACATCATATCGGTTTACACGGAACTTAAACATAATACATGGAACAGGGTGCTTGAAACTTGGATGGGGAGTAACATTAAGAGGAGTAGGTAATTGAACTTGGAGATGGAAAAACATTAAGTGAGGGAGGGTGTTACCTCATGGGTATGGAGATGTATATACAATTAAGTAAGGATATACATGCAGAGCATTAATGATACATACATACAGTGGAAAGTATTTGCAGATCCCATGATACAAATTCGCTACAGTGGTACAAGTTACAAATTATAAATACTATGGAATATTAGTCGCAGAGTATGAAGATGTTAGTCGCGGGGTATGATGGAGTATATAAGAAGTATATAAGGAGTAAGAACAGAGAGAGAGAGAGGGAGAGCGCACTTCTGGACATGATAGCACAGGCTGATCCTTTGGAAATATATATATATATATATATATATATATAGCCCCTGCTAAGCAGTTCCATTAATGTATTTAATTTCTGAACTGCAGAACTTCAGCTACTCCAGTGTTAACTCTCAGAACCGCTTGCCTACCTCGATGCTGAACTGCCTCATCCCATTCCAATTTTGAGCCACTCCTAAGCACAGACTGTTAGCCCCATGAATGTTTAGGAAATAGTTGAAAATTCTCAATTATAATTCATTTGTGATTTGGCACAAGATGTTATGTTATGTAATACTTTTATACTGCCTTCTTCAAAACAAGTTTGACTCACAGCGGTTTACATCGTATAGTTAAATGAAATAATACATCAATAATATTCATCATAAAAAGACATCAATGAAACAAAACAATAATTCAATCCTAAAAATAGGTACATTTTCAGCAGATGTTTTCTGAGTTGTTGAAAGTCAAATGCCTCAGTATTTGAGCAACATCCTTTCCTCCTAGGCCCATTGACATTTTCAGTAAGGAGCTTCTGGATTCATTAGATTGGATTTTTTTTTTTGCCATATTCTCATTCTAATGATTAATGAGAGCTTTTCAAATTAAACAGGTATAAATTTAGGACCCTATTTACTAAGTATTTTCCCATAGACACAAAATGGTAGAAAACCTTTTGTAAATAACCCCTTAGATTGTAAGGCTGTGAGCACTGTGGGGACAGGGAAATACCTCTAGTACCTGAATGCAATCTGCTTTGAAGTGGCTGACCAGTCACAAAAGGCAGAATATAAATCAAAATCAAAATTAAGGGGTCCTGCAGAAAGTGGGCCTTGGACAAAATTTCCAAACCTGGTTGAAGGTCATGTATACCTCCCCCCAAGCCTGCATTAAAGTTAATGGTTCATATTCAGCTGCATTTGAATTAGGAAGGGGCACTCAGCAGGGTTGACCCCCTTTCTCCCCTGCTCTTTGCCATATTTATGGAACCTCTAGCCACAGCAGTTAGATGTAACGGGGACATTGGGGTAATCAAAGGGGGAAATGCTCAATTTAAGATAACACTCTTTGCGGATGATATTTTATTTTCCATAACCAATCCACAGTTTTCACTTCCGGTATTAATCCAGGAACTGCATAAATTTAGTACAGTCTCTGGCTTTAAAGTCAATATGAGTAAATCTGAGATTTTAAATATCTCCTTGCCTAGGCCTGAGATAGAGAGTTTAAAAGCAGATTTTCCTTTCAAATGGGCGGCCCATCGTATTAGGTATTTAAGTATTCAATTATGTGCTGATTGGAAACAGTTATTTAGTATAAATTATCTTCCCTTATTAGAAAAAACAGCCAAAGATTTAGATATCTGGACTTCATACTCACTTTCCTGGTTAGGCAGAAGAGCAGTTTTAAAAATGACGATATTACCCAATTGGATACATTTGTTCCAAACTCTGCCTGTGGATGTACCAGTAAAAGTTTTCAAGGCCCTGCATGCTAAGGCTTTCACTTTATATGGAAGAAACGGCCACCGCGACTTAATAGGCGGGTCATGTTCCTATCTAAGCAAAATGGTGGGCTGGTGGGTCCAAATTTCACCCAATATTTTGCAGCCGCACAGCTTAAGGCAGTTTATGAATGGTCATCCCACTCACCTAGTAAACAATGGATCTATATAGAAGAAGCTGAGGACCTGAATAATTCTCTATATACTAATGTATGCAGAGGCGCATTTAATATAGATCACAACCCCTTTACAAACTTGACTTTAAAAATTTGGAAGAGGTGGAGACACGTGGTATCAGGACCTGTCTGGTGCACCCCTTTATTATCACTGGGTCTATATAAGGGTTTTCAATCTGTACCTGAATCTGGAGGGCTCTTCAAGTCCTGGAATCAAAGGGAGGTGTGATGTTTTGGTCAACTGATTGTTATTAAAGCTCTGTTGTTAAAGCTAAGAGATAGCAATCTGTTATTAACGGAGTTGCTGGAGATAGCAATCTGTTATTATTTAGAATAGTTGTGGGTGGATCCTTGGACCAGTGGCAGGTGACCACGCCCACGGGGGAGATCCTGAGAGGGACCACTTGTCAGGGTTAGTGTAGGAGACAGACACACTCTAGTTCTTTTATTAGACAATATATTAAACCACCAGAGGTGGCAGTAGTGAGCTGGAAGCGCCTGGCTGGGCTGTAGTCCCTCAGGTACTGGAACAGCGATCCCAAGGTGGCTGAGCTGTAGAGAAACTAAGAAAGTGAGTAGGCAAGACATGCAGAGTTCAGGAACAAATCCTTGATGGTAATACTCACACAATAGTCTCTTGAGGCAGCCCAGGAATTGGTATGCATTAGGCCCTTGAGGAGGAGTACCTGGTTCCAGGGAAAGCTCTGAGAGATAGATAGGAACTCACTGATGTTATAAGCAACAAAGACTTCTTAGTAAGCAGTATACTAAACCACCAAAGGTGGCAGTAGTTAGATGGAAGCGCCCGGCTGGGCTGTAGTCCCTCAGGTATTGGAACAGCGATCCCAAGGTGGCTGAGCTGTAGAGAAACTAAGAAAGTGAGTAGATAGGATATGCAGAGTTCTGGAACAAGTCCTTGATGATAACACTCACACCATAGTCTTTTGAGGCAGCCCAGGAGTTGGAATGCAGTAGGCCCTCGAGGAGCGAGTACCTGGTCCCAGGGAAAGCTCTGAGAGATAGATGTAAACTCACTAATGTTGTAAGCAGCGATGACTTCTTAGCAGAAGTGGTATTCAGGAGCTGGTCCGGGACGTGGGCCCTCGAGGAGCAAGTACCAGTTCCGGACTGCGACCTGAAAAGAAAAAGAGAGAGCAAGGCCCCCGAGGAGCGGGTACCTCTAGTGAAGTCCGAGGAGGCAGAGTAGCTAGGTTTGCGGAGAGCGAATCCCATCCTCAGCGACCTGGAGGAAGCAAACCCTTGCTAACTCGTCTTGTTAGCGAAAACTGAGACCTTAAATATCTGAAGCTGATGACATCATCTCAAGGGAACGCCCCTGAGGTTCGCGCCAACACCGGTACATCAGTCGGGCCGTGCGCCCTTAGGCATCTGGTCAACATGGCAGCTTGCAGCATCGAGCCGGTCCGGGAATGCCGGAGGAGGACGGCCTGGAGACGCCACAGCAGCTAGCCTTCCATCAACCCCGGAGGGAATCGCCAACGAGGTAAGGTGGGCGGAGCAGAGATGTCGGACAGCGACAGACACAACACTGATTGGGAATGACTCAATGATTTCCTTTGAGGATAAGTGATTGAAATTCAACTTGCCCACTAGTGAACATTGTAGATATTTACAATTGAAACATTGTTTGACTAGTCCACTATTGTAGAAGCATATGTCTCATGAAAGAACTCCATTTGAAGATATGTGCTGCCACCAAAAAACTACCAAAGGTCTGATTTCTAAGATTTATATATGGCTCGCACCGAAGCCACTTCCTCGCTTTAAACATCAGTTAGGCTGGGAGACAGATTGGGGGTATAAATGGTCAGAGACTCAATGGCTAGGCTGCTATAAAGCTATAGCAAAGAATTCTATTTCTGCTAGTGTAGTAGAGACTAATTATAAAGTTTTGTATCGTTGGTACATGACCCCAGCCAGACTACATAAGATCTTCCCTGTTCAATCCAATCAATGTTGGCGAAAGTGTAGTCAGGAGGGAATATTCTATCACGTATGGTGGATGTGTCCAAAAATTATTCCCTTCTGGATGTGGATAGCAACAGTGCTTTCAGAGTTGATAGAATTGAGCATCCCCTTTGAATCTGAGATATTCCTTCTATCTAGAGACCAGACAGCTTTAATTAACCATATATTTTGTTGGGCACATCAAGAATTGGCGGCCTGCTGGAAATGTGATCACCATCCCACGAAGGAGTCACTATCTCATCGTTTGTGGCAAGTTCACTATTGGTCATATTTCACTGCCATACAGAGGGATACTGTTGCTCTCCATGTTTGGATATGCCAAGAGTGGTACAGATTTTGATTTACAAGGGCTTTATTCCTTCTCATCATTGTGGTTTATACACGATACAGGTGATGTTAATTATGTTGCCAGTTATGTCTTCCTAGCCTTAAATTCTCTCACACCTTAGGTTGGACTCTAAATGGAAAAAAATTGGGAAAAACATTTGATGTTAGTACTTTCATTTATAAGTATTTTGGCCCCATTACAATATGTATGGTTTGTATATGGCACCCTGACCAGGGCATTTTATAAAATGGAATCAGACATAGCAAGCTGAATAGTGTATGAGTATGCAGAAATGCAATTAATTGTCAAAGAAGGCAAGTTGAAATAAGTTTGAGGAAGAGGAGTGGCATCTTGGAGATGGAAAGGGTTTGCTCCAGAGGGCATGTGCCAGTATGAAGACAGCTTACACACAAGATATTGCTTGTCTGATACAAGCAACAAAGAGGAGAGTACATGATTGTGAGTAAGGAGAATAAAAGGGTTACAGAAAAGAAAAGCAGAGAGAGAGTTGGGAACAAGGCCTCAATGCATTTATATGTGAGTGTCAGTAGTTTAAATATGGCACAATTTTTAACAGGGAGCCAAGGCAGAGCTTGCAACAGAGGAGCAATACAGCATGGAAAGCAGAAGACTAGGCATGCAGCAGACTTTTTTTTAAAGAAATTGTAATGGATGGAGTGCAAAGTCAGAAAAACCAACAAGAATGCTATTGCAGTAGTACAACTAGGAGAAAATGATTTAGTGGTGAAGTCATCAGCCTTCAAAAATAAGAGAGCAAATTTTATATGTAGTGTTTCATTGATAGCAGAAAGAGGAAAACAAGACAGAAATATGGGAATGGAACTATACAGATGGAAAATAGTGATATTAAAATTTTTAGCAGAACCAGATATGGAGAACCAAAAGAAAATGAGAAGGAAGCTGGGAAATATGAGAACATTGGAAAACAGATTTATTGTACTCTGCTCCTTCCCCAGCAGATCATTTGGACACTCACTATAAGGTGGAGAATTCTAAGGAAATGTCTTGCATGCCTATTTCCAACAGTCACTTAGAGACACAGATATTGCTCCATGCTCTTTGACAGAATTAGAAAGTCTTGGATAGGAGGACAGAGTCACAACTACAAAGTCAGTCACAAGCTATAAATGGCACCACCAGTTGTTACTCAACTAAGCTCATCATTTTAATGGATGCAGCGCACACAGACACGCACACAAAGGTATGCACAAACATATATATATATATATACACACACACATATATACCAATCCACTCTCTTTTCAAGCTAAGAATATCCAATTTTGAATTATTAGATACAACTCTCACTTTTAGGCCAATGTACTATTGTGCGAATGGGTTTGCAAATGGGATACTATGCGCAAAAATGTCAAATAGCAAATTTTAGAATGTGCTAGTTGTTGTTTTCCATGTGCTATTTTTCACTCGCAAACCCATTTGCAAAACATATGCAAAATCACTAATGAGCTGAGAAATCATGCAAATCAGTTCATTAGTGATTCATTATAAGTTAAATTTTGCACAGAAATCACACAAATAGGCCTATGAAACTTATCTATACCTCAGGAAGGTATAGTTAAGTTTTTCATAAAAAAGCTAGCATTTTCTTGCTAAACGTTTCACACAGAAGTTGCTGCAGGACTCATTTGCAAATAGCCTGCCACTTGCAGTATCAGGCAATTCCCATGGAGACTTCCAGGGGTTAGAACATCTTCCCCTTTGCCTTTAGAATTATAGAAGTTTTGAAGAAAACTTAATTCCTTTTATTGGACCTCTGTAAAACTGAGCCAAAGATGATGTAGTATATAAACTGACCAGAGCACACAGATCACCTTTTTAGATGAGAAGCAGTCAGTCAAAAGTTTTTAGTACTGACATACACAGGCTAATTTCAAGGGATGAGCAGAACGATTCAGAAGTGTCCTAATAATATTGAATTTCTGTGCTCCCTGCTACCATCTCCTCTTCCCATCATCTTTAGGAGGCTTACTACATGGTGACTCTAAAATAGTGAACATCCACTCCGTGTCTGGAATCTGAAGTCTGTCCCAAAATTCTGTCCGCTCCTCATTGGCAGCACGGTACAGTGTCTCATTGCTTTCCCCAGTCTGGCTTCAATTTACAAGTAATCAATGAGGAAAATGAGGTTCTGAGAGATCTTAATCCTCACAATGAAACCTTACACCAACACCAGCTAAACAGTGCAACTTACTGTTGCTGGCACCAGAATTATCAAGGTTAGTCTTCCCAGAATAACATACCTGTCTGGAACATTCTTTGCAAGTCTGTTCTACAATTTCACACTGCAAAAAAATAAATAAATAAATAAAATAGAAAGCAAAGCCACATGTTTTGTAGGGGGAATTAAAATATGTCCTTTGTATTCAATTTGTGATTCTTTGTTGTATACAAGAGTGAATGTTGTAAAGTATCATCACTCAACAATCTAAACTGCACACCATCTGCTGAACTTTACACCGTATAAGAATATAAGACTTGCCATACTGGATCAGACCAAAAGGTCCATCAAGCCCAGCAGCCTGTCTCCAGCACTGGCCAATACAAGTACCCAGTAGGACCCCCCAAGAATAGATCCAATCTTTCTTGCTCATAACCAAGATAAACAGTGGCTTTTCCAAGTCTACATGGCTAATAATAGTTTGGGGACTTTTCCTTTTTAATCTAGCTATGCTGATTGCTTTCACTACATCCTCTAGCAAAATAATTCCACAGTTTGTGTGCTGTGAAAAAAAATACTTTCTCCCATTTAGTTTAAAAATACTATCTATTAGCTTCATGGAGTGTCCCCTAGTCCCAATACAATTGGGAAAGGTAAATAACCATTCCCTATTTACCCATTTCAGTGTTACGGAGCGCGCCCTCAGGCCCGGTTAGGAGCTCAGAAGCGCGATCCATCTGGAGTGGAATGTGAGCTCTTGAGCCACAGCACGACTCAGAGAGGAGCCCCAAGACACACCGCGGAAGGTGAGCTGGTATCAGCAAGGATGGAGCAGGAACAAGGCTGGAGCAAAGACAAGGCGTGGATTATTCGGGACAGGAACAAGGCGAGAACGAAGACAAGGCTGACTGAAGGTATTGACCCTCCTCCAGACCTGCACGCTACAAGAAGACCAACAACGCAATGGTGGTCAATGAATGGTCCTCCGACCATTCCAAGGCCTTTCGGACCTGCCGCTGGGTAGCGGCAAGAAGCGGCAGGCCGGACGGAGGCCAGGCAAGACATGGATACTTGGACGAAGACTCAGGATCAAGGTTCAGGAGATGAAGACTCAGGATCAAGGTTCAGGAGTTGAGGAGTCAGGATCAAGTACTAGGTTGAGGCTGCGATGCCGCGTGCCCTACACAGCCCACCCACGAGACTGGTCACGGACCACGCTGGATGCAGGGCAGACTCCAGACGAGAAGTGAAGCAAGTGCGAGGAACATGTCCCAGATACTATAGAGGCCTGCACTGGGGTGCGCCCTACACAGCCGCTTGTGGCTGGTCGCGGACCACGCTGGAGTGGTGCAGGTTCCAGCAGCATCTAACACATGCAAGGAGCAGACACAAGGGAATCCGAGAGCCGGCAAGGTTCAGGACACAGGACCAAGACAGTGCTGGGGAGGAGCCGGCCGTCGTGGTACCTGTGGGCACCAACGACATAGGAAAATGTAGGAGGGAGGTTCTGGAAGCCAAATTTAGGCTCTTAGGTAGAAAGCTTAAATCCAGAACTTCCAGGGTAGCATTCTCTGAAATGCTCCCTGTTCCGCCCGCAGGTCACCAGAGGCAGGCAAAGCTCCGGAGTCTCAATGCGTGGTTGAGTCGATGGTGCAAGGAAGAGGGATTCAGTTTTGTTAGGAACTGGGGAACCTTTTGGGGAAGGGGGAGTCTCTTCTGAAGGGATGGGCTCCACCTTAACCAGGGTGGAACCAGACTGCTGGCGCTAACCTTTAAAAAGGAGATAGAGCAGCTTTTAAACTAGAACCAAGGGGAAAGCTGACAGTCGCTCAACAGCACATGGTTCGGAGAGAAGTATCTTCAAAGGATACTAATGATGCATTAGAATTAGGGCATCCAAACAGTGAGTTTCCAATAATTAGAAAAATAGTCCAAGTGCCTGTAACTAAAAACTCACCTGAGCTAAAAAATTCTAACTTATCCCTATCAATTAAAAAGCAGATTGAAAATACAAACAAAAAACAAACTTTGAAATGTTTGTATGCTAATGCCAGAAGTATAAGAAGTAAGATGGGAGAATTAGAATGTATAGCAGTGAATGATGACATAGACTTAATTGGAATCTCAGAGACATGGTGGAAAGAGGATAACCAATGGGACAGTGCTATACCAGGGTACAAATTATATCGCAATGACAGAGGAACACCCGGGAGGAAGTGTGGCGCTTTATGTCCGGGATGGCATAGAGTCCAACAGGATAAACATCCTGCATGAAACTAAATACAAAATTGAATCTTTATGGGTAGAAATCCCTTGTGTGTCGGGGAAGACTATAGTGATAGGAGTATACTACCGTCCACCTGGTCAAGATGGTGAGACGGACAGTGAAATGCTAAGAGAAATTAGGGAAGCTAACCAAATTGGTAGTGCGGTAATAATGGGAGACTTCAATTTCCCCAATATTGACTGGGTAAATGTATCATCAGGACATGCTAGAGAGATAGCGTTCCTGGATGGAATAAATGATAGCTTTATGGAGCAATTGGTTCAGGAACCAATGAGAGAGGGAGCAATTTTAGATCTAATTCTCAGTGCAGCACAGGACTTGGTGAGAGAGGTAACGGTGGTGGGGCCGCTAAGCAATAGTGATCATAATATGATCAAATTTGATTTAATGACTGGAAGAGGAACAGTGTGCAAATCCAAGGCTCTCGTGCTAAACTTTCAAAAAAGAAACTTTGATAAAATGAGTAAAATTGTTAGAAAAAACTGAAAGGAGCAGCTACAAAAGTAAAAAATGTCCAAGAGGCGTGGTCATTGTTAAAAAATACCATTCTAGAAGCACAGTCCAGACGCATTCCACACATTAAGAAAGGTGGAAAGAAGGTAAAACGATTACCGGCATGGTTAAAAGGGGAGGTGAAAGAAGCTATTTTAGCCAAAAGATCTTCATTCAAAAATTGGAAGAAGGATCCAACAGAAGAAAATAGGATAAAGCATAAACGGCAAGTTAAATGTACGACATTGATAAGACAGGCTAAGAGAGAATTTGAAAAGAAGTTGGCTGTAGAGGCAAAAACTCAGAGTAAAAACTTTTTTAAATATATCCGAAGCAGAAAGATTGTGAGGGAGTCAGTTGGGCCATTAGATGATCGAGGGGTTAAAGGGGCACTTAGAGAAGATAAGGCCATTGCAGAAATATTAAATGATTTCTTTACTTCGGTGTTTACTTTGCTTCGGTGTTTACTTTGCTTCGGTGTTTACTGAAGAGGATGTTGGGGAGGTACCCATAATGGAGAAGGTTTTCATGGGTAATGATTCAGATGGACTGAATCAAATCACGGTGAACCTAGAAGATGTGGTAGGCCTGATTGACATTCTTATGTTCTCATGACTCTGCTCTTTCTTTCCTGTTCCTAAGTTAAGGCAGTCTTCACACATACAAATGTAACATAGAAACATAGAAATGATGGCAGAAAAAGACCAAACGGTCCATGTAGTCTGCCCAGCAAGCTTATGGTAGTATCCGCCGCACCGTACAGGTCACACCTATACTTAGTTTATCAGACTGTAAAAGTCAGAGCCCTTGTTTACTGCTGTCAGAGTCACGTTTTGCGGCTCGAGGGTCAGCCCCACATGCCACACCACTCACCCAATGCCAGGCAGCCGACTCCTCTCTTCACGGCAGGACGCTGCTATTGCTCCTCTGCTCTGATGCTCTTCTAAGCGTGTGCTTGCTGGATCACACTCAATTTAAAAGGCCCATGGCAGGAAACTGCTCTCAGTGCCTGCTGATGACCTCATCACCTCAGGCCTATAAAGGGCCTCCTTCACCTCAGCAACAGGTCGACTATCTAGTAGTGTGAATTGCTGCCTTTGTGTTCCAGATCCTGCCTGCCTTGTCTCCTTCAGTCCCAGCCAGTTCCTGTCCTTACTTCCTAGCCTACCTTAGGACTGACTCCTGGACACAACCTCTGATTGGACCCTGACCATGCTTGTCTTCTGCCTCTCTGACCTCAACCCAAACACTGACCGCTCTTGTCTGCCACCTGCCTCTAACCCTAGCTTGACTCTGGACCTGTAGTCATTCCCTAAGAGACTCTCGCCTAAGACTTGCTGGCCCTCAGAACCCGAGGGATCAACCTAATGGGAAAGGGTCTGGTATAGGTGTGAAGTTCCTGCTCAGTCTCTTCCTCATCCAGTTCTGATATCTCTTGGCAGGGACCTAGAGGGCCTTACCTGTAAGTTGAGGCAACTCCACCACAGCAACAAGGGTCCATAAATCTTACAGATCACTTAGGCCATTGACCTGGTGGTCTTGTCTTCTCTCCAGGCATCCTGGGCTTGGCCCAAAGAATACAATAACAGGGTGTGCTGAACCACATGACAACAGTCATGGAGATGCCTGCACAACTCATAGATGCCTTGAAGCACCTCCTGTTGCATCTATTATGTTCCCACCTCCCACCAATGCTGCCAGCATCTTAAGGCCCATACCGCAACTTCCAGCACCTCCGCACTACATGGGTGATCCCAAGGAGTGTCACAGTTTCATTAACCTGTGCTGTATGCACTTCATATTTCAGTCCAGTCTCTTTTCCACTGACTGTTACATATATTTTCTCTTTGCATAGTGGCATGATGCTAGCCTGGACCTCTCCTATATGGAAGCATAAGGATCTGATCCTTCAAAGCTTTCCTGACTTCCTCCAACAATTTTTCCTAGTTATTGAGAAACCTGACTGTACCTCCTCCCTAGCTGCCAACTTACTCTGGATCCACCAAGATTCCCATACCTTAGAAAAATATACTATCGAGTTCTGCATCCTGGCCTTGGAGTTACACTGGGGAGAGGATAGCCTTACAGCCATATTTCTACAGGGCCTCTCCAGCCGCATGATGGATAAATTGGTTGGCCAAGACAAACCCCCCTCGCTGGATGCTCTGATCTCCTTGGCTAGTTGTATTAATTTCCATTTTCAGGAATGTGTTTGGGAGAGTAGCCAAACCGGCGGCCAATTTCCTTGGCTCTTCAATTTCAACATCCTCTTGCTCCAGCACCAGCCCCAGATCTACGGACCCCTGAGGAATCCATGCAGTTGGGCAGAAGAAAGCTTTCTCCAGAAAAGAAACTTCACCGGAGACATTTGGGCCTGTATTTATACTGTGCGGGCAAAGGGCACATGGTATCCCATTGCCCAGAGAAGCAGGGAAACTCACATTCCTAGGATTGATAGGTAGGACTACTTCCTCCTCCCAACTTCTGGTTCCAGTTTCAATCTCCACAGCACAAGGACAAATCCACATCAAGGCTTTTCTAGACTCTGGAGCTGGTGGAAACTGACTGTCCTCCTGAAGCAACCCAGTAACCATTTCCTCAGTTTATGGAGAAACACTTGGCCAGATTAGAGACAATGATTCCTGTATCTATTCGCACCAATCTTTTCATGTGATCTCTCTGGCAGTGAACCCCATTATCCTGGGCCTGTCTCACATTTTCTCCAGCATTTTCCCCTGGAGAAGTAGGAGATGGGTAATTGGTGAGAATCTGTAGTACACGCTCTCTGGGCTGGAACAAGGGCATTTGGCACCATAGGTGAACTTTACAGGCCCTTACCACACACAAAAAAAAATCTGCATTAATAATAATCAATTCTACATGAAAAAGGACATTGAAAGTATAGTCTTCTGAGATAAAAAGATCACAACCCTGCAATAAATACAGTTGAATGCATGTGGTATTAGGCCTATTGTAATGCATTTTGGGTGTAAACTTTGCTCTCAGAAAGCCCAAAGTAAAGTGAATTACAATTATAATATAGTTAAGCCTCCCATACTAAAAGAGAACCTACTGTCAGCACTCAAACAGTAAGAACCTTAACTATGAAAAGGCAATGCTGCAAATATTACACCAGGCCCCAAACACTAATACCCCTCCTCTTAGGAAAACAGAGCATGCCAGGCTGCTGTAGATCACTACACACCAGCAGAATACTTCACCTCGGTCACACATGCAGAAAACACAGGCAGACCCTCTCCAAATGCAGAACAGAGAGACCAGAAATTATAAACAGAGACATGTAGACAAAAACTGAACTAGAAACAGCAACAAGCCAGACTGTATACAGCACAAAAATAGAGAAATAGAAATACCATTTCTCAAAGCATTAAAATCAAGAAATATAAAACATCATAACAGTAAAAACATTGTCATAAAAACAATAAAATATTTCCAAACAGCTGATGAAGAAAATAACAGCTAATAATTAAAAACTCATACAAAAATTGTAAAAAATATCCTAAATATCAAAATATTTAAAAATAGCAAATACATCAAATAACACCCAATAATTAAAACTAATAAAATATTTTTAAATCCTCACTTTCCATAACTGGGAACTTTTGATTTCCAGTTACCCTGAGATTGCTGTGGATTAGAGTAGGGGGCAGGGAGAGGGCAGGGAAGGGGCAGGGAGGGGGAATCTTTCTCCTCTTATATACACAAACACATAACGTTCATATTCTTTCTCTCTCTCTCTCATGCACTTTCACACACATACATAGATGTTCTCATTTATGTATGCTCTCACACACACATGGACGCTCTCAAACACACATGGATGCTCTCACACACACACACACGGACACTCTCACATGATGCTTTTTCATACACACATGCTCTCTCACCCACATATACTCTTTTATCCACATGCATGTGCTCTCTCACAAACATGCATACACTCTCCCTCTATCTCACTCATATATCACTCACATATCACTTATATTGGCTGTGGGTGCAATGAGCTCAGGAGGCAGCTGGTGGCCTTATTTTCTTTTGCTGCTGGTAGCTGCAGGCCCGCCTCTCTTCTTCAGCCGCCAGTGAGTTGGGCTCTGCCGGTGGCCCACAGGGTCTTTACTCATTTTCCTGTACCAGCGTAAGGCTCCTCTTCTGGCCTGCCTGGACTCTGGATACACCTGATTGCTGCCTGCCTCTAACCCTTGCCTGGACCCCTACATGTGGTCCAGGCAAGGGTTAGATCTATGATCTTCTCCTGGCCTCAGACCATGTCTTCAATCATCAGCAGAGACCCTCGCCTAAGTCCTGCTGGCCCTGGCACCCAAAGGCTCAACCTGAGGAGAACATGGTCTGCCAAAGTTGAAGATCCTGTCCAGTCTCTGCTTCGCCTGGGTCCACCTGCTGATGGTGAGAACCTGCAGGGCTCCTCCCTGCAGGTAGAGCCAATTTCACCTCCGCCCAAGGGTCCACAGACACAACAAAAGGCAATATAGGGGAGATATGATAGAGACATTTAAATGTCTCAAAGTTTTCCATGCCCAGGAAGCTAACTTCTTTCAACAGAAATGAGGATCTGGAACAAAGGGTTATGGGAAGAAGATGAAAAGGGGCAGATGCAGGAGAAATCTTAGGGAATATTTCATTACAGAGAGGGTGGTAGATGCACGGAACAACCTCCCAGTGGAGGGGTGGAGGCAAAAACAGTATCTGAATTCAAGAAAGCATGGGATAAATACCAGAGATCTCTGAGAGAGTGATGGAAATTGTAAGGCTAGATAAATTGGATGGATAGGCAGACTACATAGGTCGTATGGTCTTTTTCTGCCATCATGTTTCTATAAAAGGGAGAAAGAGGGGAAGCAGGGGAAACAGGGGACAGAAAACTTAAAGGCCTAAGTGGAGGGGCAATTATCCCTACTTTTTCTACTTCAGTCCCTGCTAAAAGGCACATACTTCTTAGTTCAAATATGTGTGGAATATAAGAAAAACAATTCATTAGGAGTAAAAGAAAGGAGTTGTAAGAACAAGATCAAAAGAGGAAACAACTGAATCGAGATATATTTTGGGCAGTTTAGAATGCCGTAGTACTAGATTTTAAGTTTTACTGGTTCCGATATCTTTACCAGTCACAATATATTCAGTGCACTGATACATATTGCCAATGCATATCACCATTTAACATTTATCAAAAATGAAATGTGTCATCTACAGGTTGAGGACTCCAGTTTGCCCAGCTTAGATTGTCATGGCTTTCCTTTTCTCACTATTATTAGAATGTCCTCTCTAGTCCCACATCTTTATCTATGGAACAGTCCCCATTCTCCTATCCTCAATACCTGCAAGTTCAGGTTCAGGACTAGCTGAACCTGAACTTGCGAACCATCAGAAATACAACAATGTTCTTTCATCATTCATTGCAGAGATGGACCACATAATCATGGTTAGCAACCAGAGGCTCTGAAATCTAAATCATGCCTCTCATCCATGGGCAGAATTTATTGGACTCCAAATGTAACAATGCCCAATGAAAAAAATCAAGATAAAATTAGCAAATTATCCAACCACTTCTGAGACTTTGTCATTTTTACCTTTATTTCATAGATTTTTAATATGGTGATTGTGATCAAATAAATCTCATTCATGGGAAAATAGTTGGATTAGCAACAGGGTTTAGGAGCACAAGCATTAATCATATTTAGTTCAGTAATTTAATTTGAATTAACAACTTCTTTTACCTGAACAAGATCCTAATGTGTTTGATATGCTGCCTTTTCCTTAAGTATTTTGCTTACATAGTGTTGCGCACCCCATTCACATCCAGCCCATGCATGGGCCTGCTCACCTTGCTAGCTCCTCTGCAGGTGATGAGTCGTCCTCCCCAGTGGCAGCTGCAAGCTCCTCCAGGCCTCGGTGTCCCGCGGCGGCGGTTGCCGGGCCTTCCACTGTGCACCAAGCCTCATGCTGGAGTTCGGCGTCCTCAGTGGCATTGGCCACGCCCCTACGCTCGCGCGTGCGGACCGCCCAGCCTCTTTTAGTGCCAGGGGCGGGTCCTAGCTCTGCAATGTGCCCTGATTGAACATACGATATAAGGAAGTCCCTGCCTGCACTTCCTTGCCTTGGCAATCGGGTCGGCACTGCATGTGTACTAGTTTGCCTCCGCGTTCACAGTCTTGTTCCAGTCTTGTTCCAGAGTCCAACTGTTCAAACGTCCTACTGTTCCAGCCTTGTCCAGTGTCCTTCTGTTCCAGCATCCTTCTGTTTCAGCATCTGTCTGTCCTGTCTCCCAAGGTAGTACCCTCGGACTCTCTCTCTGGTACTGACCTCAGCCTGCCCCTTGATCATTCTGTTCGCTGCATGGATCCTGACCACTGCCTTCCTTGTGACCTCGTCTGACCTCTGGAACCTGACCTCTACTTCGTTGACTACTCCTTGGACTGATCCTCAGATTCTGACCCCGGCTGCTATTGACCACGTCTCCTGATTCTGGCTCTGTCCCTTGCCTTGTCATCGCCTACACTGTACTGGCCTTCCTTGCTCCTCCAGACCTACAGCCTAGTGTCCGACTGCGCTCCCTTGCTGTTCGTGGGCATGTCTCTCTACTACCCCTGTGAGGCCCACCTAAGACCAAGCGGCCTGGGTCCCTATGGGCTCTACCTGGGAGGACCACGGGCTTCCAGTGGTAAAGCTCTTCCAAGCCTCTGTCTCCTCCTGTGCTCCGCCCCCTGGGGGCAGGTGCTTCCTGGTACCTACCAGGGAGCTGTTCTCCACTGCTCCAGGACAAGGGTCCACCTCCAAGCGCAACAGGTTGCCAAGGCCATGGACTCGGCGGAGTCTCCCGCCTCTAGGGCCCTACCGGGTTTGGCCACCACAGTCCAAGAACATCGCAGGGCTTTGGAATTGCTAGCCTCTTCGATGGAAGAGCTTCATTCCCAGATGCGAGATATAGCTCTGGCCAATCCCGTGGGCCTATCGGCCTCTATGTTACCCAAAGCATTGTTGGTGCTCCCTGCACCTCCTCGATACAATGGGGACCCACGGTCCTGTCGTGGCTTCCTCACTCAATGCTTCATGCAATTTGCACTGCAACCCTCCTTGTTCCTGAAGGAAACCACTAAAGTGACCTTCATCCTTTCCCACTTAGAAGAGAAGGCTCTTGCATGGGCCTCTCCATTATGGGAATGCTCTGATCCCATGCTTTCCAAGCTATCGAGTTTGTTGCTCTCTTCAAGCAGCCCAGGCCACCAAGCTGTAGCCATCCATAATCTACTCCACCTCCTTTAAGGGTAACGGACCCTCTCTGAGTATACGGTGGAGTTCAGGACCCTGGCTGCTGAGCTTGGGTGGCAAGAAGATTGTCTGCAAGCCATCTTCCTAGATGGACTCTCCAGCGCTCTCAAGGATGAACTCTTCATCCGTGTGTCAGAAAGCTCTGTTGTTAAAGCTGGTATTTAGCAATCTGTAGTTATTTAAAGTAGTCGTGGGTGGATCCTTGGATCAGTGGCAGGTGACCACGCCCTCGAGGGAAATCCCGATAGGGACCACTGGTCAGGCTTAGTGTAGGAGACAGACACACACTAGTTCTTTTATTTGACAATATTGTAAACCACCAGAGGTGGCAGTAGTGAGCTGGAAGCACCCGGCTGGGCTGAAGTCCCTCAGGTATTGGAACAGCGATCCCAGGGTGGCTGAGCTGTAGAGAAACTAAAACAGTGAGTAGGCAATATATGCAGAGTTATGGAACAAGTCTTTGATGGTAACATTCACACAATAGCCTCTTAAGGCAGCCCAGGAGATGGTATACATTAGGCCCTCAAGGAGCGAGTACCTGTACCCAGGGAAAGCTCCGAGAGATAGATGGAAACTCACAATTTTGTCAGCAGCGATGACTTCTTAGCAGAAGTAGTATGCAAGAGCAAGTCCGGGACATGGGCCCTCGAGGAGCGAGTACCGGTTCTGGATTGCGACCTGCAAGAAAAAAGAGAAAATGAGGCCCCCGAGGAGCGGGTACTTCTAGTGAAGTCTGAGGAGGCAGAGAAGCTAGGGTTACGGAGAGCAAATCCCATCCGCAGAGACAAGGAGGAAGCTAGATAACCAATCCCTTGCTAACTAGTCTTGGTAGCGAAAACTGAGACCTTAAATATCTGGAGCTGGTGATGTCATCTCAGGGGGATGCCCCTGATGTTCGCGCCAATGCTGGTACATCAGTCGAGCCACGCGCATGCGCCCTTAGGCATCTGTTCAACATGGCGGCTTGCAGTGTCGAGCCGGTCCGGGAACACCGGAGGAGGATGGCCAGGAGTGTTAGATTCATGGACCCTTGGGCCGGTTGGAACCAAAGGATGAACCGCTTGAGAGAGATTGCAGCAGTGGTCCCGACCGGGAGGCGGCAAGGACGGACTCGTGGATGGCCGGAGGAAGAACCAAGGAAGCCCTATGCGACCAAGGGCTTTGGCGAGGAGGAGGGGGACGGTGGAACTGGCGCAGTGGAGAGAAGATCTTCGCCCTGGAAGCCGATCCTCCCCCGAGAGGAGCTCGTAGGAGTCCGGCCACTGGGACTTAGGAGATTCACCCTGGAAGCCGGAATCCCCCCAGGAGGAGCCTGTAGGGACCCGGCCGCTGGGACTTAGGAGGGCCCGCGGGGGCCGAGTCAGACGGAGTCCAAGGTCGAGTGCCAGAGGGTCGCTGCTTGCCAGTCCAGAGTCGTGTGCCAGAGAATCGTCGCCTGCCAGTCCAGAGTCGTGTGCCAGAGAATCGTCGCTTGCCAGTCCAGAGTCAGGAGCCAAGGGATCACCGTAAGCCAGTCCAACGTCAGAAGCCAGAGAATCACCGTAAGCCAGGCCAGAGTCAGGAACCAAGAGGAGACCAAGACGACACAGGAACGCAGCAACTGGAGACAGGTACACCTGGGAACCTCGTTGCAAGGCAATGAGTCCAGTAACTGCAGGGCTTAAGTAGCCCTGCAGTGTCTGACGTCAGCCGGGGAAGGAACCAGCGTTTCCCGCGCTGGCCCCTTTAAATCGGGAGCTGGGACGCGCGCGTGCCTAGGGGGCGGAGCCAGCCGTGGAGGAACGCCGGCTGCTCCGCCGAAGAGAGGACGCGGCAGCAGAAGAGCCTGCAGGCCCGGGCGAGGTGGGAACGCGTCGGGCCTGCGGCGGAAGCGGTCTCAGGAGGCACGGGGAAGGCGGCCCGGAACCGGGGCAGCCACGGGGTAAGCGGCGATTCCGGGGCCGACCCGGAATTGCAACAAGGAGACACCGCAGCAGCTAGCCTTCCATCAACCCCGAAAGGAGTCGCCAATGAGATAAGGTGGGCGGAGCAGAGACGACGGACAGCGACGGACACAACACCGTGAGACTCCCATGACTTTAAAGGACCTGATTTCCCTCACCGGGAAGATCAACAATTGACTCCAGCAAAGGCACCTAGAAGTAAAGGCTTCCCGCTCTCCTACACTGCGTCCCATGTATGTCCAGAGTCCTCTGGCCAAGACTCCATCACCACCACCTCCTCCCATGGTGGAACCTATGGAGATGAACCGTGGGCGACTGTCTCCAACCGAACGTCTCCGTCGAGGAAGGAGGGTCTTTGCCTTTACTGTGGTGCTTCCAGACATCTTCGGTAGTCCTGTCCGGTCCGTCTGGAAAACTGCAATGCCTGAGCCCGGCGGGGGTCCCGAGCTTAGGCGCTACTGTCACCGGCCCCTAACTCCTGCTTCCAGTCTCTCTGGGCATTGAGGCCCACTGCTTCACCACCACTGCTCTTGTCGATACAGGAGCAAGTGGCAGCTTCATCATGGATGACATTGTCAAGCTTCTGAGCATTCCTCTTCAGCAATTAGATGTGAGCCTCCGCATCGCCTCCATTCAAGGAGAACGTCTTCCAGGGCTCATCACCCATCAAACAGTGGCTGTCTGTCTTACCGTAGGCAATCTCCACGAGGAGAAGATGTCCTTCTGTGTGTTAAAACATTCTACACATCCAGTCATCCTTGGGCTGCCCTGGCTCCAGGTCCACGAACCCCAGTTTGATTGGCATTCCCTGCAGTTGGTGCAGTGGGATTTCAAATGCCAGAAGACATGTCTACGTCAAGTATCTCCAGCAGTCTGTCTTGAAGTCTACCACCCTATCTGGTTTGTCTACCTAGTATGTTGAGTTCGAAGACATCTTCTCGAAGCAGAAGGCGGACACCTTGCCTCCACTACACAAGTTGAATTGCTCCATAGAACTTCTGCCAGCCACAACACCTCCCAAGGGCAGAACTTATCCATTGTCTCATCCAGAAACCCTAGCCATGTCTGAGTATATCAAAGAGAACTTAGAAAAAGGGTTCATTCGTCCCTCTGAGTCTCCCGCTGGAGTGGGATTTTTCTTCATCAAGAAAAAGGACGGCGGTTTACACCCTTGTATTGACTACAGAGGGCTCAACGCCATAATCCGCAAAGACCGGTACCCTCTGCCCCTTATCAGTGAGCTGTTTGACCACCGTCAAGGGGCACGGATCTTCACCAAGTTGGATCTGAGGGGTGCGTACAATCTGGTACGCATCCAACCTGAAGATATCTGGAAAACCACATACAACACAAGGGATGGTCACTATGAATATACTGTAATGCCCTTTGAGCTATGCAATGCCCCAGCGGTCTTTCAATGCCTTATGAACGAAATCCTTTGATACCTCTTGTACTCATTCGTAGTCGTATCTTGACGACATCCTGATCTTTTCCAAAGATCTTGAATCCCATCGAGATCATGTTCGGATTGTCCTCCAACATCTAAGAGAAAATCACCTTTATGCCAAGTTAGAAAGTGCCTCTTCGAGCGAAATCGCTTACCCTTCCTAGGGTACATCATATCTGATCGAGGTTTCTCCATGGATCCAGATAAAGTCCAGGGGATCTGAGACTGGCTCCAGCCAGTAGGGCCTTACAATGTTTCCTTGGCTTTACTAATTATTACAGGAGCTTCATAGCAAATTATTCTACCCTAGCTGCTCCGCTTACCGCCATGACCAAGAAAGGGGCTAACACTCGTGTGTGGACTCCCAAAGTACAAGCCACCTTTCAGGCGCTAAAAGAAGCATTCTGTTCCAGTCCTTGTCTTCAGCATCCAGACCCAAGACACCCATTCGTCGTCGAAGTCAACACCTCTGCAATTGGAGAAGGAGCCGTCTTAAGTCAGTTTTCTCCAAAGGGTAAATTGATACCTTGTTCATTCTACTCCCACAAGTTCTTTCCTACAGAGCAGCACAACACAGTTGGTGACTGAAAACTTCTAGCCATCAAGTTGGTGCTCCAAGAGTGGCGCCCCTGGTTGGAAGGGGCGCAACATAAATTTACCATCTTCACCAACCATAAGAATCTTGAGCACCTTAAAGAAGCTCAACTCTTGAATCCTAGACAAGGCCGATGGGCACTCTTCTTTGAATGGTTCAATTTTGTTCTACTTTATCGCCCAGCTTCCAAGAACCTCTGTGCTGATGCACTATCGAGATCCTTTGAACCAGAGGATGTTCCTGATGTTCTCAGACACATCATAGATCATGCCTGTGTATCCCTTGCCGTGACCACTACAGTTCCAGTTGGGAAAACCATCGATCCACGTAGATTACGTGAACGAGTTCTGAAATGGGCCCATGATTCCAAGTTGGCAGGTCCCCCAGGTCGTACCAGGACCCTAGAGATGTTGCGGAGATATTACTGGTGGCCCTAACATGGTGCAAGACTCTTGTAACTATGTAGATTCATGTCCCGTCTGTGCCCAACAGAAGCCACCTACCAGATGGCTTTGGGGCCTACTCCAACTGCTTCTAGCACCTACTGAGCCATGGTCCAGCATCTCAACAGACTTCATCACAGACCTGCCTCCGTCCCAGAACAATACCATAATTTGGGTCATCATCAACCGTTTTTTGAAAATGGGTCACTTCATTCCCCTGTCGGACCTTCCATTGGCCCCAGAATTAGCCAAGTTGTTCCTGAAACACATTTTCTGTCTCCATGGACTCCCAAAGGAAATCATATCCGACCGAGGACCACAGTTTGCCGCCAGGTACTGGCGCTCCTTATGAAAAAGTTTAACATTGCCTTGAATTTCACGTCGGCCTATCACCCACAGGCCAATGGTCAAGCTGAAAGGACCAACCGGACCTTGAAAACATTCCTTCATTCCTACGTGAATGACCAGCAGGACAATTGGTCTGATCTGTTACCCTGGGCTGAGCTGTCACAAAATACCCACGTCACTGCTGCCACTGATGTATCTCTGTTCTCCGTGGTATTCGGACAACCACCTCGGCTACCACTTCCAGTTCCTCTGATGGTATGGGCCATGAATTGCATGGTATGGGCCATGCAATTCATGGCCCATACCATTCGCCAGGTGTGGAATCAAGTCAAAGAACACCTTACCCAGGCCGCTGAGCACTCCAAGCGCACTTCTGATGCCCATAAACGTCCTGCTCCACTCTTCCGTCCTGGTCAGAAGGTGTGGTTAAGCACCCAACACATAAGGTTGAGATTCCCTTCTCATCGCCTGGCTCCCAAGTACATCAGTCCATTTCCAGTGCTTCAAAGAGTGGGAGCAGTGTCTTATCAACTTCAGCTACCTTGTGCCATGGGCATCTACAACACAGTCCATGTCTCTCTTTTGAAGCCTTTGGTCCTCTCCTGGCCCTCTCATAAAGATCCTTCACCTCCGCGGATCTCTACCGAACCAGATTCATCACTCCAGGTCCTCGATGTCCATCGGTGAGAGGTCCTCGACGTCCATCGGTGTCGAGGCAGATGGGAATACATCTTAGCCTGGGAGGGTTATGGGGCTGAGGAAAACTCATGGGAGTCATCCCACAACATTCTTGATAAAGAGCTCCTCAGATCTTTCAACAGGACCTATCCTGAAAAGCCACGGCTGCTTAGAGGGAGGCCTAGAAGGGGGGGGGGGGGGGGCACTGTTGCAGAGTCCGCGGGATTCCAGTGGTAAAGCTCATCCAAGCCTCTGTCTCCTCCTGTGCTCTGCCCCCTGGGGGCAGGTGCTTCCTGGTCCCTACCAGGGAGCCGTCCTCCACTGCTCCACGACAAGGGTTCACCTCCAAGCGCAACATATAGGTATCTCTTTAGTACAAAATTTGTACATACAATTAAATGAATTTACCAAAGATCACAAAGGAATAAACTAAAGGATAGGGAGTAGAAGTAAGAACATAAGAATTGCCATGCTGGGTCAGACTAATGGTCCATCAAGCCCAGTATCCTGTTTCCAACAGTGGCCAATCCAAGTCACAAGTACCTGGCAAGTACCCAAACATTAAATAAATCTCAAACTACTTTGCACTTGTCCACATTAAATTTCATCTGCCATTTGGAAACCCAAACTTCCAGTCTCGCAAGGTCCTCCTGCAATTTATCACAATCCATTTGAGATTTAACTACTCTGCATAATTTTGTGTCATCCGCAAATTTGATCCTCACTCGTCGTACCCCTTTCCAGATAATTTATAAATATATTAAAAAGCACTGGTCCAAGTACAGCTGTGTTTAAAAAAGGATTGGATAAGTTCTTAGAGGAGAAGTCCATTACCTGCTATTAATTAAGTTGACCTAGAAAATAGCCACTGCTATTACTAGCAACAGTAACATGGAATAGACTTAGTTTTTGGGTACTTGCCAGGTTCTTATGGTCTGGATTGGCCACTGTTGGAAACAGGATGCTAGGCTTGATGGACCCTTTGTCTGACCCAGTATGGCAGGGGAGAAAGATTGATACTTCACGCATATCCAGCATAGCTCTCTGCTTCAACGGCAGGGGAGAAAGTCTGATACTTCACTTTCAATGCATATCCAGCATAACTCTCTGCTTCAACGGCAAGGGAAATGAAGATAAGTGGATCTATATACAGACAACCAACAAGGACTGAATTACATAGTCTGGGTAAACAAATAAGCATAGATGTAGCTTGCTTATTGCGGCGGTTACTACACCTAACTAATTAAGCTAGATATTTCACTTAGATGCAGCTCCAACACTGCTCTCTGCATTAATGGTGGGGGTGGAAGGGAAATAGAACCAAAGGTTACTAAGAGCCAAGAGTAACAGTTAAGTATGAGAAAAAAAAAAGTGTGGAACTTGCTGGACAGACTGGATGGGCCATTTGGTCTTCCTCTGCCGTCATTTCTATGTTTCTATGTTTCTTATGTTCTTATGTTCTTACAGATCCCTGAGGAACTCCACTGTTTATCTTTTTCCACTGTGAAAACAGACCATTTAATCCTACTCTCTGTTTCCTGTCTTTTAACCACCTTGCAATCCACTAAAGGATATTGCCTCCTATCCCATGAATTTTTTGTTTTCTTAGAAGCCTCTCCTGCGGGACTTTGTCGAACTCCTTCTGAAAATCCAAATACACCACATCTACCGGTTCACCTTTATCCACATGTTTATTAACCCCTTCAACAAAATGTAGATTTGTGAGGCAAGACTTCCCTTGGGTAAATCCATGCTGGGTGTGTCCCATTAACCCATGTTTTCTAAATGTTTTGTGATTTTATTCTTTCTAACAGTTTCCATGATTTTTCCCAGCACTGAAGTCAGACTCACCAGTCTATAGTTTCCCAGATCACACCTGGAGCCTTTTTAAATATCAGAGGTTACATTGTCCATCTTTCAATCTTCAGGTGCAACAGATGATTTTAATGATAGGTTACAAATTAATTGAAATAGGTCTGAAATTTCATTTTTTAGTTCTTTCAGAACCCTGGGGTGATTGCTATCCAGTACAGGTGATTTACCGCTCTTCAATTTGTCAGTCTGGCCTACCACATCTTCCAGTTCATCGTAATTTGGTTCAGTTCATCTGAATCATCACCCTGGAAAATCATATCCGGAAAGGATATCTCCCCAACATCCTTTTTAGTAAACACTGAAGCAAAGAAATCATTTAATCTTTCTGCAATGGCCTTATCTTCCCTAAGTGCCCCTTTAACCCCTCGATCATCTAACAGTCCAACCGACTCCCTCGCAAGCTTTCTGCTTCGATTATATTTTTTAAAGTTTTTACTGTGAGTTTTTGTCTCTACAGCCAATTTATTTTCAAATTCTCTCTTAGCCTGTCATATCAGTGTCTTACATTTAACTTGCCAATGCTTATGCTTAATCATATTTTCTTCTGATACATCTTTCTTCCAATTTTTGTATGAAGATCTTTTGGCTAAAATAGCCTCTTTCACCTCACTTTTAGCAATCATTTGACCTTCCTTCCACCTTTCTTAATGCAAGGAATGCATATGGACTGTGCTTCTAGGATGGTATTTTTTTAACAATGTCCACACCTGTTGCGCACTTTTTACCTTTGTAGCTGCATCTTTCAGTCCTACAGTCATCCTTCTCTCTTTTCTCCTACATTCTACAAGGACAATTATGTCTACAATCAAAAATGAGGCCTCATGTAGTTTGCCTTTCTTATATCTTAGAAACATCTGAGTGAGAATTGCAGCCCAAGGCAGCAGTGAAATGGCTGCATTATGCTTCCTAGAAGGTATGGGATAATCTGCACAGAGCAGCAATTGCATCCCTAAAAGGGACACAAATGGACTGGGGGTTGGGCTCCATGTGAGAATCTGATCTACTTTGGGTAAATATGCATAGAATCGCTGCTGGGCAAACTAGATGGGCCTTTTTTGGTATTTATCTGTTGTCATTTACTATGCTACTGTGTTACTTCATGAAAACAGTGACTCACTGAATGAAGCAAACTTGACAAGAGCCCTTTGATAAGAATATGGCAGTATATCAATGCTATGCAAGTAAAGGAGATAAGCTGCTCTCCAAAAACTTAATCAACATATGAGAGTAGAGAGCAGAGAGTATTCAATAGTCCACACACTTCCAAATTAGTGCATAAATCAGTTGTTTTTATTTTTATTTTAAACACTTTCAAGCGGCTGCTCCAAAATGTTCCTGACATGCAGTACAAGGTTTTCAACCAAGTCCCCCGACACAGACCGTGTTTCGCTAAGAGCTGCATCGGGAGGGACTGAGAATAGTGTCTAATTTCAACCACTTAACTCAGGTCCGAATTCAAATTGAAAGGAACTCAGCTCTTGGAAGTGTGTGGACTATTGAATACTCTCTGCTCTCTATAATATGGGTAGCCAGGACTGACTTTTCCCAGCACCCACCCTCTCACAAATCAATAACAAGCCGTACAATCGATAACATGAACGAGACTTAGACCAAAGTGGGATCAAACAGGCCGCAACTTTATTGTACCACAATTAGGTGCCCGAGCCAGTACTTTACATCAGCTTCCCTGCGCACCCGCCACCCGCCAGCAAGGTGCGCAGATATTAACATTGCGTTGTACCTACTACCCCCGCCACCATCAGCAAGGGGTTGTGACCACCAGCTCCCGCCACTTGCAGCAAGGAGCCTTCCGCAGGACAACAGCACCAAATTGTCCTGCCCCTCGACACATTGCCTCTCAATTGGCTCGGGCGACCCCGCCTCCCCCGGTTGCGACAACATTGGCTCAAGAACCATATGAACATGATGACTTAGCATATACAATGTGAACATGATAACTTAACATAACCAGTGACGTGAGGGTGGGTGGGTGGGATGCGATCCCGGGAGCGTCGGCAGGCAAAGAGGGAGCTGCCGGCGCTCCCTGGGAACCTAATCGGCTGGGTTCCAGCCGATTAGGTTCCCTTCCTCTCGGGGAGCCAATTAGGGCTCCCGGCCTGCCTCCCCGAGGACCGGATTCGTCCTCGGGGGCAGCAGCCAATAAGCGGGCACGCTGGCGCGGGCATGCGCGCACAGCGTGCCCGCTTTCCCCTCCTCCCCCCGCCCCCCGGGTGCCGGCGCGGCATGTGCCTGGCACCCACATTATGCCCAGGCACCCCGATACTCCATCGGGGTGCCCTTCTCCTCTCATATGTTGAGTATATCAATGCTAACAATATTCAAACAAAGAGAGGAAGCAATTCATTTGTTGTCAACCATTTTTATAATTTTTTTAACATAGAGAACAACGTCATCAGACCTTAGTGCAACAATTTTTTAATCCACTGTCTCGCGCCACACAATGGGCCGCAAACAGCATCAGCTGTTTATTAGCACTGTAATGTAATCACTTGACATTGTACCTCATTTTTTAACCACCCATTTACCTATTTCACCAAACCCAATTTTATCATACCAAAAAAATATATATATCAATGCTTACATTTTTCATTTCTGTATATACACACAATGACAGTAATGATCCAATATCCACGTCTATATTGGCTGTTGACTTTCATAGCAATAACAGCAAACTATGCGCTCTCAGTCTAATTCAAATAAAAAAATGTAAAATATAGTATAAGGCTAAAACTAATAGCTACTTGTAATTGCTTACACTAGTGATCAATAGATTAACTTTGTTCTAACATAATCCAGCTCTTTATTTGACTGTCAAATCTACACAAGACCAAAAAGCACTATTAGCATATATCTTCAGCAGAGAGCATGGCACAGCAGTGTGAGAGTTTAGAGGCAGAGACACAGGGCAACTGTGACCATTTTCCCAGGGATTTGGAATCTTCTTTGTCAGGCAATAATACGCAAGTAAAAAAAAAAAAAATACTCAGACTTACTTGGTGAAATCATTCCATGGCAATTGGGTTGCAGAAGGCAAACCAAGAATTTCACAGACCTTTATTTGAGATGTAATTGACAAGTACAGAGATTAGATATCATAAAAAGATGCTACCTCTTGTTTATTGGACTGATCCTGTGACCATCTGTTGGAATGGTTTATGCAACTAAATGTCAAAACAGAATAATTCAAAACAGAATAATTAGACAACTGAGAAAGAAACAGAGGTATTAAAGGTTATTTTTATCATGCTGGTGCAGCATGTCCGTGCTATCCCTAATATGTTCTGTGCCTTTCTCAATATTTAGTGATGATGATTTTATCATCCCACTTAAAAATGATGAAGAATCAGGCAATGTACCTGCAAACACATTAGTTTGTAGAGATGTGAATCGTGTGATCGATCGTCTTAACGATCGATTTCGGCTGGGAGGGGGAGGGAATCGGATCGTCGCAGTTTGGGTTTTTTAAATATCGTGTAAATCGTGTAAATCGAAAACCGGCACACTAAAACATCCCTAAAACCCACCCCGACCCTTTAAAATAAATCCCCCACCCTCCCGAACCCCCCCAAAATGCCTTAAATTACCTGGGGTCCAGAGGAAGGGTCCCGGTGTGATCTTTTACTCTCGGACCTCCGTGCATTGTAGAAATGGCACCGGCGCTACCTTTGACCTGTCAGGGCAAAGGTAGCGCCGGCGCCATTTTGTTTTTTTGTCCCCCGACATCAGGAGCATAGGAGATCACTCCCGGACCCCCGCTGGACCCCCAGGGACTTTTGGCCAGCTTGGGGGGGCCTCCTGACCCCCACAAGACTTGCCAAAAGTCCAGCGGGGGTCCGGAACGATCTCCTACCATGAATCGTTTTTCCGTACGGAAAATCGATTCGACTGCAGGAGGTCGTTCCGGACCCCCGCTGGACCCCCAGGGACTTTTGGCCAGCTTGGGGGGCCTCCTGACCCCCACAAGACTTGCCAAAAGTCCAGCGGGGGTCCGGAACGACCTCCTGCAGTCGAATCGTGTTGCCGTACGGCCGGCGCCATTTTGCGCAAAATGGCGCCGGCCGTACGGAAAAACGAAGAATAGTGGGCTAAACTAAAAGGAGCTATAATAAATGGCAACAAATATTTATATCATGAAGGTAAATAGGAGGAAAAGGAACCTGAGATGATTCCCTAGAGAGAAAGAGCATCTGTTCATTTATTGGCAGTGGCGCAATCATCTACACCGCTTACTACATATGGAATCCCTCACGGCGAAGATTTCTCCACTTCACAAAAGATCGTTTATGAAGATTTGGGAGCCCTACATTCATTTTCTGCAACATAGGGCTCGAAGTTTGATCCTCAACAATGTTTGACTTTGTTACCTTATACTATGATTGGATGGGTATGTTTCTTTTATTATTGCTATTGGACTGTCGGACACCTTGGTCATGAAAGGACTCTCGGAACCCGGGGGGTGGGGGAAACTTGAGGGGAGGGGAAGAGGGGGACGAAGATTTCAAGGGAAGGGGAAAGGGGGGGGGGACAATAAGCATTGAGCGTGCACAACGTCTGACTTTTCCCCAATGGGTATTGAAGAGCCACGGTACCCATTGTGGAAGTTGTACATATTACACTTGAAACAATAAAAAAACGTTTATACATAAATCCCTTCAGAGGAGGTTGGCCCAGTGGCTCAGCAGCAAGCATTGAGTACTGAGGACCTGAGTTCAGTTTCTGGGCCAGAATTCTGTTTCTCAAGCCAGCCTGGACTGGAGATGCTGCTGAAGCAGTGATCGCAGCACCCCGAAGGAGGGAGGTCCCAGGCATCTCTCACCAGCGACACTGGGGCGTCACTTCTGGATGAGGTTTCTCACTGCAATGGCTGCCTAAAGTGAGATATAAATAAAGGGGAAAAATAAAAATGAATAAGTAAATAAATTCATTCAGGAACTTAGCATTTCTGGTAAGACCTTGCCATCATTGCTAAGCTTTCATAGATAAGTCCAGAGAGACAAAGAATTGGTACTTAAGCAAACAAATTCAGAATAACAGAGAATAGAAAGTGTGCACTACTTTAGCTTTCCAAAAATAAAAGTAGTTTAAAGAAAACCAACAAACTAATTGGTTAGATATAATATCTGGATGGGAATTATGAATGTTTAAAGAGGCATTCTTTGAGGGCTCCCATTCCTAAGGCAATGTAAATACAGTACAATGTATTATATTAAAAAGTCACTATGCCGCCTTATAAGTGACATCATACACTTCAATGTGTGACTTTTTGGTGAGTGGAATACATGCTGCATGATACCCATCCCCAGTATCCCACAAAAAAATGAACATCCCTTCATATCTTCTAACTCAGAGGTAAATATCACCATCTACCCTCCAGCCATGAAGTAAGCTTTTGCAGAGAGCAGTGAAGCTAAGGATAGAGGGCAGAGAAATGTCAAGGAGCCTATGCATGACGAGAAAGCTGCTTCCAGCAGCAGTAATCCCCAGCTGCTGCAATTACTTTTCCTTACAAGTCACAAGTGGATCCTGTCAAAGTCACAGCGGTGGGGGAGGTGAAGGAAGATAGTCATTCATAATTCTTCAGTTCAATGTTAGAAGTAAAAAAAAAAAAAAGAACAAAGAAAGAAAAAAGATCCTGTTGCTTTGATACCTTGAAGTGTATTTCTTAGTGGTTTGGTTCTCAAGAAGAAGAGACCATGGGGAAAGGAAAGAGAGAGAGAGAGAGAGAGAGAGTTTTAAGCTCTACTTCCTCATTTGAATCTTGATGCAAGGCATTAGCTCTTCTACTTTTTTTTATGACCCATGTACACTAAGCTTTGAATGTCTGGAAAAGGAGAAATTATTTTTCAGGTGAAAAACCTTAAAGTATCATCTGTTTTATCACATCCTTTTAATAGATCAAGGTGATAGGAAGCAAAAGCTTGTGCAATTCGCAAAATTGCACAAAATTCTCCCTGCTACTAGGTCTACCCAACAACACGATCAAACCATTACAGATGGTACAGAATTCTGCTGCCAGAATTCTAACAAGCACTAACAAAAATGATCACATCACCCCAATCCTTAGTAACCTACATTGGCTTCCCATTAAACAAAGGATACTCTATAAGGTACTCACAATCATCCACAAAGCGACAAACAAAATAGCTCCCATCACGTTAAGCTTTCAACTCCAACCGCACACATCTTCTAGACCAATCAGAAGCGCTTTCAAAGGAACACTGCATGCCCAACAAGTAAAATCATCTCTGAGCAAAAGAGCGCTATCCTTAGCAGGCCCCCACCAGTGGAACATGCTCCCCCCAAATCTAAGACTTGAACCCAATCATCAAGAGTTCAAAAAAAGACTAAAGACTCTTCTTTTCCAACAAGCCTTCCCAGACTCACAATCCTACCAAGACGGAAAGTCTTCCCAAATAAGAAGTATCCCCTAATTATGGTCACCATACCAAGTCCTACCTTCAGGTCTCTGCAACTGGACAACAATCTTTGAGTTCTAAAAATTAATCTTATTATTTATATTTTCCTCTGCAACTGGACTACAATTTCTAAGTTCAAAAATTCATTTTATCTTATTATTTATATCTGGCATGGTTAATATGTCACTATATCCAAGTTAAATAATTAAATTATACAGATTATATTACATAATTTTATTAATTACAATGTTAAACTATACTATATTATTTATTATCATTATGTTAAATTGTCATCCAGTTATATTGTTCCATATGTGCCACTGTTCTATGTAAAGCCCCTTATCTCTGTTGGGCAGTTTATCGTTATATGTAAACCGGAGTGATTTGTAGTCTCTATAAGAACCTCGGTATATAAAAATTAAAAATAAATAAAATAAATAAAATAAATAAAGAGGTTGCTTTACCTTGTTTTTATTTTCTTTCAAACTTTAAATTTAGCTTCATTTTTTTAAACTGATTTTAAAAAGATGTACAGAAAGAAGTCTATCACAAAATACATGTCACATTTGCTTTGCGAAAAGATAAGTGGAAACTCTCCATCTAATTTATTTTGGATAAAACATGCTTTGTTTGTTTTTTTAGTCACTCTAGTCTAAATATTAAGCATTGGGATTTTTTTTTTTTTAAAAGAAATGGATTTTTATCCATACATGTATTTTGGTGCCCTTTCTATCCATGCTGTGCTCAGATCTTAAGAAGAATCTCTACAACTCATAAATAGGCATTGGAAAACTATCCCTTTATTTAAGTAAATCCTGATTTTGAAGTCTTCATTTCCTACTCCGGGACTCCTTGGCCATTAAGAGAGGCTTTTGGCTGTGAAATAACAAAAAAATGTTTTGGTCAAAACGGGGTATTTGAGAATAATTCGGTTACAATCTGTGCTGTATTAAAACCCAAAACAAACCAGAAGATTTTATTTAAATTCAGCATAAGTGCTAAAGGTTCCATTCGTTTTCCCACAAGCATAGAATGAGAAATTTTACACTGAAAAGGCCCCTGAAAAGTTAAGCAGTTCTAGAAAGTGGTTTCTCTCCGGAGAAGAAAAAAATGTATTGCTTTGAGCCTTATGAAGTTTCCTGGTATGAACAGAAGGTAGGCTGTAACTTATTGCTAAAGAAATAAAAATTACACACAAACACCCCAACAAAGCACAAAGGTCTTCAGAATTGATCATTTAATGTTCTTAAGAAATCACTTTTCTAAGTCTAAGAATACATAACCCCTTTTTTGCAAAATGTGCCGCAAGCTGATCTCCCAAGAAGAGAACGAGGCCGAAGAAGACACAGTGGGTGTGTAAGGGGGAACGTTGCCTGTTTTCTATTTATAAAACTCTTCTCCAATGGAATTTGCAAGGACATAAGTTATGGTTTCGATGATTGCTTTGCACTTATTTGTAGAAAACACTCCGGAGCCTGCAGCCTATATCAGTTGCAGTTTTATACCAATGACAGAAGAAACGAAAAGGCGCTTTCGGACGGCTACAACGATTCTGTGTGCTCTGGAGCCCAGTCCCTTCTTCTAGGGACTTTCTTATTTATTATTCCACATTTTGCGAGCAAGCAAAGGCAATATAGGAATTAGTCCAGTAAATTAACTAAAATGTTTACATTAAGGGCGAGAAGGGTGGAAATATGCTTGGAGGGCTGACATCATTAAATTGGAAAGGTGTGTATGTATGTGTGTGGAGGGTGGGGTGGGGAGATATTGTGACATTACATCTACCATTTGAACGGTAGATTGATGTCCAGCCTGGGTTAATAAATAGACAATTCAGTGTGGCATATACTGTACGGAGCTTTATCAAAGGAAGATTAGTATGCAGACATTAAGGGCCGGATTTTATTACAATGGAAAAAAAAAGCCGGGCTCGGAACTGCAGCTGGAGAAATCTTCGAGGACACAGAGTACACTTGCCCTGGAAGTCAAGGAGGCTTGCCTTATACGTCTGCTTTTATTTTTAAACTCTCCCATGCCTTTGCTCGATCGACACTTTCTTGCAGCAGGCGGCGAGGAGGAAGGTGGTGACGAAAAGAGGAGAGAGGGCCGAAGATCTTCCCAGCCCCTTAAAGCCCCAGCATTCCGGGTTGAAAGAAACCCGATCTTTCGGGGTAGGGGCACACATTATGCCAGCGGGAAAAAAAAATAATGATTTACACGTTCAGCCGAGCTGACAGGAAAAAACAGCGCGCCAACACGGGATCTCAGGGGCTTTGTCATCCTTGTTTCTCCTTTCGACTTATTAAAAGGGGAGGTTTAAAAAAAAAAAAAAAAGTCTCCCGCGTTGCTGAAACCCTGACACCCCCCCTCATACTCCATTTATAGTCTGACGGCCAATGCCATCCCCCTCGACTTGAGAACTGTCCAATCCAGCGCCCTGCGGCGGGACTGTACGAGGCACGAAGTGAAATAGATATATATATGCACCCTTATAGCGCGGATCACACTGGCTTCCCCTGCTCGGCGCTGGGCTGTACATCTCTGAAGCTACTCGGGAATCACGTCCAAGGGGGTTGTGTGCTTCTTCCTTTTTGTTTTGCTGGATCCTTTCCATTATTTTTTTTTTAATCAAATTACCAAACTTCACCGCTGAACGAAATGGCACCAAAGAAGGATGTTAAAAAGCCCGCCGCCGCAGCTCCCGCACCCGCCCCGGCCGCGGCCCCTGCCCCAGCCCCGGCTCCGGCCCCGGAACCAGCCAAGCCCAAAGAGCCGGCCATCGATCTCTCCAGCGTTAAGGTAATGGATGCACGGGGTACGGTCACTGACATCGAGCCTGCCCGGGCGAGACAAGGGAGCAGCCACACACACACACAGCCAGCCCCGAGAATCCCGCCAAGGACGCCGGTCGTCTGGACAGATCGTACCCTGGCGGCCTTCTTTTTTTTTTAATGTAAAGCTCCTCTGCTTGTTCCTTTAAAATATATATTCTGAGGCATAATCCCTATTTAGCTGTAGCGAATCTTTCGCGCTAAATGTGCAGACTGAATCTAGGTCCCTGCTGCCTTTATTCCTGAGAGCGCAGGGAGCAGCAGCCTCGTATTCTAGGCACATTACAGGCCGCCGCCTTGCTTTGGACATTCATTATTACAGGCTGCAGGCGGTTAGTGCACGGTTTCATCAATGTGAAACGCGCTGTGCTCCTAAAAAGACTTTCTAGAAAGCACCTGTAAATTAATGCCATGTTTATGTTTGATTATGCAGCCAAAACAGTGCATTTTTCCTTGCGTAAGATTTTTAGAAATACACACATCTGCTCCGAAAACCCGGTTTTTCTGCTTGTCAAATTTGACAGCTGTGTTGCTTGCCCACCCAACTAGAGAGAGCTTTAGTAGCAAAAACGATCCAAGTTTTACTTTTTATTCCTGCTGCTCCCTTATGTGGGGCTGAGGCTGAAAACTATTATTGCATTAGGGCACTGGATTTCAGTGACTGTAAACTGTCATTTTTTTTTTTTGCCGTGAAGCATGCTTGAACTGCATCCGATCGAATGTAATACCACCGCCTAGTCATCTCACAGCCTGCCTTTGGTTTAGTGTGGATGCCCTGTGTCTTGTGAGCTTTTAAGTGACTGGATGGCAAGTAATCCTGCTCGCGGAAAAGGTGTTATGTCTGCCTTCCGAGAGGATGGAGGAAATCATCTGTCTCGCTAGAAAACCAACAGGCAGACAATCTGCCTCTACCCTGCTGCACTCTCGGGGGTCCCAGCAGACGTCTGACCTAAGGGAAGCTTAAGTCAATAAGAGGGGCAGGCATTTGGAGGCAGGGTTACCACCGCCTTCATCCCCAAGATCTTGATGGTGAATCATGAATTCATTAATCCCTTCTTATGTTATACACAAGAAGACCAGGGCTTTACCATTTTCCTAGTTAGCAATCCTTAATTTTTTTTTTCTTGAGGGCTCAATTTTGTTAGTAGATTGTTAAAAGGTAATTTCTAATTCAAATACCCTGTCTTTAGTGGACATATCCTATACATGGAATAATAAATACTTCTAAATATCATACTGCATGGAGTTTGACACAAAATAATGGAGACCTTCAACATAATTTAAAAATATTGCACTGGAGGTTATGAGGGTCTGATGAATTGCGATTTCTTTTTCGCTTTCTTCACTATCCTAGATTCTGTAAAGCCTACTTCAGTAAAATAAATAGGGCAGCTATGTTCTCCAGTATAGTGTTACATGACCAGTAAGCCAGTCAATATCTTTTCAAAGTTATTTTTTTAAACGTTTTTAATATTATTATTCTGGGAAATTCCAGAAAGTCTATGCAGCAGAAAAGCCACACTATGGCCCCCTAAAGAGCTGCATGAACCCCTCCCAGTTGCAGGTTAAGTATCACATTGCACAGTTATTCCATTGTTGTAGTTATTATGGGAGTGAATGTGTTCAGTTCATTTGGAAAAAATCAGAAAAGGGAACACTTGGATTGCACTAGCAGGTTTCAGCTGGCACTAGTAAAAGAAGCAAACTTGAATTCACCAACTCAGGCTCTTCAATTAATTTAAAATGTATTGTTTGGCAAATACCTGACCCCCCAACCCAGTATGCTCACAACAAATATTTATTAAGAAATAAAGTATGTGTGTACAAACTGTTTCAGGTTTGCCATTTTAGTCAGAAAAAATGTGCAGGAAATTAGTTTTAAAAGTTTTCCAAAATATGATTTTATTTTTAAAAAATATTTTTTTACATCAAACCCTACTTTGTAGAGGTGTTGGTCCCATTGGTAGTGAGCTCTATGCTCTAAATTGTCCTGGAGTAAGCCCTTTTGGACATTTTTACCTTTAGTTTACAGCATTTTTTTAATTTGTCAGATTTGATATTTCCCTTTATATTTTAAGCTAAAGTGGGCTACATTAAAAATGGGAAACAGTATACATTACTTTAATTCAGAGGGTAGTTTAGCTTCCAAAGTTAATGAATAAATCTGACATGAAAGCTTATGGGTATTATTTGAATAGTCAGGGTAAACAATTTGCTGCTAAATTGCATCCTCTACTGGCCATTTAGTGAAGAGATATTAGAAAATGACTTCTTCCCACTATTTCAGGGGTGGCCAACTCCAGTCCTCAAGAGCTACAAAAGGACTGGAGTTGGCCACCCCTGAACTATTTAGAGGACAGGAGAGTGATTGTGCTGGAGCCAAAAATAAGGAAAGTGTAGGAGTGGCCAAGGAGATGAGAATAAGGACATGTATTTTGCCCAGACACAAAATCTTTCCATTCCAACTAGCCCTCAAAACCTAGCTAAAATAGTTCTAATATGATACACTGAGACATATTAAACAATTTTTAAAGAATCCACATTCCTCCTGTTAATAAATTGTTTTTCTGTTAAATGAAGTACTATCGGAAATAAACAACAGCACAGAGCTTCTTTGTTGGGAACCTCTGTTAGAATAGTCATCGAGGAAAATCAACTGGAGAAGGTGATATGAAGAATAAGAACAATATTACTACATGAAAGCGATGATCACATGACTTTTCTGGGCTTTTACTGCCTTAAGGAACTAAGCAGCCCTATTTAAGACTTGATCTGTAATCCAAGTCCTGGCAGTGAAGAAAGAAGCTCTGTGACCCCAGTGACCCCACATTATTGTTTCAATGGGAAAAATGGCTTTCAGGTTATGGAGTATAGTAGAAGGAGCAGATAGTTTTTCTTTCCTCTTGAATTCCAATGAATGGAAAATTTTGGAGGCCAGTGTTTGCATTGTTTGCATCTTAATTTGCATGATGTACCATTTTTAAACCAGAGACATGGGTATCCCCATGGAAAATCGGATACAACTTACCTCCAAATATGGGCGCAGTCAGGTGGTGGGAGAGATTGAGTTCTGTGTCCAGACCAGAATGGCATCATAGCATTGATTCTCTGGTGGGCACGGTTAGAGAAGTCAAATTTCTACCTGGTAACCCATCCTTTCTTCTCTGGTAAAGGTAACTGGCATGCATGCAGCTGAATAAATAGGCATGTTCTGTACTGCTGTGCTGGTTGTGCCAGATATTGAGATCTTTGAATGCATGATCCATGAGTGCATATAAAATGTTCTTTCAAACTGTCATAATTCCTGTTGCATTTACTATTCAGTAAGGACTTCTTTGATTGGATGCTGCAAGTGGAACATGGAGGAAGGTAAACAAAAAGACAAATGCATTGACAGAAATCTCTAAAGCTCTGAAGAGTGAAAAGTTGGTAGCGGAAACTCATGTGTTGATGTCACTAACACTAGGACTGTAAATGAGAGAAGCATTGTGCATTTAGTAGATTACAAAACTCTAGATATGTAAATATAGTACACTGTACTGTAGACAAATACAATACAGCTATTAGGAACTGTCAAAAGGTTCTGTAAAGTCTTATTTTGCTTAGATAGAAATATTATAAATTTTAGGGTTTAAATGCTATAAGCAAGGGTACATTACCAAAACAATTTAGTTTGTAATAAAGTTCTCAGACTCTAAACAATGGCACTGCAGTACTGGACCAGACGTACAGGGTGTTTTCAATTTTCATGCAGACAGCATTATATGCAAGTATGGCAGACATGTTTTACTCAAGGAGAATGGAGCACTACAGGAGACACATAAAAATGACTAAAACCCAGCCGTCCTCAGTACAAATGAGTAGGTTTCCGTCTTATTAAACTTTATATAACAGTTAATATCTGTGATTAAAAACAAGCAAAAAATCATTAAATTATTTCTAATATTTAGGTTTTAAATGTCACATAATTTGCTGTCTAACAATGCAGGAAACAAAAATGGTGATTAGGAGAATGGATGTAGGGAATTACTCCTATAAATCGAAAAATATATATTCTTTCCTCTCATTCATTATGTGTGCTTCTTTTTTATCCTTACATTGGTCACATACTTCTATCACTCTATGCCTATGGTTCAGTAGTTTCTAGTGACTCCAATAGGAAGCCAAGACTTTAGAAATGCTGCTGTACAGTAACATGACCATTAGGAGTCATATCCAAGCAAGTGTAATCCTTTGAAGAATATGCCTGGAAGAAAAAGTCATGAACAAGAAGGGAAAGGTTTTACATAAGCTTTAGAGATTACACAGATCCTTTCTATGTGGCTTTGAACCCTCAAGAATAAAAGCAACTTATGTTGGTCCAATGAAAGGTAACACACACACACACTTCTTTTTTGCAGAACCAATGAAAGGTAGCACAACTTGACAAAAATCCAGTTTTCTATATGACCAATATAGCCTGTAGAACTCACCCTGTGATCTCCATGATTCTCCAACTTTTATTTTTTTTGGCTGTATCCCCAGTAGTTGCACACACTCTCTACTATGCTGCAACCTTCACCATACCATTCTTTTACCCTGAAGCCCTACCCCATCCACAACTTTACAGAAGGGTCTCACAAAACGAAGATGGCCTAGAAACATAGAAATGTGATGGCAGAAAAAGACCACATGGCCCATCGAATCTGCCCAATCCACACCAATTGCTCAGTTCTACAATCCCCACCACTGCCTCGGAGATCCCCTGTGTTTGTAGCATGCTTTTGTAAATTCAGACTCCGTCCTTGTCTCTACCATATTCACTGGAAGGAAGTTCCATATATCCAACATGCTTTCTGCAAAGATATATTTTCTTAGATTACTCCTGAGTCTTCCCCCTTTTACCCTCATCCTATGACCCCTCATTCCAAATCCTCCTTTCTACTGAAAGAAGTTCACCTCTTCTGCATTGATATCTTGGAGATATTTAAATGTCTCTATTATATCTTCTCTATCCTGCTTTTTCTCTAGGGTATATATGTTTAGATCTTTAAAACTGTCGCCTATATGCTCTATAATGAAGATCACTGACCATTTAGTAGCCACCCTCTAGACCAACTCCATTAGGTTTATATGCTTTTCGAGGTGCCATTTCCAGAATTGTACACAGTGTTTCAAATGAGATCTTATTAGGGTTTTATACAGGAGTAATTTCAGCTCTTTTTTTCTGCCGACCATTCTTCTCCCTATGCAGCTAAGCATCTTTCTGGCTTTTACCATTGCCTTATCCACCTGTTTTGCCACCTTAGGATCATCAGATAAAAACACTCCTAGATCCCACTCTTCTTTCGTACATAGAAGAATTTCACCCTCTATATTGTACTGCTCCTTGGGTTTTTGCAGCCCAAATGCATGACTGTGTTTTTTTAGATTTAAATCTTAGCTGCCAGACTCTAGAACATTCCTTAAACTTTGATAGATCCCTCCTCATGTTTTCCACACCTTTTTGGCTGTCTATCCTGTTGCAGTTTTTGATATACTCTGCCAAAAGACAAACTTTATTCAATAGTCTTTCCATAATATCACTTACAAAAATGTTGAAAAGAACTGGTCCAAGGACCAATCCATGTGACATATCACTAACTCCCCCCTACTCAGAGTGATCTCCATTTACCACTACCCTTTATCACCTCCCACTCAATCAGTTTCTAAGGCAGACACTTTAGAGCCAATACCAAGGGCATTCAATTTATTTAAAAGTAGCTTATGCTAAGTACATTACATGTAGCATTCTCCCTGATCCAACTTTCTGATCACCTAGTCAAAGAAATTGATCAGATTTGCTTGACAAGACTTACTTCTGGTAAAAACCATGGTGTGTTGGATCTTGTAATCCATTGACTTCCAGAAACCATACCATCTGCTTTGGCAGTGATTCTATCAATTTCCTCACCATAAGGTTCAAACTAACTGGCCTGTAGTTTCTCTGCCTCCTCCATTCTTCCAATTTCATGAAGAGAAACCACATCGCTTGTCTCCAGTCCTTCGGAACTACTCCAGACTCTGAAACATTAAAAGGGTCAGCTAGTGGAGCTTCCAGAATTGTTCTAAGTTCCTTTAATACTATTGGATGTAACCTGTCCAGCCTCATCATTTATCCATTTTTTATTTAGTTAGCTCCTCATAAACAGTGTCTTTTGAAAATTGAGTTTTACCTTACTTCCAATCAAAGCTGGATTTAAAAAGGGAGTGTCCATATGCAATGGGGGCATCCTCTCCTTCCCCCAAAGTTCATTAGAGGTGTGAGACATCTGGATCCCACCTGGCCAGATCCTCCCCTCATTTCATAGCCAGCACCTGCACTGCAGCAGCAGCAGCAGCAACTCTATGCAGAATATTCAGCACAGGGCCTGGGAGCTTTCATGGGATGACAGCCCCTTGCCTACATTGTCTGTGCCTAAATCCAGGCCTGCTTCCATTCCTATTTAGGTCTATTCTCTGTGGTCTTACTTCTTCTGGCCCTTCCTCAATGAACATTGAACTGCAATTCTGCTTTTATTTATTTATTTATTTATTTACTAAAATATTTATATTCTGCAATGTGCTATAAAATCTTTCAGCGTGGAATAAAAGTTAAAACATCACATAATACAGCTTCTACATAGTCCTCCCTTTCACATCTAAATCTCACAATGCCGCTTTTGCACTTCCTTCTATCACTAACATTTATTTATTTATTTATTTATTTAACAGTTTTATATACCAACCTTCATAGTAAATAACCATATCGGATCGGTTTACAATTAACAAGAATAAAACTGGGGTAACTATTCAAGTAAACGAAAGATAAACAGTAGGTAGGAATGAGTCAAAGTTACAATCAACAGGGAAGAGAACTTGGAAGCTTGCAACAAGCTGGAAAGAAGATAAGGCAGGAAATAAATATGAAGTGATACCATAGGGCGTACGGGTTAAAGCTTAATGGTGCTTTAACCTGGGAGAGTCAGAGTCCCATATCTAACATATCTAAAAATAATCTAAAGATATCTAATAATCTAAAGATATCTAATAATCTAAAGATAATCTAAAGATATCTAAAAATAATCTAAAGATATCTAACATATCTAAAAATAATTCTTGTCCTCATGTTTTACTGTATTTGCTATTTTTTTCTATTTGCATTTTCGCTTTCCTGTTTTCCCAGTTTCTCTTACCTTTTCCACATATTGTTGCCTGTCTTCCTCTTTCTCTTCTTTTGTAGTTTATGAACACTGATCTTTTTTCCTTACCTTTCCATCTACCGTACTTCATTAAAAATCCATAGCAGCATGGTTACTAATTGCCCATTAAAAAATGGCAAAAACATAAGGTCCATGAATTCATTGCCAGCCACAATTCTGCCGAATTTCTTCTGACTCCCTCTGAATTAGTTGGTCTCTGGGTAGGAGCCAGAAGTGATGCATGCAATGCTAGAAAAATACTCCTAAAATGAACTGCCGGCTGCTGGGCCCCAGCCCTGACCCAAGCAGAGGAAATACTGCTGATTTTGGGGACCATAGCAAAAGGCTGCTGCGAATTCCAATATCAGGGGCTGAGCTTGGGCTGAGAAGCTACTGCTGAGATGCTGACACCAGCAGAAATAATGACCAGACTTCACAGCACAAAGCTGCCCAGGCCTTGTAGGAGTTTGTTGGAAAATAGGGCGACAAGGAGGAGAGAGTATCAGGAGGGAGGAAGGGAGGCTGAAAAAATGTACTGTGAGGGAGCAAGGGATGAAGCAGGGAGAGTATATCAAGAAGAAGCAGATAGGAAGAGTACTCGGACAGAAGTGGGGCGCGTACTGGGAGGGAGAAGGTGTAGAGAGTACTGGGAGGGAAAGTGGGAAGGGGAAAGGCACCAAGAGGTAGGGTAGAGTCAAGGAAAGGAGAAGGGACAACCCATCCCCCATTCTCTGAGAGGAATCCCTGCTATTTTCAGAGCAGAATCTCCTCCTCCCCTTTCCCCCACCACCCAAGGCCCTGAAGCCCTGATCAGTAATAAGTTGAGTTGTAAGTAAAAAAAATTCTGACTATAAAAATGGTTTCCAGGAGTTAGCAACCCTGGTGGCCTGCATGGAAAGTAGGTTGAGAAATAAGGCTATGGTGGGTAGTAGACTGGAGATCGAAGAGCTTGGGCCTTATTTTCTAAGGCTATCGCAGGCTTGCGCTAACAGTGCAAGCCTGCGATAGCTAGCGAAGGTAGCGCACGCCTGCGCTACCTACATCGGGGCGGAGCCGGCCCCGGAAGAGGAGGAGTCGGGGCATCACCGGGGCCGACTCTGCGAGGACGGCGCGGACAGCGAAAAGGCCTGCGATACTTTGGAAAATCTTGCCCCTTGTATAGGAATCCATGCATAGCTCCACAAGTGTTGTGGAGCTATGCATGGATTCCTTAGAATCCATGCATAGCCTTAGAAAATAAGGCCCAAGGTCTTCGATCTCCAGTCTACTACCCACCATAGCCTTATTTCTCAACCTACTTTCCATGCAGGCCACCAGGGTTGCTAACTCCTGGAAACCATTTTTATAGTCAGAATTTTTTGATTTGAATGCAAGTGTTGCATTCAAATCATCCCTATATCTCCATACTGCAACTATCATACAGCATTTTCATCAAAACAAGACTCCTCTGCTTTTCCTTCTCCACTTCCCCACAATGGCTGAATATTTATTTTTATTATTTTTATTTATTTTTATTTATATTCCACTTTTCATACTTTTTTCCACACTTCAAAGTGGATTACATTCAGGAACTACTCACTGTCTTCTCCCAGATGGCCATAAGAGGAAGCTCTCTGGAATGGCAGTGACTTTCTCTCTTTCTTCTCTGCTTAGAGGCACAGAGGTCTGTTTCTAACATGAGAAAAGGGAGTCTAAGCAGCTATGTCAATGGGTAGATCCAAAGAGACATAAAAGAATTCTTACATCTTTGAATAATAGACTCCAAATTATTATAAGACAGTAATTCTAGTGATGTTTATAAATTTCAAGGGAGATTTCTATGCATTCTGAGGTGCACAACGTCTTTATTATGTAGAGTTTTAAATACAGTATTTATTAGATGCATGCATTTAAAATTATGATATATCCACCCCTCCATGTTACTTTCTTGTAAGCAGAAAACTGCCCTGTTCTTCCTTATCAATATCCTAGTCACACCATTACTGTTCCTCTACAGGAGTTTTGACAGCTTATAGTATAAAAAGATAAATACAATAGAACAAGAGCTGTAATGAAGTAATCCACAGAGTAACATTTCAATGCACATTAATACAGAGGCAAATTAAATGATAAAACAAATATATTTTCAAATTGCCCCAAGCATAATTTACCCCAGCTCCATAAGGTAATGCAATACAGGTCAAACACAAAAATCAACATAGGATTATGAAATGGCCACAATCCACTCTCAGCAAATTGTTATCACATGCAGTATCAATCCATGCATCAGCCAAAGGACCCCTAATTGCATACAATAAAAATGAAATATTAGTACTGTGTTTGTCACTGGATTTTGGTGCAGCTTATTTATATAAGAAAGTCTGTGATCCTTGTGAACCAAAAGGGGAGGTCAGAAGAAACCTTTACATTTTGAGTTCATTGAGAAACAGTATGCTTATGCCATGGCCCACCCACTTTGGGCTCAGACCCACCCAACCAGAAGAGGCCTTTTGGAGCAATGCCATCGCAGGATCCCATCCCTGCGACAGCAAGGAGGAGCTCTCAGAAGAAGCAAGGCCATTGCAGGATCCCATTCCCACAATGGCAAAAAGCAGCCCTCAGAAGAAGCAAGGCCGCCATGGGATCTCATCTCTGCGATAGTGAAGAGGAGGGCTGGAGCTATAATGCCACCACAGGATCCCATCCCATGATGGTGAAGAGAAGGGCCGAAGCTGCAATGCCATCGCAGGATCCCATTCCTGCAACAGCAAACAGGAGGGCTGGAGCTACAAAGCCACCGTGGGACCCCTGTCCCTGCAACGGCAAAGTAGGACTTTGGCTGTGCTAATGAAAAAGTCTTGTGTATGTGTGGGTGAGAATGGGAGCTTGAATGTGTGTGTGAGGGTTAGAATGGGAGCTTGAATGTGTGTATGTGGATGAGAATGAGAGCTTGAAAGTGTGTATGTGGGGGAGAATGAGAGCTTGGGTGTACATCTGTGTGTATAAGAATGGGAGTCTGGGAGTGGGGTGAGAGAGTGAGAGCTTGTACGTGTGTGTATGATAGAGCATGTAGAATGAGAGCTTGTGTATGTGTGTAGAGAATGTGAGTTTCTGGGAGGGAGAACATATGAGAGTGAGAGCTTCTGTGTGTGAGATAGTCTGTGAGATAAAGCGTGTGTGTGTGAGGGAGGAAGGGAAGAAGACAGTAGAAGAAGAGAGACACTGAAAAGGAATTAGGAAATGAGCGACAAGGGAAACATGGGAAAAAGGAGACTGGGACAACTGATTAGAAAAATACAAAGATCAGACAACAAAGGTAAAAAATAAAGAAAAAAAAATATATATATATAGAGAGAGAGATTTTAGCTATTGGAATATGCAATCTTTGGGAATGTGTATTTCTTATATTTTTGTATTTTGCACTTTCTTCAGTATGCCATGGTTCAGAGTCTAGTATCTCAGGCTATTTCGATTTTGTTTGCATGTTTCTGTTTCTAATTTGAAGTCTCTTATTTCTATATTAGGTAAGGGTTGGTCTCTGTTTTGTCTCTTCAGAAATACTGAAGAGCAGAATTTCTGCTCACATGTATTTTCTCTGTAGCCGTCCAGCTTGTTCTATTATTCCAGTAGGTGATATATTAATGTTCTAAGACCTGGTATAGTATTTGCATTGCTTCATTTTCATAAGGTTGCTGTTATTTGAGTCCTGACAGTTAGTGTTGTGACTGTATGGTATGGCAAGGTTCTAGAAGTCTCTTTATTTGCAGGAGTTTGTGCTACTTCACAAAATAGAGGTGGAGGGATATTTTTTGCTGAGGTGACACCAGAATTTGAATTTTTTTTTTCATGTTGGTTGTACTGTGAATTGTGATGATTAATGATATTTTATTGCAGTTATGATGATTTCTGGCTTTTATTAAAGAGAATTCATGAAAGAATACATTAATTTTTGTTTTATTACATGATTGATTGGATCTGTTTGTTTTCTTTGATTTTTACATGATATACTTGTGCATTTTTAACTGCAATAAATATAAGATAAATACATACAGATTAATAAGTAATTTTTAATTCTGGTACTTGCTTGAAATAATTGAGATAAAATGTTTTAAAGTTTCACGCATGATGCATAATGGCTGTTGCAAACTACTTAGAAAGCCATTATAGAGTGCAGTGTATGGCATTATTTATTAATAAGAATATAACCTGCATGCCTACAGTCCACCCATGTTAACCTCATGCCCACCCAAAACCTCAGTTCTGGCTACGCCACTGGCTTATGCAATTAAATATGCACTGCAAGGGTAAGGCCAGGGGCTCAATAGAGAGCACTATGCTTATTTTTATTTATTTAAAAATTCTTATATTCTGCATTATCTACAAATAATGATCAGTGCAGATTATAATTTTTACATATATAATTCATAAAAGCATACTTCTAACAATCATTTATACAAGCATTTTAAAATAAGTACATAAAATCATAACATTAACTCTAATTTTACCTGTAAACTTCCGGGAATAGCTTTCAGGTGCTTCCTAACTTTTTAATACTCAAATTCAATTCTCAATTCCTTAGACAATGCTTTCCACATTACAGGCCCAATATATGAAAAGACTTTCTTAAGTGTTTCTTTTTGAATGATGATACTATTAATAATTTTTTATGACAGAGAGTAGTTTAGTTTAGTTTTATAAAAAATTTGTAGCTTGCTACATCACAAGTTTCGAAGCAGATAACAAAACTAATACATGTATAATTTAAAAAACAAAACAATAACAAAATAATCATAAAACAAGGCTCAATACCATCTGCAAATTATTCAGTGATAACTCTTTTGACATATACAGTTTAATAAAGCATGTCAAGCCAATTATACAATCTCATAAATTACTTTCTGAATCAGAGTCAGTATCTTAAACTCTATATGCTCTGTATAGGTAAAGTTATTTTAACTTTGGATTGATATGCTTGCTATATCCATGAGGAGGACTTGGGTCTTATTTCTGGGCCTGGCTTCTGCTCTCTAGGTCAGCTGGGGCTAGAATGCTGCAGAGGCAACATTCACAACCCTTGAAGCAGAGCAAGTCCCATTCATCATAAACAATCACCTAGTGGTCAATCTTAGGGCTCATGATTGCAAAGTGATAGAAGAAGCCCTGTATGCAGCCTGATTTATGGCCCTGACTGAGGATTTTTGCTGCAGTGATTCCCACTGCAAATTGTAGAGCATGCAATTAATACATTTTGTATTAATAATAATAATGGCTGAGCTAAGTGAGTTTGAAGATGGTGTAGAATAGAGGGAAAATCCCAGGTAGTTGAGAATGAAGGCTCATGGCACTGTAGCCCAACAGAGGTCAGTTCTGCTTGGGCTGGACGTCCAAAGAAATGACATTTATTTAACATTTTTAAACATCTGGGGAATATTTTCTTCTATTAATGTATGAATCTACCTTCTGACTGTAAAACTTTGACGCTCATATTTCTTAACTTGCTAGTCCAGAGAAGAATTCACTAACTATATTAGGACAACTTAAATTAGATATAGGAAATGCAAGAGGCTGTATATGGAGATTGACCCACACAAACATATACAATATAATATTACCATATTTAGGATTTTCAATTTCATTGATAGTGTAAGAGTTTATATGTTACAGTAATACATGGTACTATAATACTCAGTATTTAAGCTTTCTGACTCCAAATCATGGATTCCATTACTGAGCTGAAGGAGCAGCTCCACTAGCTGAGCTAGGAAAGATCTTTTTTATCCTAATTGTTCCCTTACCATTCTGTTCTGACACAGTATAATTTGTCCCTTTATAATACCATCTATTATATTATATATTATATAGTATAAATCTGAGGATATACTCTAGCCCACGGCTTCCCAAACTTGTCCTGGGGACCCTACAGCCAGTTGGGTTTTCAGGATATTCACAATGAATATGCATGAGATAAATTTGCATGTACTAAGTCTATGATATGCAAATGTATCTCATGCATATTCGTTGTAGATATCCTGAAAACCCAACTGGCTGTGAGGTCCTCAGGACAGGTTTGGGAAGCCCTGTTCTAGCTTGTCCTCAGAGCCTCTAAATACATAGGAGACCAGCAAATGCATCCGAAATAAATTACGGTATCCTATGACGCATTTACAGTATACTTTCATTTTTATACTCAATAACCCCTTGAATGATTAAGAACCCCTATAAAAACTACTCTTGGCATGACCACTTTAGGAATAATCTTTCTTGAAGTTGCAGCAGGCCTAGAAAGTGCTGACAAGTTTCAAACTCACTGCAGCTTGCCGCTGCCTGGCCGTTTTAGGCTTTCTAAAAATAGCCTTCCTCCTAGGTCGGTCAAGAAGCAGATCTTCTTTTCCCTTTGCCCTAAGAAAGTTAAAGAACTCTCCAGGGGGAGGGGACAATCTCCTTCTGACACTTGATCCTGGTTCTGATGTCACAGCCTGCAAATAAATAAGAGAAAGAAAGACCAGAGCACACGGACCACACTCAGGGACACAGGCTATCCACTAGCAGACTTCATCCACTTCTGCGCTACTCTCCTACTGACCATCTCAATCATGGTGCGTCCAAAAGCATTCTTTACTTACTATGTCATTGATTGTTTTAAGTAAATTTTCTAGCAACCAAGTGGGTTAGTCCAGCAGAGAAGAAAGAATTTACGTTGGGGCAAAAACCCCCTTTAAAAATTTAGAAACTTCTGCATCGTAATATTGATTCCTATTTGGTGGGAAAGTAGTGCCTACAATAGACTTGGCAAACAAATTTTGGGCATTAGACTCAATGCATTTTGTAGCATTCAAAACCAGCTATTGTAGCGATGGTGGGATTAATGCAAATCATTTTCAACTTGAGTAATAAATATGGTTTATTTTTGTAGTACAACACACCAGAATACAGATTCAACAGCGATTTACTATGTAATCTTCATATTAATGGGATTTTAATGTACTATTTCATTTTCAACATAGTTTAAAAATGATAATTCAAATAATTTTCATTATCTATAAAAATCTAATATAGTCTAAAGTAATGTAGCATGCTTAGATGGTATTTGATTGATTGCCTAAGCTTTAAAGATAATTGTTGGACTAGATAGATATTGCTGCACAATCTTTCCATTTTTCTTAATAATACATTTTTGATTGGAGAATTACTATGTTAGTAGTAGCCTGCTTACTCTTATGATAGTATTGCTTTATTTCTGTCAATGCATTTACAACTTTACTAGTTCCTCCTTTTCTCTCCTTTCTCTTTCCATTGCAGTCTTTCTCAAATGATGAAATCGCTGGTAAGTGGAACAGGAATCCAACGGAGCTGGCCTGGCAGTAAAGTCATGCCATTAAAATCCTCACGGAGCAGCTGAAATCTGAGACCTTGGGGTTTCTCTTCTGTTTTGTCTGTGATAATAACTCTCCAGGTGTTAATCATTGGAAACTCTTACCAGAGGCATAAAATGAGAGTAACTGCTCTGTGACCAGAGCACTTAGTCCTCTAGTCTGCAAAATTTGGAGGTGTGCAAAAAACAAAACAAAAAAACCTACACAACTGTAAATATCTATAGAACACAGCAGAATAACCCCCAAGTCAATCAGAATATCTTTTTCATTATTATGAGAAAAAAAATGGACACAGGCTGAATATCTCTAGTTATTCTGCCTTTTACACAGTTCAGGAATTTTGCAGAACTGAGGCCTTAGTGAGCAGAGGCACAAGGTGCATTTATCTCATTGCCAGCCTGGTTAGGCATCTCAGCAATTTCTGAGAATCTAAAAGAAAACACATTGGCTGATTTGGAATGAGCTTTCCTGCCATGAGCTGGGTGCTTTACAAATCTAACAGGAGCAATTTAAAAACTAAAAATCTTTTTTATGGTTGATTTGTTCCTAATAGATCGAGTTCACTCGTGATCAGCAGGAGGGTGAGTCATGAGAAGCCTGTAACATACAGTGAATGTAGCAGCCTTCAGGCAAAAGCTACTGTTAGTTTGCTAGACTGGAAAAATAAAGTAGAAGGTGCATCCAGGTCATACAAGAGCAGGAAATGAGAGCACACACAGATAAGAGATAAAGAATTTAGGTTTAGTAACCGTGCATTTGATCACCATTACTACAACTACTACTACTGCTCCTACTTAACATTCCCAAATGTAAGAATTAAAGGGTGTTTTGGGGCATAGGGAACTAAAAGAAAAGACATGTATTTCTCAGTTTTCAGAACTTTGCTTTCAAAAGGGTTTCTTTATCATTTTAGAGTAGAGGCCTCGGTTGTTATCCAAGAGAAGCGAGATTGGGGGAGGGACATCTAAAATATCATCTGATCTTGGTCTTCTCTCAGAAAAAGAAATGTTACCAGGGAAGGCACCGAGTTACTCAACTGACCATGATAACAACTGAGAGACTTTATGTTACGCTGTAGCTAGTTACATTTCTTTGAGGTTGAAAAGTATGCAAAGGCTATAGTGTGCAGAGGGGGTATTTTCTTGCTTTAATAAATGCTTTGTACCCCTGAGGTGTGAAACCTTTCCTATAGTAAAGACAAATAGAAGAAGCATAACTTGAACTGTACATAACCCTGCTAGTCTTGGGAAAGGGGAAATCTGTTGAGAGCAAGAGGGAGATATCGTAATGCACTATCTAAATATACAGGAAGAAGGAACCTTTCAGGAGAGAAGTTGTGGTTAAATGGTAAAAGTTTGGACCCAAGAAAGAAAGAATCTCCTTTGTGAAGAGAAAGGTCTGGCAGAACTGCTATACAGAGCAGATCAGGAGAAGAAAATATTGCCCATGACAGGATTTGAATTTATGAAGGGGCCATGTTGCTTTTTCTGGCAGGACATGTGGGCTCCTGCTCATAAGACCGCAGCTCTCTTCTCCTGACTTATGAGGGGAAACAGCTGCCGGCTTTGTCAGGTGCAAATTCCCCAAATTCTCAACTTTCGCTTTGGGTATTTTTCATACCCCTCATAGCCTATTTTGCCCTAATATATTACATTTTTATGTTTTAGACTTAAAAATTAAAGCTGTAATTCTTTTCTTATGGCTACATCTCCTGTTGTCAAAATCTCCCTTCTCTAAGTTCGCTCTTTACATATACCAGTGTTACTATAGAAGCTCCAAACCTGACTTAAGTATATAATGATGAATAAGCAGGAAGAGCTTTCAGCATCTTTCAGTTCTAATATCTTCTTAGGAATTAAATATAGCACAACAAAAAAGGTGGATCCTAATGATTTTATTGTATTCACCAACCAGATATTCAATAATTTCTTAGCATGGTTGCTGTGGAGGGGGGACAATTGTCAAATAGTCGCAAACTGCTTGGGCCCATTTAACAAGCATATTTTATGTATAATTTCCCTTTGAAAATTGGCAGCTGCAAATTCTGTATGCTAAAGAAGTCCACGTACTTTGTACTTACTTGTGCAGCTGGCCAAGTGGACGGAGGGGGAAGAGGCAAAATATCACATATACAGTTGAAAATCACCGGTAAACACCTCCCCAGGAACATCTCTTTTTAAATCAACTAAAAGTGTGCATGGAAGCCACATGTACTTCTAGATGCATTTGAGGAGGGCAATATTCAGTCAGGTCCTTTTATCCTGTTAAGGGGAAATACGGGAGATAAAATCAGCAAATTCAAATGAGCCCAACTACTGAAAAAAAATGTTTTACATGCTTTCATAGGTACAAAATAAGTTCATTCAGGTTATCATACTGTGTAGGGAACTACAAGTGTGGTCTAATTTAATGTATTTCATAGAGGACTGGATAATGATATTCTCCCTGTCATGATAGCCTGACTAGTACTGGACAGTGGACACAGAGTTCCATAATTTGAACAATCTGGTCATCCAGAATATCTTTTACCCAGTGACTGAATCCTGCAGGATTAGCCAGAAAGCTCTCATGTCTTTCTCCTTTCCCCCAGGTTTATACTAGACACTGTTTCAATCAGACTCAAAGGTGGTGTGTGCAAGGGACGGCTGTGTGCTACAGGCCTCAGCACATCAGATATTGAAGGATTAATTTTACAGAGTATCACATTACACTAGTGTAGTATATACTGTGTGCTAACCACTCCAGGCTAATGATATAAGGACAGCTGGGGACAAAACCCCAAATACCAAGTTTCATGTGTCCTTGCTGAGAAAGATGGAGAAGGGCAGACAGCAGAACACTGGCTTAATCACATATCGGGTGTCAAAGGTTATCTGCTCTCTTTAAAGGGCTTGTTCAGCCCTATTGAACCAGGGAAGAAAATCTTTTAGTAAAGTGCAATCAGATTGGAGTAATCAGATCTCAGTTTATGCAAGGGAAACAATGGTTGCTTTTTTCTGAAATATTTTTAAATAGGAATAAAAATGTCAGATAAGTTCATTTTACAGACCTGCAAACAAAAGAGGCATTTCTGAAGTGCTATATCGAAATCATTTGGTTAAGTGAGGTGTCTAGCGTTAAGTGGGTTATACAGTAAAATCTATTATGTGCACATAGATCCCCAATTTATTTGGGTTTATTTGGCATAAGTTTGATCTCTAAAAATAAAAACTGTAAAATAACTGGCATTTTCTGTTTGTTATTTCTTAAAAGGATTAAGGGAGGGGGTATGAAAGAAGCCATCCTTTCTGTAGGAATTTTCTATTTATTTCTTCCATTTCTCTACATTGAGACATAAATGTAGCGAAGTACATGCCAGGTTCACTGCACTCTATTGATGCTGAAGTAGAAGGGATTTCAATGGAATATTCCAGAAATTATTTTGGAAAAGATACATAGCATAGCTAAGAAAGGCTAATTGACTGCTCAAAAATCCTCTTTTTGCTGGGGATCTGAGCTGAAAGGCCTGTCAGTAGCACCAGATGCAAATCTTTCAGTCTCAAAAGCATAGAAAACAGCCACAAAGGACATGGAAAAAATAAACACTGACTGACTTTGGGAGGTAAAGAATAGAATATAAAAGGTTATTACAAAATATGAAAAAAAAGTCTTAGGAAAAGAAGCATGTAAGATAAACATGTAATTGTTTAGGGTAATGCTTTTCAACCTAGTCCTCAGGGCACACCTAGCCAGTCAGGTTTTCAAGATATCCACAATGAATATGCATGAGATTGAATATCAGTGCATGCAAATCTTTGTGTATATCCTGAAAACCTGACTGGCTAGATGTGCCCCGAGCTCTGGGTTGAGAAGCACTGGTTTAGGGTGGTTGAGCAGTTGACGCACAGGCACACATTTATTTTCATTCTTACTCCTTCCTTCTTGTAGACTTCAAAGAGGCCTTCCTCCTCTTTGACAGAACAGGCGACAGCAAGATTTCCCTCAGCCAGGTTGCTGATGTAATGCGTGCTCTCGGGCAGAACCCCACAAATGCTGAGGTCAAGAAAGTTCTGGGCAACCCCAGTAATGAGGGTAAGTACATTGGAGACTACTTATTTTTTTTACCTTGTGACAAAGAAAGTCTAGGCTGCTTGGGTTGCTACTTGACCCAAATCAATCCTGGCAAGTTCAGTCTATTCTGTTTATGCCTCATTATATGTATGGACTTGTAGTTTCAATTTCTTTAAGAAAGGCTTAGATAGCAACCTTAAAGCAGTGCTTCCCAACTCTCTCTTGGAGGCACACCTATCCAGTTAGGTTTTCAGGATTGCCACAATGAATATGCATAAGATAGATCTGCATACACTGAGTCTCTGATGTATGCAAATCTATTTCATGCATATTTATTATAGATATTCTAAAAACCCGATTGGTTAGATTGGGAAACACTGCCCTAAAGGCCAGCGATTTTTACTGTATGAATATTAATTCTTCCCTTCTTTCCCTAACCACATAACAGCAAACATTAATGAATCATAACCCTATTAGAACAGGTACACATATTACCTTTGTATTATTACAATTATATTCTCAGACACATACATATTCTAAAACAGGATTACAATGCATACAATAATAATACAATCACACCCTGAGCACAGGTGGGAATCGAGGTTTACAGATGTCCTGTCCAGCTCTAGAGTTCTCATTTTTCAATGAACCTGTTTTCTTGTCAGGTTAAAGCCCAAGACTGTCCCATAGTCCTTCTGAGTCACAACAAAAGAAATAAAGATTAAATAATGCCTGCAGCTAAATGATATTAGACAAATATAAAACAACTGGGGATAATTAGAAAGCATGAATGCTCAGTTACAATTCACTAGAAATTATACAGTAGTTTCAAATAGCCTGAGTTTATACCATGATGGGGTCTATGCATTAAAGTTTAATGTGTATTTCAAAGTCATTTAGTGTGTACAAAAAACTAATGTACTATACACTAGAGTGCATGTGCTATTGTGCATGCTAAACTGGTCTCAAAAAATATTAGTATGCAAACACTTGCCTCACCATCGCACACATGTGGAAACAAGCTCCTAGCTTGCTGTGCTGGGAGAGAAAAGTAGCGGAAATGACAACATTGGCGCAACTGATCACATGCTTAGAGAGCAAAAGGGCACATAATAATACTTGGACAGAATCCTGGACATGGAGACATGGTGGGGTAAATGCTTGCATACCCCCAAATCATTATTTCTGGTTATGCCTCTTCATCTTATGTTGTTTCTATTGAGTAGTTATTGTGCCTGGTTTAAAATAGTTTTTAAAAAATTAGTATGTATGCATACGGAACTAAAGAAACATAATATGCAAATGAGACTTTAACAGGTGAATGCTAAATAGCATTTCTATAAATGCTCTCTTCTATGTGCTATTTAGTTGAAATTCACTAAGACCTAAAGTTTGACACCTGCCTCAGACCAGGCGTTAACTTTTAATATGTATGTTATTTCAAGGACTCAGCTAACAGGATGTGTTGGGGATTACTGATAAAAGATATAGGGGCTGTTAGGGCAAGAAATGTTGTGGGAGGTGTAGAGTGGAGGACATGGGAAAAAACAGAGGAAAGGGAGAGTATGCGCTTTTAAAAAATAAAAAAAAAAGTACATTGCTGATCCATTGACTCAGTGGTAGTACTGTGCACTGTCATGTTGTCCATGGTTCGATCCCCAAGCTGGGTCTTCTGCTCCATGAATCAGCTGGGAATGCCGTGGAGGCAGAATTCATTGACCTTGGGGAGTAGGGATTCCTGGTCATTGCTTAAGGCTGACATTTGGTGGCCAGAATCAGGGCCTATGATTACAGGGCTCCAGAAGGAGCCCTGGTGCATGGCCCCCAGATGGGGGGCTGCCACTGTAATGCCAGACAAGGTGCGCTGTGGGGGAAATATAAAAATAGGAGCAATATCCCCAGGCAATTGCAAATGAAGACTCATGGCAACAGGATTCCAGTCCAGGTTCAATTAAGCTGGAGGCTTAAAGGAATAGGAGGAATCTGTTGGGTCATAAAACAATTCCACATTTATTTAGACAAGAAAATATATTTTCAAACCAAAGGTTCACCATAACTGTTTTTTCACACATTGTTGTACACTGCACAATGAATAAGGCATAATGTTTAAACTATTTCATTATAAAGGCCCATTTCACAAGTTCCAGTCAAATGTCATGATTATGCTGAAACATTGCATGGCATAAGTTCTATGTGCTGCATGGTCTAAGATGGGACGAACGGTCTGCATGACAGGTGTTGCAGCAGAAATAAGGCTGTAGCAGTTGAGCCATACGTTTCTCATAGAAAGCACTGAGTGAGAATTAAGAGGGATGCTCAGAAGGCAGCCTCTTCCCACCCCAGCCTGTCCCCTTGAGATAGTGACTTCTGCGAGGTAAAGGAGTGACCAGCATGAACAGGAGAGTAACTTTGTGGCATGTGATACACAGTAGTGTCATTCACCTGAACTTGTTGTGCTGGCATATGGCGATGGCCAATGCTGTCACTGCTGGGGTTATTCTGTCCAAAGATGACAGCAAGCGTTCTGAGGCTTCAGTAAGAACCACTGATAACATGCCATTAGTGTCCCAAGATTACAGGATGCTTGTGGTTGGGGGTGGGGAGAGTATGGTGTCCTTCTGACTTGAGACTGATAGATTTCTCTCACTGGACGGATGTGCCAGGAATGGTCAAGGTCGTTCTTCTCTTTGGCAGATTTCTGAGGCATGTGCTTTTGGTCTGGCTTTCCCTCTCCTTGGAAGTCTGTTCTCTTCCCTCAACTCCTCTCCTAGGGTCCAGTTGCTCTCCAGCCTTTGCTCTCAGGACTGACAGCCAGCACATGTGCCAAGCTTACTTTTCTAGAGGTTTGCAGCAAGGGGACTACAAATGCGTCGACGCGCACATGTTTTAAAATATATCATCCATGCACGCATGTGCAGGAGGCCCACGGCTCACACACGCGAGGGGGGGTGGGTGGGTGGAATTTTCTAAAATATGCTCGGTGATGCGATCGGGGGTTTGCCCAGTTCCCTTCCAGTCCACTCCAAGTAAGGAGCGGACTGGGAGGGAACTTTCCTATAACTCCACTTACCCTTCCTCCCTTTTCCCCTCTCTGCCCCGACCCCTAAACTAAACCTAACTATCCAAGTTTTTTGTTTTCATGCTTACTGCTCCTCCAGGGCAGAAGTATCTTCCACATGCTGGCTGGCTGGCTGGCTGCCAGCTGCTCTTCCCCGGGACAGGGCCTAATGGCCACTGTCCCGGCCAGCCCCCACCCCTTTCAGTTGACGCGGCACTTCAGCGTGTATTGGTGGTTATTGGTGTGGCCTGGCCCTTTTGAAAATGTGCGTGGTGCACGCAGGGCCCAGCCACATGTAACCCCCGATTTTTATGCATGCAGGGCTTTTAAAATTTGGGGATGAATGTAGAGAAGTTATAGTTTTATGGATTAACATGCATCAATGCTAACAGTACTCACTTACTATGGAGGCTAATTTTTTGCAAGTACATGCTCAAATTTAATGCATTATCTGTTAAGTGGTATCTTAATATGCATGTTAAACATTTATCGATATGCATGCTAAAACTTTTTTAGCACAAGTTTATTGCATAGATTCCTTAACCATCCTTGACAATATGCAGATGCCTGAATTCTGATTTTGCAATTGCTACAAGAATGTCTTAACAATCATGGTAACTTCAATTTCCAATGTACAGAGACAAGCAGCTACTTGCATTGTCTGTTTTAAACCATTTTTATAGATCTTTTATTTTCTTTTTTAGTATCATCATGCTTTTTACCAACATTGCCCTTGACTAATGACCATCTTGGTCTTTCAAGACTTGTTACACTACAAGAAATACTGAATTATCAATTAATGGCTGTATTATAATTTAGATGTATTTTAAAAACTTGCCTGTTTGCTCAGGCTTTCTATTTATTTATTTGCACATTCTTTTTTCTGCTGATTCCAAATATAGTTCAATACAGATTACATAAAAAAAGAATCCATAATCAAAACACGTAAAACAAAACAATACATATATGTTTAAAGCAGCACAATTATTTGCCTAACTCTAGATTTTCCCAAGAGCAGGTCCAAAGTTATTCCAGAAACATGTTTCTGGATAACTTTAGACGCGATCTACTGTAGTCAAAAGAATATAACCGATTAAAAGAAAGATCACAGGCTTACTGGCTTTAATACATCCCCCTGCTCCCTCCTTCCCACCTGAGGTCCAAATGCTCAGCCCTGCTGGACCAAGCCTGCAGCTGCCCCCACGCACCCCCTCCATCTGTTTGAAAAATCTAAGCACCCTGACTTAGGTATTAAAACACTGATTCATTGAAAAAATGCCCAGCAGAGTATTGATATATATCAGATTGTAGGACAACAGATACAAAGTTCCAGTCATTGGATGCTATATTTAGCATTTATCCTGAAACCTTGCTACCAGAGGAATAAAAGGTGCATGCAGTCACGTGTGTATGTGTAAGTAAGCTGCTTCTTCTCCCATCCCTAGAGTACAATGCCAAGAAAGTTGACTTCGAGCAGTTCCTGCCAATGCTCCAGACCGTTGCCAACACCAAGGACAAGGGTAGCTTTGAGGACTTTGTTGAAGGTCTGCGTGTCTTTGACAAGGAAAGCAATGGCACAGTGATGGGTGCTGAGCTTCGTCACGTATTGGCCACATTAGGTAAGGACTTTTAATTTCATCACTGACTTGAGTAGTTCTTTCAGAGAGAACAACTCGGCTTTTTGCTATGACTAAAGCTGAACCTCCTTTTCGCTGTTGGTGTTCTGCACTTGCAGTTGCAATCCTAATACTACTGTAAGTCTAATGCATTATTTTTCCATGAATAGATTCTTAATAAAACCAAGGCAAGAATTGTAACAATAATTTGTGTGTATAGACTGATGTTTTGGGATGAAAACGACCTTATTTCCATTCTTTTCTTCCCTTTTAAAAGTTGACATCATTGTAAAGCGCCATCCTGTAGTCTGATGCCAACTCTTCAAAGGACCATCCTGAAAATATTTTGTCCATTGCTGGGACGCTACACATCAAAGGAGCACATCAAAGGGTCCCTATGACACTTGGCTCTTTACTAGAGAACCATGGAACAAAAAGAAAGACATAAATCAAAGTTAATGTTAGAGGACTTATTTTTTATGTGTCTGTGAAATTTCTGAGGTTAAATCAGTCCTTTCTTCTCCAGGTGAGAAAATGAAAGAGGAGGAAGTAGAATCCCTGTTGGCAGGTCAGGAGGACTCCAATGGTTGCATCAACTATGAAGGTATATATTAAAAATTTGTGCTATCATTGAACAACTTTTAGACCATTTTCAATATCTAAATGTCAGTTTTTACTATTAATAGTACTGTTGGGTGTTTAGATCCAGAGATATACGTTTTTCACTTCTTTGGCTTCATTCTCATCTTCAACAATATGGTCCCATTGAGGGTAGTTTGCACTGAGTTGAATAAATGCACATCTATGGTTATGTTCTGCGCCATCAACAGTACCACAACAGATTTGGTAAAAATTGTCTGCTTGGCAAATTTGGTGCAAAGTGTCGCACCAAATAACTACACCATAAAAGATGAGGTTATTCGGCACGAAACTGGCAGCAAAAACTAAGCGTACCTTTCACTGTCGTTGAAGTATTCACATCGTCAGCCCTGGTGCCGCCCCGACTCTTCCTCTTCCGGGGCCGACGCCACCCTGACTCCGCCCACATCTTGGTATTGCGTGCGATCCGCTTGGTAAATGACCCCCTTTAGTGATTCTATCAGATCTCGGAGAAATCATTGCAATTCCCTGGACTTCAGTGTACTGTGATTAAAAAATAATACTGCTCCTTCTTTCTGAAGGCTGCATGTGAATTTCTGCTGTACCACAGTTGAATTGCAATCATTTTAAGCCGAGCTGGAATGTTAATACCATGTGGTTGGTTTTTTTTCACTTCCTTTTTCAATAACCTTGTCCCACCTTTGCTTTACTCCACAGCTTTTGTCAAACACATCCTGTCTATTTAGACTAGAATCTACAAGGTACAGTATGTGCTTTCTATTTGCACAATTCATGAGTTCCCTGGCCAAGGCTATCATTTAGATTTTTAGTTAGACTTTGAATATTCAGCACTGTGTTCAATTACATTCAAATCTTTTTTCAAACTGCCATTCAAAAACCTTCTAGAATTAATTTTCTTGATAATGAAAAGCCAATCCCAGAATACGTTTGGATGGGAGTTTAAAAATGTATAAACAGGACAAGACAAAAATATCCCAGTCAATATGATGCTATCTGTAAGTGTGGTGGCTAAAATAATTTCTTATTCATATATTTAATAACAGTATAGTATGTTATATCCAGGCATACAGCAAACCTCCATCTTTTACAAAGATAGGAATCAAAAAAGGAAAATACCACATGACACTTGTTACTGATAATGGGCTTGATTTTTTATTTTTATCCGGCTAAAAACATATCTGGCTTTGTCAGGTGCAACCTGGGGGCATTCCTGAGTAGAGCAGGTTTATCTGGCTAACTTAGCCACATAACACTGATTTTCAGCATTATCCAGCTAATGTAGCCAGATGATTTTAGATCAGTTAAAGAGCAGTCCTAAAGTTAGCTGGATACATTTATCTGGCTAATTTTAAGATAGCTAGGAATATTCAGCAGTGAGCCCATGCCACTGAATATCCTGGCTAAATTAGCTGGATAAGTTTAACTGGCTGATTTTGTCAGCAGTTGAATATGGACCTCAATGTTTATTGATAGTGTGAGCTGGAGATAGAAGGAAAGGTATTAAAAATAATGAACAGTGAATCTTGATTTTTAGTAATTAGTTTATTGCTATTATAAAATACAAAATCTGCTGCTGCTGGTGTCACATAACTCTTTCAGACTGTTATTATCTGTATAGTCTAAAGCACAGCAAAAATTGTCTTAAAATATCCCAGAACTGTAATAAAAAGCTGTAATAGTTACAGCTTTCTTGGGAAGATGATGAACTTCAGTCACTTATCACTATGTTTGCTTTCCCTTCAGCACTGGCACCATCTCCAAAGACCATGCAGCAAGGAGGCTCTTGAGGCGGAGAATCTCCTGCTCCATCTAGCGCTATCACTGTGGAAACCAAACAGGACTGTACTATACACCACATTGCCCCCCCTTTTTTTTTTATTGTACAATAGGAATTTCCCTTTCAATCCGAAAAACGCTGTATTCACAGAGAACCAAAGCCAAATAAATCTGGTTGCTGAGGCAAACTAGATGGAGAAATCTGCTCTCTTCACCATATCTGAGTATTTTTCCGTACGGCTTGCCCTCTAGCAGTGTATACCCAGGAGAAATGTGACAATAAATCCTTGTGGTCAGTCTATGGCTGTAAAGTCTTTATTTCTCAAGTGGCTAGTCCAGATTGCGGGCACAACATCACAAGAAGTCTTAAGTTATTTTCTTTCTGTATGTTGTAATTTCACAAAATAAAGTTTTATGAAAAAAAAAAATCCAAACTAATATTTTTGTTGAGGTTCAAGTTTGCTTTCTTCAGTGAGGTGGGATATGGAGAAGGTAGAGTAGGATTACAAAGTTTCTGGACTGGAGTTATTGTAGGGTTTGCAAATATCTCCGGGACATCAAGGAGAGGCTAAGACAGTTCTGCTTTCCTAGACATCCTTCTCCCATGCCATTACAAGCAGGTGCTTGTGGCTCCTTCTCAAAAGAGAACTCGGGAATACAGATCCCAGAATGCACTGGAATGGCAGTTACAGAACCAGAACTGGCTCAACCTATTCTTGGTGACCAGGCATTATCTGTTCACCATTAAGGGGCTCTGTTGGAGAAGATGGCAGTTGTTTCTGCTAGCAGACATTCCTGTGAGGGTTGGAATCCTCCCAGGCTCCCATTCAGCTGTTCATCACCTGTTTCTAGCATGTGAATTCCAGACAGCCAGAAAAGCATCATTTTTCCATTCCTTCCCATCATCATCACATTCTCTTTTTACAGTGCTGTTACTTGGAACTGGAGAACCTGACTAAACCAGAACGCTGCCTTCCTTTTTTCTACATTCTTACCCAGCCAGGGTGGGATCTGGTTTCAATCTGGTTGTAAACCATAACATAAATTCTCTTCAAACCTGACACTGGTCACTTAAAAAAGGCCTCACTGATCAAAAAGCCATACATAAAATGTGGCTTGCCCTGTACCATAAAAAGGACTGCTCTGCCGCTGGATGCATCTGTCTTATGCTGGTAGGGGTAGCAGTAAGTGATGCAAATGTACCCTCTATTCACTGCAAGGAGGTAGACAAGCCAAATTGATATGCAGCCTGCCTTGTTCTGCAGTTGGGATATGAATGGACAAGCAGCTTTCCCTGTATTTTGTCTTGGATGTGCTGATCCTTGTGCTTTTTAATTCTTAAAATATGGCCTCATTCCTTCTCAAAAATGAAATATGATAAACCTTCTTGACCTGGATTTCTAGTTTCAAAGACAACTTGGTTGTTCTTCATGAAACAGATATTAGAGAACTCTGACAGAACAATATTTAGGGAGCCACCAGTTTTCCCCATTCTTAAAAAAAAAAATACCAGCACATATTAGATACTTGTGGACGAAATCTTTAGTCAATATTTTAGCTCTCTATGTTCATCATGCTCAAGCATTTTGCCTCAGGGTAATTCTTACATAGAACACTTTATCCAAAAAATGTTCTACAGTTTAATATTTCAGCAACATATACATTGGTTACCAATTTTTGGTCTCTGACCTTCAATACAGCAAAGGAGTGAGGATAGAATGGAGAATGGCAGTATTACTTGGTTACAAAGGGGCAAACTGAAGCAGAGGGAGATAACATGACTGAGATCATGAGGATTTTTAGGTAACGTGCTGAGCAATAGGTGGGGTTCCCTTCACCTAGGTACTGTGAATTCTGCAGCATCCCAGTCTTGGACAATCCAAGGTTCTAAACTTCTGAATCAAACTCGTATCTCCCACATGGCAGAATTCAGCACTGCCACTAAGCCTTTGGACTGTCCACATATAAACATTTTAAAAATACGTTTATTGAGATTCTTGTACTATATCAAGGGCTTTTGATTCTTGGGGTTTATAAAATGAAATTTAGGGGTTGTTTTTCATGCAATTAGGGGGTTTGTGGCGTACCAAAAATAGGTGTTTATCAGTGTTTTCACAGAATAAATTAACACTTTTGGTGCTTATTTAGAAAGGTTCAATTTAATAAGATGGTAATCAATTTTACATGCTGTGTTGCATGGTGTGTGTATGTGGTTAGTGTGCGGGTGGTGTGGTGTGTATATGTGGCTGGAAGATAATCAAGGTAATGATGGAGGTAGCAAGGGATGTGTATATGTGTGACTAGAGGGGGGATGTGTGTGTGTCTGTATATATGTATGGCTGGAGAGCTGGAGGGCTGATGGCAGACACTTCTCGGCCCTGTTTACTTCCCGCTCTCTTCCCTGCTCATTCCTCCGGCCAGTAAGGTTTGGACTCCTTGCTGGTCAGCTGCTCCTGTGATCCTCTTCTTGGGCCAGCACGACTTAGGCTCCCTGCTGGCCTGCTGTTCTCACGGCGCCTCTCTTTTTTTTGCTCTGGGCTTGGGTGCCCCGTTGGCCCACTTCAATGATGTCATCCACCTGCTGTTTGCGGCAGCCAGATGATATCACTGGAATATTATAAATTAGGCCTATTTTGGTTAAAACTGAAAAACCCAGCTTCTCCATCAGGGGTGTTTTATCGGGGGTTTTCGATTTTAATTGAAAATCAGAACCCCTAATTTTATCATACAAGAAATACCAACATGTTCCATTTATATCCATTCCACACATTGCTGGCAAACAGTAGTTTCATTTTTTACTTTTAATATCAACCTATTAAATTCTATAAATCTTGATTTTATTGAAAAAAAAAAATTATCCACCCTTTCCTGAACCCCATTACTGCATAGTTAACATAAAGCACCCAAACAAAGTAATACGTTCTGTACTATGAGTTTTTCCTTTCAATTTATTTATTTAGATTTGGTTCACAGCTTTTCAGTGGTAGCTCAAGTTGTTATATTTAGTTACAGTAGGTATTTCCTTGTACCCAGAGGGCTTACAATGTAAGCTTGTACCTGAGGCAGTGGAGGGTAAAGTGACTTGCCCAAGGCCACAAGCAGCATCAGCAGGATTTGAACGCTGCGTCTCAGCCTGCTGCTCTGATCACTATAGGTTAGTCCTCCACTCCTTTGAGTATTTGTATTTACAGTCTAAGAGGGGCTGTGACATGGCATAAAGAGTTGAAAATGCAACCTATGGGGTAATTTTCAAAAGGAGTTACATGCTTAAAGCACTTACGTGCACTTAGGGATGGTAACTTTAAAATGAGCGCACGGGCACCCACATACACAGGCATTTTAAATCGTGTGTACAATTGCGCGTGCATGATTTAAAATACACCCCCACTCCTAATTTTAAGCGGTTCCTCGAGCAAATGTAATTTGTGTTATCTTCCTTAGAAATTTGTCAGCTTTAACATGTGTAAGAAAGTGGATTTTAAAACATGCTCATGTGAAGGGCATTCCCAGTTTTACCAATTAGTCCACCAGTTTGCCCAGTCTTTCTCGAGGTCATCCAAACCTCTCTGGTTTTCAGAGGTTTTTAACCTAAAACGAGTTTTCTGCAGACTTACAACTCATCAAGAGCAGAAGTAAATATACGCAGCTAATAGTCCACCGCACTCTGTAGCCGCTGTATTTAAATTACGGATTTATGTGCATATATGTTGGCCCTGCTGTGGTACGCTCCTGACCTGCCCTGACTCCATCCCTTTTTCCCATGCGTTGGGTGGCTCGAATGCGTGCATATACGCACATAATTGAGCCATTTTAAAATACGAGTTGCTTATGCTCGGCCCAGATACTCATGTATGTGCACCTTTTAACATGAGCAACTCTTTTAAAATGTACTCCAAGGGTGTGAATGGGCTTTTGAAAATCGCTACGATATATGCTACTTTTTTAAAGTGCAAATCCCTTTGAAAATCACCCTCTTAATGTATTATTTTCCTCCCCTGACCTAAATACGCTCCCAGAAATGCACCCTCTAAACATATATTTTTAGCCATAATGAGAGTGGACAATTTTCAGGCAGCCAGTTTACATCCACAATGTAAATCAGTGCTTACCCACAGTAAGCACTGATTTACTGACTGACAGTAAAGTGCGCTCAGCTGAGCACACCCCTTATACAATAACCCCCTCAAAACTAATAGCGCTCATCACATGCAAATGCATGATGATGTGGCTATTAGCTATTCACCCCAGATACAGAAAAAAAAATGTGCGCCCGATCCCCACATTTTATGCTCAGAAATTAATGCCTGCCCAACACCCTTTTGAATTGCTGAAGCTCCCATACTCTGCAAAACTGCACTTCTTTTTTTGTGGATCCAGAGAGCCTGCTGGGAAGTGCTTCTGGGTGGCATTGCCCACTTCAAATGCTACATTGGCAGTACCAAGCAGCAGGAACTTTGGCTGCTTGGTGGGAGGAGGAGGAGGCAGGACTTAAACACCACATTAATGGTGAGTACGTTTGCTGGAAGGGGGTGGGAGTTGAAACACTGTAGGTGCTTTGGCCCACACTGGCATCCAGCAGTTGCTGGAGGCCTTGAGACACAGCATCTGCAACTCTGGAGCTGCTTTTTAAATCAGCCTAAAGTCTGGGTGAAAATCGATTTATACTGATTGTCGCTTTTGGAAAAATCCTGGAATTTATGGGTGAATATCAGTTTAAACTGAAAATGAAGGACCCTAAGTAAGCATAAGGCCATCTCCCCCTCCTCCGCTAATCCCCGTAAGCCACACCCTAACCCTCCCCAGCTGGATCCCCCACTCCAAGTACCGTGATGCCCTCCACTATTGGAAATGATGCTGGTAGGCTGGCACCACTGCTAATTTTTGCAATATGAAAAAGTGCCATTGGTCAGGATATGACCTAGGCTGGCATCATTTTTTTTTATAGCCTCAGTCTTCCAGTGCCATTTGCAATAGTGGCAGCTGCTGGTTAGGGGCAACCAGGAATCACTCCTGCCCTGTAAAGAAATTTTCAACAAGAGGGTAAGAGGGTCTGGGGGTGGGGGGACCCCAGGAGCATTATTATTTTGTTTTGTTTTGTGGCAGACTGACATTCATTCTGTTATGCCCGTCAGTCGCAGACAGCTGCGACCGCGTGTACTTACTTCCTGCACTGCTCTCCTGCCCTCCCCGGGGCTGCTCGTGACTCGGGGCAGCTTTCACTGCCGCGTTCCCCGGGACTCCTCATGGCGGTCTGGACGCCGCCACCACCCTCCTCAACTTCAGGCCTTTCTAGGCGCACACGCCACTGGGTCCTCCTTTGAAGCCTCATCGGCGGGATCCTCAGGAGCGTCTCCGGTTGATGACATCAGACTGGTGTATTTAAACTCCACCTTCACCCTCAGCTAGCGACTTGGCAACAAGTTCTGTACGTCTTCGACTATTTCCTTTGTGTTCCTGAGACTACGCTTCGTGCCTTGGACTTAGACCCTGTCTGGTACCTGGTCCTCAGGTGCCAGTGCACGCATTGGGGACTTGTTTCCTCGCCTACCCAGCTCCTCGGGCTGGCTCTGCTTCTCCTGGGTTCTAACCTGCAAGGCCTCCCGTTCCTTGGGACTACATCTGGGACATCTCAGCTATCCAGGAGTTCTACAGGGTGGCTTCCCCGCTCCTCGGGTTGCACCCGCAACCTGAACAAGTCTGTCTGCGCCTCCTGCTCCTCGGGATTGCACTTACGTTTTACAGTGACTACCAGAGCTTCCCTGCTCCTTGGGGTAGCGCCTGCAACCTGAACAAGTCTGTCTGCGCCTCCTGCTCCTCAGGATTGTGCTTACATTTTACAGTCACTATCAGAGCTTCCCCGCTCCTCGGGGTAGTGCCTTTCAGCTTCTCTGGGACTTTGCACGCTTCCCCAATCCTCGAGGTTGCACCTACGTACTATAATCGAGACTGCCAACATTTCCCCGCTCCTCGGGGCGGTACTACATCATCACCAGAGGCTCAGCTCGGGCTTCCCTGTCCTGTGGGTTGGCCTACGGTGTTACATCATCATCCTACGCTGTGCAGCTCCTCCCTTCGGGGTTGCCCTTCGGAGTACCTCCTGATTGGCCAAGCCTCACGCCCCCCACTCTGCGGTCTGTCTGGCACTCCTCTCCTCCGGGTCCCTGTCCAGGTATTGCCTCCAGTCTACTCTCCACGGGGGTCCTCTCCTGGTACCATGGGACCTCTCCATTGCCTCACCCAGAGCTCTCCACCGTCTCTGACCTCTCCTCCCGACGATGCAGATCTGTGGGGGTCCTTCCCACAGGTAGTAACAACTTGCATCTCGGGCCAAGGGCCCACATACCCACAAATTATAACACATTCTTTTCTAATGAATGAAATTTCATTTGTTTTCCTTTCCTTTCATTTTAAGAATGAATTGAAACAAAACAAGAAATTTTGTTAAATTTCTAATGAATACATATCCCTAATATTCCCCGTTACACAGTGCTGTTCTTTCCACTGTTGAGAAAGATGCAGGAGAGTGAATGTATACAGTCAATTCTTTTTCTTTCTGTCTGTTTTGAAAGGACTTTATACTAGTTAGGTAAATAAAAGACCAAAAAATAAATATATAACTCTTGGTGAAATATTTAACAGGAGTATATTAATAGTTTAGCTTAGTTTTAGTTTCTCTTTTTCCCTTGATTCATTACCATATAAATTAAACCTACCAATAAGTGTAAAAGGTAAACTCTTTCATCTATTTACGAGATTCTGGAGCTTATTAAAGATGCACCATTCAATGTTACTAATTGATGCAGATTACTTGTTCTGCAGTGCCTGGGCATCTACTTTTCATATGAATTCTTACAGCTTTTTAAACTCCTACTTTTAGTGCATTTTTGGTTTTGCTGTCCTTTAAGAAAATAAAAAAATTAGACAAGTATGCCTTTAGAAGTGACACAAAAATACAGCAGAATTAACATGAGAAGCATGATAATTAAGACATTTCAAATAATACAGAATCTCCACTGAGTATAATGGTGTTGCTGCATAATATACTGGGCATATTTCATAGGGTTATCACTGTTGTAGAGATGCTTCACCTCTCTTACAACTCTATAGTACATGTACTGAAACAATGAGAGCTTAAATAGGTAAAAGAAGTTACCACAAATGCTGTATTGAAATGCTGATTCATGAACTGCAGTGTATGTTGCCATAAGCTGTTTGGAATTATTAACTTTTTAAAGTGGTAGGTATTACTATTGTAATTTTTTGATTGGTAGCACACCAAGGTCACCACATTCCCTCCCTAGAAATTTTCTGAGTCTGGTTAAGATTTCTGGATCCTGTGATCCAGAAGTTTTTCTTGGAAGGGCCCAGCACGGGGTCAGAGACCAGCTGGGAGGAATGGGAAGCCAGGTCAGCCTGGGGTATGTGGAAAAATCCTCTCAAATTACAGAAAAACAGTTTCTTGAATAAAGTGCTCCAATCTTAGCTAATCAAAGGTGAACGTCTGTTTTAAAACGTCCTTATATCTGCTGTTAGCATATCCCAATCTTTCATGTTTCCTCTTTCCCAGAGGAACTTATAAAACTTCTTCAGACTCCTTGGCGAACTCCAAGCTTGTTCCTTCTCAGCCTGTCCTGACCTTATTGAGTTACTGTATGTGAAATGCTCAGCATTCAAGTAAGAGCAACTGCAGGACTGTGGAAGGGCGAAGAGAGACCCACCCATTTTGAATAGGAAGACCAGCTGCAGTGGTAACAGCTGCTGAGTCCTAACTGTGAAAGAAGAGCTCCAATAACCAGAAAAGCCTACAAAATGCTCAAGTGAATCTCTGAATTCTTGTTTCCATTCAGGTGCTTAATTAGTAGCGTGTAAGGCTATCATGTGGCTGGCATTCAGTTGTCTTGAAAGCAGGCATGTGCACTAGTTTAAAACAAAATAGAAAAACGAAACTAATAGGGGTCCCAAAATGAACTGAAGGGGCCCATGTATTAAACAAATCCTATTAATTTCATTCATTTTAAATAGAATGATTTCTATAAGCCATTACAGTCAATGGCTTATAGAAAAAGTTAGAAATTGATACAGTGTAGAGCAGGCAGTCAGCAGAGAAGGGGAGGATGAGCATGTTGTCAAAGAGACAAGAAGAATGATGTATCATAGCGAAGCAATTTGCCAGTCTGACCTATCGCTGCAGACTGAGAACAGTGACACTGTCATGCTGATCTTGAAGACTGAGCATGTCACATTGTCTGTGTGAAAGCATAGCTTTGAGTTCTCTCCAAGTACTTGCTAAAGTTTTTTGCTTTAGCATATGTTATAGTCTCACTGTGCCTGCAGCAGTCACTCCATCACACAAGAGAGGAAGGCAATGAGGCAGCGCTGTGTCACAATAGCTGCGTCTCATAGCAGATTTGTGTTACTTCACTTGCAGTTGCTGTTCTGCTTTTCCATTCTGGTGATAGAAACCTTAGGTACACTTGAGATTAGTCATTTATTCTCTGTTTGCCTGGTAGCAGGCACAGTGTGGGCAATGGCCAATAGGCAGTGGGCATAAGTGAGCAGACAGTGTGACACTCATTGTCTCTGTGTTCTTCACACAGCAGTGTGGTACTGGCACTGTCAGTGGGGATTACAATACCAATTTGAAATATTAAATCATTGTTATAATCTTCACATCCCCAGTGACATAAAAACAATCATGTCAGGGATAGGGAAAGTCAGAGCATATAAAGTAAATGTGTCCAAAATTGGCCAGGTTTGCACTGGCACTGGCAGTGCCAGCAAGAACCCAAAAAGTAGTCTCAGTATAGCAAACCAAGAAGAGATCAAGTGTGGGAGGAACACTCCAAGGCTCTAAAAGAGGTTACCACTTACCAGCAACAGTGCCATGAACTGCTGATGGCATCTCAAGTGTCAGACTGGCACCAAAAGTGGCATTAGCATCCTAAGTCAAAATGAAGTGGGAACAAAGCAGAAAAGGTGGTAGTAAAACCTTCAAGACAGGCACTGATAAAGGGGCCAAGCAGCACAAAGAGTGACATCAAGGTGTAAGCTCTGTTATAATCAACTTAGCACATCACAAAAGATGCTCAAGAGAAAGTATTTTGATGTATGTATGAGATAAAATTTAAGAGTAGTGCCAGAGATTTCATGCAAAACCAGAAAATCAGGAAATAGAACAGACTAGGGGAGCTCAGTGATGTGGGAAATGGTCTCTAAATAAAGCAGCTCTCACTACTTTCCTGGAAAACCACCTCACAATTATTAGAGAAACCATTGTAATGTACTAATTGTGGTAAGACACTTTATATTTGGCAAACCCATTCTACAAAAAAAAATATCTAAATTCCACCCTGCACCTTGGGGATCTTTGTGTCACTCAGCCTTGCTTCTATGCCCAGATCTTACACCTTGGAGTTCCCTTTACCACTATACTTTGCTGTCATATCCCAGAGCTAACACCTTGCCAGTCTGGAAGGGCTGTTTTGCACCTCTCATGGTGCTTTGGAGTCTTCCAGAAACTCTTTGTGCTGCCTGGCCCCTTTATTAGAGGGGAAACTATATTAGTTCTCAATGGAACACAGGACCTAATGCATAAGAACATAAGAAATTGCCATGCTGGATCAGACCAAGGGTCCATCAAGCCCAGCATCCTGTTTCCAACAGAGGCCAAACCAGGCCACAAGAACCTGGCAATTACCCAAACACCTAGAAGATCCCATGCTACTGATGCACTGATTCAATTAATAGCAGTGGCTATTCCCTAAGTAAACTTGATTAATAGCAGTTAATGGACTTCTCTTCCAAGAACTTATCCAAACCTTTTTTGAACCCAGCTACAATAACTGCACTAACCACATCCTCTGGCAACAAATTCCAGAGATTTATTGTGCGTTGAGTGAAAAAGAATTTTCTCCGAAGATAAAGGTGGTGAATCTGGTTGGCAACAGGTATCATAATATAATCACTGGAGGGTGAATGCTAAGGAAAACTGCTACAGTAGAATTTAACTATAAAAAGGGAGACTATGATAAAATGAGGAACTTTGTTTTAGAAAAAAATCTGAAAGAAGCAAGCCACAAGGTTAAAAACTTGCAGGAGGTATGGACAGTGTTTAAAATTAAAAACAGTGTTTAAAATTAACATTCTTGAGACATAAACAAAAAATATTCTATACATTAAGAAAAAGTGGAAGGAAAAGCAAGCAAAAAGGGCAACATTCAAAAAAAGTAAAGCAGACCTAAATGAGGAAAATTGGGAAGAGCCAGGGCCAGTGCTAGATTTTTGCTGCCCTGTGTGAACAATTACTGTGCTGCCCCCCCCAATTCATTTATTCTCTGTCCTGGGACCACCAAAAAAAAACACCCAGCTCACTTCAGTGATACAAACTTTAAAAACTGACACATACACCCCCCCAAATCCATTGCTGATGGAAGGGTATTAGGTTCCCTAGGTGAAACTTATAACCTTGCACAACGCCCCCTGCCCCATTCCACACACACAGTTAAGAGTTATGCATTTATATTTTACATGAAAAATATCAAAGTACAGTATTCTGAGGTAAAAATATCACTTACATTATATTTACATGCACTGCTGTGATGCCAACCGGAAATCCCTGCAAAAAAGACATTTGGAACCATTATGCTATTAGGGCTATTGTGATATGTGTTGGGTGTGTACTTGACCCTCCGAAAGCCTTAAAACACTAAAACACTTCCTCACCTCAGTCACACATGCAGAACATAAACCTATCCTCACCAAATACAGAACAGAGCAACCATAAAGTAGAAATACAAACGTGCAGACAAAAACTAAACTGGAAACCGCACAAAGCCAGACACTCTATGCAATGCAACAATGAAAAAAATAGAACCATCACCATTCCTCAAATATCAAACAATAAAATCAAGAAATAAAATAAATACATAATCATAATACTAACAACATACTAATAATATTTCAATAAAAGCTGATGAATAAAAGATCAAATAATTAAAAACTCATACGTTTTTTTAAACATCTCAAACACCAATAAAATATTTCAAAACCGCAGACACAGCAAATAACAGCAGAAGAATAAAACTGAAAAGGATTCTAAAAATTTACACTCTCCATTCCTGGGAACTTTGATTTCCAATCACCCCGAGATTGTCATGGATGAGTGGAAAAGGGATGCACAAACTTTCTCCTCTCTTTCTTATATGCACACATACATACACTTCCTCTCAGACAAACCCACAGGTGTCTCCAGCTTTTCTTTGATTGGGATCTACCAGCAGCGTCAGGCCCTCATCTTCATTTCAGATGCTGGCAGGTTAGAATCCTCTTGCAGCACCCATTCTCTCACACACACACACACACACACACTCACTCTGAAGGCAGACCCCCCTCTCTTTCCTCTGCTGCTGCTGTCATCACTGCCGCATGGCTATTTTGCGTGGCTTCCAGTTCCTCTATGCTGATCTCATACATCATGAGATCAGCATAGACAAAGTGCTACGCTTGCACATTCCCAAAGATAACATATGCCAATCACTAAAAATTCAAAAATTATTATTTGTTTTTTTTACTTTTGCTGTCTGATCTTAGTTTTCTAATTGTTTCATCAAAGGCTTTTTTCCCCCACCTTCCCTTTCTTGGTCTTTTGCCAATTCCTTTTACAGGGTCTCTTTTTTTTTCTGTTTCTTCTCTATCCACCTGTTTTCTTTTCTTCCCTCATACACACACTCAGGCTCTCATTCTCACATGCTGTCTCTCTCTCACACACACACTCAAGCTCACATTCTCAAACACTTTCTTTCTCTCTCTCACATACACACAGGCACAAGTTCTCATACATGCTGTCACACACACAGCTCTCACTCTCAAATGTTCTCATACATAAATATACAGAGGTAAAGGCTCTCACATGCTGTCTCACTACAAACAAACAGGTTCTGACTCTCACATGCTGTCTCAACACTGGCTCTCTAACTTGCTGGCTCACACACACACACACATTTACAGAGGCTCTCACATGCTGTCTCTCCAATCATACAGGCTCTCACTCCCATACACAGTCTCTCAATTCACTCTCATACACACACACTCTCTACAGGGCCTCAGTCTCTCTCTCACTTCTTGGCTTCCTCTTCACAGGTGACTGAGGGATGGGCTCCGCAGCGGCCCTGATCTTCTCGGGCAGCTGCAAGGTGGGATCTGCAGTGGCCCTGCTACAAACATTACTGCTCCTCTGCCACATGGTTGATGCTCCTCCTCCTTCCTGCCCGTGTGGCTCCAGCAAAGTTTTTCTTCCGGGGCTGTGCAGACAGGAAGGAGGAGGGGCACCTGGACATGAATTTTTCTTTGGGCCATGGTAGGAAGAGCTGCACCACAGCCTTGCCAATCTTCCTGCTGTGCACAGCTGGCACACAGCATCAAAGCAATACACCCTTTTACCCCCCCCCCCCCCCCCCCCCCCCCCCGGTACAAAACTGCTTCCTGCTTTTTCTGCCGGTGGAGCCCATCCACCGGCAGCAGAAAAAGTGAAATTCTTCCACTGCCAGTGGGATCGGGTCCACTGGCAACAACATGGACCAATCCCTGCTCCTGATGCCACCCCACTGGGTGTGCCACCCTGTGCAACTGCACAGTTTGCGCAGCTGGTGGCTCCAGGCCTGGGAACAGCATAAGCACCGGCAAGTTAGATGTAAAGAAAGTAATTAAGAAGGCTAAGAATGAATTTGAAAAGAAGTTTTCCAAAAGAGGTAAAAGCTTTTTCAAGTACATTTGAAGCAAAAAGCCTAAGAAGCAGTCAGCTGGGCTGCTAGACGACTGAGAAGTAAAAAGGATGGTCAGGGAGGATAAGAAAATAGCAGAAATACTAAATTAATTCTTGCCTTTGTCTTTAATAAAGGAGAATGTCTAGGTCATATCCACACTGGAAACATTTTCTAATGGTAATGATTCTGAGTGACTGGATGGAATCACATTGAAACTGGGATCAGATTGAGACTAAAGAATAATAAGTCACCAATACCAGATGGTATTCACTCCAGAGTTCTGACGGAACTCAAACATGAAATTACAGACTTGTTTTTGGTGATTTACACCCTATCATTTAAAAAAAGCCACAATACCAGATGACTGAAGGGTGGCCAATGTGATGCCAATTTTTAAAAAAAGGGCTCTAAGGGTGATCCTGGAAACTATAGAACGGTAAGCCTGATGTCATAGTAACATAGTAATTACGGCAGAAAAAGACCAAAATGGTCCATCTAGTCTGCCCAGCAAGCTTCCCAAGGTAGTTACTACTGCTCTGTGCAGATTACCCCCATGTTTCTCTTAAGGGTAGTAACTGCTGCTCCGTGCCGGTTAAGCTTTGTTATTTATTCCCAACCTCTAGCCTTTAGAGATCCACAGTGTTTATCCCATGCCTCTGAAATCCTTCACAGTTTTAGTCTTCACAACTTCCTCTGGAAGGGCATTCCAGGCATCCACCACCCTCTCAGGGAAGAAATATTTCCTGACATTGGTTCTAAGTCTTCCTCTCTGTAGTTTCAAATTATGACCCCCCCCCCCCCTAGTTCTACTAAATTGTTTCCAATGGAAAAGGTTTGTTGACGACCATGGATCATTAAAACCTTTCAAGTATCTGATGGTCTGTATCATATCACCCCTGCTCCTCCTCTCCTCTAGGGTATACATATTCAGGTCCTTCAACCTCTCCTCATAAGTCATTTATTGGAGACAACCCACCATTTTGGTCGCCCTTCTCTAGACTGCCTCTGGACTGGAGAGTGGCCAATGTGATGCCAATTTAAAAAAAAAAAAAAAAAAAAGGGCTTTAAGGGTGATCCTGGAAACTACAGAATGATGAGTCTGATGTCAGAGTGACAGGCAAAATAGTAGAAGCTATTTTTAAAAATAAAATTACTGACCACGTAGCTAGATCTAGTTTAATGGGGCAGAATCAGCATGGTTTTTGCAAAGGAAAGTCTTGTCTTACTAATTTACTAGATTTTTTTGAGGGTGTAAATAAACATGTGGATAAAGGTGAGCCAGTTGATATAAAGTATTTGGATTTTAAGAAAGCATTTGACAAATGAGAGATTCCTTAGGAAATTGGGAGGTCATGGAATCAGAGACAGTGTCCTATTGTGGATTGGTAACTGGATAAAAGACAGGAAACAGTATAGGACTAAATGGTCAGTTTTTCAAATGGATAAAGGTCATTAGTGAAATACCCCAGGGTTCTGTATTGGGACCTGTGCTATTTAGCATATTCATCAATGATCTGGAGAAAGGAACAATGAGCAAGTTGAACAAATTTAAATTAGATGACACAAAATTGTTTTGAATTGTTAAAATGGAAGCGGATTGTGAAGAACTGCAGAAGGACCATGTGAGACTAGGAGACTAGGCTTCTAAATGGCAGATGCAATTTAATGTGGATAAATGCAAAGTAATACACAAAGGGAAAAATAATCCGAATTAATTACACAATTCTGGCTTCCATTTTAGGAGTCACCATTCAGGAAAATGACTTTGGAGTCCTTGTGGACAATACCTTGAAATCTGTGGCTCAGTGTGCGACGGTGGACGAAAAGGCAAATAGAATATTAGCAATCATTTGAAAAGGAATAGGGAACAAAACTGAAAAAATCTTAATGCCTTTATATAGATCCATGGTGCAACTGCACCATGAGTTCTGTGCATAACTCTGGTCATCCCATCTCAATAAAAAACATTGTGGATATTGAAAAGGTACAGAGAAGGGTGACAAAAATGATAAAGGGGATAGAAAAGCTCCCTTATGGAGAAAGTCTAAACAGATTAGGGCTCTTTAGCTTGTAAAAGAGATGAGTGACAGGGGATATGATTGAAATTAATAAAATCATGAGTGGGATGGAATGGAATATCTAATTAGGGCCAATACTGGTATCAATTCAAGGCAGCACAAATTATATACTGGTATCATTAGACATTTCTGCCACCTTCGACACCCTTGACCACACCATCCTTTGTGCTCGACTGGCCCAAACTGGAATATCTGGTAAAGTCCTTGCATGGCTCCAAAACTACCTATCATGCTGTTTCCAACATGTGAGATTTGGTACACAATGATTTACATGGCTTCCATTATCTACAGGAGAACCACCAGGTTCATCTCTCTCTGCCACTCTATTCAATTTATATCTGTTGCCAGTAATTATAGGGTACACATCTTGTCAAACTTTGTTTTGACAGGTGGCCACACCCACTTTTGGGTTAAGCCCTGCCCACTAAACTCTCTCAGCCAATCAATGTTCACTTCTGAGTTAAACCCCCACCCCTTTGCTGCATCTGTATTAGCCCCACCCACACCCATCCCTTTTGATGACGTCACTTGCGGACACACTCCCTTTCTGTCCCTTGTGGATGACAGAGACCGGAACAGGAAATACATTTTTTAAAGATGGTGGCAGACAGCTGAAGACAGGAAATGACACGCATTCAAGATGGCAGCTGTTGTGGAGGTGCCAGAAATGATGTTAAGGTCACTTATGCACATTAAAACTAAAACTAAATGGAATGATGTCACAGGCCATGACATCAAACGGAGCATGCTCATATATTAGTCTTTTAAATTTAGGCACCCTTCTGCGGCTTCCCTCTCTTCCAGCCTACCTGAGACGGCGCCGAACTTCCTGCTCCCGTGCCTGCGTCCTCGCAACGAGGCCTCCACCACCTACTACGCCTCTCTCACACTCCGCTGCGGCAGCCTCAGCCGGTCCTAGGCCCTATCCAAGGACCGGATCCGAACCGACCCGGAAGCAGACCCGACCCGGAGACGACAAGGCCTTCTGATAAGGAAAAAAAAGGGAAAAGGAGACCCGCCAAACAAAGAGAAAAGAAGGAACACCACCTTGAGAAAAACATCAATTTAAAAAGAACCAACACCAAGAAACCTTGAAAAAAAAGAGAAAAAGGAACTTCCGGCCCTACAGTGACGGAGTGAAGAATAAGAGGTAAAGTAAGACCGCCGCCCTTGCACTGCCCTCATCCCCTCCCTGAGCCCCCGAGCCCCTATCAAGGGCTGGGAGCCGCGTCCACGTGGACACCTGGGAGGCCAGACCATTAGTCTTTTAAATTTAGGCACCCTTCTGCGGAGCCACGCGCTGGGCGTCGCGCGCACGAAGGAGCACAACCTAAGGGGCCTGCCCCTTGGTGTGCCCCTTAGTGTGACCTTCATCCTTCGAAACCAGAGAGAAGCACCAAACAATTGGGCATCTGCCTCGGTCTCTGTCCTTGCGAACCTCCTCCTCCCCACTTCTCTCCTTCCATTGCTAAAAGCACAGGATCAAGAGACCAACATGTGAGAGCGCCGGTTCCTCCTATTCAAATTTAAAGCGCCAGCTGAAGAGAGAGAGCTGGGAGAGAGGGCCTCGCAGCCGGCGCTGGAGCCCATCGGGGTAAGGCCCAATTAGTCTCGCCCCTACCACCGTGGGTCCCGTGCCGACCACGTGACCGCTGCCGTTCACCGTCCCTGAGGCCCACAACTCGCTGCACTCACTGGCATAGCCAATCTCCATGCTGTCTCCCTGGTGACCACTTCAAGCCACGACCGCATTACATTTAAAGCTCCGCTTAAATTCCAGGCCTTGAATTCCAGGCTTAAATTACAGGCCCGCCCCTTTGTGCATCCCCTAAGGGAAGAGAGATTTGGAATTTGACCTAGAGTTGTCTTGATCCTGGGACTTGGTCTATCTCTTCTCACCCATTTGGTCCCCAGAGAACCTTAACATCGGCAGGAACAAACCATCCATACAGTGTTACGATCCTGCCCGCGAGGAGCGCGGGCAGGCCCTCACCTCCACGCGGCCAGTCGGGCCGCTGACGCTGCTGCAGTCCCTCCTGGGCGTCCGGGCTCCTCCCCGGCCGTCTTCTGCTCCGTGCAGCGGGGCCGACCCGCCGCGAGCACTTCCTCGTGGTCGGGACCCCCGCTGCCTCTCCTGGCTCTCCCCGGCGTGCTCTGCTGCTCCCGGGGTCCTCAGCCGGCAGGGAGGCCGTCCCTGCCGGTGCCTGCAGCTCCCCACCTTGCCTGCGGTCTGCAACCGCTCCTCCAGCTTCCCTGCAACCAGCCTTACCTCTCTGCCTGCAGCCTGCTGCAGCTACCTGCTCGTCCTGCAGTCAGCCTTCTCCAGCTCTCTTCCTGCTCTTCTGCTTTTGTCTTCGTAGCTGGAGGCCGCTCCAGCAGCCTGCCGCTTCTCCGGCTCCAGGGCAGGCCTGCTTTGCTGCTTGCCTGCTTCCATGGGTCCTCCACGTGGCCGAGGACGCCACCAGCTTCCAGCACTCATCTCTCCAGCTTCCTAGGGCGCGAACGCGCCCCTCTCATCTGTTCTTCAAGGGCCAGCCAAGTGTGGCCCCTGCTGGCTCCTCCCTGGGCGTTGTCCACCTCAGCTCTACAAAGGGATTCAACGTTCAGTCTGTCTTTGCCTTCGCAAGGAGTTGGTCACTCCTGAGATCCTCGTTCCAGGAGCTGCCTTGTGTTCCAGCCTTCTGCAAGGTCCAGTGTTCCATGTTCTCTGTCGGAGCTCCTTGTCCAGTTGTTCCAGTCCTGATGTTCACTTGTTCCTGTTCCTGCCTTGAGGTCTGATTTCTAATCCGGTATCCATGGTCCAGCCCAGATAACACAAGCCTTGTACCTTGATCCTGAAACTCGCCTGAAAGCTAAGTACCTTGCTCTTGAATCTCTTGAAAGCTAGCACCTTGATCCTGTGTCCTCCAATGTCCTGGTAACTCGCGGCAAGCCACGCCGTGGTCCGTGACCAGCCCTCGGGGCGGGCTGATTAGGGCCATCTGTGATGCAAGCCATGTACCTCGTTTCTAAGTCTCTGAGAAGTCCTTGTTCCTGATCCTGTTACCTGCCTTGGCTGCCGGTGTGCAGCAATCCTGTCTTGGCTGCCGGTGTGCAGCAATCCTGCTTTGGCTGCCGGTGTGCAGCAACCAGCTTCTTCCCTGTTACCTTGATGTCGGTGCCAGATCCAGTTCCTGATCCAGTCCCATATGTTTTGCCCTTCGTCTTCTCTGGCTCCTGAGCCTTCTGGCCTGTTGGGCCCTGGAGTGGCCAACAGGTGGGATTCGTCCCTGTGCTTTGGAGCTTCCCTTCCTGCCAGCCGATGGGGCTTCGAATGTCAGTATCCCAGCATCGGAGTTCGCTTCGCCTGGATCTCTCCTGCATTCTCCTGTTCTCAGCGTGGTCCGTGACCTGCCCTCCAAGGCAGTGTTGGGGACGCGTGGGACAGGGTGGCCCTTGACTCAGTCCCAGGAGTGATCTGAGCGGGGTGCCCTGAGGGACAATGCCCATGTCTTCCTTCAGCCCTTGTTCCTAAGTCTACATCTGCACCTTCAGTAACTCGCTTCTGAATCTACCTCTGCATCTTCAGTACCTCGCCTCTGAATCTACCTCTGCACGTCCAGTACCTTGCTTCTGAGTCTACGTCAGCACGTCCAGTACCTTGCTTCTGAGTCTACGCCGCACTCCCAGTACCTTGCTTCTGAGTCTACGTCTGCACTTCCAGTACCCTGCTTCTGAGTCTCGTCTGAATCTATGTTCCAGTCTTCACTGTCCTGGCCTCCGTCCGGCTTGCCGCTTCGTGCCGTACCCTGCGGCAGGTCCGAAAGGGCTGGGAATGGTCGGAGGACTGTTCACAAGACCAACATTGCGTTGTTGGGTCTTCTGAAGCATGCAGGTCCGGAGGAGGGCCTGTCGCCTGGTCATCACTCCAGTCTTGCTTCCGTCCTACCCATGCTCGGGCATGCCACGCCTCCCGCGGCCCTCTTCGGAGTCCTCTGGGGTCGAGCCGCGGCCCAAGGACACACCTCTCTCAGGAAGTGGGATCGCTCTCCGAGCGCTCCGCAACATACAGCAACAACCCTACTCCTTCTCTACATACTCCTCCTCGATTCTGTCACTAAGATGCACCCCTTCGCTATACCCACAATCAGGAACAAATTCAGAATGCCCTCAAAACCCGCGTCTCATTCCGTTATACGACAACAAAGGCTAATTCCTATAATAATATCTCCTGTTACAGAATTTCTGGGTCTGTCACTGTTTACGCTAACTCTATTTAACGCACAGTCGCTCTCCAAAAAAACGCACATACTTAACGATTATCTTATAGAAGTTAACCCAGACTTATGTGCAATCACGGAAACATGGTTTAAACCTACCGATATAGTACTCACGAACCAGCTTCCCACGCAATCTTATGACCTCTTCTCTGTCCCCAGACCCAAAAAAAGAGGAGGTGGGCTCCTCTTGGCAGCGAAAAAAGGATTAGGCCTAACCTTACAACAAACAAACACCACAGCCAAACTCGAATTCTCTCTCTTCAAATCTGAGCAACTTCAATTAGTCCTCATCTATGCCCCACCAGGATCTTTAGAATCAGACCCCTCTCCTCTGATCGAGCTTATAGCCAAACACATTAATGCCGATAAACCAGCCATAATTCTGGGAGACTAACATGCATGTGGACGCTTCCCCACAATCAACTGTGGAACTTTTCTCTCCTCGCTCAGTTACATGGGTTTCATTCAAATTGTCGACAGCCCCACCCACAAAGCAGGCCACACATTGGACCTCATCTTTATTAACAACAGCTTCTCCATCCACTCCAATCCCACTTGCTCCCCAGTCCCATGGTCGGACCACCGAGTCATCCACACGGCTCTTAAGATCAAAAATCTCCCACTTCAAGCTTCCACCAAAACTACCATCCATTTCAGAAAACCATGTTCACTAGACCAACTCAGCGAGCATCTATCCAAAGAACTATACAAACTAGACCTCTCAGACACAACCACAGCTACCACCTCATGGATCAACATCACCAATAAAATTGGGACCAAATCTGCCCGACCGCCACGAAAGTCCTACAACCCGCGCTGGATAATAGAAAACCTTGGTTTACCCCTGAACTCAAGTCCTTTAAACAAAAACTAAGAAACAAAGAACAAAGCTGGAGGAAAAACCATTCCACCTCGTCACAAGCCAACTACAAATCCCTCCTCAACACCTACAGGAACGCCATCCTTAGAGCAAAGAAAGATTTTTAAGCAAAAAAAAATCCACAACTTCATCTTCGATTCAAAGGCTCTTTTCTCCTACGTCTCATCACTTACCAAACCACCACCTCCCTCCATTCCAGACCACCAAGCTCTCAACAAAGCTAATGATCTTGCCAACTACTTCAAGAAAAAAAATCTCCAACCTTACCCATCCTCTTACAACTCTCTGCTTCCCTCCAACTCATCCTTTCACTAACCGTCCACAGCAAAACATTAGTATGGAGTCCTTCGAGCCCACTTCTTCTCTTGAGATAGAAAATACCCTCAAGAAAATCAAACCATCCTCCCACCCATCAGATCCTTTACCGACAAACTTGCTCATTGCCATCCCGAATACAATCGCAAAACCAATAGCGGATATTATAAATACCTATTTTTCTCAAGGCATGGCACCAAACTAGTTAAAATTAGCAATTATTAAACCACTTCTAAAAAAACCAAACGCTTCTCCAATGGATCCCGCTAACTTCCGCCCCATTGCAAGCTTACCACTGATTGCCAAACTGATGGAGAAAATCGTAAACAAGCAACTTTCAGAATACCTTGAAGATAACAACATACTCGCTCCGGCTCAATACGGCTTTCGCAAATCTCTAAACACCGAGTCCCTTCTTCTATCACTCACGGACACTATCCTATTAAACCTGGAGAAAAAACAATCTTACTTCCTTGTTCTCTTAGACTTGTCTGCAGCGTTCGACACGGTAAAACACACAATACTCATAGACCAACTAGTTAACATAGGCATCAAAGGTTCAGCTCTCAGTTGGTTTAGGTCCTTCCTGTGCAACAGGTTCTATAAAGTAAAGATAAACAACAAAGAATCTCATCCAGTCCTCTCAGACCAGGGAGTTCCTCAAGGATCCTCACTCTCACCTATGCTCTTCAATATTTACCTTCTCCCGCTCTGCCACTTACTCTCAAACCTTAAGCTTATCCATTACCTCTACGCAGACGATATACAAATCCTGATTCCGATCAAAGAGTCCCTTGAAAAAACTATCACCCACTGGAATGACTGCCTTCAGCCAATCAAAGACCTACTCTCTAGCCTCAACCTAGTGCTTAATGCCAACAAAATGGAGATGCTCATTATCTCCCATCACGACAAGCTCGCCCTTATCAACCAATCAAGCTCTTCTCAACCCACAAACTTAAACATTAATCTATCACCCGACGTCAGAGATCTAGGAGCCTGGCTGGACAACCAACTAAACCTAAAAAAATTCATAAATAACACCACAAAGGATTGCTTTTACAAATTGCAAGTCCTCAAAAAGCTAAAACCACTTCTTCACTATAATGACTTCCGACTAGTGCTACAATCCATCATCCTAGCAAAGATCGACTATTGGAACTCCCTCCTACTTGGACTCCCTACTAGCACCATTAAACCTTTACAGATGGTTCAAAACGCTGCCGCCAGAATCCTCACTAACACCAACATAAGACAACACATCACCCCTATCCTCCGTAACCTACACTGGCTGCCTGTCAAATACAGGATCCTCTTTAAAGTGCTCACAATTATTCACAAAGCGACACACAACCTCTCTCCTATAATGTTAAGCACCCAACTCCGACCGCATACTTCCTCCAGACCCATCAGAAGTGCATACAAAGGCACACTGTATGCCCCGCCAGCTAAAACATCACTAAGAAAGCGTGCATTTTCGACAGCAGGCCCCCCATCAATGGAATGCGCTCCCCCCCGATCTACGACTAGAACCAAGCCACTCGGAGTTAAAAAAAAAAGCTAAAAACTTGCGCTTCTTCCAAGCTTACCCTAACACTTAAGCTGCATCGATGCTATGACAGACTTAATCAATTTTCTATCTAGTCGGACTGCAAACGTTGCTTCACTTGTTCAGAGATGCGCCCCCGGGGCCGATTTTCACCCAATTCTCACCCAATGCACACTCTCACGCTAGAAGACAAGGTTACCTCTCCTATCGCATATACTATTCCCGTTCCCACATTAAGATAGGTCCTCTCACCCATTTTATTTTCATTTAGGCAGGGCCCAGGTCCAACTCATATGGTATTACATTCAGTTTGAGTTTACTTTTACAAGTTCTTTTAATCATCGGTTATATGTTCCGTATTCAATCACTGGCTATTTGCTCCATTTTCTTGCACTTGCTATATGTACCTTATCTATTTATTCAGTCATTCATTTGTTATATGTCCTGTATTTATTGTTATTTATTCATTCATTTGTTAATATTTACCTGTTCCAACTGTTTCATGTACTGCCTTTGGCTATTGTATATTTGCATGCACAGCCTTGGGTTAATTTACAGCTCTTATGTAAACCGGAGTGATTTGTATCTCCTACAAGAACCTCGGTATATAAAAATAAAAAATAAATATATATATATATCTATCTATCTATCTTTATATATATATATATTTTTTTTTTACAAAGAGAGAACGCGGAGGTAGCCATGTTCAAAGGAATGATATCACCAAAGCATGCTCAGTAAACAGCTGGGGGTTTGAAAAGGAAGTTGATATTAGTCATTAAAATAAAAAGAAAGTCCTTCTATTTTATTTTGCCACAAGCCATACATTTTTGTGCCACTGTTTTCTTACTAATTTCCCCCACTCCCTTCCTCTCAACTCAGGGCTATTTGAGAAAAAGAGAGAAAAGACCAGTTTATTTTGTTTTAAAAGCTTTTGTCTCCGGCTGTTAACTCATCTCAGCAGAGAATTTCAGTCCCTTGTTATTTTTGTAGCAGAGAGAAAAGTAGCTACTCCCATCTGTTCCCTTCCTCTGTACTTACTGCAGTTAGCACAGACAGCAGCCCCCACCATATTCACAGCAGTGAGAAAGAGAAATGCATTTTATGGCTCAGAACTAGAGACTGTTGGACCTTCTCAGGTTCGAGCAGTCCCCTTATTTTTTTTAATGTTCAAAACCAAAAAAGACAGACCCAGCCAGGATTATATTTTTGAACAGATGTATAATTCTAAAAATGAGTGGAAGCCAGGCCATATCATTTTTGTAAAAAGTAAAGAGCCTGACTTTTCAGCAAGTCATAAATTAATTATGCAAAGACATATCAGGCATATTTGTCTGCTTTTCTGAGCAGGAAGTGTTCGATTTCACTTCTCACAAAATGGTGCCTTATGGGGGCTTGTAGTTTGTCAGCACCCCACCCCCTCCTCCTTCCTCTATTCCTGCACTGTTTTTATTCAGGCAGAGCTTACTGTTTTGACAGCTGGAGCAGAAACTAGCACAGACCTATCAGATACATAGAGAAAAGATATTTTTCAAAGCAAAGCTGCTTTGAAATAAGTGAAAGCCTTTATTAGATATGAAAAATGAAAAGAAAAAAGAAGCCACATACTTGGCCCTACAAGGCAATTATCATGGACTGTGTGAAAAATCTTGGGCAAAAGAAATGCATCCCAGGTAGGTTTTTGCCATCTAGAAGGCAGAGACAGAACTGCACATCCAATCACATGCACACACACATATACACTTTTTTTTTAATTTTTGTTTTTAAATAGGAACTGTTTTTGAAATTAAGCAAAAGTTGTGAAAACAAATGGTATGTGACGTCACATTAAAACCAAGGCATGTCTTTGGGGGGAAAAGATGCAGTTTTTTTCTGTAATAATGGTAAGAATAATTAGAAGAATAAAAGTTCTTAACAAGATATTTTAAGATGTGTTTTGTTTGTCCATTGCATGCTGAAACCCCTTAGCATTTATGCTATATGTCATAAAGAATGATATAAACACACCCGGAAGAGTTTCATCTTGCTGCTCTATCGAGAGCCCCGACCCCCACGGGGGGAGAAGTGGTTGGAGGAGTGGTTGTCTCCGAGGGAGAGAGGAGAGCTCCGACAAGAGAAAGCAATTTAAACATCTTGGAAACCGAGGATTCTAACAAACCTGCAGTTGTCTCGATGGATTCCCTATGGGGAATGATGGCAGGTATGTCCAAGCTAATTAAGGAGCAAACGCTTCAAATAGTGGAATTAGGGAAGAAAATAGACTCTGTCTCTAAGGATAATCTCCTTGCACAGCAAGAACAGGTGCAGGTCACAGAATCTTTAAAATCTGACATGAAAAAATTGCAAGATACCTCAGCAGGTCTGGTCCGGGATACTCAAATTACTTCCAGGAGGCTTGAAGCGGTCGAAAATTATCTTAGACACTTGAACATTAGACGCTTAAATTTCCCAAGGATCATGGGTGAAATACCTATCATAACCTTTAAAAGATACCTTCAAGAGGTCTTGAAGTTCCCAGCAGATGAAATACCTGCGGTAAAAAAAATCAGTTTTTTGGTGCAAAGAACTGGAAATATACCTGCAACTGAAGGGAATAGGCCTGATTTCCTGAATTTAACCCAATACCTTGAAAACTCTGAGTTGGAAGTAATTGAGAGAGCGGTGTTATTTGTAACTCTATATTCGGAACAGGACTTTAGTTTAATTATGAAAGCGTACTTTAAAAATATTAATGTGTTATATCAAGGTCAAAGTGTTCGAATGTACCCTGATTTATCTAGACCGACTCAACAACGTCGTAAAATGTTTCTTGCTATGAGACCTGAAGCCCAGGCCTTGGGAGCAAATTTCCAACTTCGCTACCCATGCAGATGTGTCTTGAAATTTTCAAATAATACTTATATATTTTTCAACCCCGAGCATTTGAGGGAGTTCCTATTTAGCAAAAGACAACCTCCCACAAATGAAGGTCTATTGTAATATGTAGTGCAGTTTATCGTCAAGTTACGTATTTCTTAGTTGGCTTAAGTATCCTTCTTTTTAATGTTTAAGTAAATACGCCCCCCCCCCCCCCTCCCTACATATTTCTGTTGTTAATTTCTGAGATATGATATGGATCCAGGATCATGTCAAGTGAATTCTGGAATTATGTAAAAAATGTTTGTGATGTTGCCTGAGAACTTCTTTTTTTCTTACTAATATCTCATGGAATGTATTTCATACAAAGTGTATTCTTTGTTAAATTTCAGTAAACTGATAAATAAAATATTAAAAAAAAAAGAATGATATAAACACATGTAATACAATGTGTTTCAAGTAAAATCTGTGTCCTGTGTTCACAGACAGGTACTGGGATGTTGCATACTTGGTGGTCCTGAAGTTGCCCCATGACTGTGACCTCATGCAACAAGGGGTAGTAGGTAGGGAAAAACTATATTGTAGGCAAACTAAGATTCTGCAACCTTACTTTTTTCCAAACATAAATGATTCATTTTTGAAGAAATGACAATATTTTTTTAAAAACTAAAATTGAGTTAAAACATGGTTAGACAGGCTAGTGCTGTTTCATACTGTTTCATTTCAGCTGCCTACGACACAGTCAATCATCAAATACTAATGACCCGTTTGGCAGAAATAGGTATCGCCGGCACAGCCCTCTCATGGCTCTCCTCCTACCTCACACACAGAGAATACCTAGTAAAAATTGACAAATACGAATCCTCACACATCCCTATCACTCAAGGTGTCCCCCAAGGGTCATCCCTATCCTCCACCCTCTTTAATATTTATCTCTTACCACTATGCCACCTTCTCTCCGACCTAGGCCTGAAATTTTTCCTATATGCAGATGACGTGCAGATTCTTATCCCGTTTCAAAAATCCATAAGCGAACCTCTGCAACGCTGGGAATCTTGCCTCGCCGCTATAAGCACCTTGCTAGCTAAGCTCCACCTAGCGCTAAATACATCAAAAACAGAACTACTCGTCATCTCTAATCAGCCTGACCGTTTCACACTCCCCACGCGACAGAACACTCCCCATAATACAACTACAGCCCACTCTCAGCCCCAGTTTGTAAGAGACCTAGGTGTCTTTATAGATCAACACCTAAACTTTAAACCCCACATCAAAGCCCTCCTAAAGGGAGGTTTCTACAAACTAAACATCCTGAAAAAACTCAAACCCCTCCTCCACACTCACGATTTCCGCACAGTCATTCAGACCACTATGCTCACGAAACTAGATTATTGCAACTCCCTTCTACTAGGCCTTCCTGCCACCACCATCAAACCCCTTCAGATTCTACAAAATTCCATGGCCAGAATCATAACCAGTACTCGTAAAAGGGACCACATCACCCCCATCCTAAAGGACCTACATTGGCTGCCCATCACCTTCCGCTCACAATACAAGACTCTCACCATCCTTCACAGCTCCCTACATAAACACAATCACACCTGGCTCGATGAAATGCCTCATTACCGTTCCTCTGACTGCCCCACAAGAACCGCCCTTACAGGCACCCTCCACACCCCATCCCTCAAATCAGCGCATTCATCTCTTACCAGAGGGAGAGCATTCTCCGTCACGGGCCCCACCCTCTGGAACTCCCTCCCCATCTTCCTATGCCTAGAGACTTCACTTCACAAATTCAAGAAAGGAATCAAGACATGGCTCTTCCGACAGGCCTACCCCGATACAAACCAAACTTAAATTTCCTCCCTCTTCAGCTCCTACCGGCTCGACCTTCCACCCCCTGTACCCCCTCCTCCCCGCCCAACTCACCCTCTGCCCCTCCACTACCCTCCATGTTACCCCAGTTACCCCTGTTCCTCTATGTCGCCTCTAAATCCTCTTAACCACCCCCAAATTTACGTTATATTTAAGTGAATACCATCGCTTAGATAATACTGTCAGTCTCTCAATACCTCCTTAGCTCTACATAATTTGATTGTAACTGTACATATTGTCAACTGTATATAGTTTCCTCTACTTTGTTTCTTACTTCTTCTATCAGTTCTGCCTTTCCCATCCCCTATCCCCTCCCTCTCCCACCCCTCCGTATCCTCCTTCCCCACTCCCCTCCCCTGTTTTATTGCTCTATTGTTTTATTGTAATTTTCCTCCTTTGAGTTCATTGTAAACCGGCATGATGTGCTTCACGAATGTCGGTAAATAAAAGTAAATAAATAAATAAATACTGTAAGTAAGTCTGTAATGTACTCGCATATTTTTCCCATTCTAATTATAGCTAGTGGTGTTACTATGTTATAACCTTTTAATTTGTCTCTGGATTGTGTCATAAAAGCGATATTGAGTACAAACTTTTCAGGCTGTGTTGAGAGAGAGAGAGAGACTGGTGACCATACCGCTTTGACTTCTTAGCTCTGTACACTCACATCTTATTCTGGTCACTGCTATAACTATTGGGGCCACTAACTTTCCTGTATGAGCTCTTTGGGTCACGTAGATCTCAGAGTTCCAGCAGTAGGTTTTGTCACATCTCTCTGTGTATGTGGAACAAGGCCAGAATTCATTCTCTCCCCCCCTTCCTCCCCTCCAATATGTGTATTTAATGTTTTAAGCAATAAACGTGACAATCTAATCTCCCTCTGTGCTTTACACACTTTGGCCTAGATTTATCAAAATGCGGTAAGTATCGCATGCGATAGCAAAAGGGGTGTGCTTAATGCAAATTACCTACATGAAGAGCTAAGTTAGTGCAAATTGCACTAACATTATCAGATTTCCTGCATACAATGAGAGAGAGAGAGAGAGAGAGATACTGGCCATAATGTCATCTCCCTAGATAGGTATTTGTATCCATATGGTAGGCCCACTTAGTAACTTGAGGTGAGGTTTAGGTATTAGTGTAGGGGGGTTAGGGGCCACTTTGACATTCAAAGTGAGACGTACGAACAGAACAGTGCACTCTTGTAATGATTTGATGTCCTTTGGAGTGAGGAAACTCACCCAAAAGTGAGATTTGTACAATGTTCTCTCCACCTAGCTTGATGTTACCCAGGTAGAGAGTCCATCAAGCTAGGTTGAGAGAACACTGCCCAAATCTCATCTTGGAGTGAGTTTCCTCACTCCGAAGGTCATCAAATCTTCACAAGAGACCACTGTTCTGTTTGTATGTCTCACTTTCAATGTCAAAGTGGCCCCTAACCCCCTACACTAATACCTAAACCTCACCTCAAGTTACTAGGTGGGCCTACCATAGGGATACAAATACCTATCTAGGGAGATGACATTATGGCCATTATCTCTCTCTCTCCCTCCCTCCCTCCCTTCCTTCCCCACCCCCCAATTCACCTAAAATAGGCCTTGCAGGAGACATCACAAAAGGCAATAAAACCTTACCACCCAGTCACAGCAGCTATCGCACAGCTTAACACTATTCAAAAAGGTGTAGTTAAAATTGGCATTAAGTCTGTGCAATAGCTCTTCACAGACAGGCAAACCCAGCCCACTCCCCACCCCTAACTCCTCCTATTTTCCAAATTTGGATTGCACCATACGATATGGTGCTATCGCATGTGTTAAACACATTTTCGCATGCGGTAAGGGCCTATCGCATGCGTTAACGAGGCTTTTCACATGCTATAAGCCCTTAACGCATGCGAAAATGCCTTAGCGCTTTTTGATAAATGATCCCCTTCATTAGGTACAGCAGAAAATTTGCACTGATCAGAGAACAATAATAGACCCACATCAAAACCTGAGATATGCTGAAAGAAAAGTATTTCAATGGTTTTAAAGGTCATGTTTTTAGCTGAAACCGTGGTAGCTCGGACAGTAAAAGCATTAGAGTTCCACTCTAAAGACTCTGGTTCAAGCCCAGGCTGTGGTAGTGATTCTTTTTGTAAAACAGCTGGGTGTTTTTGCAAATAACATGTTTTCTGTGACTACTGTTTGTAATATGTTCTTTTGGAACTCTTAAGAACATGCATAGAGAGCAAATGTTGACAATATAAGACTACAAACAAATAATCCTACATAGGCCAAGAATATCTTTTTTTCTTATGGTGTTCGAATGGATAGGAATGGGGCCAGCACAAAACAATAAACTGGTTCAGATCCTACCTAAACAACAGGTTCTTTCAAGTCCAGATAAAAAACACATTATCTGAAAAATTTAAACTTGAAACAGGAGTACCTCAGGGTTCAGCTCTGTCTGCTACCCTCTTTAACATATATATGCTACCCTTATGTTCTTTTGGAACATAAGGGTAGCATATATATGTGGAAGTGGTGAAGTCTAAAACTGTGAACGACTTCAAAGGGGCGTGGGATAAACACTGTGGATCCATCAAGTCTAGAGGGAGTGAATAAAGTGGAGGCATTCAAACACTGCACGGAGCGGCAGTAGCCACAGCGGCATTCAAACACTGCACGGAGCGGCAGTAGCCACAGAGGCATTCATGGAGCGGGATGCCAGTGGCCAGTAGTTGGTGTTCCACCTTCACGGAGCGGAAGGATGGAGGGCTGCTATTTCCAAAATAAAACAAAAAAATAAAAACAGGGGTGGGTAAGAGTATGGGGCAAGGGGGTGGCCTGCTTGTTACAGTGGTTGCTACCCCCAATTGAGCTGGATGTCACTTGGATGCAGATTCAAAGCTGCTCTCTAAATTGGGTGGAGGGGAATTAGGGCTGGAGGGTACTGGAAGCCAATAGTAACAGGTGGGAGAGAGAAAAAGGGAAAAAAAAATGGATAAAGTGCGTAGCTTGCTGGGCAGACTTGATGGGCCATTTGGTCTTCTTCTGCCGTCATTTCTATGTTTCTATGTTATGTCATCTGCTGGCAGGCCTAGGAATAATACATTACATTTACGCAGATGACATTCAATTAATTCTACCAATAGACGACACAATTGAAAAAACATTAAGTCTAGCTAACATGTACCTAGACATAATTAAACAACTACTAAACCAAATGGAACTGGTTATCAACATTGACAAAACTGAATTCCTTCACTTTGAGAGAAAACATACTGAAATCATTCAAACACCGATAACCCTAAGAAATAACCAAAAAATTGAGCTAGCCGAAAAAGTAAGGAATCTGGGAGTAATAATGGACCCAGAAATCAACCTGAAGCAACACTTATCTATAAAAGTAAGAGAAGGCTACGCAAAACTTACGGTCCTCAGAAGATTGAAACCATTACTCACACCCGCCCACTTCAGAACAGTATTGCAAACACTAATCTTTTCCAGCACTGACTACTGCAATGCACTCTTACTAGGACTCCCAAGCACATCGATAAGACCACTCCAGATACTTCAAAATACTGCAGCCAGAATACTGACGGTAAAAAAGAGGAGGGACCATATAACCGAAACTCTAGCAGACTTACATTGGTTACCCATCGAATACAGGATAAAATGCAAGGCCTTATGCACTATACACAAACTAATATATGATAAAGAAGCAGACTGGCTAAACACAGCCTTACGAGTACACGTTCCACAAAAAAAACCTCCGCTCAGCAAACAAAGCACTACTATCAATCCCTTCAGTAAAGTCAGCAAAATTAACCCAAGTGAGAGAAAGGGCTTTATCATTGGCTGGGCTCATACTATGGAACACGATGCCCCCTGAACTCAGATTATAGAATAATCTCAAAACTTTTAAGAAAAATTTAAAAACATGGCTCTTTAAAAAAGCCTTCACTAAAGAGTGTGGAGGGTAGAGAATGAAAGTTCAGGGGAATGCAGATGAGAATGAATTTACTCAATCCTACATTTAAGAAGTAATATCTCAAAGAGATAGTAACTCAATAATATACCTGGACTTGACCAACATTACTCAAATAATGATTTTATTTATGAAATTGTAACCGAACTTTATTGGCACCTGTTAGAATGTACGATATCCTACATTTACTTACCTTAGTCTATGTGCCTATTTGTAAACTGTTGCGATGGTATATAACTTAGCGACGGTATAGAAAAGTTTTTAAATAAAATAAATAAAAATCTAAACATATCCAGGGCAGAGGCACGCCCACACAGCGTGCGTAGAAAAAGATGACAGGCGGCTGCAGCCATAAAAGCCAAATTCCTGGCAAGTTATAAAAAAAAAAAAAAAGGCTGTATCATAGCCCCAATGAAAAAATGGCCCTCTACAAAACCCCTCAAAGAAAGGCTATAGAAAGAGGAGGACAACCCCCAATTCTCAAGTCAGGGCATAACCCCTGTTACACTCATAGGGAGCTCAAAGGAGAGTGGAAAGGAAACGAAGCTGTAGGAATTGTGTATGATTGAACAGAGAGTGTTACTGTCGCCAAAGACAGGCAGAGGCAGAGACAGACGAGATGCCGCTGGTGCAAAAATTGTTCGACTCCTAAGAAATGAGTGATAACGAAGTGGACTAAGAAACTCCTGAAAGATAGGTGATAGAAAGAGGAGACAGCCCCCGGTTCCCAAGGCAGGGCATAAGCCTAGCTACTTTCTTAGAGACCTTGAGGCAGAGTCAGCAGGATCCCCAGCTGTAGGAATTGTGCTTGGTTCTCTGGAGAGTGTTACCATTGCCAAAGAAGGGCCAGCTGATGCAGAGGTAGCTGAGATGCCGTTTGGCGCAAAAATTGTTCGACTCCCAAGAAATGAGCCTCCTGAAAGAAGGGCGCTAGAAAGAGGGGAAGAGCCCATCGTTCTCAAGGAGGGCAGACGCTCTGCAACGTTCTTAGGGACCTAGTTCATCAAGAGGAGTCAGAAGGGCAACTGGCTTTAGGAATTGTGATGGATTCTCTAAGGAGCATTACCGGTGCCAAAGGAAAATGTGAAGAAGGGCCAACTGAAGCAGAGATAGAAAAGATGTCATTTTGGCATAAAACTTGTTCGATTCCCAAGACCTGTTTGATAACTAAGAGGACAGAGAAAACGCAGATCCAGCGGCGGACATAGACAACAGAGCATCCACAGAATCCGGATCATCCTTGACGGCATCAGGGCCAGGACTCAGACCAACATCCGGCTCTACCTCTGGGTCCTCCTGTGGCTCATCCGAGTCATCCAGGTCCCTGGGGACAGGGTCCAGATGAGACCCATGATCCACAACGATTGGCTGTACGGCCCAGAGAGCCCACAGACGACCTACAGGACCTCTCCCTGGATCTCCGAGCACCTGTCTTCCGAGCGTCATGCATCAGCAAAATAAACTCTGGGGAAAAGCCTCCCGAACCCCCAAAGGCCTGCTCAGAGCTACTGAATGGAGACTCCTCCCCACGTCCCTGCACCACAGGGGAAGGAGGAGGAGGAGGGGATTCAGTGTTGCCGCGATCTCCCACGGGAGCAGCAGGTGGGGGAACACCTTCTCTTGACCCCTGCCGCAGACCGCCCCGATCGGGAGGCCCTCCTGAGCTTGGGCTCCTTGGAGGAGAGCCCCTCCCCCATCCAGGCACAACCTGTGCACAGGGAGAGGGACTCAGGCAGGTGGACCAGGTCCCACAGGCCTTGAGGGCTGCTGCCCGCAGTTTTTCTGCCATCCCGGCAGAAATTCAATCTCCCCGAAAAGCAGATGCCCCCGCTGTGTGAAGTGGGTGTCACCACGTGATGGCCAAACCACCCGGATGCGCTGCCGCGGTGTTGCGTCCGTCGCTGCTCAACGCCCTCACTCCGTCCTCTTTACCTCTGTGGTGACTCCCTCCGGGTCTGATGGATGGCTGGCTGCCGTAGCGTCTCCATGCCGTCTCCCTCCGGCGTCCCCGGACCGGCTCGACGTTGCAGATCCGCCATGTTTACCTGATCACCTAAGGCTCACGCGTGTGCAAGCTCTGACTGATGTACCAGCAAGGGCGCGAACCTCAGGGGTGTCCCCCTGAGATGACATCATCCGCTTCCAATATTTAAAGGGCTCTATTTTCACTATCAGATTGAGTTAGCAAGGACGGAAGAACAAATACGGATACGATTCCTCCAAGCTACTCTGCCTCCTCGGACTTACCAGAGGTACCCGCTCCTCGGGGGCCTCGCTCTCTCTTTACCTTTCAGATTACAGATAGGAACCGGTACTCGCTCCTCGAGGGCCCATGCTCCTGGATACTCTGAAGATTCTCTACTGCCTGGAAGATATCGCTACTACAAACAACTGTGAGTTACCATCGCTCTCTCAGAGCTTCCCTGGAACCAAGTACTCGCTCCTCAAGGGCCTATACCGTTCCAGCTCCTGAGCTTCCTTGAGACCTTATGTGAGTTTTGTCATCTAGTTCTGTTCATGAACCCTGTCTACTTTGCCTACTCACGTTCTACAGTTTCTCAACAGCTCAGCCATCCTGGATCGCTGTTCCAGTACCGGAGGGACTGCAGCCCTGCCGGGCATATTAGCTCAATACCGCCACCTCTGGTGGCTTCATCACCTGTTTAATAAAATAACTAATGTGTGTCTGTCTCCATACTCAAGCCTAGCCGGTGGTCCCTCTCGGGGTATCCTCCGGTATCCACTGGCTCAGGGATCCACCCACTACTATATCAATGACTACTAACTCCTCCTTCTTTGGAGTCAATCATAACAGATTCTTTACAGATTGCTAACTCCGCACGGAGATTCACAACACGCGGAGCAACCAGAGCGCGGGAGAAAGGCCAAAACGGGCAGGCAGAACGTGCAAAATGTGGGTCTACAGTGCTGAAATCGCAAGTTCCCTGTCGGGAGAAGGCTCCTGCACCTGCCCACACTGCTCCCACTCCCTTACTGGCCCCAACAGCTCCGGAGGCCGGCTACCCCCGGGGCAGCCCCCCAGGCCAATTATCCTGGACTGGAAACTCTCCACAACCTCCGCAGAAACAAATACAGGCTTTTTTTTTTTTAATTAACTTTACCCACAAAGAGAAAGAAGCAAAAATCCCCAGCAGGGATACTTCCCTGGAGAGTCCCGTGGTGGGCAGGAGGGGACCTCAGGGTGCCGAGAGTGAGCCAGTCCTTTGGCTATCAGGGGCTCTGGAAACAGCAGGCTAAAACAGTCAGGGGTATGCAACCCCGTTTGCCCGGCTCAACCAGAGGGATGGCCCACCAATCAAAACCTGACACCTCAGGGAGCTGCACCACTTCACAAACTTCCAGGTCAGTCAGGACTGCAGGTTTGCATCTCTACCATCTGCTGGAGACAGAGAAATACTGAGAGGCTGTAGAGGTTATATAGCAGTGCCTCAAAGGTTTGTTCTCTGCCTCCACCTGCTGGTAGGAAAGTATAAACCCACTGGTCTGGAATGATCTGGGTATGTCCAGGAAATTACCTTATTATCTGTGATTACCAACACTCCTTGCCTTATGTTCTGGTCACTAGATAGATAGAAATTAATACCTACATATGAACTCCAACATCATAACCAATCATTTGTTTTGTCTAGGTTTTTCTGTTAAATGTATAACTATGAATGTCATCTTGCAAAGTGTTGTGATCCATACATGGAACGACGGTATATAAAATGTCTAAATAAATAAATCAAATAAAAATAAAATACCTGCGCTCTCACTGGAAACAGGAGTTCCCCTAAAGAAGATGGCTACCGTGACCCTGATGGCGATTCCCTCATAAAAAAAGGAAAAAGGGAATAATGTTTTGAGCAACAGTTCTTATATAATTGACTGAAAATCATGAACTCCCTCTCTAATTGTTCAATTTGTGGGAATAGAGCTAACTGTAGTATTCTGCAAAGTTCCAGCTCTGGAAAGCACGGGGAAAATTTACTGAAAATAAATTATATAAAAGGGTTTTATTTTCTTACTCGAAGATGGGTAAAAAATGTGAGAACCTGGAGAATTTGCTCTGTTAAAAGAGGGACACTGGGTGTTTAATATACACACAGGGGTGTCAAAACTATATAATCAAAAGTTGCTATATGCAAATAAAACACATATTCATCGTGATATTCTATAAAGCCTCTTTGAGGCTTGAGATCCAAATTTTGAGGTTATAGACCATTCATCAAGGATCCAATGGGTTCCGATTTGCGAAGCAGATATCCAGGCCCCGGGACTTAATCCAATGTTTGAGATGCATGCCAATCAGTCCCACAAAGAACGACATTATATAAACCAGTAGATGTGTTATATTAATCCAAAAATAATAGACAACGTCAATGTGTCTAAATTTGGAACGTTACTGTGATTCCAGGGTTTTTTTTTTAGTGAGGGTTAAGGGAAGAATCAAAATAAAATGGAATATATTGAAAAACAAATATTTTTTTTACGCGTCGAAGTTTGCCTGCCTCGTTAATTTTGGTGGGTTTTAAATCCTTCCTTTGAAAGCCCTGGCGCCAACTATCCGCCGCCTGAAGAAAAGTAATAGTATCCCCCGCACTACACTTTCTCTGCCGTGCGGTCAACTTACTCCAATTTTTTTTTTTTTTTAAGCAACAAACTGGCAAAGTCCAAAACAACACTCTTTGTGGAACCAGACTCGAGTTAATGTTTGTTTGAATTCAGTCCGAGAACACTTCCGGAGGGCAGGCCGAGGCCGGAGCTGACGCCGAATAGAAAGTAGCGATACGAGGCTGCCCTGCCCGTGTGGAGATCATGGCGGCCGTCGCCGTCGCGCTCTTCCGGAACTCGTTCCGCGGCTGCCGCTGGAAACCTGGGCTCTCCAGCTGGGCCGCCGGTGGGGCCAGGTGAGCGTTGTCCGAGCGGCGAGTCCAGACAGCTAGGAGGGGGCCGTCACCGGGCCTCCATGCACTTCTCCCCGCCAGTGGCGAGAGGATGGGGCCTTTCCCCCTACCCCAGGGAGTGTAAAAGCGGGGAGCAACAGCCGATGTAAGAAGGGTCACACTTCGAATGGGAGGGGGGAGTTCTCACAGGGGGCGCCTCGGAGATACCACTTAGAGAGATTTAGATCCTCAAAAGAGTGGTATATTTGGAGTATAAATCTGGAAAGATATGTGTTAAGGGGATTGAGGTAACTGTAGATTACTGCTTCAGCAAAGATTCGGGGTTGTTTGGCTTCCTTAGTGTCTTCTGCCGTCAAGGTTCCCTTTCGCCTGAACATCTCAATTGTAAGTTTTGTGGAAAAGGGTTTGCTGTTTTATAATTGTGTCTGGACTTGTGCAGCAGTATTAGTTGGGTACTCAAGGACTGTGCTCTATTGTGGGAGGGGAGGCACGCAACCTAAAATTGTTACTCAAGATTTCACCACTGTGTTACTTTATAGCTGGCAGCTGTATCCAGGGCTCCCGTACTCCGAATCTGCAGCTACAGGAGACTAGGAGCTGGGACCAGCTGCAATCACAGGCCGATGCAGAAAGGTGTGATCAGCCGCATAGACAGGGTTACCTGCTATTGAATGATCATTTTATCAGGCTGATGCAAAATTGTATGCTGGGCCCAGTGCACAGGTTAACGAGAATGCATGTTTTGGACGTGTCCATAACCCTTTATGCAATAAGGGGATTAGTGTGTCTAAATCAGTGAGTAACTAATAGTGCTCATCACATGTAAATTCATGTTGATGAGGCTATTAGCTATTATCCACTTCTAGAATAAATAAATGTGCGCTCAATGTGCATATTTTTACTCTCAAAACTTAACGCCTGCCCTGGAGCAGGCGTTAAGTCTTGAGGAGCCCCTAAAGTTAATAGAAAAGTAGAAAAATATTTCAGGAAAAGACAGGCACCAACATACAGTCCTTAGGACTGTACAGTAGATTAGTCTATGAACTCTACACCACAATAAAACATAACTCTAATACTATGTGTAATAAAACTACCGGTGTAAGTACCTTGGTACAATTGGTCATCAACTACTTCGCTAAATGACTATGTATAATGATATATTGTAACCGAACCTTTGACCACACCTGTTAGAATGTACTATAGTACACTTTTACCTACATTAAATATGTGCCTACATGTAAACCGTTGCAACGGTATAGAAAAGTTTTTAAATAAATAAAATACTGCTTTTCTGTAATTTCTCTGACTTAATATCATGGTGATATTAAGTCCGGGGAACCAAATAAAAGATTAAGGTAAAAAACCCCCCCAAAAAACTAAAAAAAAAAAAAAAAAAAGTTTTGCTGGTGGTCAGGTTAGGAAAACGGATGCTCAATTAATGAGCATTCGTTTTCCTAACCCATGCACTTCAAACACACTAACTTCTGTTTATTAGCTGCCTTACTGACTATTAAAAGCACAAACACTTTAAATAATATACCCCAATAGTTTACTTCTCCCTAATACTTAAAAAAAAAAAAAAAAAAAAAAAAAAAATCCCAAGCAAAACTTACTGATTCCTTTCAGCCACCAGCAAGGTGTGATCCTCCTCTCTCAGTGCTCCCAATGATAAACCAATCTCTCTGCATCCAGATTTATGAAAGGTTTGCTTCATATGCATTCTCCTGTGAAGGAAACTTCTGGTAGCTTGGGATTAACATAGTCCTAACCACCCTTTTACAATCTCCTTCTGAACTGCTGCATATGGTTCATCTGAAATATCTAACATGGAAGGTTCTATTCTTGGCATCTATTGCTTCCACTCAAAGAGTCTATGAACTTCAAGCCCTAACATTTATAAAGCAGCTACCTGGTTATCTCTGTATGCCTTCATCTCACATTGCTATCTGGACTCTCTAGCCTCTATAGACAGTGCAGTGGGGAAAGTGGTACTGCACCATCTCATTCACAAATAGTCTGCCATTCATGCTGGAGGCAGGGCTGCTTAGCAAAACCACATTTCTGCAACCCTCAGCTTGGAATTTCCCACAAATCATGTCTAATTCAGCTCTGCTTATCAATGGAAAACAGCAAGCTTGCTTACTGTAAATGGTGTTTTCCATAGATAGCAGGATGAATTAGACTTGAGATTCTTGCCCTCCTCCCTGGACAGCAGACTATTATTATTATTAGCTATTAGCTTTGAATCAGACTGAGGAGACTGAGAAGTGCTCATGCAGGTACTCCCACAAATGCTCAAAGCTCTACTACCTTGGAGAAAGTGTTCCATTCACTGTTGCCTTATGATGTCACCCATCATGTGTAAGTCATCCTGCTATCCACAGAAAATGCTGTTTACGGTAAGCAAAATTGGCCTTATCTTCAGGGGTCCACATAATTGTAGCTTGTCCTTTATTATATTTTATTTATCATTTTTTTTGTAGCTTCTGTGGTCTGTCTCCTGCTGCAGTGGGTCCCTGAACATGCTCACCATGGCCTATAAGTGTTAATATAGATCCTTCAAGTAAAAATATTGCTGCCACCATCATTTGCCCTAGTACAGAGGCTAAGGGTTGCCACTTTTTTTTTATCCTGGGTAATGTGTGGACAGTCTGGATTTACTTTTTCCTTCCTTTTATGTGTTAGTAGTGGTTGTCTTGCTGAGATTTGGTCTAAATGTTATACAGCGAGATTACCTCGTGAATGTACTTGGCAAGGCTTGGCAAAATAAATGTATTCCATTCTTTCCCACTTGGAAATGCACCGCAATTATTAATCATCAGCATTGTTCTACACCTTGCTGTGGGAAACCATTGGTATTGGTTTCTGGGAAGAGTGACCTAATGATTAAAGCAATGGGCTGAGAACTAGGAAAGATCAGGTTAAAATCTTGCTTCTGACACTCCTTGTAACTTTGGGTAGGTCACTTTATCTCCTATTCTCTCAGGTATCCACTTAGGTAGTAAGCTGTTCAGGGAAGGATTTATTACACCTTAAATCTTATTGTTGCTGTACAGCATTGTGTTCTGTCCAGTAGTGCTATGAACATAAGAATTATTATTTGTAAGAAGTTAGGAAGAAAATCCATCAGCTCATTGTGGAAGGAACTTCAGCTCACACCTCTATAACTATTCCCTACAGCATGGCCACAATGAATATGCATGAGAGAGTTGCATACAATAGGTCTCCAATGTATGAATATCTAACTCATGCATATTCATTGTGGATGTCCTGGAAAAACTAGACTTGTTAGGTGTGCCTCAAGGAGAGGGTTGGGAAACACTGAATTACTTTGTAAATGCACATTTGTTTGAAACCACAACTACTTGCCTGCATTTATTATCTAGGATCTGGCTTATCAAGAAAGAAAACTAAAGGGTTCCCTGAGAAAATCCTCAGGCTGCATTTAGAAAGGAGCTATTACAGTCTACAAAGAGGTCTGGTCAGCCTTGTGCAGAGATTGATTCACCCTAATCCACTACAACATTTGATTAACTACCTTACTAATAAGAACCCTAGAACCTGAGTTTAGTGTTTACCCGCATTAGAGTCCTATTTACTTTGTTTTATAGCAGTGGCAGTTTCAGGCCCTAAGAGTGAACTATAGCATGAGTGCTGTGCTGAAGGGATAGCTTCGGCTGCATCCAGATATAAAGATGAGGTCCCAGGGCCTCACATATCAGTGGGAGACTTGAGCAACACACTAGTGGCAGTCAATCATATCTTGTCAGCCCCGGAGGTGGGAGAATTGCAGAATTGCAGTAGTGATGATGCAGGGACTCAGTCTCACACCGTTTAAAAGAAGCCACATAAGCATGGACCAGACTAGTCCTGGAATTGGGTTGAAGGCTGCCCTGAAATGCTTTCTGCATCCTCTGCCAGATCCATGCTCATGGGGATGGGGCTTCCAGGCTGTCCATAGCCATATTATGGAGATAGGCAGTGCTAATTGCAGCAAGAGCTATGAGGCAGGTCATTTGTGAGTTTTAATTTTTGGGGGGGTTGTGAGTGGTGTATGGTGCATTTCTGGAGCAGGGTCCCTTTGGACTACAAATTAATAAAATCTTTGATGTTGCCTCTTCTTAACTGACGAGATTAACACCTCACCAGAAAGATTGCTGGTGGTTAAGAACATAAGAACATGCCATACTGGGTCAGACCAAGGGTCCATCAAGCCCAGCATCCTGTTTCCAACAGTGGCCAATCCAGGCCATAAGCACCTGGCAAGTACCCAAAAACTAAGTCTATTCCATGTTATCATTGCTAATGGCAGTGGCTATTCTCTAAGTGAACTTAATAGCAGGTAATGGACTTCTCCTCCAAGAACTTATCCAATCCTTTTTTAAACATAGCTATACTAACTGCACTAACCACATCCTCTGGCAACAAATTCCAGAGTTTAATAGTGCGTTGAGTAAAAAAGAACTTTCTCCGATTAGTTTTAAATGTGCCCCATGCTAACTTCATGGAGTGCCCCCTAGTCTTTCTACTATCCAAAAGAGTAAATAACCGATTCACATCTACCCGTTCTAGACCTCTCATGATTTTAAACACCTCTATCATATCCCCCCTCAGTCGTCTCTTCTCCAAGCTGAAAAGTCCTAACCTCTTTAGTCTTTCCTCATAGGGGAGCTGTTCCATTCCCCTTATCATTTTGATAGCCCTTCTCTGTACCTTCTCCATCACAATTATATATTTTTTGAGATGCGACGACCAGAATTGTACACAGTATTCAAGGTGTGGTCTCACCATGGAGCGATACAGAGGCATTATGACATTTTCCGTTTTATTCACCATTCCCTTTCTAATAATTCCCAACATTCTGTTTGCTTTTTTGACTGCTGCAGCACACTGAACCGACGATTTCAATGTGGTATCCACTATGACACCTAAATCTCTTTCTTGGGTTGTAGCACCTAATATGGAACCCAACATTGTGTAATTATAGCATGGGTTATTTTTGCCTATATGCATCACCTTGCACTTATCCACATTAAATTTCATCTGCCATTTGGATGCCCAATTTTCCAGTCTCACAAGGTCTTCCTGCAATTTATCACAATCTGCTTGTGATTTAACTACTCTGAACAATTTTGTGTCATCTGCAAATTTGATTATCTCACTCGTCGTATTTCTTTCCAGATCATTTATAAATATATTGAAAAGTAAGGGTCCCAATACAGATCCCTGAGGCACTCCACTGTCCACTCCCTTCCACTGAGAAAATTGTCCATTTAATCCTACTCTCTGTTTCCTGTCTTTTAGCCAGTTTGCAATCCACGAAAGGACATCGCCACCTATCCCATGACTTTTTACTTTTCCTAGAAGCCTCTCATGAGGAACTTTGTCAAATGCCTTCTGAAAATCCAAGTATACTACATCTACCGGTTCACCTTTATCCACATGTTTATTAACTCCTTTAAAAAAGTGAAGCAGATTTGTGAGGCAAGACTTGCCCTGGGTAAAGCCATGCTGACTTTGTTCCATTAAACCATGTCTTTCTATATGTTCTGTGATTTTGATGTTTAGAACGTTTTTTTCCTTCAGCAGACCTGCCAGGACATTGAGCTCCCTTAGGGCCAGATTCATTAAATCTTTTCTCCCATTTTGTGTCTATGGGAAAAACCCTTAGTGAATCAGGTGCTTAGTATCCTGGGATGCAGTTCATTTGGCCTCATGGTCTTGTCCACTTTCAGTTTTGCTAGTTCCACTCACACACTCCTCTATAAAAGGAGTGGTATATCACTCCATCCCGTTATTACTCTTGCCAACCAGTAACAGTTTTTCTCCAAGGTCGTCTTTAGTGAACCCTGAGCTGAAGTATTTGTTTTTGCTAGTTCTTCATCTTTCTCCGCTTATTGTTCCATGTCTCCTGTCAGTCTTACAATATCACCTCTGGATTTTCTCCTTTATCTGATATATCTGAAAAATATTTTGTCACCTTGCTTTACCTCAATGGCGATCCTTCTTTTTTTTTTTTTTCCAGTGAGGTAAAGCAATGAGGTTTTGCTATCCTGATTTTTTTTTTTTTTGCCATGTCTCTTTCAACTTCTCCTGTGTTCTTCTTTTTGCATTTCTGTTATCTTTTGAATGCTGATCTGTTAGCCTTTTTTTTTTCTTTCAGTCACTTCCTTGGAGAAGCACATCAATTTCCTATTCTTTTTCCTTTTTTTTTTTTTTAAACCATTTATATTTTTACAGAAAATTTAAACAATTATTATATGCGTTACAGAAAATAAGAGATTAATGCCCTAAACCAGTACAAAGAAACATAACCTATCACAAAATGATTAAGCAAAAACCTCTAAACCAAGTCCTCAAAGTAGAGGAGGAGGGTAGGAGACAAATCCATAAGAAAAACAAAAGAAGAATACTCTGATCAAAGTTCTTATATACTAAAAATCCTAATACTTAAACCACAGGAGAAGACATAGAAGGCATCACTATCTTATGATCTAAAAAGGCCTTCAATTGACTCAAATCAAAAAAATATATGTATTACCTAAAACATTAATCGTATGGAGGGACAGGAACTTTCCAACCAGCGTGCGGGTGCACATTTACGCATGTGCGTCGGCCTGCACCCAGGGACTCGGCTATCTTATAACTTGCGCATGTATATGCATGCATGTCATAAAATAGCCTGGCCGTGCACACATGTGCACCAAATTTTAAGTGGGCACGCGCATGGGCGTATAAATCCCGCTTCTGCCGCGTAAGTCGGGGGATTTTAAAAGGAGCACGCGCCTCGTTCCTAGAGCCAGTGGGGATGGGTGGAAAATATATTTAGAATTAGTTTTACTTACGTTAGGGCACTTCATGTGCCTTGCTCTGGTGCCCTCACTGGGTGATTATGATGGCTACAGGGTGGCATGGCTCAAATGGTCTTGGGCTGGCTGCAATGCATGGGTTGGCATTTGGGGCTGAGGCCCCACTGTGTTGGTGGCTGCAGTGGAGATTGGGCCAGTGATGGCAGATCACTGAGAGCTCTACTGTTAGGATTCCACTGCAGAGGAGACAGCTGGCAGGACAGGGGCAATATCGAGGGCATGGAGGTGATGCACTCGCAAACCCAGAAGTGAGCTCCTGGTTGTTGGCACCACCAGAGACTGCCCTTATGGAGCCAGGAAAAACCAAGATGCTAGAGAAGAGCAGGAAGCTCAGGGAAGGCTTCTGCTGCTATGTTGCTACCTGGTGGGGGAGGGCGGGGAGGGGGTGTAGTCCTGAGCCTGTGAACCCAAAAGCAGGAGTGAGTTCATGGTGCTGGCTGAGAGAGCCAAAGGGAGGAAAGGGAAAGCAGGGGAGCATTGTGGAGCTTCTGCTACTAGTTAAGCCTTCTTTCTCTCAGCAGCAGGCTCTAGGCTCTCCACAGTGGTACTTTGCTTAACTACTCTGTGGTGTGTGTGTGGTTTTTGTTTTTTTTTTTTTTCTCAGCTGCATGTCCCATGGACCATTGATAGGAACCACTGGACTAGATTATTAAACTTTTACATTTTTGTTAATTTCTACACCTAATTCCTGTATTTGTTGGGGGCAACATTCCAAGTCCATTTACTGTTTGGGTTTTCAAACTTGTCTGAGAGATTTCCATTTTCTTGCAATTAGAAAAATGTGGTGATTTTCTGTCTCTTCTTTTGGAGAGTTATTTTTTATTTTGCCCCGAGAAGCTAGCAGATAGATGGCTTCCTTTTGTATAATTCTTTCCAACATGCCATATGTTGAAATGCATAAAAAGAAGGGGGTTTGTAAATGTAGTCACAAGGGTGAATTCAGCCATTTTGTACTTGTTTTGCCAAACGTTTTCCTAAAAACAGAGGAGGAAAAAAGTAATCCAGATCTCTGTCAAAACAGAGGTGCTCTTAAATGTAATAAAGAATCTTACCCCATCATTCATCAAAAAAGTTAACACATGCGTTATCAAAAAGGGGCGTGTTTATGGAAATCTGTAAGTTACCGCACCACGCAGTAACTTACCGCTTCGCATAGGTATTATCACATGGTGCGGTAAACTTAGTGTGCGCTGTGAATCTCTATTTTTCACATCTTGCGCTAAGGGGGGAAGGTGAGAGAGAGAGACTATCTACAAGGCCCTCATAGTAGTTAAGTATTTATATCTCTCTAGGATGGCCACCAGATAAGTCGAGGTAAGGTGTTGGTGGTTTAGGGGGCCAGTTTTGCATGTAGAATGAGACGTACGAGCAGCACAGTACACCTTGGTGAAGATTTGAGGTCATTTGGAGTGAGGAAAATTACTATACTGTTCGCATGTGTTATGGCATTAACGTGTTATCGCCATAATGCATTTTGATGAATGATCCTATAAGTTTGCTGTATGATGAATTGGATACTGACTCGCTTAAACTTAGCATGATATTTTTCCTTTATTTATTTTCACATTTGTAGATGACCTTTCACTGCTTCATAGCCCTTTTAGGGAAAGGTGATTACAAATGTCAAAATAAATAATGGAAAAATATCACTCTAAGTGAGTTAACATTCATTATTAAAGGTGAAAATGTGTCAAAAGAATCTCATGACCATTATGTATATTGCCACTGACCATACACTGCTTTTTTTTCTTGTGTCAGAATATGGGCATAACCCATGATTAGAAACAATGCCCATATCCTGACACAAGAAAAGAAAGCTGTGTATGGTCAGTGGCAATATACATGATGGTCATGAGATTCTTTCTTTTGACACATTTTTCACCTTTTAGATAAAGAATGTTAACTCATTTAAACTTATAGAGTGGTGCTATTTTTTTTGGATTTTGTTGTCATCACTCTTTCAATTTTCATCTTTTTTTTTTTTTTACTATATCTTAAAATAAATAATGGGCCTTCCAGTCTTTCTACATCACTTGCAAGAGTGAAATTAATCTGCCACTCTGACACTACTTTCCTTGTATTCCAGGTTTCAGCATACCCAGAAGCATCAAGATGCCAGCGAGAAAGTGAGCCGCCCTGAAACATCATCTGCTAGAACATTGGTGGATATTGGAACGCGGCGGATCTTCTCAACAGACCATGACATCTTCCGGCAGAGTGTCAGAAGGTTCTTCCAGGATGAGGTGGCTCCACATCATGCACAGTAAGGACAGCACACACCATTACTCCTGTCCCCTCCAAACTTTACACTCTTGGAACCTATATGCAATTCTTTGTTTTTTTTTTTTTTAAAAAGGGTGCGAGGGTAAAAGCTATTTTTTTTCAGATGTAGTTTATTTATTCATTTATTTTAAAACATTACTATCCTGCACTCTTTATTTTTACGAGGCGGCTTACATAATAAAACATTCATAATAAAAAAAAAAAAAAGACAAATGTTCTCCTAAGAGGTGCATAGAAATAGGTACTCAAATTGATGCTTGGAAAATCATCTAGTTACATTATATGCCTTTGAAAATAGATACATTTTTAATGCTTTCTTAAACATTTTTATGCAGGAAATATTTTGGAGGGTGATGGGAATGGAATTCTATAAAGAGTGGTCCTGCTACCGAGAATTCTCTCTTATGGGTGATATCAAGTCTTGCAGTCTTTATGGCAGGAACTTCTAAAAGGTTTTGAGAGGATGATCTTTGCAGTCTGGCTGGCTTTATATAGTTAGAGGCTGGATTAAGCCATATTGATGAATCTTTATAAATTAGATTGTGAATTAGGATAAACTGTATTCTTTGTGCAGTTGGAAGCCAGTGAAATTTGGATAAAACAGGTGTGACATGATCTTTGCGGTGTGTTCCTGTCAAAATTCTTGCAGCAGGGGGACAACACTGCCGGGCGTGTGTGGATGACCTAATCTCCTGGGGAACCCCCTATAAGAATGGTGGAGTGTGGCGCACCGAAGCTGTGTGCCTATGGAGCATGCCCCTTAGTACCCTTTTTCACTTTGCTGGATATGGAGGAAAAAAGGGAATGAGAAAATCGCTTTTTTCCCCGATGGTGTCAGTTTCGGTAAGGGGACCCTGGGCTCACATGTTCTTTTAAATTCTTCTATTCCTGATTTACCAGAGTTGTCTGAGACCTCTTTGGCCCTGTTCATTTGCCTGAACTAACTCTACGGCATTTGTTAGAGGCTGAGAAGACAGGTTCTAAAAATGGTTTGGATTCGTTGGGTGAAACTCCTGGAACTCTGGCACTTGGAACCGTAGACAGTCTTACTCCTTTGGGAGTGCGTCCTCCTGGCACGCCTACCGAAATGGTACGGTTTTCCTCTCCAGCTCTGTCTGTTTTAGGAATTCAGATAGCTTAACAGGTCCGCATACGTGCTCCGGTTGCTTCTATTAAGGACTCTGTATTTAAGGATCATGCAGAAGGTTCTTCTGAACAGTCAGAAACCTTTTTACGAAATATATGGAGAGTGATAACTTGTCTTGAATCTACTCTGTCTAAACGTATAGCTCAATTATGTGCTTATACATCGAAGCCTCTTCCAAATTATCTGATTTGGATTTGAGAGTTAATGATGCAGAAGTTTTTTTACTTTTCTCATCAACCACTTCTAATTCTCTGCAATCAAATGCTGCAATTGTGATTTAAGGATAGTTTGCATTTGCATCAGGAATCTGCTGAGAATAAGATGAAGTTAAAAAATCTCAGCTGAATTTTTCAGTTACTGTTCCTATCTGGAATTGAGTTCTTTAAAAAAAAATAAAAAAAAAATATGACAAGTTTTTTGCATCTTTTACCTGGAAAAACATTTTCTGATTTCTAATTCCTATTATATTTCTAACAAATATCTATGAAAAGGCAACACTACAAATATTAAGTCAGGTCCTAAAAACCAATACACCTCTTATTAGGAAAAAGGAACCGGTTGTTGGGGACCCCTGGTCTAGTGGCCTAAGTGCCTCCCTCACAGGCTTTTTGCTTGAATGACTGGAAAACCTCTTCTCAAATGTTCTTGGCCTGTAATACTACTATTTTACATCTTATTTGCCAGTACTTATGCTCTTGCCTACTTCCCTCTCTCCATGATTATTTCCTAAATCTGTATCCCTCACTATGGAGTCCCACTATAAGAATTTTAGTTTTTCCTTTGGGGAGCCTCTGCCATATCTAGTAAGATCCTTTATTGTAGTGGACACCCTCATCAGTTTTAATCCTTATTTATGGTGCAGCCAAAGGTTGTTTCTGCACCACAAGGATATGATTAAAAGAAAGTTTGTTGAGGAGCAGGACACAGCTGACATCTGTGGTTCACAATCAGAACTAAGGAATATCTTTAAAGAGAGAAAACCACTCTAGTTTAATGATAGCATGGTTTGTATTTTTTTGCCCTAGTTATGTGCACGCTGCATTGATGCTATTGGTACACATCTGGTTTGTTCATTTATGGTGCCTGAGGTTTGGTGCACTTCAATTTGTCCCATGCACTTTCATTGTGGCTACCTGAAAATCCAGTTGGCAAGGGTGTATTTGAGGGCAGGGTTGAAAACCCCTGCCGTAGTCCACTTCTAATTTCTGGCTTTTCCTTCACTTTGTAAATACGGCGTGTCTCAATACAAAAAGTTAAAAAAAAAAAAATTAAAAAATACACTTTGAAAGGATAACACTCCTGGTTTGTTTTAATTTTTTTTTTTTTAAAGTGTATTTTTTAATTTTTATTTTTTTTTAATTGTGAGGCCAATATTCATTTGGCCATTTAGAGGACAGTATATTCAGCAGGATAAATGTCCCATTGAATAACATTGTTTAGTTATCTGGCTACATATAGCAGGATAACTTTAACCCTAACTGGCCAGTGATAGAATATAGCCAGTTAGGCCTAAAGTTATCCAGCCTCATGTGGCCGGATAACTCGCTACTGCAGAGCTAGTGTAAAACAACGCTTACAGCATTATTACTTACGTAACGCTGGAAGCTTTATTCAGGTAAGAGCCAACCTTATGCCAGAAGTGGCCGGGATGGTTGAAGAGGGATCCAAGTAGAGAGGGGCCAGCTTTGCAGGTAATCGGGTGGGTAGGAGGGTATTATCGAGGGGTGGGGGAGGGAAGGGGCAGAGAAGGGACAATTAAAGAAGTTTTAATGGGGAGGAAGGAGGGAGGCCCAGGCTGGTGCCGATCACCGGCTGAATTTTGAACTCTTGCAGGTTTAAAGTTTTGGGCCCAGCTTGTGGGGACCTTGAAGAGGGGAGAGGTACATATAGGTGGTGGTGGGTGAGTGGGGGGCATCGGGCCAGGAGGCCTGTGACCTTTTTTTTTCTTCTAAGAGGCGCTACTTACCCGGCTGTCTCTGACGATATCTGGGTAAGTGGTGAACTATCCGGCCACACAAGGCTGGCCAACTTTTTAGACCTGCTCAGAAGCAGATCTAAAGTTATCCAGCTAACCTAGCCAGATAACTAGGCCAGGTTAGCCAGATATCTCAGCCCCTTCCTGGGAATGCCCTTAAAACGCCCCTTTTCTATCCGGCTAAGTATCCGTCTAAGCTATAACTGTTTAGGTTATCCGTCTAATGGATTCCTGTGGTTTTTTTTTTTTTAAGGCTGGATGGTTACTCAAAATGCACGTGTGTCAGGTTTTAGCTTCAGTAGTGGAAAGTTCTTACTACAATAATAGTGTTCCTGCTTTTAAATACTGATATGAATACATAGAGGTAGATACTGAAAGACCCGCTGAGTAGATAAGATAACCGGTTAATTTTAGCTGGCCATCTTTAGGAGAATATTCAGCCGTAAAGTTCCCTAAATCTAGACGGTGAAATTTTGACCTGCTAGATTTACTGTGGCTGGGTTCTCCTGGCTATACTTAGTGCTTGGATTTAAGCATAACCAGCTATCTGGCTAAATCCCTAAAAGAATAAACAAAAACCCCTCCCCTTTCTTCCCACTCTCAAAACTAGTAAATGCATGGCCAGCTTTGTCCTGCATATACATTTTTTTTCCAAGTCCCTGGCACCCATCCCCTGGTGTATAAACTTTTTTTTTTTAAGGGAGTTTCTTCTTTAGATACAGGTGCATTGAGATACTTTCTATGCACCATAGTTAACCGGGGAAGCTGTAAACCAGTAAAATATTACTCACAAGAAACATCATCTCTACCACCTCCTGAATATAGCTCAGTGTACTAATGTATAAATACTTTTTTGATAAATCATTGTATTTTTTGTGTGTGTGTATATGTATATATATATATATATATATTCATCTTGGGTTTTGGTTTTTTGTTTTTTTTTAGGTCACCGTAATAGGTCTTGGTTTGGTGCAAAGTAGGAATGTATACTAGCTGTATTACCATAACAAAATAATTGCTGTCTGAAGCCTTATATAGATTTCATTGCTGGACTAATCTTGAAGTAGGAGATAGCCTAGAAATAAACCCAGTGGTACAAATCAGAATTAGAAGATAGTTTTAAATGCACATGCATCAAAGTTCCCATTTTTAGGCCCTCCCAAAATTTTTTCCTCCAAGGGAGAAATTTGTTTTTTTCCCTTGTCTCTAATTTGTGAGCTCCTGGAATGTTGAAATAAGAGGAATAAGTTACAGTAAAACACCTACTGAAACAGTTTGTCCCACTGATCCCATGGGAAGCACTTGACTTGCTGTGCCCTGGTGTAATTGGGTTGTGGTGAAGTGTGTAATTATGCTGCTGTACCCACTCTGCTTCTCTTGCTTGCACGGTGTAACGTGACCTACTCAATATTGTTTCCTCAGGTGGGAGAAAGATGGGCAAGTGAGCCGAGAAGTCTGGGAAAAAGCTGGACAGCAAGGACTGCTGGGAGTGAACACTCCAGAGGAACATGGTGGCATTGGTGGAGACTTACTCTCTGCAGCAGTGACCTGGGAGGAACAGTAAGTGTGAAATGACTGATCAGAAGATTCAAGGGGTGATATTCAGCTGTGGGATGTTAACTGGATAAACTTACTTGGCTAAGTTATACCAGATATTCAACATCACTAGTGTGCTGATGAATATACCTAGCTATCTGAAAGTTAGCCAGATAAGTTTTATCCAGAATTGAAGCAGTCCTAAAGTTAACTTACCAAAATATATCAATGTGATACACCACTGTGTCAGCGTTATAAACAACAATGCAAAAAAATCATAGGTAAAAACCTATCACGCTGATGTTAGTAGAATTTTTTTGAAATGCTAATCCATTTTTTATGGTGTGTAACATCAACTTAGTACACCTACTTAAAGTGGAGTGTATTTCTTTAAGAACTCTATGGTGTATAATAATGAAATGTTAAAAGGAGTTAGAGGAAAGTTTCATACATAAGTGTAGGTGTCCCCGCACCACTACTTTGTGGTATATATAATCATAAACTCTCCTCCTCCTCCCGTAGAATTTTTTTGTGTGTATAATCAAACAAACTTTTATCTTTGCTTTTCTTTATGGTATCATAACCTAAACACTCTGCCGGGGCGAGAGGGTGGATAGACTTTCAATGCAAACAATGCATAAAAAAGGCTTAACAAACATTAATACTGTATTCATGAATACAAACATTCATTCAGTATTAATGTTTGTTAAGCCTTTTTTATGCATTGTTTGCATTGAAAGTCTATCCACCCTCTCGCCCCGGCAGAGTCTTTAGGTTATGATACCATAAAGAAAAGCAAAGATAAAAATTTGTTTGATTATACACACAAAAAAATTCTACGGGAGGAGGAGGAGAGTTTATGATTATATATACCACAAAGTAGTGGTGCGGGGACACCTACACTTATGTATGAAACTTTCCTCTAACTCCTTTTAACATTTCATTATTATACACCATAGAGTTCTTAAAGAAATACACTCCACTTTAAGTAGGTGTACTAAGTTGATGTTACACACCATAAAAAATGGATTAGCATTTCAAAAAAATTCTACTAACATCAGCGTGATAGGTTTTTACCTAAAGTTAACTTAGCCAGATAAAGCCGAATATCGGCATTATCCAGTTAACTTTATTCTACACCAGGGTGCCTCCTGACAATCCCTGACTTATCCTGCCAGTTATTTAGTTGGATAAGTTGGGGGCCGGAAAACCTGACCCTGACCCTCAGCTGTCTAAGTCTGGAACTTAACTTGACAAATTGTTTGAATATGGATCTTTTGGTAATTGAGAGGACTGGGCCTTTTTTTGTTTGTTTCTTGGTACTGGACAAAATATAAATCTTTGTATCTAGGTAAACCAATAGCTTGTCTGAACTCGTTTGACCTTTTTATTAATCACTTAATGTAATGAATGTATACTGATTGCACTGGCTTGTCAGCTGTTGTGATGGCTATGCCGAACAACGGAATATAAAAACCAATAAATAAATAATAATAATAATAAATATTTCCACAGTCAGGGCTGAAAAAAAAATGTGCTCCAGGTTGCCCAGATGCCTAAAATTCAGGGTTTGGCACATGTTACCAAGCTTGGGCAGAGAAGCTACTACTGTTTTTGGGGTTAGGCCTAGGCCTGACAGAATAGGTGCACTAATTACAGGGGCAGGGTCCTGTTGGGGTAGATGACAGACAGTTGCCGGGCCTCGGTTTGGGCCTTGCTGCTGCATTGCTGGGCCCAGGTCAGAAGACGCTGCAGGAGCTGGACCTGAATCACAGAGGAATCACAGAGGAAAGATGACTGGAGTTAGATAGGTCGACTGGTGGGAAAGGAAGGAAAGACTCAAAAATGCTAAAACATTAAGAAAAAGAGTGAAGAATAGCATAAGAAGAAAACTGAGGTAGATATTCAAAAGCTAGCTGGCTAGGGAAGTTAGCCGGATAAACATATCTAGCTAATTTACCCCCTCATTTATCAAAATGCGTTAAGGCGTTTTCACATGCGATAAGCCCTTAATGCATGCGAAAACGCCTTTAACGCATGCGACAGCACCATATCGTATGGTGCGAGGCAAATCCGAAAAAGAGGAGGAGTTAGGGGTGGGAGTGGGCTGGGTTTACTGTTTTGTGAAGCCCTATCGCATGACTTTAACGCCAATTTTAGCTTCAACTTTTTCAGGAGCATTAAGCCGTGCGATAGCTTGTGTTACAGCTGATCGCCTGTTGCGATGTGGTTCGTGGATGCCTATTTTGGTAGTTTGAAGCTCCCAGAGCATCCACCTAGCTATCAGAGACCTCAGGAGAGGGAGGGGGGGGGGGAGGGAGGGAGAAAGAGAGAGAGAGAGAGCACCTAGCCGTAATGCCATCACCCTAGATACGTATTTATATCTCTGTGGGAGGCCCATCTAGTAACTCGAGGTGAGGTTTAGGTATTAGTGTAGGGGGTTGGGGCCACTTTGACATTCAATGTGAGACGTACGAACAGAACAGTGCTCTCTTTGAACATTTGATGACCCTCGGAGTGAGGAAACTCACCCAAAGATGAGATTTGTGCAAGGTTCTCTCAACCGAGCTTGATGGACCACAGCTCCTCCCGGCCCACAATCCTTCTCATTGACCTCCTCCGTACCACCCTAGCACCCTTCCTGCCCCATCCCCTCCTCTGCCCCATCCCTCACCCTCATCCCCTGCAAAGTTAAGACTCTCCCTGCCTTTTCCCCTCGCCCTTTCACCCCCTAGCAACTTTTCCTCGAAAGTACCCCTGCTTTAAAGTACCCTTTTTTCCCCTTGCCCCACCTTCTTCCCCCGCCCCTGCATTTAATTGTACATAAGTGCACATGCTTCCTTTATATTGTTTATAAGTTCATATGCTAAGTTCATAAGTGCACACGCCCCCCTAACATTGTTTATAAGTTCATTTGCATATCTAATTTTAATATGGATAGTCAAAATCCATTTCGTTCTACCAAGTTGTATTTCTGCTCGTTGACTCTTTCTATGCACTGTCATATATTATCTAGTTAGCCTTCTTTCATCGTTCATTGTAATTTCCTTTCTCAGTTACCTGTAAACCGACATGATGTGTCCTACGAATGCCAGTATATAAAAAGCGTTAAATAAATAAAATAAATAAATAAGTTTTAGAAAAACTATTTCACTCCTCTATTCTGTCAAGACTATTTCTTTTCTGCCCATTATTTTATCCCTATTATTTTTTTAAATTTGCATTTCAAACTTTTTTAAATCTTATACAACTTGAAGAAAATAAAATAAAAGTGCAAGTAAATACACAACAGTATAATTTAAAGCAGGTTCCCAGCCTTTCAGGGAATACAGCCCCTTTTTCAGCTTCAGAAAGTTTCATGGACCCCCCACACGCTTTTCTTTTAATTTTTGCATGCTGGAACAAAAATGATCTGCACTCCAGAATTGTTCATATTGTATAAAACTTTTGATCTAAAATGAATGCATAGCTTTGGAAATGGCCCTCCCTATTTAAAAATTGTCCTCCGAATTGAAAAGTTGAGTGCATTTTCACTTTCCTGGCGTGTAGCCAGATGGACTCAGAACGAATGGGTATAGTGTGCTCGTGTTAGCAGTTGGAGACGGATCTGACGTCAGCACGGGTATATATACCCCCACAGGAAGCGTAGCAACTTAGTAATTTCCGTCTCCAAAGCAGTTTGGAGTGCCTGCACGCTCGCTGAGCGTGTTTTCCAAATCTACTTTCTAATTTCTACATTCTACTTTCTTTCCACTAAAACTTCTACAGCATCGAGCCCCGCACTCCTGCGGTGATACCCTACGGACCCTCCCCCAGTAGAGTTTCCCGGGGTGATTTCCGTGATCCCCGAAGGTTTAAGTCCTCGGTCTGGTGGCCGAATCTCGGCAGGGAAGTAGCCCCCGGGCGAGGTTCGGGTGAGGCATACGAGGCGCCTCGGTCCCGGCGTGGACGAGGCAGCGGGTGCATATCCTCAAACGCGGCGGTGAAGGTACTTGCCCTCTCCCCCCGCAGCCGGAGACCGCCCGGGTTCCAGCCGGGAAGCGCCGAGGATCAGGTAAGGCGTACATCTCTTATTGCTGGTCTCCGAGGAACAGAGGATCGGCGTCTCCAACTGCTAACACGAGCATACTATACCCATTCGTTCTGAGTCCATCTGTCTACACTAAGGAAAAGGAGATTATCAGGTAAGTAATCTCAACATTTCCAATCCAGCTGCAAAAGGGGAGGAAAGGAAGCAAGTTCAACAAAGTTCCAGGCTGGCAATTTGCTGTGACCTGGCAGGAAATGATCACCCAGTGCCTGCAGATCTGCAATCAAAGTTTCAAAGCTAAATTGTCCACCGTGTTTCTTTTTTTGAAAACTTGGGCTGGAGGGGGAAAGCCGGGACTTTTGTTCCTGCGTACTTTTATCCGCTTTGAACCAGGTGCAAAGTACATGCATGAAAGCCTTCGTGAGGATTTCAAAATGAAGCCTCTGCATGGACTTTCTGTCCCCAAACCTAGCTCTGCTCCCCCCCCAGGTATGAATGCTGTTAACGACGTTGGTACTCTTACCCTCAGTAGCAGGGATTAGTCATTTCAAAGGGCCTTTTCATGTGAATAAACAGGTGTTTACCCACATAAAAAGCTTTGAATTTTTATGATTCTTACAAATACATGCAGGAAATAAGTCCTGCAATAATTTAGGTTTTAGAAAAAGCAAAACAGTCTGATTTTCAAAGGGAAGAAGGCTCCATGACTGTGTCCCCCTAAATAACTTTTCTGTTTAATATCAAAGCCACACCGGGCTGTGTTTCATCCTTCCTGGCGGTCATCTTTCCCCTTTTCCCTGCTGGACCATGGTGATCCTGAATCCCTTCCTCTTTCTCTCTCCTTCTGTCTAGCATGATTCTTGGGGGGTCCCCTCCTTCTCTCCCCTGATAGGCTGCCATTCACTCTCACTCACTTCAATCAGTTCAGTCATGGATTCCTGTCCCCTCTTTATCCTTCATTCCTGTCTCATTCCTTCTTCCCTATGGCTTTCCCCTCATCCTGTCGATTCCCAGCCCATTTCCTCCTTTCTTCCTTTGAGCCATTCTGCTCACTTTTTTGATGCATTTCTCCTCTCTTCTCTCTCTGTCAGGCCAGTGGCAGAGCATGTGGCAGTAGTGGGAAATGTTTTTTCACCACTGTGATAACCCAGTTTTCCTCAGTATGCAGGAGAGGATGCAAAGATTCTGACAACTGCAGTCAGTTCCTATCTTCGCCACATCCTTACGAAGTGCAGCAAGTCACCTTTTTCATTCTTTTTTTCATTGAAGCCATAAGGACTCTGAATATTTCGGAGGACAAAAAAAAGGAGGATCTCCTCACTTTGCAGAGGATCCTATTATGGTCCATATCAAAAATCCCTCTACATCTTTTCCTCTCAAGGCAGTGAATGACTTAAGTGACCTGGAGTAGGGTTTTTCTTTATTTTTAAAGCAAATTTTAAAGAGGTGCTTCTGAGTGTCTAAGTTGTACCTCTTGATGGCTCAAGAAAAGGAGAAGTTTAGATTCTCAAAGGTGGATGTGCTGGTTTGTTCTGTTACAAAGAGAGCATTCATACCCTTAGAAAGGGACACTGCCCTGAAGGATGTGCAAGATAGGAAAATTGAGGAAGCGCTGAAAGAGGCCTTTGAGGCTTCTAGCATGGTGCTACAAATCTGTGCTTGTAGAGGTATTACAGCGAGGTCAGGTTTGTGTTTATCACAGCCCATTATGGAGGAGGTATCTGGGCTTAGTGAGAGATTTATGAAGGAAATTTCCTATTTTGAACTGGGAGCAGCATATTTGTCTGCTTCTTTTGATTTAGTGTGTACAACAATATGAAGAGTGTGGCTTCCATAGTAGCGGCTAGGAAACTATTATGGTTGCAAAATTGGTCAGCGGTCTCCATCTCCAAGATCAATTTAATGAAGCTTCCATTATGTTTGGAGAGGGTCTTGAGAAGTTGGCCAAAGTTTGGGGGGGACTGAAAAGACTTGAGACTTCAGGCGACTGGCGTAAAGGTGTGTCATGCTCTGCTCAATTCCGTAAGAGAGGTTTTGGGACATCAGGAAGTTGCTTGCTGCAATTTATGACAAGAGTCTGAAAAAATTAAATAAGCTGAGGTACAATGTGCCCTAATTCATACCCATTAGAAATTTTTCCCCGATTAAGCTACATTTTTATTCCTCGATAATCTAATCATTGTCATAACAGTCCTCGGGTAGGGGTCTAAGGACCATCAGGGGTTAAAGTGATATAAAATAGGGTGATGTCCTCCTTCTGGACCCTTCAACTTTTCTTGCTCCAACCTCCCAGTCTCCTACCTATGTCACTATTCTTCTTAAATTTATCTTCATCCCTCCATCACTTCTTCCTTTCTCTCTCCTATCTCCCCTAAGGCTTCCTCCCTCCCTCCCCTCTTTTTCAGGTTCTTCCTCATTTACCATGTGCTTCCGTCCTCCGTTGCTCTCTTCAGTTTCCTTCACAACCCTCATAAGAACAAAAGAAGTTGCCATGCTGGGTCAGACCAAGGTCCATCAAACCCAGCATTCTGGTTCCAACAGAGGCCAAACCAGGCCACAAGAACCTGACAATTACCCATGCAATTAATAATAGTGGCTGTTCCCTAAGTAAACTTGATTAATAACAGTTAATGGGCTTCTCCAAGAACTTATCCAAACCTTTTTTGAACCCAGCTACACTAATTGCACTAACCACATCCTCTGGCAACAAATTCCAGAGCTTAATTGTGCGTTGAGTGAAAGAATTTTCTCCGATTTAGTCTTAAATGTGCTACTTGCTAACTTCATGGAATGTTCCCTAGTCCTTCTATTATCTGAAAGTGTAAATAACCGATTCACGTCTGCTCGTTCAAGATCTCTCATGATCTTAAAGACCTCTATCATATCCCCCCCCCCCCCAGCCGTCTCTTCTCCAAGCTGAAAAGCCCTAACCTCTTCAGGCTTTCCTCATACGGGAGCTGTTCCATCCCCTTTATTATTTTGGTTGCCCATCTCTGTACCTTCTCCATCGCAACTATATCTTTTTTGAGATGTGGCAACCAGAATTGTGCACAGTATTCAAGGTGCGGTCTCACCATGGAGCGATACAGAGGCATTATGACATTTTCCGTTTTATTAACCATTCCCTTTCTTATAATTCCTAACATTGTTTGCTTTTTTGACTGCTGCAGCACACTGAACAGACTATTTTAAAGTATTATCCACTATGATGCCTAGATCTTTTTCCTGGGTGGTAGTTCCTAATATGGAACCTAACATCGTGTAACTACAGCAAGGGTTATTTTTCCCTATGTGCAACACCTTGCACTTGTCCACATTAAATTTCATCTGCCATTTAGATGCCCAATCTTCCAGTCTTGCAAGGTCCTCCTATAATGTATCACAATCCTCTTGTGATTTAACTATTCTGAATAATTTTGTATCATCCGCAAATTTGATAACCTCACTCGACGTATTCCTTTCCAGATCATTTTTATATATATATATATATTGAAAAGCACCGGTCCAAGTACAGATCCCTGAGGCACTCCACTGTTTACCCTTTTCCACTGAGAAAATTGACCATTTAATCCTACTCTCTGTTTCCTGTCTTTTAATCAGTTTGTATTCCACGAAAGAACATCTCTTCCTTTCCCATGACTTTTTAGTTTTCTTAGAAGCCTCTCATGAGGGAATTTGTCAGACGCCTTCTGAAAATCCAAATACACTACATCTACTGGTTCACCTTTATCCACATGTCTATTAACCTCTTCAAAAAAAAGAAGCAGATTTGTTAGACAAGACTTCCCTTGGGTAAATCCATGTTGACTGTGTTCCATTAAACCATGTCTTTCTATATGCTCTACTATTTTGATCTTTAGAATAGTTTCCATTATTTTTCCTGGCACTGAAGTCAGGCTCACTGGTCTATAGTTACCCGGATTGCCTCTGGAGCCCTTTTTAAATATTGGGGTTACATTGGCCACCCTCCATTCTTGAGGTACAATGGATGATTTTAATGATAGGTTACAAATTCTGACTAATAGATCAGAATTTTCATTTTTGAGTTCCTTTAGTACCCTGGGATGCATACCATCCGGTCCAGGTGATTTGCTACTCTTTAGTTTGTGAACTGGGAAGATGTAGTAGGCCAGATTGACAGTGATTTGGTTTAGTTCATCTGACTCATCACCCTTGAAAACCATCTCTGGAATTGGTATCTTCCCCAACATCCTCATTAGTAAACACGGAATCAAATAATTAATTTAGTCTTTCTGCAATGGTTTATCTTCCCTAAGAGCCCCTTTAAACCCCTCTGTCATCTAATGGATCTTCTGCTATCTTTGGGTTCCCCTCTCCCCCCTTGGCTTCAGCAGTCAGTGTGGCAGCCAGCTTGACTGTATGGGAGACACCTGAACAGTGCGTGTTCCTGGTTCCCACTACTGCTTCTTCAGTGATGCATACTTCTTTTCTAAGCAGGAAGTGTGCTGGGTAGGGTGGAGCAGCTGTAGAGCCCAAGAATGTGTACCTGTCCTGTTGACTTGCTGCCACCCCCACTTCTGCAGTCTGGTGGTAGGTACAGAGGAGTTGATTTCCTTGGCGGCTGATAAGATGGGCTGAGCTGGGATGCCACTGCATCTCATCTTGCCAAGAGAAGTTGGCGGAGGAAAGTGTTGGTACAATAAATTGTGTTCATGCTCTGCAGATGGTAGCTCACTTCAGAACCTGGTACTTGTGCAACCTGAATCCCATTCATAGTTGTGTAAGGACTACCTCCAGAGCATCCACAGCTGCTGTTGGCCCAAGGAGCAGAACCAGGTCTTGTCATTGAATCTGGGTCTCCCGCATAGCATTGTGTACATCATTACCACTCGGCTGCTGGCCTGAAATATATATGTTTATTTTTTAAACTAATAATTTTTAACTTCTTTCTGTATTGCTCTGTTAGGGGCTGCAGGATCCATCTATTTTATGACATTTGACTCTTTTTTTTTTTTAAGGGTGTATCAGTGTAGTCATTTTTACCACAGTGCACGTTTACCGTTTATATTTCAGCAGCTGTTTTGAAACACATCTCTCCCTGCTGTAGACTTTCCCTTTTTTGCTAGGGAAAAAATAAAAACAGAAAATGAGTAACATAAGTGTGCTTTCTTTTTCTGGCATTCAGCTTCTTAAACTTGAACCTATGAGGAGAGGAGGTTGTCTTTGGAGAATGAATAGTAAGGGAAAATCTCATCAGGCGTTACCAGGAGTTGTCAAGGCAACTCTGCATACTGAGAACTAGAAATTATAGTAAGCGTGACTCAACAAGGCTTATTTTTCATTGTGTCCAAATGATCAATTTGTTTCTGTTCAGTAAGAGGATAACTTGAGATTTTCTGAGTGTAAAATAGTTAATGATGTTAGAGACCCAAGTATTTCATCATGGCTGCCCTATGAGGAAAGGCTAAAGAAGTTAGGGCTGTTTGTTTTGGAGAAGAGGTGACTGAGGGGGGATATGATAGAGATCTACAAAGTCATGTAAGGAATTGAACAAGTTAATGTTAATTGGTTATTTACTCTCTCAGATAATAGAAGGACCAGGGGGCACTCCATGAAGTTAGCAAGTAGCTCATTTAAAATAAATAGAAGAAAATTCTTTTTCACTCAGCGCATAGTTAAGTTCTGAAATTCATTGCCAGAGAATGTGGTTACAGCAGTTAGTGTAACTGGGTTCAAAAAAGGTTTTGATAAGTTCTTCGAGGATAAATCCATAAACTATTATGGTAATTAATAAGCAATAGTAGCTTGTAATCTATCTAATGTTTGGGTACTTGTGACTTCGATTGGCCATTGTTGGAAACAGGATACTGGGCTTGATGGAGCCTTGGTCTGACCCAGTATGGCATTTCTTATGTTCTAATGTAATGTTCTAAGTTGCTTAGTGTAGTAACTGCTGCTCTGTGCAGGTTACTCCTATGCAGAAATGTTACACTTAAAGTTAATAGAGATTTCTTAGCATTCAGACAGGTGAATCCAGAGCCAGTGGGTTATGCTCCTCTACCAGCAGAAGGAGACTGAGCAAAGCTGACATTATGGGGCGGATTTTAAGAGCCCTGCGCGCCGGTGCGCCTATTTTACATAGGCCTGCCGGCGCGCGCAGAGCCCCGGGACTCGCGTAAGTCCCGGGGTTTTCCGAGAGGGCGTGTCGGGGGCGGGGCCGATCGGCGCGGCGTTTCGGGGCGGGCCCGGGGGCGTGGTTTCGGGCGGGGGCAGTCCGGGGGCATGGCCGCGCCCTCCGGAACCGCCCCCGGGCTGCGTCTAGGCGCGCCAGAGGCCTGCTGGCGTGCGGGGATTTCCTTCTCCCTCTGGGAGGCGTAAATCCCCCAACAAAGGTGGGGGGGGGGGGTTTTAGACAGGGCCGGGGGGGGTGGGTTAGGTAGAGGAAGGGAGGGGAAGGTGAGGGGAGGGCGTTAGCGAATTCCCTCCGAGGCCGCTCCGAAATCGGAGCGGCCTTGGAGGGAACGGAGGTAGGCTGTGTGGCTCGGCGCGCGCCGGCTACACGAAATCATAGAAACATAGAAACATATAGAAACATAGAAATGACGGCAGAAGAAGACCAAATGGCCCATCTAGTCTGCCCAGCAAGCTTCACACATATTTTCTCTCATACTTATCTGTTTCTCTTAGCTCTTGGTTCTATTTCCCTTCCATCCCCACCTTTAATGTAGAGAGCAGTGATGGAGCTGCATCCAAGTGAAATATCTAGCTTGATTAGTTTGGGGTAGTAGCCGCCGCAATAAGCAAGCTGCACCCATGCTTATTTGTTTTACCCAGACTATGTTATTAGCCCTTATTGGTTGTTTTTCTTCTCCCCTGCCGTTGAAGCAGGGAGCTATGCTGGATATGCGTGACGTATAAGTCTTCTCCCATGCCGTTGAAGCAGAGAGCCATGCTGGATGTGCATCGAAAGTGAAGTATCAGGCCCATTTGGTTTGGGGTAGTAACTGCCGTAACAAGCCAGCTACTCCCCGCTTTGTGAGTGCGAACCCTCTTTTCTTCTCCCCTGCCGTTGAATCAGAGAACTATGCTGTATATGCATTGAAAGTGAAGTATCAGGCTTATTTGATTTGGGGTAGTAACCGCCGTAACAAGCCAGCTACTCCCCTCTTTGTGAGTGTGAATCCTTTTTTCCACATTTCCTCTTGCTGTTGAAGCTTAGAGCGATGTTGGAGTCAAGCCTGTGTATGTTTATTTAATAAGGGTATTGACTCCAGGCAGTAGCCATCATTCTGGCGAGTCACTGACTCTTCATTGGCAGCCTCTTGACTTTATGGATCCACAGTGTTTATCCCACGCCCCTTTGAAGTCCTTCACAGTTCTGGTCTTCACCACATCCTCCGGAAGGGCATTCCAGGCATCCACCACCCTCTCCGTGAAGAAATACTTCCTGACATTGGTTCTGAATCTTCCTCCCTGGAGCTTCAAATCGTGACCCCTGGTTCTACTGATTTTTTTCCTTAGGAAAAGGTTTGTCGTTGTCTTTTGATCATTAACACCTTTCAAGTATCTGAAAGTCTGTATCATATCACCTCTGCTCCTCCTTTCCTCCAGGGTGTACATATTTAGATTCTTCAATCTCTCCTCGTACGTCATCCGATGAAGATCCTCCACCTTCCTGGTCGCCCTTCTCTGTACCGCCTCCATCTTGTCTTTGTCTTTTTGAAGGTACGGTCTCCAGAACTGAACACAGTACTCCAGGTGAGGCCTCACCAAGGACCTGTACAAGGGAATAATCACTTCCCTTTTCTTACTCGATATTCCTCTCTCTATGCAGCCCAGCATTCTTCTGGCTTTAGCTATCACCTTGTCGCATTGTTTCGCCGACTTCAGATCATTAGACACCATCACCCCAAGGTCCCTCTCCTGCTCCGTGCACATCAGCCTTTCCCCCCCCATTAAATACAGTTCATTTGGATTTCCACTCCCCATATGCATGACTTTGCACTTCTTGGCATTGAATCTCAGCTGCCATATCTTCGACCACTCTTCCAGTTTCCTTAGATCCCGTCTCATTCTCTCCACTCCTTCCGGCGTGTCCACTCTGTTGCAGATCTTAGTGTCATCCGCAAAAAGACAAACCTTACCTTCTATCCCGTCCGCAATGTCGCTCACAAAGATATTGAACAGGACCGGTCCCAACACCGATCCTTGCGGTACACCACTTAAAACCGCTCTCTCTTCAGAGAAGGTTCCATTTACCATCACACATTGTCTTCTGTCCGTCAACCAATTTGCAATCCAGGTCACCACCTCGGCACTCACTCCCAAGCTTCTCGTTTTATTCACCAGTCTCCTGTGCGGAACCGTATCAAAAGCTTTGCTGAAATCCAAGTATATGATATCGAGCGCTCTTCCTCTATCCAATTCCTTGGTTACCCAGTCAAAAAAGTCAATCAGATTTGTCTGACAGGATCTTCCTCTGGTGAATCCATGCTGCCTCTGGTCCATCAATTCTCCGGACTGTAGATAGTTCACTATTCTCTCTTTCAACAGTGACTCCATTACTTTTCCCACCACTGAAGTGAGGCTAACCGGTCTGTAGTTACCAGCCTCCTCTCTGTTCCCACTCTTGTGAAGCGGGACCACCACCGCTCTTCTCCAATCACTCGGCACCACTCCCGTTTCTAGGGATCTATTGAACAGGTCGCACAGCGGTCCCGCCAGCACATCTCTGAGCTCCCTCAATATCCTTGGATGAATCCCATCAGGCCCCATGGCTTTGTCCACTTTCAGATTCTTTAGCTCTTCCCATACATTATCTACTGTAAATGGATTTTCCTCTGTTCCGCTTCCCTCCAGTTTCTTGTTGTGTAGAGATGGTCCTTCTCCAGGGTCTTCTTTAGTGAACACAGAGCTGAAGTATTCGTTTAATATTTCTGCCATTTCTTCGTCTCCCTCCACACATTGATCATTTCCACCTTTCAATTTCACTATACCACTTTGGACCTTTCTCTTTTCGCTGATGTATCTGAAAAATGTTTTGTCACCATATTTTATCTCCTTGGCAATCCTCTCTTCTGCTTGACTTTTTGCCAACTTGATTAATTTCTTTGTCTCCCTCAGTTGATACAAATATTCTTCTTTGTGCTCCTTCCTTTGGGATCTTTTGTATTTCTTGTATGCAGTTCTTTTAGCTTTAATTTTGTCAGCCACCTCCTTTGAGAACCAGATAGGTTTCATTTTTCTTTTGCTTTTCTTTACATTTCTAACATATAGAGCAGTTGCCTTGGTGATTGCTCCTTTTAGATTGGTCCACTGTTGATCCACATCTCTCTCATTTTCCCATCCATTTAGTTCTTCCTCTAGGTACTTCCCCATTTCCTCAAAGTCTGTGTTTTTGAACTGTAAAACTCTGGTCTTTGTGCTCCTTTTCCATATTCTTTTAGTGATATTAAACCATACCGTTTGATGATCACTGGTGCTGAGGTGGGCGCCCACCTTGACATCAGAGATGATTTCTCCATTATTGAGCACTAAGTCGAGAATAGTTCCTTCTCTCGTGGGTTCCAATACCATTTGTTTGAACAAAGATACTTGCATGGCATCCAGTATTGCTCTACTGTTTTTAGATTCTGCAGATGGGATTTTCCAGTCTACATCTGGCATATTAAAGTCACCAATGATCACCACTTCCCCTTTCTTACCTATCTTATGGATGTCTTCAACCAGATCTCTGTCCAGCTCTTCCTTTTGGTTTGGAGGCCTGTAAACCACTCCAATATAAATGGATGCTCCATCATCTGTTTTTAGGTCTACCCATAGTGCTTCTTCCTTGCCCCAACTTCCTTGCAGCTCAGATGCTTGGATATTATTTCTGACATAAAGAGCCACACCTCCCCCTTTTCTATCCACTCTGTCCTTCCTTAACAAATTATAGCCTGGTATTGCCGTATCCCAATCATGAGATTCTGTGAACCATGTCTCTCTGATAGCAACGATGTCCAGTTCTGCCTCTGTCATTAGGGCCTGCAGATCTGGGATTTTATTTCCCAAACTATGAGCATTTGTAGTCATAGCTTTCCAGGTACTCTCTTTATGGTTATTGCTTTTCCTGTACTCCTTATGAGACTTTAGTTGAGATTTGTTATTCACTTTACTTGTTCCTTTTGCAGTTGTGCCATTGATGACAGAGTTATCCATCTCAATGTTTTTCTCTAGAATTTCTTCAGTTAATATAGGGAGGGCTTTATGTTCTTGTTGCATTTGATACTGTGTGTGTCTCCTTGTTACAGGTCTAATTCTACCAGAGCCCACTGTGATCCTGTTTTTTAATGATTTACTTGATGAACTGATTGAGTGGGGGGGTATACTTGTTGGCTTCCCATCTGTCAAGAATGGGTGACTGTGGGACACATGTGTTATCCTACCTGAGTCTACTGTATTTCTTTTTCTTGACTCCTGGTTATTCTTTGGTGTTGGGGAATTATTTTCTGAGTAATGCAATATGGGTGTAATTCTTTTAATTGAAGCTAATTGAGCTTTAACCTCAGTCAGCTCCGTTTTCAAAGAAGAGAGCTGTGCACAGATCGGGCAAGCTCCAAGTCTCCAGATGCTTTCCCTCAGAATAAAGGCTCTACAACAGTTGCATTGGATAGTTCTCATATTGGTTAAGTTTGGGGTTGGTATGTCCTTAGCTGTTAACTTACTAATTGATCTTGTTGCTAATGCTAATTTAGACAGTCTATATTAGTAATCTAATCCCAGGGGTGGGTGGGCAGAGGGGTAGGGTGGGAGGGAAACAGTTGAACCTGGGACAAGCAGGACACTTTCTGGAACTTTATTAGTCCTTTAGCTATTAAAGGACCCCCTCAGCACTTCTGTGCCAATATTAACCAGATTATTAAAGAACAGCTATACAATAATAGAAAAGCAGGTATACTGGATCTTAAAAATAACAGTTTGCAAGCAACAGTTACAATTATTGTATAATAACAGACCTAGAGAAAGGTATAAAACACAGAAGTTCTACTGCTCAGAGAGCCCAGATTTTAGTGCAGCACAAAGCAATTAGAAGAATAGTGAAAGAAAACAAGCAGGGTTTTTTTTTTGGTTTTTTTCTTTTTTCCCTCAGAAGAGCACCCCAGAAATTTAAGAGTCTTTTATCCCCCAGAAGAAATTTAAGAGTCTTATCTGCACAGGAACAGAAGAAGGAACCTCTCTGGGACTGCCTCAAGAAAAATCGGTAGCCTTGCGCGCGCCGATCCAGGATTTTAGTAGATACGCGCGGAGCCGCGCGTATCTACTAAAATCCAGCGTACTTTTGTTTGCGCCTGATGCGCCTACAAAAGTACGCGAGGGCGCCCTTAATGAAAATCTACCCCTATGGTTTTATATATACCCCTGCAGGGACATCAGCCTACCAGTATTCTCTGTCTCCAGCAGATGGTGGCAGGCTGAGCTCAGGTAAAGAGAAAAAAAATACAGAAGGATGTGCAGGCGTGGGAAAATACAGTATTCACATATGTGGGCTTTTTTTTTTTTTTAATTTATTGAAATTTTCAAATATACAAAGAATGAACCTTTGCACAGTAACATTGAGAGAAACATGTTTGTTATGTTATTTGTTATATGTAACGCTCCTAAGTGAATTTTGTTATCATGTAAACCGGTGTGATCTGTATTCGTACAGGAACTTCGGTATAGAAAAATTAAAAAATAAATAAATAAGCGGAAATAATAAACAGAATTATAAATGAAAAAAATCTATTCTCTCCTTTAATAATCATCAAAAGTGTGTGTATGTGTGTGGGGGGAATCAGAAATCGAGGAGAAATAAAGGAATCTAAATTTAAGTAATAGACGGAGTGGATATTATCACCTACAATAATAAACCAAATTTTATCCCTAAGTTGATTCTGGGTTGATCACAGGATTGACCATTCTAGTATGCAAAAACTTTTTCAACTGATCAGGATCAAAGAAAATATAAGTAATAACACCTTGTTTTACAATACATTTAGAAGGATATTGTAAAAGAAAAGAAGCACCTAAAGCTAATACATCAGATCACATGGCCAGAAACCCCTTGCATTATCTTGGCAGGTCAGGATAAATTCTGATCAGGTCTCCCAAAAAAAGAAACATTGAATTTAAAAAAATAGGACTTCATTATGAAGGAAACATCTTGTTCATGCAAAAAAGAAAGCAACATTGTAGACCTTTCAGTCACCTCAATATTAGAGTTCTCTGAATAAGAAGTTAAGTTCATAGAATCCTAATACGTTGAGGCTGAACTTCTTGAATAGTCTTGACTTAAAGGATAAAAACATCACTATCGATAGAAGGTATCTTCTCTGCAGGAATCTTCAGGGCATCTAAAAAAATAATGAATAAGTGTTAAATGAGGAAATTCACCCATGACTTTGGGAAAGATTAAAAGTTTCAAATTCAGACGCTTGGCCTGATTTTCAAAATTTTCCATTCTCCTAGAGAGGAAATGGTGCTCTCAAATTATAGTAGCATTGACAGCCTTGATACCTTCCACATCCCCCTCTAACGACCGCAGGGTCGCAGAGTATTCCTGTAGGATGTTCTGATGGTCCAAGACAACCTTATCCAACTTTGAAGAGACTGCCTCTACCCGTTGAGAATGAACTCTAAAGGTTTGGGACAGTATGCAATCAGATCCCAGAAAGAATCAAGGATAACAGTTGCTGGTTTGGAAATCAAAGTTGGAACCCCAGAAGCGGACTGCTCACCTCCTGGAACTACTTCAGCCCCCAAAGGAGTTGAGTCCAAGACAGGAACCCTATCGTCTTCTGCTGATGTTTGAAAACGTCGCAATGGCATGGAGTTCTGCCCCTCTCCAGGCAAAAAGCTGACAGCGCCTTCCACATGGGGCGTGACGGTGAGGGTCATCAGCATTCATCTGGGATAATGCAAACAGCAGGGAGTATGTTTTGGGCAGGCTGAAAGATATTTCTCCTGGCAAGAACAGAGCTCCTCTCTCTCTCTCAGCAGCGGGGCTCAAGACTCGTCAATCTGTGAGAGAGATGGTGTATTCAGGGATGGTCTGTTGATCCAAAGGGATTGAGGGTTTGGAAGGGTACACCCTCATTTTCCCCTTCCATTTATGAAGTTAAACTTAACAAAGTAACTGGTGAGTGGAGTTCAACAGGAATACATGACAGTTCATGCCACCATCTTGGGTTCCCCCGCATGTGTAGTTTTGTCTGGACCATGGGTAGCCTCCTGCCCTGTTCGGAAGTAGTTTTGGTACGTCCCACTGGTTCTGGATTCACCTGTTTAAATGCTAAGAAAGGAGAAATTACTACTTACCTGATGATTTCCTTTTCTTTAGTACAGACGTGAATCCACCTTCCTGCCCTTGGCTGTTGGAAGGTTATGCTATTGTCCTTCTGCGTGGCTGCATGTTCCAGGAGTTATTGGTAAGTGTTACTCCAGTCCCTAGACTAGTGTTAATACATTCTTTGTCTGATCTCATTGTTTTCCTGTTGACTGAGTGATGGAATGTTTTTATCTGTTAGTTTGTACACAGTTGGCTTTTGTAGAGAATACTGGCAGGCTGAGTCACTGCAGGGGTATGTATACCGTGATGTCAGCTTTGCTCTATCTCCATCTGCTGATAGAGGTGCATAAACACTGGTTCTGGATTCACTTGTCTGTACTAAAGAAAAGAAAATTATCAGGTAAATAGTAACTTCTCCTTTATCCCATTTCTTTATTTCCATCCTCTAGCCATTAGGGATCCTGTGTTTATTCCACACGCTTTTGAATTTCATTACCTTTCTTGTGTTCACTACCTCTTCCGGGAGGGCATTCCATGCAGCCACCATCTTTTCTGTGCTTTACTTGAAAAAAACTAACTGAACTCAATGGAAACAGATGTCTGTGCCGCCGGGAAGGAGATTATCGAATCATGGAAGTATTGCCTGATAGGGAGTGAGACAACCCCCTGGAGAAACGTGGCTGTACAACGAAGAGTCTGACTATTTAAAGGTGTTTCTATCCCCTGAGGAAAGATCTGTGAGGATCTGAAATGTGGCCATGTTGGGAGCTCAAACGGCTATACAGATAAGTCGGTGTTAGTTTTTTCAAGTAAAGCACAGAGAATAGGGTTGTACAGTTGCAGCCTAATCTTCGGTTGAAGCAGACTTGAGATTAATTGCATTGACACGGCAGACTGTTTTTGAACTTTTAAATTCACATATACCAAAAATATTCACACAAAATATTTGGCTGGTGGAGGTTTATTCATGATTACAAATATACGAATTACCCATTTGTGGGGGTAAAAAAACAAAGTATGAAACTTTCCTCTCCAGCTACAAAAAGGTTTTTTAAAAAATTACACATTTTATGTATGTTATAAAGTGACTCAATTGAGATATTTAATTCAAATGTTTGAAGTATTAAGTAGAAGCAAATATAGTTCTATGAGGAGATTTGTTGTTGGCAATATTGATATCATATTTTGGATCCCTCTGTCAAAAAAACATTTCAGTGCGTTGTATTTGGTTTCTATGCAGTCCAACATCTTTCTGGTCGTAGCCATCACCTTATCACATTACTTTGTTACCTTCAGATAACTGGACATGTTTGCCCCAAGTCTCTCTCCTGGTCCATGTATATCAGTCTTTTGCCCCCTGTCACCTATTTGGATTACTATACCATGCTGAAATTACATAAATTCAGCTAGATTTATAACATCCAAAGCTTGCTATTCATTAAACATTTTTGGGTACCATGATGTAAAGTGAAGTGGATGCTTTAGTTTCCTGCCTTTAGAAGATCTCTGCATTAAAAGCAGTGGAAGCCAATGTCTCCTGCATCAGGAGCTCCTGAGTGAAAGAGGTGAACACTTTGTAAGTTGGCTACTGTGCATAAGTCCCCTCTTATATTGAATACTTTTGCTTTTTCTCTTTGTAGGATGTATATAAACTGCTCGGGGCCAGGGTTCAGCCTCCATTCGGACATTGTCATGCCTTACATCTACAAATATGGAAGCAAAAGCCAGATCGAGCGCTACATTCCTAACATGGTGGCTGGAAAATGCATTGGGGCTATAGCCATGACTGAGCCTGGGGCTGGAAGGTAAGGCTTTTGCTTTTCATTTTCCCCTTAAATTCTTAGCATTGCTAAACTTTTTACTGCTGATTTAGAGGTTCCAAGTGCAAGGTGTTGCATATAGGGAAAAATAACCCTTGCTGTAGTTACACAATGTTAGGTTCTATATTAGGAGCTACCACCCAGGAAAAAGATCTAGGCATCATAGTGGATAATACTTTAAAATCGTCGGCTCAGTGTGCTGCAGCAGTCAAAAAAGCAAACAGAATGTTAGGAATTATAAGGAAGGGAATGGTTAATAAAACGGAAAATGTCATAATGCCTCTGTATCGCTCCATGGTGAGACCGCACCTAGTATACTGGGTACAATTCTGGTTGCCGCATCTCAAAAAAGATATAGTTGCGATGGAGAAGGTTCAGAGAAGGGCAACCAAAATGATAAAGGGGATGGAACAGCTCACCTATGAGGAAAGGATGAAGAGGTTAGGGCTGTTCAGCTTGGAGAGGAGACGGCTGAGGGGGGATATGATAGAGGTATTTAAGATCATGAGAGGTCTTGAATGACTAGATGTGAATCGTTTATACTAGGGGGCATTCCATGAAGTTAGCAAGTAGCACATTTAAGACTGATCAGAGAAAATTCTTTTTCACTCAATGCACAGTTAAGCTCTGGAATTTGTTGCCAGAGGATGTGGTTAGTGCAGTTAGTGTAGCTGGGTTCAAAAAAGGTTTGGATAAGTTCTTGGAAGAGAAGTCCATTAATGGCTATTAATCAAGTTTACTTAGGGAATAGCCACTGCTATTAATTGCATCAGTAGCATGGGATCTTCTTGGTGTTTGGGTAATTGTCAGGTTCTTGTGGCCTGGTTTGGCCTCTGTTGGAAACAGGATGCTGGGCTTGATGGACCCTTGGTCTAACCCAGCATAGCAATTTCTTATGTTCTTATGTTCCTCATATTTCACTTCGTAACCTTAGAGAATCTGAACTGTAGTAGTCTGCAATCACAGAAATGTGCTGAGCATTAGTAACAATGGGTCAGTCACTTTATCCTCTGTTACATAGAAACATATAAAGGATGGCATAAAAAAGACCAAATGGCCCATCCAGTCTGCCCAGCAAGCTCCCATACTGATTAGGTTCTCATAATTATCAGTTTCACAGACCGCCAAGGTCAGGGCCCTTGTTGGTTACTGTTTGATTCCAATTTCCTGCCACCCACTGCCATTGAAGCAGAGCGTAATCTTGGAGTTGCATCAAAGTGAGGTATCAGACTTATTGATTAAGGGTAGTAACCGCCGCATCAAGCAAATTACCCTCATGCTTATTTGTTTTTTCCCGGACTGTACAGTTCAATGTCCTTGTTGGTTGTTGTCTGAATGTAAATCATCTGTTCCACATTTCCCCTTGCTGTTGGAGCAGAGAGTAATATTGGCGTTGAATAAGGGTAGTAACCACCATTCCAGCAAGCTACCGCTATATATTTTCATTCATTCCCATTCTCTAGCCTTTAGGGATCCGCAGTGTTTATCCCATGCCCCTTTGAAATCCTTCACAGTTTAAGTCTTCACCACTTCCTCCAAAAGGGCATTCCAGGCATCCACCACCCTCTCCATGAGGAAATATTTCCTGACATTGGTTCTAAGTCTTCCTCCCTGGAGTTTCAAATCGTGACCCCTAGTTCTACTGAATTCTTTCCAATGGAAAAGGTTTGTTGTTGACCATGGATCATTAAAATCGTTCAAGTATCTGAAGGTCTGTATCATATCACCCCTGCTCCTCCTCTCCTCCAGGGTATACATATTCAGGTTCTTCAACCTCTCCTCCTAAGTCATTTGATGGAGACCACCCACCCATCCTGTCTCTGTCCCTTTTTGAGATAGGGTCTCCAGAACTGAACACAGTACTCCAGGTGAGGCCTCACCAAGGATCTGTACAAGGGGATGATCACTTCTCTTTTCTTACTAGATATTCCTCTTTCTATGTAGCCCAGCATTCTTCTGGCTTTAGCTATCGCCCTGTCACATTGCTTCATTGACTTCAGGTTGATAGACACTATCACCCCAAGGTCTCTCTCCTGCTCTGTGCACATCAGCCCTTCACCCCCCAACAAATACAGTTCTTTCGGATTACCACACCCTAGAAGCATGTCTTTGCACTTCTTGGCATTGAATCCCAGCTGCCATATCTTCGATCACTCTTCCAGCTTCCTTAAATCTCGTTTCATTCTCTCTACTCCTTCTGGCATGTCCACTCTGTTGCAGATCTTCGTATCATCTGCAAATAGACAAACTTTACCTTCTATCCCTTCCGCAATGTCACTCATAAAGGCATTGAACAGAACTGGTCCCAACACTGATCCCTGTGGCACTCCACTTAACACCAGTCTCTCTTCAGAGTAGGTCCATTTACCATCAGACATTCTCTTCTATCTATCAACTAGGTGCAAACTTACCCCTAGATTCATTAAAATGCGTTAACGCATTGATAACGCCCGCGATAAGGAAAAGGGGCATGTTTAGGGAAACTTTAAAATTACCGCACCACGCGCTAACATACCACTTCGCATCGGTGGTATCGCATGATGCGGTAAACTTATTGCACCCTGCGATAATCCCTATTTTTCGAGATAGTCTCTCTATTTCAGTCTCTATCCTCAAGGCCATCATAGTTAAGAAGTATTTATATATCTATAGGAGGGACATCTAATAGGTTGAGGTGAGGTGTTGGTGGTGCTTTAGGGTTTAGGGGCCATTTTCTCATGTAGAGTGAGACATACGAACAGCACAGTACATCTTGGTGAAGATTTGACATCATTTGGAGTAAGGAAAGTCTCACAAAGATGAAATGTTGTACTATGTTATCTCACCCTAGCTTGATGGTACCCTGTTATAGAGTCCATCAAGCTAGGATGAGAGAACATAATAGAAATGGCATAATTGTGAGACTTTCCTCACTCCAAATGACGTCAAATCTTCACCAAGATGTACTGTGCTGTTCGTATGTCTCACTCTACATGAGAAAGTGGCCCCTAAACTCTAAAGCACCACCAACACCTCACTTTGATCTACTAGATGGCCCTCCTATAGAGATATAAATAGTTGCACACTGTTAGGCCTGCCCCAGAGGCAATCTCTCCACTCCACACAGGAAAAAGATCTAGGCATCATAGTGGATAATACTTTAAAATCGTCAGCTCAGTGTGCTGCAGCAGTCAAAAAAGCAAATAGAATGTTAGGAATTATTAGGAAGGGAATGGTTAATAGAACGGAAAATGTCATAATGCCTCTATATCGCTCCATGGTGAGATTACACCTTGAATACTGTGTACAATTCTGGTCGCCGCATCTCAAAAAAGATGAGGAAAGGCTGAAGAGGTTAGGGCTGTTCAGCTTGGAGAAGAGACGGCTGAAGGGGGATATGATAGAGGTCTTTAAGATCATGAGAGGTCTTGAATGAGTAGATGTGACTCAGTTATTTTCACTTTCGAATAATAGAAGGACTAGGGGGCATTCCATGAAGTTAGCAAGTAGCACATTTAAGACTAATCGGAGAAAATTCTTTTTCACTCAACGCACAATAAAGCTCTGGAATTTGTTGCCAGAGGATGTGGTTAGTACAGTTAGTGTAGCTGGGTTCAAAAAAGGTTTGGATAAGTTCTTGGAGGAGAAGTCCATTAATGGCTATTAATCAATTTTACTTAGGGAATAGCTACTGCTATTAATTGCATCAGTAGCATGGGATCTTCTTAGTGTTTGGGTAATTGCCAGGTTCTTGTGGCCTGGTTTTGGCCTCTGTTGGAAACAGGATGCTGGGCTTGATGGACCCTTGGTCTGACCCAGCATGGCAATTTCTTATGTTCTTATGTTCCACTCCACTCCACTCCTTCCCTCTCCCCTCCCAAGCCCAGAAGTGGCCAAAATGTAATTCAAAAGATTTACCGCAAATTGCGTTATGGCCATTTCAGGCATATTGCACAGCCTAATGCTTGGAAAAAAGGTGTAGTTATTTCTGGCGTTAAAACCGTGTGATAGGATGCTTTATGCTATTGCACAGTGTGATATCTCCCCTCATTTTACTAAATCCCACTCTTACTATAATACATTCGTTATTAAACAATTCTGATTCCATCTGGCTCTGTACAAACTTACGAATATACAAACCATCGAGAGAACTTAGATCTGCAACTATGAATCTTTTAGAGATACTGTCAATACGACTGGCTAGACTGAATGTAACAAGACAAAGAGCTTTTTCTGTGGCAGGTCTTATTCTCTGGAACTCTTTACCAAATACATTACGACAAATATCAGATAGCAAGGAATTTAAGAAATCATTAAAAACATACCTCTTCAGAGAAGCTTTTGGAATCACTGACCATTAAACAGTAACCTCAAGGTTAAATTAGAAAATGGCAAAGATGTCTCCTAATAATAGATTAGGACTTTTTTTTGTTTCTTCGTGTTTCTATCTGTTCTTGTTTTTATTAAAGAAGTAATATTAGTCAATTTTATTTTAAGGTATACTATGCTAGATTAAATATTATTTTTGATTGTATTTTCCTCCAACTTTATTTATTTTTAATTGTTGTTTAATTACTTACATAATATTTTTATATTTATGGTTGTTATTTGTTTTATTTTTATTTTATTATCAATTGTAAACCGTTTTGTTCAATCTATATTGTTAAGACGGTATATAAATACTTTTAAATAAATAAATAAATAAATAAACTCCTCCCTGATCCTTGCCTTCCCAAAATTTGCATTTGCGCCGTGCGTTACTGTTCCTATCGCATGCATTATGGCATTAACACATCAGTTAACACATTATCGCATGAGTTAATGCCATAACACATTTTGATGAATGACCCGAAAAGATTATGAGCCCTCTGGGGACAGAGAAATAAATACAGTACCTGAATGTAATCCGCTTTGAAGTGCTGAAAAGTAGAATATGAAATAAAAAAAAAGTGGATCATCAAAGGAAGAAACACAATATTATTTGTGTCTATGTATGTCTGTGTCTCGATCTCTCTTTCTCGATCCTCAGGCTATAAATTCCCATTGTGGTAATGAGAAAGTGAGAGAAATGAAGAATGTGGCTAATGAAGTAAATTTTCTCTTTAGAGACAGATAGATTAGTGGCAGTGTATGCCAACATTGCAGTACTATTCTAGGGTATGTTGTCACGCTAAATGATGATTTTTATTTTTGTTCTTACACACCTAGTGATTTGCAGGGAGTGCGCACAAATGCCAAAAAGGATGGAAGTGACTGGATTCTGAATGGCAGTAAGGTAAGTTGAGGCTGGGGTGGGGTAAGGACTCTTCTCTCTATGCAGCATTGTGTTTGAGGGCAACAGACTATCAAAGATATTGTTTCAAGTGATTAAACTAAAGTCATATGTCCGTATGGAGATTAAAAGATTATAGTGCACTTTTCATAGAAATAGGGATCTTGATTAGAATCAAGCATAGATTCTTTCCACTGGGTGAACTTTGGAAATCCAAGTTATTTAATAGTTTTTTTCAATTATCCCTTACATTAGACCCTTTGTCTTCTCAGTATTCCTTTTGTGTTTAGATAAGAATGATAGATAAATATACAGGTGAGGAAGAATCGTTCACAGTTCATTGGGCATGGTGTCTAAGATGGCGCACATCCAGAATTATGGCAGGTTGCAAGAAAAAAGCTGACAGGACTCCCAGCTAGGACATGGGCAGCCAAGGAATGGGGGTCCTGCCCTGAAATTTCATGACTAAACCATTGGTAACTGACACACAGACTGGACACGGGTCATGGAAATAGTTGTAGGTACTATTTAATGCATGCAGGTTCTCACACCCTGTTTAACAACTTGGCAAGTATGTGTGTATATATATAATATATTTATATATATATATATGTGTGTATATATTTCATATGGAGTAAAACTACCTTCTGTGGGCAAGGCAAGTCCATAAGCAAAGTTATACAGCTGAGTAGTGTAGGCAGGAACAATGTAAGGAATGAGGAAATGGGCTTCAGGATCAGATCAGATGAACCAGCTAGGAACCTTGCTTAAGGAAAACCTGAAATACCCCAAGTAACATAGAAACATAGAAATGACAGCTGAAAAGGATCAATGGTCCATCCAGTCTGCCCAGCAAATTTCCCATGGTAGTATCTGCCATGCCGTGCAAATTACCCCCATGTATCAGTCAGTTTTGCATGACATGCTTTGCTTATGGACTTAGCCATAGAAGCAGTCCTGTGTGTTTTCCTTAATGTCTGCACATCAGTACTCATGACTATGAAAAATGTCATGGCTCATGTTGGTTGTCTTTGAATACAAATTCCTTTTTCCTTTCATCCCTACTCCCCTCCTTCGAAGCAGAGAGCAATTTTGCAGTTGCATCAAAATCATCAAGGCTTATTCCCTGTACGTATCCGGATCAGTCCAGACTCCTGGGTTTTGCCTCCCCTCCAGCAGATGGAGACAGAGAAAGTTCTGACAGACTCTGCCATATATACCTGGGTGCCACCCACAGTCTGTCAGTATTACTCTGTCTCCAGCAGATGGTAGGGGTGCCAAACTCAAAGTCTGGAATAGATTACTTGGTAGTATAGGATTTTACTTTTCAGTCAGAGAGTTAAAAAAAACCCAAAACAAAACCAGTTTTCTTGTTTTTGGCATCAGTGCTCTCCTTTATTTCTTTGACTGCTGTCGGGGGGGCATTCACATTGGTGCTCGGCCGGGCGCTTAGTTTAAAAAAAACAAACCCAAAAAACAAAAAAACAGACTTTTGTTTTTACTCCCGATGCCATGCAGAACAGCTTGCCGTGCGTGCGGCTCCGGCCGGTCGTGCTTGTCTCGTGTCTGCCTGTGCTCAACCTGCCTACCCGGTGGTGAGGGTTCCTCTGCGGGCACCGGGGGGTCATGCTTCGGTGGTGGGCTGTAGCACTGACCGTCGGAGAGTTGCCGGCTCCTTCACCCTGCGCAATTTTGGGTGTTTTTCGTTGGCGACACAACTTGTGCTGGGGGTGGGGAATCTCCCGCCTCAGCTCTCTCCAAAACGGCCGTCTCCGCAGCCGCAATCTCCTGCACAGGCTGACCTGCAGGGGCAGGGAGATGACCCTGACATGGATTCTGAAGGGTCTGTATCTTCTTTTTCATCAGAATTTGTTTTGGTAATGCATAAAGCATTTAAGGCCAGGAAGACCAGCAAGAGACATGCGATTACTGGGAGGGAGACTTCGTCCCCACCTCCAAAGGTCCAGAAAAGGTCTGCATCTCAAGGGTCGGCAGGGCCTCCTAAGGAGAAGCGCCCCTTGTGTACCAGGGTGCTGCAGGAGGACAGGGAGACATCGTCTGATGCCGCAGATCCTGATGTGCAGGATCTGCCTGCCCAGCCCCCAAGGGGGGTAGAGGGTGAAGGAGACCAGCAGCAGAGTGCTGCTCATGGTTCTCATGTCGTCGAAGGAGATGACCCGAAAGGGGAATTGGGAATTGACGCTCCTCTGGAGGAATCTCGATTAGGATCTATGGATCCTGTTTTGTTGGGCCTGAGGGTCCGCCCACTTCTTTTCCTTTCCATTTTTCAGCCACTGACCTCCTGTATAGGGAATGGGACACCCCAGATTTGGGGTTGAAAGTCTCAAAAGCAATGGACAAGCTTTATCCGCTGCCTGAGGAGGCTTTGGAGATTCTTCGAGTTCCCAAGGTTGATGCCGCAGTTTCAGCTGTGACAAAAAAGACCACAATTCCAGTCACGGGGTCGACGGCCCTTAAGGATCTGCAGGATTAAAAGCTGGAATTGCAGCTTAAAAAGATCTTTGAGGTTTCCGCATTTGGTGTCTGTGCTGCAATGTGTAGCAATTTCGCTGTGAGAGCTGGCCTTCGCTGGGTACAACAGCTAAGGCAAACAAATCTCTGTCTGAAGAAGAAGCTCGTCAAGCGGGATGCCTCGAGGTGGTGGTTGCTTATAGTGCAGACGCTCTTTATGACCTGCCTCGGACGTCGGCTCGGTCTATGGTCTCAGCTGTTTCAGCACGGAGGTTGTTATGGTTGAGGAACTGGTCGGCGGATGTTTCTTCCAAGTTCCAACTGGGTTCCTTGCCCTTTAAGGGCAAGTTGCTTTTTGGAAAAGAACTGGAGGTTATGATTCAGTCCCTGGGAGAGAATAAGATTCATCAGTTGCCGGAAGTCAAACCAAGGTCCAGAGGGTCCTTTGCTTCTAGGACCCAGTTTCATGGGGGTCGCCGGGCTAGAGTGCCCCGAATGTCCACGGCTTCTTTTCGACAGAATTCTGGCAGACAGCAGTCGTGGCCTCAGTCCTTTCGGGGACGACATTTCGGTAGACTGGCTAACACCCAGTCTAACCCAGCTGGAAAGTCTTCACAATGATGGGCAGCCAGTCCATTCCTCTGTTCCAGTGGTTGGGAGGCAGGCTGTCTCTGTTCTACGAGGAATGGACCAAAATCACAGCAGACCAGTGGGTGCTTTCTGTGATAAAACACGGTTACGCTTTAGATTTTGCACGCCGACCTCGGCCTCACTTTCTGGTCTCACCAAGCGGATATGCCACAAAGTGCCGGGCGGTAAGGCAGACACTGAAGTGCCTGATCGATCTCAGTGCCATTGTTCCGGTTCTATCTTTAGCACAAAGGAGGGGCCGCTACTCCATTTACTTCATCGTGCCAAAGAAAGAAGGCTCCTTCAGGCCCATCCTCGACTTAAAGCGAGTCAACAGATGCTTGTGGATACCTTGTTTCTGGATGGAGACGTTGAGGTCCATCATTGCCTCTGTTCGGCCGGGAGAATTTCTGGCATCTCTGGATCTGACGGAGGTGTATCTGCATATCGGGATCAGGCTGGATCATCAGAATTTCCTGAGATTTTCCATTCTGGGTCAGCACTATCAGTTTCAGGCTCTACCCTTTGGTCTTTCAACGGCACCCAGGACGTTCACAAGATAATGGTGGTATTAGCGGCACAGTTGCGCAGGGAGGGTCTGTTGGTTCACCCGTACCTGGATGATTGGCTGATTCGGGCAAAGTCGGAAGCGCTTTGCCAGGTGGCGATCCAGCATGTGCTGCAGTTATTGAGGAAACTTGGCTGGGTGGTCAACTTGGCCAAAAGTCAGCTAATACCCTCCCAGTCATTGGCATTTTTGGGGGCTGCTTTGGACAACCGGCAGGGAAGAGTTTTCTTAACGTCCGACCGCATTGCCAAATTACATGGCCAGGTGAGGCGCTTATTGTCCAAGCACTCCCCGAAGGTCTGGGATTACTTACAGTTGCTGGAATTGGTTCCCTGGGCCTTCGCTCACATGCGGCCTTTGCAGTCAGCCTTACTTTCCCGTTGGAACCCGGTGTCAGAACCTGCTCCTGCCGCTGATTGAATCCGCTCTATCCAGTCTGGAGTGGTGGCTAATCTTGGACAATTTGAGTCGAGGGGTTCCATTAGTTTTACTGGATTGGACAGTGGTGGCCACGGATGCCAGTCTCTCCGGCTGGGGAGCGGTTTGTCTGCGGAAGACAGTCCAGGGATGCTGGTGTCCAGAGGAGTCTCGGTGGTCAATAAATCGCCTGGAAACCAGAGCAGTACGGCTCGCATTGGAAGCCCTCCTTCCACTTGTCAGGGGGAAGTTGGTCAAGATACTATCCGACAATGCAACCACGGTGGCCTACATCAATCACCAGGGCGGCACAAAGAGTCAGCCGGTAGCTGCGGAAGCTCGTCTGTTAATTGCATGGGTGGAGCAGAATCTGGTCAGCATAGTGGCGTCTCACACTGCCGGGATCGACAACATTCACGCATATTTCTTAAGTCAACATCTTCTCGATCCAGGAGAGTGGGAGTTGGCAGACAAGGCCTTTCAACTCATCTGCGACAGATGGGGCACTCCGTGCATGGATCTGATGGCGACGTTCAAAAATGCCAAGGCTCCACGCTTCTTTGCTCGCCGAAGAGAGACAGAAGCAGAGTGAGTAGCTGTTCTGGCACTGCCCTGGCCAAAGAAGATACTACTTTACATGTTTCCTTCTTGGCCTCTAATAGGCAAGGTGCTCACGAGGATAGAGAACCATCCGGCCGATGTGATCTTGGTGGCTCCTGAGTGGCCGTGTCGTCCGTGGTTTGCGGATTTAGTCAACTTAGCAGTGGAAGGTCCCTTGTGGTTTCCTTACCTTCCGAACCTTCTTCATCAGGGGCCCGTCTGTTTCGACCAGGCCAATCGCTTCTGTCTAGAAGCATGGCTTTTGAGAGGCGGCGTCTAAAGGGCAAAGGTTATTCCGATGCGGTAGTGACTACGCTGTTGCGTTCTCAAAAGTCCTCAACTTCTCTATCTTATGTTTGAGTCTGGAAGGTGTTTGAGTCTTGGTGCGTAGATCGAGGGATTGTACCCACTTGTGCGTCCATTTTGGATATCTTGTGTTTCCTTCAATTGGGATTAGCTAAGGGTTTGTCGTGTAGTTCCTTGAAGATACAGGTGGTGGCACTTGGTTCCTTGTGTGGTCCCATACATGGGGCACTGTTGGCTGCTCATACTGATGTTTCTCATTTCCTGAGGGAGCGAAGCATTTGCATCCACCGGTAAGCTCACCCTGTCCATCCTGGAATCTAAACTTAGTCCTTACGGCTTTGTGTTCGCCGCCCTTTGAGCCTCTGAAGAGAGCAACGTTGAAAGACCTCATGTTGAAGGTGGTCTTTATGGTGGCTATTTCCTCTGCTCGTAGAGTTTCCGAGCTTCAAGCATTGTCTTGCTGGGAACCCTTCTTAAGGATTTCAGATTCTGGTGTGTCTTTGTGAACGGTACCTTCTTTTCTTCCGAAAGTGATGTTTTCCTTTCATTTGAATCAATCGGTGGAGCTTCCATCTTTTTCCAATCTGGATAGGTCGGATCCACTTTCTAAGGACTTGAGGAAGTTGGATGTCTGTAGAACTCTGTTGTGTTATCTGGAAGTAACTAATAGTTTTTGGGTCTCGGATCACCTTTTTGTACTCTGGAGTGGCCCGAAAGGAGGTAATATGGCATCCAAGACCACAATCGCCCAATGGCTGAAGGAAGCAATTAATTCCGCGTATTTGCTTTGTGGAAAACCCTTGCCTGTTGGCCTTCGGGCACATTCTACTAGATCGCAAGTGGCTTCTTGGGCGGAATGTCAACAGATTTCTCCGCAGGAGATTTGTAGAGCGGCTACATGGAAATCGTTGCATATTTTTGCAAGGCATTACCGTCTGGATGTTCAGGCTCCGGATGCGGGCAGTTTGGGGGCAGGCGTGCTGAGAGTGGGCATCTCTGGATCCCATCCCAGGTAGGTGAGCTCTGGTACTTCCCAGGAGTCTGGTCTGATCCGGGTATGTATAGGGAAAAGAAAATTGGTTCTTACCTGATAATTTTTGTTCCTGTAGTACCACGGATCAGTCCAGAATCCCGCCCGTTTGATACTGAGATGCTCTGAAGCAGAGAAATAAATAAGGGAGAGTCCGCTCATTTTATGTTTGTTTATTTCTGATCTGAAACTCAATCTCGTTTACCCGGTTTCATGGGTTAGTGGTCCAGTTCAGTTTATGGTACCTGTATATAGTTATTTTGTTTTGGGCCATGCTGACAGACTGTGGGTGGCACCCAGGTATATATGGCAGACTGTCAGAACTTTCTCTGTCTCCATCTGCTGGAGGGGAGGCAAAACCCAGGAGTCTGGACTGATCCGTGGTACTATAGGAACAAAAATTATCAGGTAAGAACCAATTTTCTTTTGGTTAAGAGTAGTAATCCCATGTCTTCTAGGGTAGTAACTATTGCTCTGTGCAGGTTACCCCTATGCTTATCAGTTCCCCAGACCATAAAAGTCGAGGCCCTCATTGGTTGCTATCTAAATCCAATTCTCTTTTTCCCCTGCCATTGAAGCAGAGAGAGCAATGTTGGAGTTGCATCAGAAGTATCAAGGCTTATTGGTTAAGGGTATTAACTGACGCACCAGCAGGTAACCCTCCCCCATTTCATGACCTCCATCTTCATTTTCTTTGGGACTTGGCTGTAGAAGCAGTTCTGTGCTTTTTCCCTTATGTCTGTGTAACAGCATCCCAAACCATGGAAGTCGGGGCCTTTGGTTGTCGCATTGTAGTAGGCATATAGGCTCTAGATCAATCCAAGAGCAGGGAACAGGTTAGTCACAAATACAAAGCCAGATGGAGAAAGAACATAGACACCGTATTGCGGCTTGCTCACCCAGGAAAGGGGAAGATGCCAGAACTGCAGAGCATCGGTTTGAGCCTGGTCAGGACTGTATACTTAAAAAATGAACTTAAAAAGGGTTGGTCCATAGCTTTTCCATGGAATTCTGCTTTCTTTATATCCAGCAAGCTCCTGTTTATATTTTTTTGGTCCCAGGACATTCTCAAAAAAACTTTATTTTATTTTTATTTTCAGTAAGGTGGTTTATAATAGCAAGAATGATTTCCATGCTGGAGATAGCAGAGTTGCTTACCTGAAACAGGTGTTCTCTGAGGACAGCAGGATGTTAGTCCTCACATATCAGTGCCATCATCAGATGGAGCCTCAATGTGGAAAATTTGTCAAAGTTTTTCTAGTACTTTGACTAGGCACACTGAGCATGCCCAGCATGCTCTATACCATGTGTCCACACGGGGTCCCTCTCCAGTCTTATAACAGAATTATAATTAAAATAAAAATAGGAAAAACCAAACTCCGAGAGGTGGCAGGCAGGTTTCGTGAGGACTAACATCCTGCTGTCCTTAGAACACCTGTTACAGGTAAGCAACTCTGCTTTCTCTGAGGACAAGCAGGATGGTAGTCCTCACATATGGATGAATCCTTAGCTACAGGCTGCTCCTCAACACAATAGGGGACTAATAGACACCCAACCAGGCACAACAATACCAACGGGCACAACAATAGTGCTGTTGGCAATAGATGAGGGAGACAGCCTGAACCCAATCAATGGGGCCTAGGCAGGAAGAGTTGGGTTCTACACCTCAAACAGGTTTCAAAGGACAGAATGGCTGAACCTATTGTTGCGTCGGCCACATCCCTATCCAGAAGGTAACGAGATGTGAATGTGTGGAGAGAATTCCAAGTTGCAACTTTAAAGATCTCCTCCACGGAAACTGCTCGCAAGTGGGTCACTGATACTACCATGGCTGTGACAGAATGAGCCTTGACATGACTCTCAAGAAGAAGTTCCGCCTGGGCTTAATAGGAGATGCAATCCACTAGGCAATTGGATAGTGTCTGTTTGGCAACGGCAGCGACCAACCTATTATCAAAAGAAACAAAATGTTGGGTGGACTGTCTATGGGCTTCTGTCTTCTACAGATAGAAGGCTAAGGCTCGCAGTCTAAACTGTGCAAGTCTACCCTGTCATGATAAAACTTAGTGTAAGGTGAATAAGTCACTAAGGCCTGGAGCTCACTGACCCTACACACTGAGGTGACCGCCACCAAAAATATGACCTTCCAGGTCAGGTACTTCAAGTGTCAGGTGCACAGCAGCTCAAAAGGAGCTTTCATCAGCTGAGCTAACACCACATTGAGGTCCCAAGACACAGGAGGTTTTAATTGAATCAGGGCCCGCGTGGAATGTACAACTGTAGGCTGTATAGAGATGGGCGTGCCATCTACACCTTGGTGGCATGCGCCAGTTGCACTGAGATGAACTCTAACGGAGTTGGTTTTTAAGCCAGCTTCCAATAGGTGTAGAAGCTAATCAAGCAGTTTTTGTGTGGGACAGGGTCTTCTGCTCACAACACACAGAAAACCTCCTCCACTTCAGTCCATAGGACTTTCTAATGGAAGGCTTTCTAGAAGCCTCCAGAACCCAAGACGCATCTTATGAAAGCTCAAGCAGCTGCAGGATTAACCTCTCAACATCCAGGCTGTGAGCGACAGGGCCTAGAAGTTGGGATGCTGCAGCCTGCCTTGATCTTGCGTGATGAGATCCTGGGAAGTCCTCAGACTGATCGATCTCTGGATGGACACTCCCTTAGAAGTGGAAACCAGACTTGTCTTGGCCAATGAGAGGCTATGAGTATCATAGTCCCCCTCCTCGCGAAGCTTCGAGAGTCTTTGCCACTAAGAGAAGAGGAAGTTATGCATACAGAAGACCCTTGCCCCAAGGCTGGTTTGCTGACTGATCTATACAGGGAACAGAACTGAGGCACATTCATGTTGCAGGGGGATGCAAACAGATCTAGGTCCAAGCTCCCCCAGAAGCAAAATATTTGATTCGCTATCCCCTGGTCCAGGGATCACTCGTGGGGTCTGAGGGCCCAACGGAGGCTGTGTGCAACCACATTTTCTATCCTGGCCAGAAACATGGCCCTGAGCACCATTCTGTGGGATAGGGCCCATGACCAGATCTGGACTGCTTCCTGACACAGAAGGTACGACCCCCGTTCTTCCCTGCTTGTTGACATACCACATGGCTACCTGGTTGTCAGTTTGAATCAGGACAACTTTGTTGGATAGCTGATCTCTGAAAGCCCATAGTGCGTATCGGATTGCCCGATGCTCCAAGGAATGGTTTTGACAAGAGCGTTCCTGAGCGGACCAGAGACCCTGGATGCTGAGCCCTTCTACATGAGCTCCCCATCTACATGAGCTATCCACCCCAGGATGGATGCATCTGTGGTTAGGACAGTTTGGGTAGGGGAATTTTGAAAAGAATCTCCTGTTCCAGATTTGAAAGTACCCACCACCAGGACAATGAGTCATGGAGAGACAGGGTGACTTGGATGCAATCCTGGAGGCTCTGAGTGGCCTGATGCCACCTCAACCTCAGGGTCCATTGGGTTGTACATATGCAGACGTTCCAAGGGAGTGACATGAATGGTTGTGGCCATATAACCCAAAAACCTCAACATGTGCCAGGCTAACACCTGCTGCTTTGTTGAATCTCTGTTGTGATGGTCATCAGGGTGAAGGCCCTTTGACAAGGCAGGAAGGCCTTGGCCTGAGCAGTGTCTAGCAAGGCTTCTATGAAGTCCAATTGAAGTGACAGGCTGAGATGAGATTTCGGGTAGTTGAGAATGAACCCTACTGACTCCAGCACTCACATGGACCTGGCGGAGCCTGCGGAGGTGCACAGTCACCAAGGCCAGACATTTTTTTGAAGACTCCTGGGGCTAACACTAGCTCAAATGGCAACACCCAGTCCTGGAAGTGCTGTTTTACCACTATTACTCGGAGATACTTCTGTGATCAGGGAAGATCTTGATATATATGTATGCATCCTTTAGATCGAGGGAGCACAGGCAATCCCCTTTTTGTAAAAGAGGAATCAAGGTGCCCAGAGAAACCATCTTGGAACAATTTAATTTTTTAGAAACTTGTTCAAGGCCCTTAGGTCTAAGATGGGAAAGAGTCCTTCTGTTCTCTTTGGAATCAAGAAGTACCTGGAGTAGAATCCCCTTCCTCTTTGCCCTGGTGGTACGGGCCCAACCACCTGGCCATTAAGAGGGAGGAGAGCTCCGCTAGTAGTACCTCCTGTTGTGCTACTGGCCCCCAAAACGGGCACGGAAGGCAATTTGGCGGGGCACCCAATAGATTCAGTTGGTAACCTTGATGTACGATGGACAGAATCCACTAGTCCAAGTTTATCCTGGGCCACTGGTTTGCAAAGAATTGCAGCCTGCCCCTGACTGGAGGGTCCAACATCCCGGGTATGAGCGACTGGCCTATGTTTCCTACGACCCAGTTAAAATTCTGTTCCTGGAGTTGACTGAGGTGCTAACTGGGGCTTGGGGGCTGTCTGCTGCTTGGGACAGCCATGGGAGCCCTGATGGTGTTGACGAGAGCAAAGGGGCAGAGGACAGTACTTCCTTGGCCCCTGTCTCTGACGTCCTCTTCTTCTAGGCAAGATCCGGTGTGCTGGTAGAGAGTTGTTGGCGGTTTCCATGGTGGTCCCGTAGTTGTGCCACAGAGTGCCTCACCCTATCTCCGAAGAGATTCTCTCTAGTACATGGCACGTCAACGAGTTGTTCCTGTACCTCTGGTCAGAGATCCAAGGCCTCCAGTCATGCCATTCTGCAGAGACTCTTGATGCTGTCTTGAAAACATAAGTCACTCAGACCTTGTATTTTCCACACTCCAGGCCCTTATGCACCAGCGACATAAGGGTATCCTGCTGCTGTTGAGGCAGCTGCTAGGCCACCTCCTGCACCTGCTTCCAGATGTCCCATGAGACTGGCTCATGTAGAGCTGGTAGGCAGTGATGCGAGCAATGAGCATGGTGTCTTGAAACACCGTCCTCCCTAGAGTGCCCATCGCTCTATAAGAACATAAGAAATTGCCATGCTGGGTCAGATGAAGGATCCATCAAATCCAGCATCCTGTTTCCAACAGAGGCCAAACCAGGCCACAAGAACCTGGCAGTTACCCAAACACTAAGAAGATCCCATGCTACGGAGGCAATTAATAGCAGTGGCTATTCCCTAAGTAAACTTTATTAATAGCAGCTGTTCCTTCCCCGGGGACGCCGAGGAATGACTGCGAGAGCGCTTGGCTCTCTTAAGGGTGGATTCGATCACCACTGACTGGTGGGGCAGCTGACGCTTATCGAATCCGGCAGCCTTCTGGACAAGGTAGACCTCATCGTCCTCCATATTAATGCAAGGCATTGTGAGAGGGTGTTCCCATATCCTTAGCAGTAGTTCCTTAAGGATCTCGCACCAGGACTGCCACGATCTCCATAGGAGGCTCTATGAACTGGAGGATCTCAAGTATTTTGTGCCTGGCATCCTACTCCATTAATAACTGAAATGGGATGGCTTCCGCCATCATCCTCACAAACCCTGCGAAGATTAAGTCCTCAGGTGGAGACTTCCTTCGTTCCTCTGGAGGATAAGTGTCTGATGGGACACCAAAGCATCATCTCCCCAGGGGTCATAGGGTTCCTCATCCTCACTGTAAGCAACAGGGGATGGATCCCTAGGTGCTCTGCCTTTGTGCAGACATTCAGGCACCAGTAAAAGGGGCAGCAGTCCTCCACGTCTCTGCTGGCCTCAGTGGAGCTTTCTCCTTGGAGGAACCGGCAACGACCACCATATTGGTTCGGGGAGGCCTCTGTGCCCCATCAGGCATCGATGTTGTCCCGGGAACAGATGCCAGCTGGGTCAGTAACACACAGATGAGCACGTTGAGCTTCTCCAGAAGTGGTATGAGGACAGGTGGCACTGGGTCCGGTGTAGTCTGTTCCACAAGACTGAAGCCCTGCAGTGCTTGGTCCACTGCCAGCTGGACTCTGTGCTGTAGCTTCTCCTCAAGTGTTGCCAATACCAATACAGACTGGGAGGAAGGATCAGATCCTCTAAGTGGATCGGTGACTGGCACCAGGACTGGCGGAAACTGTTATGGACCTCTAGCACAGACTGAGAACTGGCACTCCTCACTGCAGGGTCGCTTCAGGGTCATCGCAGCATGAGCTCGTGCATCCCTGTGCCCAGCACATGTGCAACGTCCTCAGTCTGGAGGAGATGGTCTGTGGTTGGTATCTGGCTGCCCTCTGACAGCATCAACAGAACAGACAGTCCCACTGATGTCGATGTCTCGGACTTCTTCGAACCGAAGAGCTGTTCCATCTTGTCAAGTCGAAGCCGCTGTCCCTTCGGGATCATCTGGGCGCATCACTGGCAACCCCAGACATCTTGCAAAGTCCCCAGATAGAGGACACATAGCTCACGAGGATCTGTGATGGATATGGTCCTTGGGCAGCAGGTGCATCGCCAAAAACAGGACGTGGTTGTATCAGATGAAACAAAAGGGGCACGAACCGAAGACAATGGTGGCAGGGCATTGATGGCCAACAGGAATCGATGCACTGCCGTCGTGGGGAATCAACCATGAAAGGATACTTACCCGAATCTTCGAAAACCCTGTCTAGGATCACTACGGGAATGGCACAGAGAGAGGGTCCTGGCAACGGATTAGCACAGAAAAAACATGAGAAAACAGTTTTCCATAAGGACAAAAACAGCCAAAAGTGAGCTCTTTCACACCGTGAGGCTTACATCTCTGTGGAAGGAGAGACTAGAGAGGGTCCCTGCGGGGACGTGTGGTATAGGGCATGCTGGGCATGCTCAGTGTGCCTAGTCAAAGTTCTAGAAACTTTGACAGTTTTCTGCATTAAGGATTTATTTGGTGATGATGATGCCTATGTGTGAGAACTACCATCCTACTAGTCCTGAGAGAACATCCTTGCTGAGATTCTACCTCACTGTCTCTTGTCAGCAATTATTTTTTATCTAAAGAAAAAACAGGCATATCAAAACAAATGCATTTGGTTGATCCATGGTCAGATATTTTGATCCTTCATTTGGACTGTCATTGGTGTTTAGAGGACTGAAGAACTGGCATTCGAATGAATCGAAGATAGTTATTTCTCTATATTATTTTTTATACCCTTGGGTTTTCCTTTATTAAAGGTTAATTAGTGCCATCTGGAGTGCTAGTGCAGTTGTTTTTCAGATATTTCCATTTTCTCTTTGGTTTTTTTGTTTTTTGTTTTACTTTTTGGAGTATTCTTGTCTTCAAATATTTGGTTTCTGCATTATTTTTTAAATAATGCAAGCAATCATCAGCATACACTGATGCACACACTTTCTAAATAGAGAAATGTTCTTTGAAATATGCAAGGTTCAGCATAGATCCACCACTCAATCTCCCATAGGAGTAGAAGTCTGTGCTGATCCGTCTGTCTTGGCTGATCTCAGTTGGGCATGCTGTACTGTGATTAATGATAAATTGTGGTAAGTAATGATGCTGAGGCGAACCCAGTTATATATGTAAGCGTTGGCTGCATTTAATTGATTGGAAACTAGGATAAGGGTGCTAGTTAGGAATGCTTAATCCTATAATGATGCTGTGATGAATATGGATATGCTTATAGAACCTAATGTATAAGGGAGCAGACAGCTGAGACTCTTACTTTAGTTACATAGGTTGCATGTAGTTTCCATGGGAGACTTTTTCATTGCCTGCATTCTCACTTCCATGGATGGAAAACTCACCAGGTAAACTGACAAAACATGACTTGACTCTTAACCTGGTAATAGGGCATTGCAGCATCCCTTGAATGCCAAGGAAACACCCCTGCTGGCAATCTCTTGATTTTTCTGGCAAGGGACCCCTCAGCCACCGAGCTGGTCGCATTAACTCCCACAGCAAAGGAGTTACAAAACTTTTCGAAATTTTTTTCTTGACTGGGATGCATCTGAGCTGAGCATCTGATTCACCTGAATGTAGAGACAGTGATATCTAGACTTAGACAGGTCCATAGATGACATGCTAGGTGAGTGTGTCATGGTAAAATATTGTAAAATTGTGCCCGGGGGAAGTAAATCCTCAGAGAAGTTCTGGGTTTCCTTTCCTCTTTCCCTTGCCAAAAAGAGTAGCAAACTTGAACAAAGCAGCATTCGTTCTGAGAACAGAAAAACATTTGCATGAGCCTGGTGAGTCTGTAGCTCTGTTTTCTGTGGTCCTGGGTAACCATATTTATGAATGCTGGACTTAACCACCAACAGGATTAAAGATGCGTGAAAAGAAACAAAAATGTTCACAAATATATTCTTCACAATTTGAGAAACCGTTGCATACACTTTCATGGGACAATTTCCAAATGAAAAGTGGAAAATGGAAAAAGTTGTAGGTTCTGGAGCATTTTGCTAGTTACATTTAAAAAAAAGAAAAAGTATAATATAGGTGAAAGACAAATTTCACATAGGTTTGCTTTTTTTGTAAATTTTTAATTACATTTTATATGAGAATTACAGTTGTGCTCATAAGTTTACACACCCCTCGCAGAATTTGTAAGATGTGTAGCATTTTAAGAAAACATAAGTGATCAGACAAAATACGTCTGTTGTTTTTAATGTGTTTCAAGTTAACTATTTTATGCATCACAGAATAGCACAATCATTAAACAAATTATAACAATAAAGGAAATAAAAAATGGTCCTGTTCAAAAATTTACATACCCTTGAATGTTTAGGCTGATAATATACATTCAAGTTGACACACACAGGTCGATATAGCAATGAAGGGTAGGTATCCACATCTGTGCCTTGTTTGATTTGTAATTAGTGTCTGTGTATAAATAGTCAATGAGTTTTAGTTCTTGAGAAACTCTTGTGCATTTCATCCAGAGATGCACTGACTTTGACAGTTCTTTTGCTCTCCACATGCTTCAGTAATCACCAAAGGATCTACGAGCAAAAGAAGTTCAACTTTATTAATCAGGAAAAGGATATAAAAAGATATCCAAAGATTTGAAAATGCCAATCAGTACTGTTCAAGCTTTGATCAAGAAGTGGAATATTTTGGGTTAGTTAATACCAAGCCAGACCAAGAAAGATTCAGACACAACTGCCAAGAAAATTTATTGGGATGCAAAGAAAAACCCACAAGCAACTTCTACTGAAACACAGGCTTCTCTAAAACAAAGTAGTGTGAGTATTTCATAATGCACAATGAGATACTTGAACAAAAATGGGTTGCATGGTAGAGTTGCCACAAAAAAAAAACATTGCTGCACCAATGGCACAAAACAACCCCTTTGCAATATGCCAAAGAGCAACTAGAGAAATCTCTAAACTTCTGGAATAAAATAATTTGGAGTGAGGAGCCAAGATGGCGGCATGCTAGATGCAGTAGTTCGGAGTGCCTGTGGTTTCTTTGCTGAAAAATCGTTTAACTTCAAAATAAATGCCTCCTAAAAGAAAAGGACGTGTGAGGGTATTTCCCTCTATACCTCCCACACTTCCTGGGCAACGGACGATCCCCGAACTTACTACGATTTACCCTGGAGGGGTGGCTAAACTCCCCGCTGATGATGCGGCGTTGGGAGCGTCGCAGGCGCCTGGGGAAACAACTTTAAGCCCTCCTGACCTGAGGAAACAGACCGCTCCAGGTTTAATTTCACCACCAGCAACCACAGTGTTGGACACAGAACCGGAGAGTCCAGTGACCAAACCGGAGGGA